>NC_090440.1:785133731-785752925 GCF_031143425.1 Pleurodeles waltl
CACTTGCACAAGAGGGGGGATCCCGGTGGGGTGACGGATAGTAGATATCAGTTCAGGTTCCGACTGGGCACACAGCTCTGTGATTGTGGCCCTGTCAAGTCTATAGGTGAGGATAATGTGTCTGTCCTCCAGTGTTGCCAAGTCCACCAGGGATCTGTACACAGGGGTATGTCTCCATCTCCTATTCATCCGCAGCAGTAGGAATCTAAGGGACAAAAGAGTGAAGAGCCGGTCACAAACTGAACAATGGAGCTACAATAGTAGTTTGGATCCTGTAAAAATGTAATGTGTCAATGTGGTTTGTCCAGTATGTGCTAATATTTCCTGTGACGCAGCATTATTCCAGGGCCTGACCCCCCCCTGAAATGGCGTCTGCCTGTCCTGTGTGGAAGGACAGGTGGAAGTGAGATAATTCTGCTGCCGTTGTGCGCCGTTGCGGGAGGGGGTTGGGAACCGCTGTGCAACTCCTCATTGGTTAACATTAGGCCCTATGGGGTACACTGGCCAATGATGATCTACGCCGGCAGTGACAGTATGCACAGTTGCAGACGTGACCGCCATTTTCTATCATAGTCCTCACTTGCTACCTGATCTTCCATAGGAGAGGACCTACACTGCATGTGCTGCTGTGACCTGTGTCTGGAACCTACCATGGCACGTGTGAATGGGGAAAGGGCCCAAGCCTTCACTTCGAAGGAGTTGGAGAGACTGGTGGATGGGGTCCTACCACAGTACGGACTGCTGTATGGGACTCCAGACCAACAGGTGAGTACACTGTGAGCACGATGCATGTGGCATAAAGGCATGGAGTTGTGTGTGTGAAGGCCTCGTGTAAGGGGGGTGGGTGGACGTCCTCTTGGTCATGTGTGTGAAAATTGTGATGGGAAAAGGTATGGCGGGCCATATGTGTAACAGTCAGGACTGTTTGTCTAATTCTATTTTCCTGTGTGTATTGCCTCTGCAGGTCAGAGGCTATCAAAAGAGGGTATATGGCGTGCAATCGCCAAGGAGGTGCGCACCCTGGGGGTCTATGGCAGGCAGAGCACCCACTGTCATAAACGGTGGGAGGACCTGAAACGCTGGGCACGGAAGATGGCGGAGGCCCAGCTGGGGATGGCCTCCTAATGAGGAAGGGGTGCCCGTCGAACCCTGACACCCCTAATGACTCGCATGCTGGCGGTGGCCTGTCCAGAGCTTGAGAACATCACAGCAGCCAGAAAGGGAGTGAGTACAGAGCCCATCATTACAACTTACGCATCATAGCGTGGTATCCGGGTGGTGGATGTGTCAGTGGGTGCCCCTAGGCCAGGCCTGACATTACAGCATAGGTCCCCTGGTGGCTAGGGTTCTGAAGGGATAATCCTGCTACCTAGCTCGTAGGCATCCACTACTGGTCAGGGCTGCATACGTCCCAGGTGTGCTGCATTTGGGGGTATGTGCCCACCTCCATGCCTTAGTGGCAAGCTATTTCTCTGGTAGTGCAATGCATAGTGTGTAGGCCTATTCCCTGTGTGTGAGTGGGCTGTGTACGCCAACGGTGGTGTTGGTGCAGCCATTGACCCAGTGTATCCTTTGTCTCTCCCCCCTTTCTTGTTTTGTCATCCTGTCCTTATGTGCATTAGCATCATCTGGCGGAGGAGCAGAGGCAGCAGCAACGAAGAGAGCTGCATCCCACAGGACCCAGGAGGCAGAGTCCACCGATGCTGAGGGCACCAGTGGGACGGAGGGTGAGGGGAGCACCACGGTGGAGACTGGAGGGGACAGTTCAGACACAGATACCTCCTCCGATGAAAGCTCCCTGGTGGTGGCAGACACTTCTGTGACAATCCCACCTACAGGTACATCTGCCACAACCAGTACCAGCACCGCCCTCCCAGCAGCCCCTCATCGAGTTACCCGTGATCACTCACCGAGGAGGGTGGGAATCTCCTTCACCCCAGGCACCTCAGGCCCTGCCCCAGTGAGCCCTGCTGCCCTGAGTGAGGAGGCTATTGACATCCTGAGATCCATCTCTGTAGGGCTGTCAACCATTGTGAATGCCCAGATGCAACAATCTAATGCATTCCTGAAGGACATTCCCACTGCAGTGGTGGCCCAACAGAGATCGATCCAGGTTCTGGCCTCCTCTCTGATGGCAGCCATTGTCCCTGTTTCTACCGTCCCCCGCCAACTTCCACTGCCCAGTCCCATTCCCCTCAATCTCAACCTATCCCAGGCACACATGCAGACGAGCATGCACACAAGACAACACCAAAGAGTGGCACAGGCAAACACAAGCACCACACTTCATCCCACATGCACTCCCACAAACACCATTCAGTTGCAGACTCAACAACATCCACTATTTCCACTGTCTCCCCCTCCTCCCCATCCACCAACTCCCTCCCGGCCACTTCCACACTCACACCTGCATGCACTACATCATCATCCACTACCAGCATCACCACACCAAGCAGAACACACACCTCACTGGCAGACACCTCCACAATATCTTTGCACACGTCGCTTGTGTCCTCTCCCACTGTGTCTGTCCCCCTCTACTAGAGTACACAAACGCAAGCACTCAGACACCCAACAGACATCCACCTTACAACAGCATACAGTCCATGCAACTGCACCCAAATCCAGCAGACAGACACCTCCAACAACCACTCCCTCATCCTCCACTCCCATTCCATCTCCCTCTTCCCGCCCAAATGTCCCTAAAAAACTGTTCCTATCCACGCTTGAACTCTTCCCTACTCCTCGCCCCCATCCTGCACATATGGCCAGGGTATCACAAACCCAGCCAAGCACCTCAGCCACACAGTCCACGGGCCCAGTCTTAACCGCACCCACTTGTGGTGGAAAGGGACCTAGGCCATGTTAGAAAAAAGGGTCTTTGGTTGGCAGTCAGGTTACCCCCTGTCCAAGCAGGGACCCTCACTCTAGTCAGGGTAAAAGAGAATCACCCTCAGCTAACCCCTGCTTACCCACTTGGTAGCTTGGCACGAGCAGTAGTCTTAACTTCAGAGTGCTAGATGTAAGGTATTTGTACCAACACACACAGTAACTTAATGAAAACACTACAAAATGACACAACACAGGTTTAGAAAAATAGGAAATACAAAACAAGACCAAAATGATAAAAATCCACAATGCACAAGTCAAGTTATCACTAAAAATGCAAAAAGAGTCTTTATGTAGTTTTAAACACACACTAACACTGTTAGCGTGAAAATGTACCTTGGGTGTGTCAAAAATAACCCCGCACGGGTGAGTGTGTGTCAAAAAAGGCTTGCGATGTGTCAATTTCACTCACGAGCGAGACCTTGCGTCGTTTCTCTTTTCGTCGGGTCGAGTGCGTCGTTTCTTCTCTCCGCAGGAGAGCGATGCGTCGATCCGGTCAGTACTCTCGGGTCCAGGCAGGCCCTGCATTGTTTTTACACACCCAGCGGAGTCTGTCGGAAATCCAGTTGCACGATAATCCAAAAACCACGCAGCGCGGTTTGAGATCTGCCAGCCTCCATCAGAGATGCTGCTGGTCATTTCTCCAGCTCCGTGCATTGATTCTTCAGTCGAGTTACAAGCGAGTGTCGATTTTTAGCTGCGAAGCCGGTGGTGCGTTGATTTCCCTGCCGCAGATCGGAGTCACGTTGATCTTTTCCCCGCACGGCGCTCTGTGCATGGATTTCCTCCTCTCAGGCTGCCAGCTTCTCCTTTCAGGGTCCCAGGAAGTGGATGGGCACCACAGGGCAGAGTAGGAGTCTCTCCAGAGACTCCAGATGCTGGCAGAGAGAGAAGTCTTTGCTGTCCCTGAGACTTCAAACAACAGAAGGCAAGCTCTAAATCAAGCCCTTGGAGATCTTCACAAGATGGTAGGCATACAGTCCAGTCCTGCTCTGGCAGAAGCAGCAACTGCAGGATAGCTCCACAAGGCACAGTCACAGGCAGGGCAGCTCTTCTTCCTCAGCTCTTCAGCTCTTCTCCAGGCAGAAGTTCCTCTTGGTTTCCAGAAGTGTTCTAAAGTCTGTGGTTTTGGGTGCCCTTATTATAACCAATTTCTCCTTTGAAGTAGGCCTACTTCAAAGCAATGTCTCCCTTGAATGTGAAATCCTGCTTTGCCCAGGCAGGCCCCAGACACTCACCAGGGGGTTAGAGACTGCATTGTGTGAGGGCAGGCACAGCCCTTTCAGGTGTGAGTGACCATTCCTCCCCTCCCTCCTAGCACAAATGGCTCATCAGGATGTGCAGGCTACACCCCAGCTCCCTTTGTGTCACTGTCTAGTGTGACGTGCAACCAGCCCAACTGTCAAACTGACCCAGACAGGGAACCCACAAACAGGCAGAGTCACAGAAATGGTTTAAGCAAGAAAATGCTCACTTTCTAAAAGTGGCATTTTCAAACACATAGGCCCTCATTTTGAACACAGCGGGATTTCCTGACGTGTTCAGTCTGGCGGTCTTTTCATCGACCACCAGCCCCCTGGAAAACCCGCCAGCCGTATAATGTTTTCCCCGCCAGGCCGGCGGGCGGAGACAGTGTTACCACCCGCCGACCTGGCAGGGAACACGGCGTAACATTGAGGCCGGCTCCATTAGGAGCCGCCGCCAATGTTGGTGTGCGGCGGGTGCAGCAGCACCCGTCGTGCATGTCACTGCCCGTAAATTGGGCAGTGACATGCACGACGGGGGCCTGCATGGGGGTCCCTGCACTGCCCATGCAAAATGCATGGGCAGTGCAGGGGCAGCCCCTCCGCCAGCCTTTTCCTGGCGGGATATCCCACCAGGAGAACGCTTGTGGCATATGAAACATTATCCGCAGGGTAGCGGAGCTACCCTGGTGGATGGTGTTTCATCCCACCGCCAGGCTGTCTGGCGGAGGCAGCATGGTGGTGGGTGACGGCTTCCGCTGGCGGCCGTCAACCAGTTCATTATTTGGTGGTTCGGCCCGCCATGCCGGCATGGCGGGCCGAACCGCCAAGTTCATAATGACCGTCATAATCTTAAAATCAACTTTACTAAAAGATGTATTTTTAAATTGTGAGCTCAGAGACCCCAAACTCCACATGTCCATTCGCTCCTAAAGGGAATCTACACTTTAATCAGATTTAAAGGTAGCCCCCATGTTAACCTATGAGGGGGAGAGGTCTTGCAACAGTGAAAAACAAATTTAGCAATGTTTCACTGTTAGGAAATATAAAACACATTACTATGGCCCTCATTACGACCCTGGCAGTCGTTGGTAAAGCGGCGGTAAGACCGCAAACAGGCCGGTGGAATTCCGCGGTCATCCGCCACTTCACCATTCCAACCGCCATGGCGGTGAAGACCGCTGGGCTGGAGATTGCGGTCTCCGACCGCCGACGGTAACAGGACCCTGCATACCGCCATGGATCTCGGGTGATTGGGCACCGCCATGAGATCCATGGCAGTAGGCACTATCAGTGCCAGGGAATTCCTTCCCTGGCACTGATAGGGGTCTCCCCCACCCCCTGCTATCCCCCACGAATCCTTCCCCCAAACCCCCACCCCAAAGGTGGCACAACCCCCCTCCCCACCCGATCCCGAACATGCACATATACACACCCTACATGCACACATATACCCCGACAACACATATCCGCACACATACACACAGACATGCACACCGTCCGACCCGCACACATTTCCATACACACAACACCCCCCTGCACGCATACACTCACCCACTCACCCCCTCTACACTCCCACACGCACACCCCCATGCACGCACACAACACACAACACCCCCCCACCCCCTTCCCTAACGGACGATCAACTTACCTTGTCCGTTGATCCTCCAGAAGGGGACGGGATCCATGGGGGCAGCTCCGCCACCAGAACACCGTCACCAGAACACTGCCACACCGAATCATGGGACGTGATTCAGTGGGCGGTGTTCTGTTGACGTGGCGGTGGAGGTTGAGCAACCTTCACTTTCCCGCCGTCCGCCAGTATGGCTGCTGGCGGCTTTCCGTACGTAAAAGGATGGCGGGCTGCCAGCGGTCATAATACGTGGCGCGGAAGACCGCCACCACTGGCGGTCTTCAGCACGGCGGTACCTCAGCGGTCTTGCGAAAAGACCGCCAAGGTCGTAATGACCCCCTATATGTCCTACCTTAACCATACACTGCACCCTGCCCTTGGGGCTACCTAGGGCCTGCCTTAGGAGTGCCTGGCATGTAATAAAAGGGAAGGTTTAGGCCTGGCAAGTGGGTACACTTGCCACGTCAAATTTACAGTTAAAACTGTACACACAGACACTGTAGTGGCAGGTCTGAGTCATGATTACAGAGCTACTTATGTGGGTGGCACAACTAGTGCTGCAGGCCCACTAGTAGCATTTGATTTACAGGCCCTGGGCACCTCTAGTCCACTGTACTAGGGACTTACTAATAAATCAAATATGCCAATCATGGATAAGCCCATCACATACACATTTTGTAAAGGAGCACTTGCACTTTAGCACAGGTTAGCAGTGGTAAAGTGCCCAGAGTAACAAAAACAGCAAAATCAGAGTCCAGCACACATCAACAACCTTGGAAACAGAGGCAAAAGTTAAGGGAGACCACGCCAAAGATGAAAAGTCTAACAGGCCACATGTTCTGAAGAGGAAGGAGCCTGCACCTGCCAGCCTTAAGGGGAAGGAGCCTGCCCCAGCAGGCAAGAAGGGCAAGGAGCCTGCACCTGCGACCCGAAAGGCCAAGGAGCCTGCACCAGCAGGCAGGAAGAGCAAGGAGCCTGCACCAGCAGGCAGGAAGAACGAGGAGCCTGCACCAACAGGCAAGAAGGGCAAGGAGCCTGCACCAGCAGGCAGAAAGGGCAAGAAGCCTGGACCAGCAGCTGTACCATAGCCCCCTTCACCAACCATGGTTGTGCAACCGTCCGACGGTGCAGGGGATGTGCAGGAGCCTCCCCCCACCAGCAGCACCACCACTGTGCAGTTGTCTGAGGGTGCAGGGGATGTGCAGGAGCCTCCCCCCACCAGCAGCACCACCACCACTGTGCATCCGTATGAGGGTGCAGGGGATGTGCAGGAGCCTCCCCTTACCAGCAGCACCACCACCACTGTGCAGCCATCCGAGAGTGCAGGGGGTGTGCAGGACCCTCCCCCCACCATCAGCACCACCACTGTGTAGCCGTCACCGCCGGAGGATGCTATGTAATCCTGCCTCCATGGGCTGCTGTGCGGCCTGCCCCCTCCAGAACCAGTGGGCAAGACACCCACCTGAGAGACTGTGGCCCATCACTCCCCAGGATCAAGCACAGGGCATGTTGCCCCCTCCAGAAACAGTTGACAAGACACCCACCTGAGAGAATGTGGCCCATCACTCACGAGGATCCAGCACAGGGCATGTTGCCCCATCCAGAACAAGTGATCTTGTTTCATCTTCCGGCTGATGTGCCCTCCCGTCTCCCTGAGGTGCCTGCCTATTTACCAACTGATGCCCTTGCAGCGTTCTCTCAGTGTTGAAGCAGGTGACAAGTGGGGCCTTGGACGTTGGCCTCTGGTCATGTGGCACACTCAAATTGAGGACTAGGCGGTGTCCCTTTTTCTGTAAATGTGTATTTATCTGTTATATTGCCTAACTTATTATTTCTACTGTGTTGATCTTACTTCAAACACTTTGGTGAAATTGTTTTGTCCTTGCATTATTCAGCCGAATTACTGGGATAAATTGTTTTCTTGTGCATCTAGTTGTGTGTGTGGGGTGTGTGTGGTGCGTGTGTGTCACTCTGTTTTTCCTTCCCCCTTCCCTTGTGTGCTAGGTGGCTGTACTCGCCGTCATCGCCTTCGCCGGCGTTGGTGTTCATGGTGGAGCAGAACATAGAATATCATTGCAAAAACATGCAGTTCGGGTTCCATGGTGGCGTGGTTCTTCCCTGTGTCTACAATGATGAGTCCTTTCACTTTTGAGCTCAGTTTCCGCTAGGCTTTTGATGTTGTTGGTACCACCCTGGAAAAGGTGGCGGTTTGCAGTGTCTTAATATGGTGGGTGGAACATTGACTTCTGCCTGGCTGTAGACTGCTACTGCTGTGGTGGCTGTTGTACCAACGCCATCAAAAGCCTAGCGGAAACACATCACTAAAGAGAACTGACTCACCATCGAAGACACAGGGAAGAATAACGCCGTCATGGAACCCGCACTGCAAGTCTTCCCGATGATCTTCTACGTTATGCTCCACCTGGAACACCAACGAAGACTACGATGGTGAGTAGAGCCGCCTAGCACACAAGGGAGGGAGGAAAACAAGAGTGACACACACACGCACGACACACACCCAACACACACACACACCATACACACAACCAGTTGCACATGAAAAACAATGGCACCCGAGATATGGCAGAATAATGCAAGGACAACAGGAATTGACCAATTGAATGTATTCATGTCAACTGCTAATAAATATTGAATTGACAATGAAACAGATATGTACAAATGTACACAAAGGGACACTGCCCAGTCCAAAGTTCAAAGGACCCACATGGCCACAGGGCACAGTCTAAGGCACAACTCGAATCCTGACTTCATCCGGATAGAACTCTGCAGGGGCATCAGTTTTCAAGTGGGCAGGCACCTCAGGGGTAGTGGGAGGGGGGCACCTCAGCCGGATTCGGGAACATGCCTACTGGTTCAGGATGGGGCAGAATGCCCATTGCTCTGTCCTGGGGAGTGCAAGGCTACAGTCTCTCAGGTGTGTGACTTGCCCACTGGTTCTGGAAAGGGCAACATGCCCATTGCTCTGCCCTGTGAAGTGCAATGCCAGTCTCTCAGGTGGGTGACTTGCCCACTGGTTCTGGAGGGTGCAACATGCCCATTGCTCTGTCCTGGGGAGTGCAAGGCCACAGTCTATCAGGTGGATGACTTGCCCACTGGTTCTGGAGGGAGCAACATGCCCATTGCTCTGTCCTGGGGAGTGCAAGGCCACAGTCTCTCAGGTGGGTGACTTGCCCACTGGTTCTGGAGGGGACAACATGCCCATTGCTCTTTCCTGAGGAGTGCAAGGCCACAGTCTCTCAGGTGGGTGACTTACCTACTGGTTCTGGAGGGGGCAACATGCCCATTGCTCTGTCCTGGGGAGTGCAAAGCCACAGTCTCTCAGGTGGGTGACTTGCCCACTGATTCTGGAAGGGGCCCCTTGTACAGCAGCCCCTGGAGGGTGGCCTACATGGCGTCTGCTGGTGGTGATGGCTGCATTGTGGTGGTGGATGGAGGTTTCTCATGAGAAGCCACTGCAGTTGGTGATGGCTGCAGTGTGGTGGTGGATGGAGGTGCTTCCTGGGCAGCCTCTGCAGGTGGTAATGGCTGCACTTCCTCAGCTGTCAGTGGGGGCTCCGTGACCGCTGGTGGTGGTGGAGGTGTCACCCTGACAGTCTCCGCTGGAGTACAGGGCTTCGTCTCCTCCATTACATGGGGTGTGGATTCCTTCAGGGGTGGCTGGTGTTTAAGGGCTAAGGGGCTGCGCCCCTAGCCTTTTCTGGCCTCTCTAGTGAAGCATATATTTAAATACATTATTAAAGTAAAACATTTTCTGCACAACATTTTCCGAGTAAAAGTTGTTCACTTTCAAAAGCCCTACTGCGCCTGTGTGAGTATGTGGCTGAAAGCTGCACAGTAGGGCTGACAGGGCTTCCCCACGCAAAGCCCTTACATTTTCTCAGAACGCAGTGACCTTCCTGGCTTATCCCCTCCTCCACCAGGAGCGCTGATAGTAAACAGCCTGGAGCATTTTTCTGTTCAGCCCGGGTTTCTAAAAACTTCATGCCACTCAGATATTATTACTCCACCATTTCCTATATACTCAAATGATGGGGTGTGATCAGAAGGCCTTACTGACCACGCCCCACTCTATGACGAAATGGTTAAGGGTCGGTTGAGAAGCATGCTACCAGAGGTCACATTTTATTAAGAGAATGTGGCATTGCGCAAAAGAAATCCCCTTTTCCTGATTAGAAGGAGTCTGTGGCAGAGAAATTGAATAAATACAATAAATAACTTCATCTAGGGCTCTCTGGGAGACAGGAGTGTGACCTGAAGACTTCAAGTCATAAATATGCCAAAGACAACCATGCACACAAGTAAGTTGGAGCTCTATCTTTTTTACAGACAATAAGAAAAAAATCTGTTCTCTCAGCTCTCCTGTCCCTTCCCTTCACTGCCTCTGTAAGTGATTTCGTCTCTCAAAGGCAGTAATGGTTCCAGTAATTTATCATGGCTAGTTATGCTTGTTTTATTTCTTCTGCAGACTAATGACGTGATATGTCATATTAAACATGTAATCTGCAGCTCAAATAAAAGGGTAGCTTTTATCACTGAAACTGCTTGATACTGGATGGGTGAGGCTATGTGTGTTTGTTTGAATAAGTGTTTGCAGGGCTTGACTGAGTGGCAGAGAAAATGTGGGTGTCTGTGTATACGAGTTGTGTGAATGGCAGTGGATGACAGTGTGGATGAGTGAATGGGTAGGTGACCAAAGGCAGTGGGTGAGTAGGTGAATGGAAATAAGTGGGTAGTGAGGCTCACTCACAAGGTGCAATTCTGTCTTGTATTTGTGCCCCACCACTGCTTTCAGTCACCAGCCACCACTGGATTTCTTAACCTTCCTGGGAGGGGTGGATGGCTTCTTCCCCTTCTTGGATGGAGGTGCAGTCTCCTTCCCCTTCTTGTCTGAAGGTGCGGGCTCCTTCCCCTTCTTGGGTGGAGGTGCAGGCTCTTTTCCCTTCTTGCCTGGAGGTGTGGTATCCTTACCAACATGAGTAGCTGGTGCCACCACTGTCCCCGTGGACTGTTTGGCTGAGGTGCTGGGTTCGGTCTTTGGTGCCCTGCTCATATGGGCAGGACAGGGAAGAGGTCAAGTTGGGCAAGGAAAGTTTTTTAGGGACGATGAGGAGGGAGGAGGGAGGAATGATGGGAGTTGAGTTAGAGGGAGTGGTTCCAGGAGGTGTATGTCTGCTGCATTTGGGTGCAGGTGCATGGGCTGTATGCTGATGAGGGGAGGACAGACAGGGTGGGAGAGGACAGAGGGGATGCGTGCATGGCTGTTATTGAGGTGTCTGCTAGTGAGGTGTGTGTGTTGCTTGGTGTGGTGATGCTGGTGGTGGATGCTGATGTAGTGCATGCAGGTGTGAGTGTGGACATGACTGGGAAGGAGGTGAAGGAGGAGGAGGAGGGAGAGACAGTGGAGGCAGTGGATGATGTCGTGTCTGCAACTGTATGGTGTTTGCGTGAGTTCTTATGTGATAAGTGTGGTGCTTGTGTTTGCCTGTGTTTTGTCTTGTGTGCATGCTCGTCTGTATGTGTGCCTGGGATGGGTTGGGTTAAGGAGGATGGGACTGGGAAGTAGTAGTTGGGGGGGGGAGCGGTAGAAACAGAGACAATGGCTGTCATCAGAGAGGAGGCCAGAGCCTGAATCGATCTCTGTTGGGCTGCCAATCCACTGTGAATGCCCTCCAGGAATGCATTGCATTGCTGCATCTGTGATGCCAGCCCCGGGATGGCATTCAAAATGGTTGATTGCCCTACAGAGATGGATCGCAGGAGGTCAATAGCCTCCACACTCAGGGCAGCAGGGCTCAATGGGGCAGGCCCTGATGTGCCTGGGGTGAAAAAGATGCCCACCCTCCTGGGTGAGTGGGCACGGGCAACTCACTGAGGGGCTACTGGGAGGGCGGTGCTGGTATGGGGATGGCAGCCATACCTGCAGCTGGGGATTGTCACAGAGGTGCCACCACCAGGGAGCTTCCATCAGAGGAGTTATCAGAGTCTGTGTTGTCACCTCCTGTCTCTGCCGTGGTGCTCCCCTCGCCCTCCGTCCCACTGCTTTCCTCTGTGTCAGTGGACTCTGCCTCCTGGGTCCTGTGGGATGCAGCTCCTTCTGTCGCCGGTGCCCCTGATCCTCCACCAGATGATGCTAATGCACACAAGGACAGGATGACAAAACAAGAAAGGCGGGGAGAGAGACAAAGGAAACACTGGGTCAATTACTGCACCATGACCACAGTTGGCATACACATCACTGTCACACACAGGGATCAGGCTTAAGCACTATGCATTGCACTACCAGTGATATGGCTAGTTACTAAGGCATGATGAGGGCCACACACCGCCAACTGCAGCACTCCTGGGACCCACGATGCCCTGCCTCAAATGGACTGCTAACAAGCTAGGTTACCTGTATTTGCCATACGCCCATTACCCTTGAGATGACCCACGCTGCAATGTCTGGCCTGGCTTTAGGGGCACCCACTAACACACATACACCACCCGGATCCAACCCCACCTGCCAAAATATGTAATGATACCCACTGTACTCACCCCTTTGTGGCTGCTGTGATTCCCTCAAGCGCCCATCCAGCTCAGGGTAGGCCACCGCCAGTATGCGGGCCATCATGGGGGTCAGGTCCAACGGGCACCCCCCTTGTTGGGAGGCCATCCCCAGCTGGGCCTCTGCGGTCTTCCGTGCCCAGCATCTCAGGTTCTCCCACGTTTCCGACAGTGGGTGGTCCGCCTGCCACAAGGCCACGAGCTGTGTGCCCAATTGGAGCCAGACCTCATCTCATCTATCCGTCAACCAACTGGGATCCCCCTCTTGTGCAAATGCTATCAGTGCTCCATTTCTTGGCAATTGGTTCCTTCCAAGTGACAGTGGGCTTGGCAGCAGGAATGTCACAGTCAATGTTCTCAATCATGCTGGCAAGAGTCTTGTCTGCCCTGGTAAAACACATGTGCAGCTACATTCCTTTCTCCCAGGTGGAAGATTTGGCCACTGTGAAGGCTGGATTCTATGCAATAGGACATATCCCCAATATCATTGGGTCGATTGACGGTACACATATTGCATTTGTGTCCCCCCGCCAGAATGAACAGGTGTTTAGGAATTGTAAGAGTTTCCACTCACTGAATGTACAGATGGTGTGCCTGGCGGACCAGTACATCTCCCACGTCAATGCTAAGTATCCTGGGTCGGTGTATGATGTCTTTGTTCTGAGGAATAGCGGCATCCTAAATGTGATGGCCCAACTACAGAAGCACAGGGTGTGGCTAATAGGTGAGCCTTGGTCCCCACCCACTACATGTTAGTGTATGCCTTCTGGTGTTAACCCCATAGGATTGTGTGTGGCTAAATGTGCTCCCTCAATACTTGCAGGTGACTCTGGCTACCCAAACCTATTGTAGCTGCTAACCCCTGTGAGGAATGCCAGGACAGGGGCTGAGGAACGTTATAATGAGGCACATGGTTGAACCAGAAGGATTATAGAACGGACCTTTGGCCTCCTGAAGGCCAGGTTCAGGTGCCTCCATCTAACAGGTGGATCCCTGTGCTACTCACCTGGGAAGGTCTGCCAGATAATAGTGGCATGCTGCATGTTGCACATCCTGGCTCTCAGATGCAATGTACCTTTTCTACAGGAAGAGGGAACTGGAGATGCCCCTGTGGCAGCAGTAGACCCTGAGGACAGTGAGGATGAAGAGGCTGAGTATGAGGATGAGGACAACAGAACCACAGTTATCCTTCAGTACTTTCAATGACACACAGGTGAGACTGTGTAACTGTACATTTCTAGGACTATTGGTGTATTCTGTGTAGCTGTAGCATGATGGCATTGACTTCCTTTTTATCTCAACTCATTGTCACCTATGGTTTGTCATTTTACAGATGCTGGTGATTTAACAACTGTGTACTGATGTGCTGACTACAGCCAGCTACAGGTCATTATTTCTATGATCTCACAGTGTACAGTTCATTTACTCTAGATGTGACTGTTTCCATAAATACACATTTTCAATACATAAAATACAGTAGTCAATTTGTGTTCAAGGTGTTTATTGTAGCGCTAAGAAATTGAGGGGAAAGTGGAATGGAGTGGGGTGATGGTGGAGGATAGTCCAGGTTATTGTTCCAGTCTGTTTGAAGCACAGGTGCAGTGTCCAATGGGCCATTGGAAGGGGAGCAACAACAGTTCAAAGAGGACAAGGTGACTGAGTGGGACACAAGGGGGACAATCAGGAGAGTCTCATTTCCTGGCAGGGGTCTTGGCAAGTGTCTTTGGCTTCTGTCTGGGTTGCAGGAAATGTTTGTGGAGTAGTTCACCTTCTGCAGTGGGAGGGATGCTGGGGGCCTGTGGGTCCTGCGGTGGGGCCTCCTGCCCACTAGCTGCAGCGTACGTGGAGGGCTGTTCAATGGACTGGCTAGGGGTAGGGGCCCACTGCTGTGCTATTGCTTCCCTCATGATGTTGACCATGCCTGCCAGCACCACTGCTATGGAGATCAGGGTGTTGTTGATGGCCTGCAAGTCCTCCCTGATCCCCTGATACTGTCCCTCCTGCAGCCGCCTGTTCTCCTGCATGTTGTCAAGGATCTGGCCCATCGTTTCCTGGGAATGTTGGTAGGCTAACTGGATCTCAGAGAGTGCCTCCCAGAGGGTCAGTTCCCTGGTCCTTTCCTCCCTCTGGCACACAGCAGACCTCCTAGTGCCCCTGTTGGCCTGTGCGTCTGTCCCCTGAACGGTGTAGCACTGACCCCAGGTCCCTGATTGTCTTGGGGGCGAGGTGTGGCCTGGGGTCCCTGTGCAGGTGGGCACACTGCTGATTGATGTGTCCTGGGGACAGAGGTGTGGGTACGCTGGTGGGTGCTGTGGTGGTGAACACTGAAGGGGGAGGCTCTGTGGTGGTCTGTGAGTGGGTTTGGGCGACCAGCTGTTCAGTGGTCCCTGATATGCCAGGTAGGTCATCCAGATCCTGAAGTCCAGAGTTACTGTCATCACTGGGGGCATCTTCTGTTGGGGGACTGGATAGTCGTGGCACCTCCTCTCTGCTGACATTGGCTGGGGTACCTGTGGGGATGTAGGTGATGTATTATGCTTCATGTGTGTGACATACTGTGCATCCCTGGCTTCCTCTCTATCATTGGTGTTACCCTGCCACCTTTTGCATGTGTATGGTGATGTATTGTGGGATTGTTAGTTTCCCTATGCTGTGTATGCTTTTGTGATGGGTGTCCATGCAGGGCTGGGAGGGCTGTTCATGCATTGGTATAGGGCTTGGCATTAGGGTTAGGGATATGTGTAGGTGCAGTATGTGGGATGGGGTGGAGTGATGGGAGTGAGGGTGAGGGTGTGACATGGCATGCAGGTATGGGGTGTGATAAGTGGTAATTGTTGACTTACCAGTGTCCAGTCCTCCGACTACTCCAGTGAGTCCCTCAGTATGCAGTAATGCCATGACTTGCTCCTCCCATGCTGTGAGCTGTGGGGGAGGAGGTGGGAGTCCACCGCCAGTCCTCTGGATGGCGAGCTGGTGTCTTGCTGCTATGGAACGTACCTTCCCCAGTAGGTCTTTCCACCTCTTCCTAATGTCATTCCTTGCTCTTGGATGCTGTCCCATGGCGTTCACCCTGTCCACGATTCTCCGCCATAGCTCCATATTTCTGGAAATGGATATCTGCTGTACTTGTGCTCCAAATAGCTGTGACTCTACCCTTACAATTTCCTCCACCATGACCCTTAACTCCTCATCAGTGAAACGGGGGTGCCTTTGTGGGGGACATGGGTGTTGTGTGGTGTGTGTTGGTGAGAGTGTGTTGAGTAATTCGGTGGGGTGTTTGATGTGGGGTGCGTGAGGGATGTATGGGTGTAAGTGGTGGGTATCTAGTTGTTGCAGTGGTCTTGGTGTCAGTCCGGTGGCCATGATTTGTATTGGTAAAGGATTGTGGGTAATGTGGGTGTGGGTGTTATATTGGTGTGGTGTGTGTATGAGTGTCAGGTGTGTATTTTTAGTATTGGTCAATGTGGTGTTGTTTTGTATGTGGGTGTCCATTCTGACTGCAGCAGTATGTGCCGAAAATGGTTTACCGCCGTTGAATGTCCGCCGTGGTGATTCGTGGGTCACAATGTGATGGACGTTGTTTTGTTGGCGTAACGATATGGGTGTTGGGTCTGCCACTTTTGCACTGACCTTTGGGCTGGCGGATTTGTGTATGTTGTTGTATTCTGTCGGATTGGTGTGTGTGTGTCATAATATGGCGAATAGATATTCGCCACTGCGGCTGTATGTTGGCAGCCGTTACCGTGGCGGTAAGCAGCATTTACTGCCAATGTCATAATGAGGGCCTAAGTGTTTTCATCTATCTGCACAATAGCAGCATTTCCTTGTATTCTTGGTTATTCTTATCCATCTGCTCTTTATTTCCATGACTGATAATATGTTGAGTCTGGCCAACATCAATGCTTTACAGTGTGCGAAGAGTTGGAGGTGGTTGTACATCGTGAGCAAAAGCTCTTAGACCAGTTGTGAACAGTCTGACTCACATACAGATTGTGTAGCTCTGTAGTCTGCATCTGTTTCACACAACCAAGCACTCACTTGTTAGGTCAAGCGCGCAAGCACTTTTTGACCTGTTGTAAGTATTCTGTGGGTTTTTAACCACGTTAATCTCATGCCCATCACTTTTACTCATTTGTGGGCTTGCCTTTCAAAATTCCATTGAAGTCATTGGTAAATGCTTTATGTTTGTCCCATCTCGGGGGTGGGGTTTGTTACCGCCTTGCAGACTGACCCTGTTACATGGATTATTGCACAACTGCCAATATACTTCAGCGTGGGCAAACTATTTTTTTTTGTCTCTCTCCTTCGTGCTTTATAACAGCTATTTTTTTTGTTTCTCCCCTTTGTGCTTTGTGGCGGCCATGGTGCTCACAGCACAGAACAGTAGTGCAAACTCCATCGGCGGTATGGAAGCGCTGCTCACATTGTTCACACTGTTACCTAATCAGAGTAATTTAGTTTGGCTCTACCCTTCACGCTCCATAACTTTCACAAAAACACTTGTAATTGATAAGTGTTTTACATAAAGATCACAGAAATCCTCAAAGCAGTTCTCCCGACACAGCGGGAGAGCCAATACTACAATATTCACTGCACTCTGGACACTCGCCCCATAATACTTTGCAAGCATTCTTTTATGAATCATTTTTGCCTGTAACTCAGCCTGTGGGGATACTAGGACCAAGGGACCATCACAAAAACATTCACTACAATGTGCTCTTTCTTTCTATATCATTTCTCAGTCCCCACCGTAGGTTAGTGGGGACCACAAAACTAAAAACCCTCTTACCATTCAGTGTCTTTTTAAGCACTCTCGTGGCTGGAACTTTTCTTTTTTTTTTTTTTTTTTACAGCTGAGAGTAGTTAATGTTTCAAAGGCCTTGCTTGTAATATTGTTGCATTAGGCATGCCAGCACTGAAAATGTGTAATGTACTATGCCCTGAAGGGGCTAAATATAGACTTGCAACGCATTATTTTCTGCCATTTTCTTTTCATGTGGTTATTCCCTTAAGCGGCTAACTATTTAGTTACATGATCATGTGTCTTATAAATGCTATTTTTATTGTGGTGTCTCTAGGGGCTGTTCTGGGCATTACAGTCTACAATATTTGCAGCACTCGAAAGCTCGCCCAATAATGGTTTGCAAGTATTCTTTTACAAAACATTTTTGCCCATAACTCAGTCCGTGGGGGTCCTAGGAGGTTATATGTTAAAACAACGAGTGCTTCAACCACCCATGGCTTAACAACGAGGTTGGAACAACGACCTCGTTGTTATCACTAATGCCTTTACCACGAATACCTTAACAACGATTTTTCGTTGTAAAGACATTCCTGGTAAAGGCATTAGTGATCAGCATGCACGTCTCCAGCATGCGTCCCCCCTGGCCCCCCACCCCAAAAAATTACCGCGACCCCCCACCCCCACAACCACTCCAACCCTCCACCTCAAAATTACCACAACCCCAACCCCCTCCCCTAAAACCTAAAGCACCTCAACCCACCCCTAAAACCTAAACCCTGACCCCCTGCACCAAAACCCTAATCACCCCGAGCCCCCACCCCACCCCCAAAAACTAAGAATACCCCGAGTCCCACCCCCTCCCCTAAATCTAAAGCACCCCAACCCCCCAACCCACCCCTAAAACCTAAACCCTGACCCCGCCCCTAAACCCTAATCACCCCGAGCCCCCACCCCACTCCCAAAAACTAAGAATACCCCGAGTCCCCACCCCCTCCCCCAAAACCTAAAGCACTGCAACCCCCAACCCACCTCTAAAACCTAAACCCTGACCCCCCTCCCCTGCCCCTAAACCCTAATCATCCGAGCCCCCCACCCCACCCCCATAAAAACAGCCCCAGTCCCAGCCCAACTTACCTCCTCCTTGACAGCGTCAACTCCCTTCTTCTGTGCCTTAACCATGCATGTACGTGGTTCACACATGCGTGGTTAAGGCCCTAAAACAAGGAAGTTGTGGAAAACGAAACCGTTGTTTCACTTTAGTTTTCCAGGACTTTGTGGTTTAGGACTCATTGTTCTGGGTGTTTCCAGTCCTAGGACAATGGGACCATCACAAAAACGTTCACGCCAATGTGCTCTTTCTGTCTAGATCATCTCTGGGTCCCCACACTAGGTTAGTGGGGACCCCAAAATAATAACCCATCCAACATTCAATGTATTTGTAAGCTCTCTTATGGCTGGAACTTTTGTTTTGCACCTGGGAGTAGTTTGTGTTTTAAGGGCCTTGTTTGAAAAAATATTCCAGTAGGCATACTAGCCCTTTAGTTATATGCAAGGCCACTGGAATTGTGTGGCAGAAAGGACCAAATTATGCGACAGGGTTGACCAATTAATGTGGTAAAATAAGTTTAGTTATAAATGTACAATGCCAATAGCTCCAACTCAAGTAAATGTGAGACCTGTTGCATTGCAAATTCTTGTTTTTCAAGGTCTCAGTGTATTGAGAGAAATGTCATCCTTTCATCCTCCATGAGTGCTCTAATTCCTCTGATGTCTGTCCATCGCTCGTTATCCAACCTGTGCCATCTACATGCTGGTGAGTTAGTATCTATTAGCGCCTTGAAAATCTAATACCACAATGTCTCTGCTGGAGACTGAGACCGAGCACAGTACTAGAACAAGGCAGGCTGAATTATTCTCACTTTTGTTGAAACCATTTTTATATTTAGCCTTGTGAGAAGGTAGCCTCTTTCTAGCCTTGTTACCCCCACTTTTGGCCTGTTTGTGAGTGTATGTCAGGGTGTTTGTCACTGTTTTCACTGTCTCACTGGGATCCTGATAGCCAGGCCTCAGTGCTCATAGTGAAAACACCATGTTTTCAGTATGGTTGTTATGTGTCACTGGGATCCTGCTAGTCAGGACCCCAGTGCTCATAGGTTTGTGGCCTATATGTATGTGTCACTGGGACCCTGTCACACAGGGCCCCAGTGCTCATAGGTGTGCATGTATATGTTCCCTGTGTGGTGCCTAACTGTCTCACTGAGGCTCTGCTAACCAGAACCTCAGTGGTTATGCTCTCTCATTACTTTCAAATTGTCACTAACAGGCTAGTGACCAATTTTACCAATTTACATTGGCTTACTGGAACACCCTTATAATTCCCTAGTATATGGCACTGAGGTACCCAGGGTATTGGGGTTCCAGGAGATCCCTATGGGCTGCAGCATTTCTTTTGCCACCCATAGGGAGCTCTGACAATTCTTACACAGGCCTGCCACTGCAGCCTGAGTGAAATAACATCCACGTTATTTCACAGCCATTTTACACTGCACTTAAGTAACTTATAAGTCACCTATATGTCTAACCTTTACCTGGTAAAGGTTAGGTGCAAAGTTACTTAGTGTGAGGGCACCCTGGCACTAGCCAAGGTGCCCCCACATTGTTCAGAGCCAATTCACTGAACTTTGTGAGTGCGGGGACACCATTACACGCGTGCACTACATATAGGTCACTACCTATATGTAGCTTCACCATGGTAACTCCGAATATGGCCATGTAACATGTCTATGATCATGGAATTGCCCCCTCTATGCCATCCTGGCATTGTTGGTACAATTCCATGATCCCAGTGGTCTGTAGCACAGACCCTGGTACTGCCAGACTGCCCTTCCTGGGGTTTCACTGCCGCTGCTGCTGCTGCCAACCCCTCAGACAGGCAGCTGCCCTCCTGGGGTCCAGCCAGGCCTGGCCCAGGATGGCAGAACAAAGAACTTCCTCTGAGAGAGGGTGTGACACCCTCTCCCTTTGGAAAATGGTGTGAAGGCAGGGGAGGAGTAGCCTCCCCCAGCCTCTGGAAATGCTTTGTTGGGCACAGATGTGCCCAATTCTGCATAAGCCAGTCTACACCGGTTCAGGGACCCCTTAGCCCCTGCTCTGGCGCGAAACTGGACAAAGGAAAGGGGAGTGACCACTCCCCTGACCTGCACCTCCCCTGGGAGGTGTCCAGAGCTCCTCCAGTGTGCCATCTTGGAAACAGAGGTGCTGCTGGCACACTGGACTGCTCTGAGTGGCAAGTGCCACCAGGTGATGTCAGAGACTCCTGCTGATAGGCTCCTTCAGGTGTTAGTAGCCTTTCCTCTCTCCTAGGTAGCCAAACCCTCTTTTCTGGCTATTTAGGGTCTCTGTCTCTGGGGAAACTTTAGATAACGAATGCATGAGCTCAGCCGAGTTCCTCTGCATCTCTCTCTTCACCTTCTGATAAGGAAACGACCGCTGACCGCGCTGGAAGCCTGCAAACCTGCAACATAGTAGCAAAGACGACTACTGCAACTCTGTAACGCTGATCCTGCCGCCTTCTCGACTGTTTTCCTGCTTGTGCATGCTGTGGGGGTAGCCTGCCTCCTCTCTGCACCAGAAGCTCTGAAGAAATCTCCCGTGGGTCGACGGAATCTTCCCCCTGCAACCGCAGGCACCAAAAAGCTGCATTACCGGTCCCTTGGGTCTCCTCTCAGCACGACGAGCGAGGTCCCTCGAATCCAGCGACGCTGTCCAAGTGACCCCCACAGTCCAGTGACTCTTCAGCCCAAGTTTGGTGGAGGTAAGTCCTTGCCTCACCTCGCTGGGCTGCATTGCTGGGAACCGCGACTTTGCAGCTACTCCGGCCCCTGTGCACTTCCGGCGGAAATCCTTCGTGCACAGCCAAGCCTGGGTCCACGGCACTCTAACCTGCATTGCACGACTTTCTAAGTTGGTCTCCGGCGACGTGGGACTCCTTTGTGCAACTTCGGCGAGCACCGTTTCACGCATCCTCATAGTGCCTGTTTCTGGCACTTCTCCGGGTGCTACCTGCTTCAGTGAGGGCTCTCTCGACGTCCCCTCTCTCTTCAGGTCCAATTTGCGACCTCCTGGTCCCTCCTGGGCCCCAGCAGCGTCCAAAAACGCCAAACGCACGAATTGCGGCTAGCAAGGCTTGTTGGCGTCCTTTCGGCGGGAAAACACTTCTGCACGACTCTCCAAGGCGAGAGGGATCCGTCCACCAAAGGGGAAGTCTCTAGCCCTTTTCGTTCCTGCAGAAACCTCAGCTTCTTCTGTCCAGTCGAAGCTTCTTTGCACCCGCAGCTGGCATTTCCTGGGCATCTGCCCATCTCCGACTTGCTTGTGACTTTTGGACTTGGTCCCCTTGTTCCACAGGTACCCTAGATTGGAAATTCACAGTTGTTGCATTGCTGGTTTGTGTCTTTCCTGCATTATTCCTCTAACACGACTATTTTGTCCTTAGGGGAACTTTAGTGCACTTTGCACTCACTTTTCAGGGTCTTGGGGAGGGTTATTTTTTCTAACTCTCACTATTTTCTAATAGTCCCAGCGACCCTCTACAAGGTCACATAGGTTTGGGGTCCATTCGTGGTTCGCATTCCACTTTTGGAGTATATGGTTTGTGTTGCCCCTATCCCTATGTTTCCCCATTGCATCCTATTGTAACTATACATTGTTTGCACTGTTTTCTAAGACTATACTGCATATTTTTTTCTATTGTGTATATATATCTTGTGTATATTTCCTATCCTCTCACTGAGGGTACACTCTAAGATACTTTGGCATATTGTCATAAAAATAAAGTACCTTTATTTTTAGTATAACTGTGTATTGTGTTTTCTTATGATATTGTGCATATGACACTAAGTGGTACTGTAGTAGCTTCACACGTCTCCTAGTTCAGCCTGAGCTGCTCTGCTAAGCTACCATTATCTATCAGCCTAAGCTGCTAGACACCCTATACACTAATAAGGGATAACTGGGCCTGGTGCAAGGTGTAAGTACCCCTTGGTACTCACTACAAGCCAGTCCAGCCTCCTACAAGCCTTATCGCCTGCAATGGGGTAGGTTTATTTACGTGATATTGAAGCCTCTATTTTGACAGTCATTTTTATTGGAGTTGGGAACTATACATCACTACAGTGGTGACTTCTGTTACATGTGATGTATTTTTCCAAATGGTTAACCGCTTAGCATGTTCTCCCATTTTAATTGTTGGTTAAATCACTGCCATTAACCTTGTCAGACTTCCCAGCTATGTGACTGATCCTGCGATTAGTGTTTCAGGTGATTACCACTCCATGTTTTGTTCTGATTTGGTGCTCGTTTTTTATGTATTTCTGCTAAAAATATTTGTTTAGATAAGCTTTGCTTTCCCTCGTTGTCCATGACGGAGATACACGATCCTTTTAGATCTACTCTGTCCGATTTAAAATCTCTCATGATGGATGCTCAGCAGCCTGTGGCTTCCAGTGTTGCCCCTGTGGTATTCACCAAGGTCTCTACACTGCCAAACTCCCCCTTTCACCAAGTCTCACTTTCGTCCCAGAAGAGAAGTCAGAGGTACTGATGAGGGAGGGTCACAAAGCACGTGCCTCTGAACTGCTGCTCATCATGGTCCCACCTTCTAGTGACTAAACGACCGCTGGGACTGCAGCTTGACAAAGAAGAGTAGGCAAGGAGGCTAGGCAAGTGTGTCAAGGTCAGATGATGGGTCCCTGCGACCCATATTCACTCTCTGTTGCCGAAGGGATAGAACGCTACATGAGGATAGCACTGTTTAGAAGATATCTGAGAGGAAGAGAGGCGAAGTTTAGGCAGCCAATGTAGAATAACCTTCTGTGTACAGTGTTAAGTGTGGAAAGAGTACATTACCTCCATTAAGTTGAGGAGATTATAGCCCCCGGGTATGTAAGGCTGGTGAGTTAAAGAGGAAGTTGGCATCTGGAAAGCAAGCTTATGGATCGATAGCTAGCATTTTGCAAGAAGGACGGTGAAAGAATTGTGGGTAGCAGCAAACTCTACATTGTCTTGCGTGTTACTTAGTTGAAATGTCCCCCAGAGGCAGTTCTAAAGAGAGTGGGACCACAAACATCCTTTTTAAAAGAGGCAGATGTCTATGGCTTCGGTCTCTGCTGCCACACCCAGAAGGACGGCCAGCCAGTGGCCACGGAGTAACGTAAGTCCCAGCTTCAGGATGACACCATTCCGCCACAAGGCTAATGACTTAACCGTGACATATGGGAGATTCATCATATTCTGCAGGTGTCCTAATCATTTTACGTTACACCACTGCCTGTGGCTCAAGGTACCAGGAAAGTACCCTCCCAGGCTTTTGTATGTGTGTTCAAATGAGCATAAACCACACTTGTTATGAAGTGATCAGGCATGTCAGAAGCTCTTGTATGATCTGGGGCACAAACGTTTTTGGGGCCACTTCCGATCCAAGCAGGAGTTTGTAGTTAAAGAACCATGTACAGTGGGCAAAAGGAAAACAATATTTGGTTCCACCTGGTGTGGTTGACAATATAGCTGCAGACATACTTTTGACAGTGGTAAACTGTGTTATAATAGAATGTGGGGCCCTAAAAATAATGGAACCTGGGACAAAGAGCCCTGGCTGCCCTCCCCTTGTGACGGCTCAAGGAGTGATGTGTGCAATGAAGACCCATTCTCTCCCTTCTGGACGCTTCCAGAAGAGAAGGGCTGGAAGGCCACCTGTAGTTGCGTTCCCAAAAGAACAGAATCAAGACCACTTCCCCACTTGTGCCCCTTCAGTGCGATGCATATTTTAGAAAGAATGCTGATGTAATAGATACAAGCTCAGAGGTAATGAAACAACAACACAGAAACAGACTGTTCATTACATGCTATCATGCTATCACTTTACAATAACTGATCTAGTTCGAAGATAAAAATAAGAAAAACTGTTTTTTCATTTGAAACTTTAATCCAGTTTGTTTTTTTAAGTGCTCCCTGTGTTTGCACACATATTTTGAAACAAATGCAATTTGTGTTTCTGGCATCTCCTGCAGTCTGAGGATCAGAGGCCTTCGAGTACTGTGATTTGGAGTTGACTAGAAGCGGCCGCTCCCAGCAGTGCATGGTGACTTCAGGACAGTTTGCAGTTCACTGCACACCACCCGTCATGCCAACCCCGGCTGAAGATGAGGAACAACCAGCAGAACCGCGCTCCATTCCTTCTCCAGTTAAAGTAAGCTGCGCTGTCTCTTTACCCTTCCGGCACAAGGTGTCACTGCTTTTCTACGTATTTAAGAGTGTAATATTGTTTCAGGAGAGGTAAATATTAATGAAACTGCAAACTTTTTCTTAGGGTTTTTTAAATTTTAAGGCACCATACATGAACTATATGCTATATCGAAATATTTGTAATAAATTTGATGTCTGGGTTTGTGATGCGGTAGAGCATGAACCTTTGTGAGTGATTGTAAAGGAAAAGTTGCTTTCTGGGAGAAACTGGTTTTATAGATATAATTAACAACCTTGTCTGTGTAGCACTGCATTTATTAGGGTTGTATGTCAAAATACTGTGTGCAAAAATATAATCATGCAAAAAATCGAAGCCCGAACATCAAGTATCACATTATCGTGATGTGGTAGTCAACATTATGCCCCCAATATCTGTGCACACTATACCCTGGTAGAACACCACTTGGGGTTACAACGTTGTACCTCTGGTAGGTGAAGCTCTATGTGGCATTGTGAACATTGTTTTACAGGCCGTCTTGTGTATGCTATTGTAATGCGCGGCGTGGTGCAATAAGGATGTCATTTTGAAATAGTTAAATTTCCTTCCCCACACTGACGAAGGAGTAGCTTCTTTCAAAAACCTTCAATTCTTACACGGCCAAAAGCGCTGTGTAGAGAGAACATTATTAAACGGACGAGTTTTCTATGTGAGCGTCAGATTATCTTTGGAACCTACTGTAGGACAGCGGAGTTGAAAACATCCGCTGCCTTTCCTTCCATACTGTTGGAAAACAATGTCAGCGGTGAACCCTGCGTGATTGTTCGCGCCATGTGTCCCGCGCACAGCGCGCTGAAGGGCAGCTTCCTGCCTGCAGATAAACAACCGACATGGGCTGCAGCTGAGTAGCTAATTGGTTGGAAAAAGAGGTCAGGTAGGTCATTTTTACTCAATCATGTCAAGCTGGCGACAAACGCGGAAGATGATAGCTGAGAAGATGATAACCAAACGTCAGTAAAAGAATAGAGGACTTGTTCTGGAAAAGCCCAGACACGGTATTTTTTTAATGGAATGTACAACATAAAATTGAACAAAGTTGACATATGAGCAAGTGGATAATTTCCACCCCTTGTCTTCCTAGTGGCAAATACACCCTGAGCTCCTTGAGGGGACAGAGGTCATTCCCTGCTGCGGGCACATACCCAAATACAACTCCATATCATGTGTTTTAATTATAACAGTGATTGCCTATCTGCAAATCATGTCACTGACCTTTGACTTCAAGTAGAATTGCCAACAGTAGCAGGTAAATGTCTCAACTCGACCCTAGTACTTCTTACAGATGTGACAAACGAGAAATTCAGGGGATGTAGATGTTGACTTATTGACAGATTAAATGATTAACACAGATAGGAGCGATTTTAGATGTAGGCACACCAGGCAGGCCATTGTGTAGTGAGTGTTGTTGAAATATTGATGCATGATATGGGCCAATGCTGGTTTGTTTAAGTGGTTACAGATGCTTTTCTGATTCTTGCTGGTGTTGGGCCCCTATATGTATGAGAGCCAATTGACGTCGCATTTGTGGATGTATATGGTATTTTTGTAGTGTGAACATCGACGAAAGGCAGTGGAACACTGTACGTGGTGAAAGACAAGCTTAACGTCAATGAGTAATAGGAGAGGAAGCTGGAATGTGGACATTTAATGCATTGTGATGTAGTTGCCTTTAAATCCACACATCTACTTTAACTAAAAACTACCCTGACAGGACAGTTACTGTAATCAGTCGTACGTCAAAAGTTCAACGAACAATCATATGTGTGACTTTTAAAGTGAAAGTGGTGGAAAAATAAAACTCTTTGGTGTTGGAAGGCCAGGGGCGGCGGAGGTGGGGGTGATAATAGATTTGCAGGCTTGAATCCAGACGAGCAGGCAATCCACTTTGAATCGAGAGTAATTTGCCAAGGCTGCTTGTGTGCTTCTCATTCTGAGTGAAATGCAGTTTTAGGTGATTTCATTGTATCCACTGTATCCACCATTGTATTCCTGGTGATGTTCAGATACTTATTATTTTATTCACTGTTTACTCTTTTATTTGTTTGTTGTGTGTCATGCCCCTTCTTTGCAGAGAGAAGCACACAACCCACATTTCTTTTTTAAGGGGTACTGTGTTTCACATAACTTTACTTCTTTGTGTTCTTCAAATTTATCTTGTCTTCTGTGCCTCCACATAATCTGCATGCTTGGACCCCAAGATATGTCACATTAGCTTGTGGGTCGTGGGAGGCAGCCACTGCAACTGCTTGGCTACATTTTTGAAGTGGAACGTGAGAGATTTTAAAAAGATAGTCAGGATATTGTATTTCCTAATTGGCTTCTTTTGAAGGAGAGGCAGATTCAGACTGGAGACAACCAAAGGAAAGCCACTTTTGTTTTAACAAATTGTGAGTCTCTCGTCTGAATCTGGTCAATTGGCAAGTAGGCCACTGAGTTCCTGCTGCTCCTATATAGAACACTCCACATAGCCTGTTTATTCTGTGGTGCACAGATCCCATGTTGGTGCTTTATGCTCCCTATCCTTGCCGGTGCTGGCTGCTGTGCGACCCAATTTGTTGAACTTGTGTTTTATCTTTGCAGAGATAGTTGCTAGGAAGCTCTCGCTAAATGTTAGGACACATATATGAGACACATAACAGTGTGCTAATGTCTCATATGCATATTAGGCTTTATATTTACTGTGGATTGCAGTGAAAGAGTATCAATTATTTGTTTTTTAACTATTTGCACTGTGTTCCATTTAGTGCTTCATGTAGTAATTGGCAGACATTGTACCATGTCAAAACATGTGTCCCCTCCACCACACTACAATTGCTATAGACTATAATGTGTTTAAAACATGGCCGATGCGACATCGCTACATTTTTGACTGAGTACCTATTCCAACAAACTCAAAATGATGCCGCTCGCTTCTAAAGATTATATAATCTTGAAAAATGATGCTGGCACCAGTGAGTCCCATTGAAAAATATCTTTGAAAAATGCACTCTTGCTATTTTTAAAATGAACTTCTGAACAGAGCACATCATATTAGCAATCATCGTAAGTCACAAACGCTCTCTAAGCCCACCATTTTTCATATTTATCTGTTCTTTAATGACCCATTTGTCGGTTATCTGTAGCTCTAAGGCACTTGCTTAAAACGTGTTGTATCATTGAAAGAGCAGAACCATTCTGTAGTCTACCATTGTGTGTGATGCTTCCAGCACATGAAATACCAGACTGAATTTCCTATGTATTTTCAATTTATTGTTTGCATGCAGTGTATCTAATATATTGGATACACTTTCCATTCGAAAATGCACAAGTTCAAATCACAGCTATGTGGACTGTAAGCATGGAGTTGATTCAACAAAATCCCAGGGGTAACAGGATGTTATATACACCCTTTGTCCTTAATGGAATCACAGGAAGTGACATCATGTGATCTTTAACCCATGATATGTCAACAAAACATTTACTTGAAATGTAGGAAGCGAGTGACATAAGTGAGTTCGACATCTTCTTGGGGGTGAGGTTTGTGGGGTAGGTGGGATTCTCTCCTCTGAGAAAATAGGTAAAGAAATGGGCTTTAATATTGTTTTAAAAGCATAGATTTCATACAAATTTGCTAAAAAACCATAGGCTCTGAAAAGACACTTGTTAAATATTCAAGTTCCCTTACGGTGCGCCAAACAAATGAAACTTGACAGTCCCCATGAATTGAATTGACCCCATTTTGTTTTTAAAATGTCCTGTGGGTGCCTGTGTATGTCAAATATTACCTCCATTTGTAAGGCTAGCGTTTCGTCATGGGTGCCTCTTCTGCCTAAACATCACATACATTGTGCCAGATTTTTGCATTACTGCCCTCCATGTACCATGGATGACCCATACGTTAAAAATTACGTCTGATATATCAGGAACATCATTTTGTCATGGATGCCCCTGACATATGCCACGTGATCCTCCTTTATTCCAAGAATTTCCTCCAATGTGCTAGCCCCAGCATTCTGCCAGTGCTGCCACCTATACCAAGAATTTCCTCCAGTATGCCAGTGCCAGCATTTTTCTACGGATGCCCCATGTCAAGATTTACCTCCAGTGCCAGCATTTTGTTGTGGTTATCCCATATGCAAGTATTACCTCCAGTATGCCAATGCTAGCATTTTGCCTGGGTGCATCTATAAGCCAAGAAGAATGCCAGGTCTAACAGCAGACTTACAAGCAAATCAACAAAATCTATGCATGCTCACTTAGATTCATTATTCACACCCATTCTCACAATTCCCATTTACTCTAGCTCACTTATTTGCAGTCACTTGCACTCATTAATTTTCAATCAGTCTCTTGCGCTTACTCTTACCATGGCTCACTGATTGGCACTCTCTCACTCACTCTTACTCTGACTCACTTATACTTATTAACTCACTTACTTTCATTCACACAGTTCCACATAAAACCATGTATGCTGTCACACAGACTCACTCTCACACACATGCACGCATACAACATACATATAAAAACGTTTTATTTCACTTTTTAGGTTACTTACCTAAGATGCAAAGAAAGGCCCCGTTCCAGATCCTGCTGCTCAACTTTTTTATTGCACTAATAGTGAATGATAGTCAATTATTGACTACCAATGTAATAATTCATAAGCAGCAAACAAGGAGGCTGGAACCTGAAAGCTGATAATGCAAGATACCCCTATGTACCTGCCCTTGATTTTGTGAACCCTTACCTGGTACTATCTTTGCCAACTCTGAGGCCAGGAGTCACAAAACCAGTCCCAGGGACAAGCAAGGGTTCACAACTGTGACTCTTGTATGACTTCCATGGCAATAAGTATATATATATATATATATATATATATATATATATATATATATATATATATATATATATCTCCTGTGTGGTCTCTTAATTTGAGAGTAAGATTGGCAGTCTAGTGTTTTATTTTAAATGGTGGTGGATATCAGGGATGGGTTCCTTTAAGAAGAACTCTATGGCCCAGTTGAAGGCTCTGGCTGAAACATGTAGACTATACGTTTCCTCTGCACTTGTACTTTGGCTAAGGATATAACCAATAAAGAGCAACATGATTACTTACCGGATTGTGCTGTCTCCTGTTTGAACCATTTGTGGAGAGGGGAACCTGACAGTGGTGGTTTATAGTTAAGCTCTGAATTTACTCGCACAAAACCATAGAAATTCAGCAGTTTTAGTTAGAGTTATTTCAAATAACTATAATTTGCACCTTTAGGCAACTATAACTTGCCCCCCTGCCATGCACATTTTTCCCCAATAATTTAACTGCTAATGTTTCATTTATATTTTTTATTACTTTATAGAAGTTGTCATGAGTGCTGTAATATCTGGGGTAATTAGCAGTGCATGCTTGTGGTGAGGCCCTGCTGCCAAGACTCTATAACCACCCAACCCTGTGACTCACATGGCCAGAGGCCAGACCCTGCGGCCAAATCCCCTATAACCACCCATGCCCCGGGGACCACCACCTCCCCCTGGCTAAATATTACTACGATAATAGGGAGTCCTACGGGCACCCCAGATCCCGGGGACCGCCACCTCCCTGGGGCAATGTTGTAAAGCAAGAATGCAGGGGGGCTGCATGACTCCCCCGGGGACCACCATCTACCCGGGCCTCAAACCTAATAGTATGCGGGGGAACAGCACGGCCCCTGCACCCTGGGAACCACCACTTCCAAGGGGCAAAATACTACTACAATAATAGGGGGGTCCTGCGGACCCCCTCAGGCCCCTGCAACCACCACATCCCCGGGGCTAACTTTTCAAAGCTTTCAAGACTGCAACTGAAGTGAGTGGCATTCCAGTTTTGAACATTTCATGAAGATTAGTCAAACGGTGCCAAAGTTAGGACCTAGTTTCTATAGAAAAGCGTTTTTTTGACTTGCCTATATCTTTGGCACTGTTTAACAAATCTTCACAAAATGTTCCCAAAAAAGTGTGCTGGTAATTCTTGTTGCACATGGAAAGTTTCGGGGTGATCCTTTAAGTGGGTGCTGAGACAAAAGAGGGGGGTAAAAAATATGCGTTTCCCATGTTAATTCCTATAGGAGTTTTAAACATGACTACAGCTCGAACCACTGGATGAAATTACACCAATTTTAGCAAACATTTTAGCAAAAAGCAAAAAGGTAGCTGTCCATGCCTAGATTATGCTTTGAGCTGTTTGGTGTAAATCAGTTCAGTAGTTTTCAAGAATGAAAGGAAATCGAAATTTGTATATCTCTGGGCGCAATTACTTCGCTAATAATGATGAGCTTGTGCACGGAAATGCAGAGCTCTGATTGGCTGCCAACACCACAACCAGGAAGTGTTGGCAGCCATCTTGGGACACGGCTTCTGCTGAGTCCCATAAAAAAAGTAAAAAGAATATGAAAAGGGGCCAGGATAGGGACACCCTGACCCCTTAGCTCTGGTGCTGGGGTCACAGAGGGACCTCCCAGGGCTTAAGAAGCATGTAAAAAAAGATTTTGGTGCAGATCTGCTGAAAATTAAAAAAAAACAATCACAAGCTCCTGTGCTTGTTTTGTAAACAGCCCTTGGGTGGGCCACGTCCCGAGGGCAATTACATTTTGAATGGGGTGCTGCCCACCTCGCAGCCCCAGGGACCGCCACCTCCCTGGGGCTTTTAAGAAAATGGATACGGGGTGCACCCGGCTCCCCTGCAGCCCCGGGGACCACCAACTTCCCTGGGCAGAAGCAGAAATCAAATGTGGGGGGCCATTTGCACCCCGCACTCCCAAGGTTCCCCAACTCCCTGGGGCTGTAAACAAATGTGATGCGGGGGGGCGTGCACCACCTACCTAGGGCTTTCAATAAATACCATATGGGCGGCCACCTCCCCGGAGATTTAAACAAACATGATGTGACGGGCCCACGCTCCCTTCTCCACATCACCGGGGACTGCCACTTCCCTGGGGCTACAACAAAAGAGTGAAGGGGGTCCATTTCGGACCCTGAGCCCTGGGGATCACCACCTGCCCAGGGCAAATGCTCGTTGGAGGGAAGCCTCGTGGCCCCCCTCATGAAGCGAATAATGGCCCGGGGGACCGCCACCCTCCACGCCTGGCCCTGGTGCCTACCCGTGGGACATAGCTGTTTGCTTTTGCTTGGTGAGAGCTGACAGCTCCCACCAACTAAAAGCAAACAAAGTTCGCTTTCTGACAGCGGGAGCTGTCCAACAGCTCCTGCTGGGAGAAAGTGGAGTTTTCATCTGTCTCCCTGCATGCAAATATGCGTGCAGGGAAACAGTGGAAAACATTGCTCCCACAAGTAGGGGGCTGCTATCAAGCACCTCCCTGCTTCTGGGAGCAGTGCCAGCTCCCACCTTGAGGCTTGCCCCGCTGTCCTGTCACTTTCTCTCTCTCTCTCTCTTTGTCATTGCAATGGTATCTGAATGCAGTGAGTTCAAAGAGTAAGACTAGCAAGATGTTTGGTATAAATGTTATAGTTAAGTTTGGATGCACAGCAGAGCAGAGTCACTTCTGGGCTAATGGTCAATGTATTGTACTGTCACTTAGTAGGCTGAAGGTTCAAATCCTAGTATCACTTGGCAGTGTGTTTGTTTATTTACTAATATTTTGAAATATCTCATTCTAAGTGTATCATTCATCAAAGCCTAAAAACTCTCTATCTCTCTCCCTCTCACTCTCTTTCTCTCTCTCTCTAAAATTTCTATTTTTCAATCTCTTTCTCCCACTTACACACCCACTCAGACCTTTACACACCCTACAGACCCACTCAGACATTCAGGTACTCACTCACAGACCCATTCAGACCCTTGTGGACCCACTCACAGCCCCACTCAGACCCTCACACATCCACTCACAGACCCACTAAGACACTGATGCACCCACTTGCACACCCAGACAGACACTCTCAAAGCCACTTTACCACTCAGATACACCCTCTCACACACATTTTTACACCCAGAGAGACAGGCCATGGCCAACTCCCGCCGGGCGGGGTTTGGGTGGTTATAGGGGTTGGCCATATGACCTGGCCTGTGGCCAGGCCCTGCGGCCAACCCCCGCTGTGCCTGGCTGAAGTCCATGCGCAGGGCGGGGTTCGGTGGTTGTAGGGCTTGGCCGCAGGTCCTGACCGCAGGCTAGGCCCTGCAGCCAACCCCGCTGCTCATGGCCGAAGGCTGCATTCAGCTTGGGGTTGGGTTGTTACAGGGGTTGGCCGCACGGCCTGGCCAAAGGCTGGGTGTGGTGGTGGTTGAATTAACATATAGTAAAGAAAATTACTTTACATTAAAAAAAACATAGAAATTCACTGGAAAAAACCCAGGGCTACAGGGACGTTATAGTAGGATTGCATTTTAAATGTAAAAAAAACATAGGAACTCACCTGTTATAGTTAGAGTTATCTTAAGTAACTCGTGCACTAAAGTAACGATAACTCGCGCCCTCGCCATGCACTGCTAATTACCTTAGGGCACGAGCTATAGTTACTTTAGATTACTATAACTATAACAGGTGAATTTCTATGGTTTTGTATGTTTAAAACTATAACAACACCGTAACCTTTGTTTTTTAAGTGAATATGTGTATATATATATATATATGTATATGTACAAATATATATATATAGTACAAAAAAGACACTCTTTGCTTCCCAGAGCATAAACGAGCCACACCATCCTAAGCTTGCCTGAAATATTTAATCGCAGCAGACATCCAAACTTATTTCCAGCATGACACGTTCGACCTAGTAACGGTCTTGATCACATGGTATGTATGCAGATCAGTTGTTTTTCGTTCTTATAAAATATATAAACAGTGAGAAAGGACTTTGGTTGAACTTGATTGCATTTTAAGCCAGTACAATCATTATTATATTTAATAGTTCCTAAAGGTAATCAGTCAAATATCTACATCATATCCACAATATCACTGAACCATTTAGTTACTCAAATGTTATCCCCACAGCATTGATTGAGTTCATCCAAGGGCAAAATTTATTTCCGTCTTGCTTTGGTAAGTAACTACAATAACCATAATTTCTTGTTGACACATCCTTTGCTCACACTGTTTTCAGTTTTGTAAATGTATAGCTAAACACCCCCTTCCAGCCTTTAGAAACCCGTTTCACATCGTGCTTGGAGTTAATGTCATTTTACATGCGTAGTTTAAAAGTAACTACATCTTCATACAGTTTTTAAAAAACGGACTGTGCTGCATTAAAACACTTTTGCCAGGCAACTCAGCACTGTGCTAAAGACTGTTCCCCTGCAAACCTTAGTTGAAAATAGCTTCCAAAAACATTCACAGGCAACTTTGCCTCCATCTGTTCATAAAGCGATGCAGCCGGTGGGCACATCCATATAACTCCATCACAGACGCCAGAAAGAACGTCCTTCCTCTCGGGTCGGGGCTCGTGTCTGGGGAAGTAACCACACCTATATTCACTAAAATCACACTCTTAGCTTCTCAGAGCATAAACGAGCTACACCATACTTTGTTTTTTTCAGGAAACTTCTATGGTTTTTAACGTAAAGTAATTTGAATTACTATACATTAATCCAACCACCGCCGTGCATTGCTTTTGGCTGTGCGCGGCGGGGGTTGGCTGCAGGGCCTGACCTGCAGGCAAGCCCTTATAGCCGCCCAACCTCGCACCGCGCACGGCCTTTGGCAGTGCAGTGGGGGTTTACCACAGGTCCTCTCTCTGTCATTGGATCTGTGAGTGGGTGCATGAGTGCCTGAGTGGGTTTGAAAGTGGGTGTGTGAGTCTATGAGTGGGTCTGAGTGGGTGCATGAGTGTCTGAGTGGGTGTGTGAGTGGGCGCACAAGTCTCTGAGTGCATGTATGAGTGAATGAATTAGTGTATGAATGAGTCTGTGAATGTTTTTTAACATTTGTTTTGCTTATTTGCAAATATTCGAGAATATTTGAGAATATTCACGACTATCACGCATCATGAAGAAAAATCTTTTTAAACCCATAAGTTGACCCTCAAACACCCCTATTTCACACCTCTGGGGCCAGGGTCCTTCACTCCGACCCCTTATGCTAATTTTCATTTTGTGTTTCCAGCTGGGGGACCAGCCAATCAAGCTCTGCATTTCCCTGCACAAGCTTGTTGTTATTTGCAAATCTTTTGCACCACTAGATATCTATATTTCTTTTAATATCACAAAAACAACTGAACAGATTTTCACCAAATAACAAAAAGCACTCTTTCTGGACCAAGTGCCTTTCTGCCAAATTTGGTGTAATTCGGTCCAGCGGCTCGGGCTGTAGTCGTGTCTAAAATCCATATGGGAACTATAATGGGAAACCCCCTTTTTCTCAGCCACCGCTTGAAGAATCACCCTGAAACTTCCCATGTAGAATAAGATTCACAGGAACACTTTTTTGGGAAAATTTTGAAAAGATTCGTCCAACTGCGCCAAAGATATAGTAAACTTTTCCTATGGAAACATGGTCCTAACTATAACTACCTACTGCCAATAGGTTTTATGTATATTTATATATATATACAGGGACATTATATTTAGGCTCACATTTTAAACATACAAAACCATAGAAATTAACCTGTTATAGTTTGAGTTATCTCAGGTAACCATTTTTTTGCCCTTTACGGGCTATCTGGGACCTTTGAGGGAGCCTCAAGGCCTCCCCTGTGGTATCAGCCGGCTGCCGCCTCCTGCATGAGCCTTCATTGCTCCAGCAAGCAAGGAACTGCTTTTAATAGCAGCTCCCTGCTTGCTGGCACAATGTTTTCATCTGTCTTCCCTGCACGCATATCTGCGTGCAGGAAATACAGATGAAAACTCTGTTTTCTGACAGAGGGACCTGATTAACAGCTCCCGCTGTCAGAAACCGCAGTTATGTTTGCTTTTGCTTGGTTGAGCAGTCAGTTCCCACCAAGCAAACAGCTATGTCCCAGGGTTGGGCACCCTGGGACATAGCAGGAGCCAGCCCTGTTGGGTGGCTGTCCCCAGAGCCATCAGTGGCTCCTCCAGGGGGCCATGTGGCCCCCCTCCAATGTGGAAATAGCCCCGGAGAGGTGGTGGTCCCCAGGGCTTGGGGGCCCGAAATGGACCCCCTTTACATTTTTTAACTATATGCCCCGGGCAGGTGTTGGTCCCCGGGGCTACTGGGGGGTGCCTCGCAGCCCCTGCACCGTACTAGATAACAGCCCCAGAGAAGTGGTGGTCCCCTGGGCTGTGCGGACCCCGCACCTATTAAATTAAAAAACTTGGGACGGTGGTGGTCCCCAGGGCTGTGGGGGAGGCCGTCGGGCCTCCCCCACATAAGAAAATAATTTTGTTCCTCAGAGGTGGTGGTCCCTGGGGTGCGGTTGCCGCACGGCCTCCTGGCACCAAGTTTAGCAAATGCCCCGGGGAGGTTGTGGCCCCCCCATGGCTGTGGGGGCCCGGAGACCCCCCTATTGTGTTTCTTTCTGTGACTAGGCTGAAGCAGAGTGCCAAGATGGCTGTCAACAATTCCTGGTTTGAAGTGATGACAGCCAATCAGAGCTTGGCACTATTCACAAAGTCATCGCGGTCAGAGATATCTAAATTTATTTTCCCTTTAATATCTCCAAAACTACTAAACAGATTTACACCAAATAAGGAAAAGCACAATCTGCGTACTGAAAGCTAGCTTTCTGCCAAATTTGGTGTAACTCCATCCAGCAGGTCAGGCTGCAGTCATGTCTAAAGGTCCTGTGGGTATTGACATGACAAAATGACAAACATACGTTTTTTGACCCCCCTTTTTTCTTGGCCACGCTTAACGAATCACACCAAAACCTTCCATGTGCAACGAGAATTACCAGGGCACTTTTTGGGAAACTTTTGTGAAGATTCATCAAACGGTGCCAAAGATATAGGCAAGTCAAAAAATGCTTTTTCTATGGAAACATGGTCCTAACTATAACTACCTATATATATATATATATATATATATATATATATATATATATATATATATATATGCTGCATCTCTTGGGCCACGAATGCCACAGAGTCCAAATGGTGGTGGTGAATGTGCAGGTGTCACTGTCTATGTCACTGTGTACCCCAACCACTTAACACACCGAAAAATCCACATACACTCCAGTAGTGTGCCAGAGATCGTGCACTTTATGCATCCTTTAATCCATTATGACTCTGCAGCCTGCCAGATGGCATACCCAACACGTTTCGGCATACAACACCTTGGACAAGGGTGGAAGCAGTTATATAGCTATAGTTATGACCTAGTTTCCATAGGAAAAGCATTTTTTGTTTTGCCAATAACCTTAGAAATTCCCTAAAAAAAACAAAGGTCACAGGTACGTTATAGTTAGGTTCAGATTTTACATGCACAAAACCAAAGAAATTCAGCTGTTATAGTCAGAGTTATTTCAAGAAAGTGTTATTGAAGATGTCATGAGTGATGTATAACCTGGGGTAATTAGCAGTGCATGGCGAAGGTGCGAGTTATTATCACCTGAGGATATGAGTTATAGCTACTTGAAATAACTCAGACTATAACAGCTAAATTTATATGGTTTTGTGCTTGTAAAATCTGAACTAACTACAACGTACCTGTAATTATTTATTTTTTAATTGAATTTCTTAGTTTTTTTTAGTTCTGTTTCCTAACTATAACATCCCTGTAAGCGCCACTAGGTAGTTATAGTTAGGACCATGTTTCTATAGAAAAAGCATTTTTTGACTTGCCTATATCTTTGGCAAAGTTTGACGAATCTTCACAAAATTTTCCAAAAAATGTGGCATGGTGATTCTTTTTCCCCACTGGAAGTTTCGGGGTGATCCATCAAGTGGGGTCCAAGAAAAAGGGGACTAAACAAAATTGCGTTTCCCATGGATAGGACCTGTCAACAGCCCGAACCACTGGACGGAATTTAACCAAATTTGGCAGAAAACTAGCTGAAGGCACGCAGATTGTGTTTTTTTCTTATTTGGTGTACATCTTACAGTAGTTTAGGAGATATTTAAGGGCAAATAAACGCGTATATCTCTGGCTGTAAATATTTTATGAATAAATTGCGTCAATTCGCGAATACTTGTGTGAAAAGAAGCGTTGCAATTGGCTGACCGCAACCTGACTGGAAAGTTGCGACTGCCATTTTATTTCACTGGACACAGGCCCCGGGTGAAAATTCAAATTCAAAGTGGCATAAGGGGTCAGGGTAAAGGTACCCTGACCCCAGGGGTGTGGTATAGGTGTGTTTTAGGGGCACATTATAGGTTTAATATAATTTTGCGTCACTGCACATGATATTTGTGGAAATTCACAAATTTTCATGAATTTCCGCGAATTATGTGCAAAATATTCGCAATTACGGAAAAAATGTAAAGAAAAACCACAGACTCATTCATACACTAATTCATTCACGCATACATGCACTCAGAGGATCAGGCGACCACTCACACACCCACTCAGACATTCATGCACCCACTCAGACCCAATCATAGACTCACACACCCACTTTCAGACCCACTCAGACACTTACTCACACATCCACAGACAGAGACAGGCTCTGTGGCCAACCTGCGCTGTGCACGAACAAAGGCCACGCGTGGTGCGGGGTTTGGTGGTTAAAAGGGCTTGTCTGCAAGGCCTGGCTGCAAGGCCAGGCCTTCTGACCAACCCCCACCCCACACGGCTGAAGGGAGTTGAATAACGTATAGTAATTAAAATTACTTTACATAAAAAAAAAAGGAATTCACAAAAAAAAACAAAGGTTGCAGATACGTTATAGCTAGGTTTTGAATTTACTCATACACAACCATAGAATTTCATTAGTTATAGTTAGAGTTCTTTCAAGTAACTATAACTCGCGCCCTAAAGTAACTATAATTCGCGCCTTCGCCATGCACAGCTAATTGCTCCACATATTATGTCAATAATGAGATCTTGTATGGCATCTTTGATATCACTGCAACATTTGCAAGAACATTATTGATAAGAAAACTGTGCATGGCAAAGATGCGAGTCATAGTTACCTCGGGCATCGGGTTATAGTTACTTGAAAGAACTCTAAATATAAGTGCTGGATTTCTATGGTTTTGAACGAGTAAATTCTGAACCTAACTATAACGTCCCTGTAACCTTTGGAGTTTTCAGTGAAAAAAAATAATATATATATATATATATCAATCCTGCAATGCCTTGTTACGTCCACCAAAAACAGAGCCGGTGCAAGCAGAGGGTGCAAGGCCCGTCACATATAAACCAAAACAGTGAAATCTCTTAGGGGGTCATTCCGACCCTGGCGGACAAAGACCGCCAGGGCCGCGAATGACGGAAGCACCGCCAACAGGCTGGCGGAGCTTCCTAGCCCATTCTGACCACGGCGCTAAAGCCGCGGTCAGAAAACCGGGGCCTGCGGTTTCCCACCGGTTTACCCCCGGCTGGGCGAATCCACCAGGGCAGCGTTGCAAGCAGCGCTGCCTTGGGGATTCTGACCCCCTTCCCACCAGCCTGTTTCTGGCGGTTTTCACCGCCAGGAAGAGGCTGGCGGGAACAGGTGTCCTGGGGCCCCTGGGGGCCCCTGCACTGCCCATGCCACTGGCATGGGCAGTGCAGGGGTCCCCTAACAGGGCCCAGGGCGGCTTTTCACTGTCTGCTTAGCAGACAGTGAAAAGCACGACGGGTGCAACTGCACCCGTCGCACAACCGCAACACCGGCGGCTCCATTCGGAGCCGGCTCCTGTGTTGCGGCCCTCATTCCCGCTGGGCCGGTGGGCGCTAACTTGCTTAGCGCCTGCCGGCCCAGCGGGAATGTCAGAATGCGGGAAGCGGTATTTTGGCCGCGTGGCGGCTAAATGGCGCTTCCCGTCTGGCGGGCGGCAACCGCCGCCCGCCAGAGTTAGAATGAGGGCCTTAGACTCAACAGAGGCTTACACTCCAAAGGTGTAATTCTCCAAAGCTTTATTGGCAACACGTTTCAACCTGTCGTCTTCTTCACAGCCTATACCAAAGTGTGCACTACCACCCAAAACAATACACAACCAACAATGAACATCAATGAAATACTTCCATCATATAGAAAAAAAGAAAGAAAGAAAGAAAGAAAGAAAGAAAGAAAGAAAGAAAGAAAGAAAGAAAGAAAGAAATATTCCTTTTGCACGCAATGATATTCAAAAAAATATTACAGTATAATTTTTAGCTACACCTTCACACTGACCTAGTAGATAACATCCAGTCTATTGATGTATGGACCTGTGTAAACATATCAGATACCTTATTGACCCTGTGGCCTGACAAGCATTCACAGTTTAAAAGTGTCCATATATACAATAATCAAAAAGACATTATGTATATAAATTATTTTCATACCAATGAAGATAATAAGTATAAAGGCCCAGTGGCCAAAAAACATCGCTATGCAACAACCATTAAGGGTAGTGGAACGCATACAAAATTAATTGGGTGCACAGCATCCTATGGCGATGAGGCCAAGTGACAAGGACTTCACAAAATGAAACAAAGAAACAATGTAAAGAATATACATAAAAAACATTTTTCTTTGACTTCTTTTTTTATAAATTGGAACCTCTAGCTCTACATATTTATAATTGTCATAAAAAATTAGATAAGAGATGTCATAGAACAAATTTTAACCTTACCATCATTCCATTCAAACTCACTCGCTGGTTGTTGTTTTAGATGACATGGGCATGAAGTTCTTCATTCAGATTGAGACCCCCAGGGCATTTGCTGTTAAGACGGATGATATACTCTGCTTCTAGCATTCTGAGACGCTTCTCCCTGTCCCCACATCGGGCACTTAGGGTCACTCTGTCAATACCAAAAATGACAAAGAATGAAGATGTTCTTGGTGGAAACGATTCCAATGCCTGGCAGCAGGATAACTTTGATCATTATTTCTGATGGCCCTCAAATGCTCCAAAACAAATTTCTTAACAGGAAAAATGGTGCTGTCCACATATTGAAGACCACAAGGACAGGATAGTACATAAACACAGAAGTCACAGTTGCATGTTATAAATTTGTCTATTTTCATAGTTCGCCCCTTTAGTAGTTTATAATACTTGCAATTTTTGCTACCTTTGCAGGCTTTGCATCTACCACATTTGAGAAAACCTTGCTGTACATGTAGCCAGGACTCACTCCTCTGTGCACCCACATAGCTGCACACCAAAATGTCCTTGATTGACCTAAAGTTCCTGTATGTTATCAAGGGATGCTGAGATACTGCCTTACCGATCGTGTAATCTGATTTAACTAAATGCCAATGTTTACTCCACATCTTTCTTACTCAATTGGATTCAGCATTGTAAATGGTAATCAGCCTGACCTGGTTTGTGGTCTTTCCATGTTGTTTGATTAATAGACCCTCCCTGGGTAGTTTATTGACCTTTTCACAAGCTGTATGTAATTATACCTGTTCTGGGTAGCCTATGTGTCTAAACCTGTTGATCATCCTCTCTTCCTCCTTCCTGTAAAAGGGAGGAATACTGCAGTTTCTTTTGGCATTGATTAGCTCCCCAAAGGGGGATGCTCCATTTGAGCTTTTGGGGGTGACTACTACATGCATGTAAAATGCTGTTTCCAGCGTTGCTCTTATGATGCAAACTGGTTTCAACTTTGTTCTGCACTACTTCAACATGGGCATCCAAATAATCCATTTGAGTGGGGTGTATTTTGTGAGTGAATTTTAGGTTTAGGTTATTGTTGTTAATATACACTAAAAATTCCTATTATAAACCAATCGCCTATGTAACGGGTCCAGAATGGTATATGTTTGGTCCAGGCCTCTTTCTTCTCTGTCCAGACTGTCTGCTGTTCCCACCACCCCATACAAATTCCTGCATAACCTGGTCCAAAGCAGCTTCCCATTGCAGTCCCAATGAGCTGTCTGATTTCCTTATCTTTAAGAAGGAAAATATTGTTTTCCAGGCAAAAATGTAAAATCTGAAGTAACGTATGAATGATCACACAGGCAGATTGGTTTGTCCCTAAAAAAAGTTTGCATGCTTGCACCCTTAAATCATGGGCTAAACTGGTGGACAGGGAGGCCACATCAATAGCCAACAACTTATATTTAGACTGCCATGTTGTATCAGAAATTTTGGTCAGGTAATCAGTATCCCTGCAGTAGTTAGTTCAAGACATAGGGCAGCAAGAAAAAATGTAAATACATTGATGTGTGTTACAATAAACTGTTGTTGGCTGAAATTATTGGCCTACCCGGGGGTTAATTGGTGTTCTTCGCTTTTCAAGAGACCTCTATCCCTCCAATCTTGTAGCAAAGAGTAATACTTCACTGTGGCCTGTTTGCATTTTTCCCGTGTGAGCATCTCATAACTATCTGTGGTATGAAATTGTCTATGAGCCTCTTCTGTGTATTTATTCATGTCCCATAGAACAATGCCACCCCCCTTGTCACTTGGTTTTATGACAGAGGTTGGATTCTTTCTTAAGGTATCGACGGCTTGTTTCTGACCCAACATCAGGTCACTGGCATATGTGTTACATGTCCTCTGCCAAATATGCATGAGGTCACGAGTAACTACTTCTTGAAACATATTTTTGTTGTCCTGTGGCGTGACGAGATTACACCTAGATGCTGGCCTGAAATTGTTCTCACTTGGTCTATCAATCTCTAACCCTAAAGAGCATAGGAAGTCTCTTTCCAAAAGTTTCCGGGTGGTCCACCAAATTTGGTGTAATTCCGTCCAGTGGTTCAGACTGTGGTCGTGTGTAAAATCCCTATGGGAAATTGCATGGCGAAAATGTATTTTGGGACCCCCCTTTTTTTTGTCCACGCTTGATGAATCACCCCGAAACTTTCAAGGGATTTTTAGACACAGCCCGAACCACTGAAGGGAAATATGCAAAATTTAGCAAAAAGCTAGATCTTGGTCCAGAAAGTTCTCTTTTTGCCATTTGGTGTAAATCCATTCTGTAGTTTCTGAGTTATTAAAGACAAAATAAATATTGATAATTAGGCATGTGGATCTGACTTATTGGCTACCAACAACTTCATCCAGGAATTGTTGGCTGCCATGTTGGGACTCTGAATCATCCGAGTCCCAAGAAAAAAGTTGAAAAAATAAACAGAAGGGGTCAGGGTGGGAAATACCCTAACCCCCTATGCCTGGTGGTGGGACCCCACTGGGCCCAAAAAATGTTTTTGTTTTTTTTAATTACTGTGAAATTGCGGAGGACCTGCCAGAAAGTAACTTTAAGTTATGAGTTACAGTTTCTTAATGTAAGTATAACTATAAGTATAACTATAACTGCTGAATTTGTATGGTTTTGTGCGTGTAAAATGTGAACCTAACTATAACGTTCCTGTAACATTTGGGTTTTTTTTATTGAAAAACCTTAGAAATTCACTAAAAAAAACAAAGGTTACAGTTACGTTGTAGTTAGGTTCAGATTTTTCATGCACAAAACCATAGAAATCTGGCTGTTATAGTCAGAGGTATTTCAAATAACTATAACTGGTATCCTAAAGTAACTATAACCCGTGCGCCCGCCATGCATAGTTTTCTCATCCATTTTTTTACTGCAAATGTTACAGTGATATTATCAATGATGTCATTTAAGATGTCATGAGTGATGTAATATCTGGGGTAATTAGCAGTGCATGGCGCAAGCGCAAGTTATAGTTACCTTAGGGCACGAGTTATAGTTAATTGGAATAACTCAGACTACAGCTGCTACATTTCTATGGTTTTGTGTGTGTAAAATCTGAACCTAACTATAAAGTCCCTGTAACTTTTGGTTCTTAATGAATTTCAAAGTTGAAAAAAAATTATATTTCCTAACTATAACATCCCTGTTACCTTTTGTTTTTTCAATATATCAAAACAAAACCCTTGTGTCAGAGGTTGCTTTTACTCATTCCAGGTTGGCTTGGATGGTATTTTACCAGTCCAAAGCTATAATACTGGGCCTGCAGTGGTGAAAGGCTTTTGTCATTTTACAGCTCGGCAAAGATGGTACTATTCCAATCCTATGCTTAAAGATTTTGCTGTACAAATGGCAAAAGAAGCTGTCCCTATCTATCTGGCAGGGATAGCACTGTGCTATTCCTATGATTAAAAACTTTGCTAGATACACAGACATTTGAGGTGAGCAAATCTAGAGTGTGGCTTGTGTTGCAGGGTGCTCCTTACTGAAGCTGCTCTCCACCTAAACTTGGGAACTACCCAGAGTTCTCTCTTCTTTTTTGCATAATTTATGCATTCCTCTAACCCTGAAAGGGGTTTATTTTGACTAATACTGGGTGCTCCTTTGTGTCTGGACAAAGCTAAACCTCTCTGAAGAGATGTAATGAAATCGAAACACGTGTCAGAGGTTGCTTTTATTCATTCCAGGTTGGTTTGGATGGTGTTTTACCAGCCCAAAGCTGTAATACTGTGCCTGGAGTGATGAACGGCTTGGCTTGGAAGGTATTTTATCAGTACAAAGCTGTAACACTGGGCCTGGAGTGGTGAATGACTTTTGCCCTTATACAGCTCCGCGAGGATGGTATTGTGCCAATCCTATGCTTAAAGAATTTTCTGAACAAATGGCAAAATACTTTATCCCTATCTAGCTCGGCATGGATAGCACTGTGCTATTCCTATGCTTAAGAACTTTGCAAGATAAAAAGACATTTGAGGTGAGCAAACCTAGAGTGCCGCTGGTGTTGCAGGGTGCTCCTTACCGAAGCTGCTCTCCACCTAAACTTGGGAACTACCCAGAGTTCACTTAACTCTCCCTACTATTCTGCTAGCATCTTGATTAATGCTTTTCCTTATTGTCTACTCCTCAGAATGACCACCCCTGTGCCAGAAGCACCCTGTGCTGAGTGATACAGAGGAGCTGGAAAGCTGGATGACAAACTCTCCCCTGATGGCACTGCCTCATAGCTTCCATGTGGGTCAGCCGACTAACATCTATAGGGAAAGAACTTCAGCATATTGTGCCATTTAATGACACCCATGACCGCTTAGGCTGGAGCCACTAGTTCTTATTCTTCAATCTACAAAGCAGGTGCTATCAGATACCAATGGAGAGGACGTGAACTTGCTTGAAGTCTTGATGACTTAGTAGTCTTTGTGAAGACTTAGAACAGATGTTGCTAAAAGCATTAGACCAACGGAGCCAGCCATGATTCAAGCTGTCACTGCACAAGTGCCTGTATTTGTCAGAATAAAGTATGATGGCCTCATACTCTTTAAGCATTTAATTGATGTACTTAGTGCTAAGGAGAAGGTTGAGTAGATTTTGTCTCCCCACTAATCTCATGGTGTTCAAAGAGATTTGCAACTTTCTCCTAAAATCTGAATCAGACTGGTTTTACATGTCGAAACAGTGCGTAAACTCTCTGCAAATAGAGGCGCAGGGAAGTCAAGCCAGAATCTATTCCAGTGATATATACCACCAGCAATAACGTGATTCCCACAACTTTAGAAAGACTGCAGCGTGATGAAGAGCTTAAACTAACAAATTTCGTCCGTGAGCTGTACCCCTTTAATCCTCCCAGTGTATACCCAGTATGCAGAGGTAACCCCTTAGTAATGGAGGAGAAACCAAAGAGTCACATGCTTGTTCATACTAAAGTTCGGTTATACATGAAGAATGCAAGGCATTGGTCCTAACAAATCTGCATGATCGCACCACTTGCATATAAACGTGCATATGATCTTAAACAGCCCGTGCATGATTCATACACAAACTACTGCCCAAGCAGAATACTGATCTTCAGAACCACTGCAAGAAGAACACGTGGAAAACAACACCCACGGGTGCTTTCCCTCATGGGTCAAAATACATTTTGCGGTATTTAAAAAGTGGTCATCATAACAGACTGTTTACTTACTCAATATAAAGTATCAGAATCCAGGAATGTCGCCAGCAGACTTTGGGAAAATACTTATCTCAAGTCACTTCAACTAAACTGCCTTTTCACATTTAACCGGCCCTGGTTCATTCTGCCCCAATGAGGATTACTGAACACCACTGAAAAGTATCAGGGTTTTTTAAACTTGAGAATATTTCAGTGAATGTGTCTCAGCAAGGAGTTGCATCTGAGACATAGTGAGCCATATTGATGATTCTGCAGAAAAATAGTTCTTGGTGTCTTGTGTAGTAATTCTAATAAAATTTTAACTGGTAAAAGTGTATTGAACCATGGCAAACTTTGAGTGAACATATCTGCTAAAGCAGTATTTATCATCTTTTTTGCATTTTAAAGTGCAGCCTGTTCTAGCTTGCTTGCACTATGTCAGTATGAAGGGGTTCTGCGCCAAGGTTAAGCAGGTGTTTGGCACTGCCGTCACATGATCAATCCAGAAATAAAGAATGATCTTAACTTTGGAGCGCTTTTTTAGTAAGTAGAGCTATTACATTTGACAAATGCCCGGCATAATTAATGTGCCAGTCTACAGTCTGGTCAAAACTGTTGATTAATGCATTGTGAAACGTTGAATAGAAATACGAAACGTAGTCCTGGTTTCTAAAAACGAATTCCTGAATATATAATGAGGGCATACTAATTGTGCATGTTACAAAATGGGCCCTGTGCACCAATAAGAATGTAAAAGTACAGGCAAACATTTAGGCACAGATTTATACTCTGCTTGCGCTGAATTAGGGTCATTATTTTAACGCTAATTTAATGCAAACTTAACTCCATATTTATATTTTGATGCTAGATTAGTCTAGCACCAAAATATTGGAGTTAAAGTCATTTTTGGATGCGTGAAACCACCTTGCGTCAATGAGATGCAAGGTGGGCGTTCCCATCCAAAAAATTACTCTAAGGCCCTAGCGCCTTATTTATCCTCCCATGCAAAAATGGTGCATAGGAGGGAGGCGGGTCTAAATAATGGCGCTACGCCATTTAGCGCCATTATTTAACCCCTTGATCTGGGCAGACGTTAGGGGATCTGTGGACCCATTTCCATGGCCAAACACCATGGAAAGAGCCCACAGGTGCCCTCCTCGTGCCCCAGAAACACCCCCACCCACATCAGAGGGACACCACAGGATGGGGGACCTCATCCCAGGTAAGTAGAGGTAAGTATTTTTAATAACATTTGAAAGTGCCATTGGAGGTCCTGAAATGCCCCCCCCCCTAAATGGCACAGGGGGACCCCTGTGCGGGCCATTGGAGTGGTGGGCATGACTCCTGTCTTTTATAAGACAAGAGTCATGTGGTATGGATGGTTTTACGTCCAGAAATGATGCTAGGTTGGTTAGAGTAATCTTTTTTTACACTAACCAGCTTTTCGTCATTTTTTGGTGAAAAACGCCATTCTCCTATACCGTCACCCCACCCGGCTAATGTAATTTTCCATGACCTTAGCCCACCCTTTGCGCCGGATTGCGCCCTTCCATAAATTTGGCGCCCGGCTGGCATCCTGGAATGGCACAAGCCGGCGCTATACTTTTTGATGCAAAACTGCACGAAACCCAGTTTTGCGTCAAAAAGTACAAATCTGGGCCTTAGATCGTGGGCTACATGCATCATCAAGTTTGTTTGGAATTTACCAACATTCCCAGAAGTACACATAGAAAGCTTTGCAGGCAGTGCTTATCGGGGGCACTACTAGTATGTCATGTGATCTTTCCCACAGGCTTCCATGCCTGTTAAAGGAAGTTTTACAAAATGTAGAAATCCGCAAAGGAAGAACAGAGAACCTGTGCAAATGCAGGCTCTTCCTCTACTCTCCTACCAAATTTGATCACGATCCATTGACTTTTTCATTCAGAAAGGGGAATTACTCTAACATGCGGTTGGAGTTAATCTCTTGTTATTCCCAGTGTGGAAAGGAGTCGAAGAGCTTGGAAATGGTTTAATTAGTTAAAATGGTGGGTAGGACCATGTCATGAATTTTTCTCTTTATATATTTTTTATATTACATGTTTGTTTTGGGGTAGTTAGCTTGAAAAGGTTGTTTTCTTCAAAATGCAGTTAGACAACGGACACTGAATTCAATCAATCAATCAATCAAGGATTTATAGAGTGCACTAATCATCCATTAGGGTCTCAAGGCGCTGGGGGGAGCTACTGGTCGTAGAGCCATGTCTTGAGGCGTTTCCTGAATGTCAAGAGGTCTTGGGTCTGGCGAAGGTGGAGCGGTAGGGAGTTCCAGGTCTTGGCGGCTAGGTGAGAGAAGGATCTTCCTCCGGGGGTGGTATGGCGGATGCGGGGGATGGAGGCGAGAGCGAGGCTGGCAGAGCGAAGATTGTGGGTGGGGGTGTGGAAGGTGAGTCTGTCGTTGAGGTAGGCTGGGCCTGTGTTGTGGAGGGCCTTGTGTGCATGGATGAGGAGTTTGAAGGTGATCCTCTTTGATACTGGTAGCCAGTGAAGGTCTCTGAGGTGGGGGGAAATGTGGTCACGGCGTGGGATGTCCAGAATGAGGCGGGCGGATGCGTTCTGGATTCTTTGCAGTTTTGTTAGGAGTTTGGTTGTTATTCCTGCATATAGGGCGTTTCCATAGTCCAATCAGCTGCTGACCAGGGCGTGGGTGACAGTTTTCCTGGTTTCGACAGGAATCCACTTGAAGATTTTGCAGAGCATGCAGAGAGTGTTGTAGCAGGAAGAGGAGATGCCATTGACCTGCTGAGTCATGCTGAGTGTGGAGTCCAAGATGAAGCCTAGGTTGCGTGCGTGGGTGGTGGGTGAGGGCCCAGTTCCTAGGGAGGTGGGCCACCAGGAGTCATTCCAAGTTGAGGGGTTGGTGCCAAAGATGAGGATTTCTGTCTTGTCTGTGTTTAACTTGAGGTGGCTTGATTCCATCCAGCTGGCGATGGCGTGAAGTCCGTTGTGGAGGTTGTTCTTTGCAGTTGTAGGGTCTTTCGTGAGGGAGAGGATGAGCTGAGTGTCATCTGCGTAGGAAACTATGTTGATGTGGTGGGTTCTTGCGATGTTGGCGAGGGGGGCCATGTAAACGTTGAAGAGCGTGGTGCTGAGCGAAGATCCTTGGGAAACGCCAAAGATGATTCTGGAGGCTTCTGACAGGAACGGTGGGAGGCGGACTCTCTGGGTTCTGCCTGAGAGAAATGACGAGATCCAGTCGAGTGCCTTGTCGCGGATTCCAGGGTTGTGGAGGCGTGTGCGGAGAGTGTGATGACATACCATGTCGAAAGCTGCGGAGAGGTCCAGGAGGATGAGTGCTGCTGTTTCTCCTTCGTCGAGCATGGTCCTAATGTTGTCTGTGGCAGCAATGAGTGCAGTCTCAGTGCTGTGGTTTCTGCAGAATCCGGATTGGGAGGTGTTGAGTACCTTGCTGTCTTCCAGGAACCGGGATAGTTGGCTGTTTACAATTTTTTCGATGACCTTGGCTGGGAAGGGGAGGAGGGAGATCGGTTGGTAGTTCTTAGGGTCGTCTGGGTCTGCCTTTGGTTTCTTTAGCAGGGTGTTGATATCTGCGTGCTTCCATCTTTCTGGGAAGGTGGCTGACTCAAAGGAGCTGTTGATGGTTTTGCAGAGGTGGGGGGCGATGATGATGTTTGCCTTATTGAAGATATGGTGTGGGCAGGGGTCTGATGGTGATCCGGAGTGAATGGAGGCCATGGTGGTGGCGGTGTCCTCTATGTTGACGGGGGTCCAGGTGTTGAGGAGGTGGGTGTTGCTTGGAGCGTTGGGTTCTTGGGTGTTTGTAGACAGCTGGTGAGTCTGGGGTTTGAAGCTATTGTGGATTTCTTCTATCTTTCGACGGAAGTGGGTTGCCAGTGAGTTGCAGAACTCCTGTGATGGTGGGGGTTCGTTGGAGCAGGTCCTGGGGGTGGAGAGCTCATTGACGATGCCGAAGAGCTCTTTACTGTTGTGAGCGTTGGCGTCATTGCAGTTTTTGAAGTGGGTCCTTTTGGTGATGCGGATCAGTTGGTGATGTTTGCGTAGGGCATCCTTGAAAGCGATGTGGTTGGTGTTGGTAGGGTCAAGGTGCCAGGTTTTTTCCATTCTGCGACAAAGCCGTTTGGATTCCTGTAGTTCTGGGGTGAACCAGCTGGCCTTGATTCTGTGGGAGGTGTTTGGTTTTTTTTTGAGCGGTGCGAGGGTGTTGGCGCAATCTTCTATCCAGCGATGCAGGTTGGTGGTGGCTATGTTGGGGTCCGGGATCCCAGGGGGTGGGGCCCGGGCGAGAGTGGAGATCAGTTGATCCATTGATATTTTGCTCCAGTTGCATTGGGGGGGTTGTGTGTGGTGGTGGTGAGTGACTGGTTTTTGGTAGGAGAAGTGGATGCAGCGGTGGTCTGTCCAACTGAGTTCGGTGGTGTGGCTGAAAGAGACGTGGTTGCTGGCTGAGATGATGGGGTCGAGTGTGTGGCCTGCGGAGTGGGTTGGTGTAGTGACGAGTTGCTTGAGGCCGAAGTTGTCGAGGTTGTCGATTGGGCTGGTGGTGTTGATATTGTTGTTATTTTCTAGGTGGAAGTTTAGGTCACCAAGGAGGATGTAGTCTGTTGAGGCGAGGGCTTGGGAGCTGATGGCATCGGAAATGTCATCACAGAACTGCGGTCTGGGTCCAGGGGTCTGTAGACCAGTGTTCCTCTGAGTGTGTTGTTGGCGTTGATGTGGATTTTGAAGTGGAGGTGCTAGGCGGAGTTGATGGTGTCGTGGGAGTTGGTGGAGACTCTTATGGTGTTTTTGTGGACTATGGCGATTCCTCCTCCTGGTCTGTTGATTCGGTCTCTTCTGGTGATCTTGTAGTTTTCTGGTATGGCTATGGCTACGTCTGGTTCTGAGGCCGAATTCATCCAGGTTTCGGTGAGGAATGCGACGTCGAGGGAGTATGTGGTCAGGAGGTCCCAGAGTTCAATTGCATGTTTGTGGATGGAGCGGGTGTTAAGTAGGATGCATCTTAGGCGGTTATCTGTTTTGATTTGGACTTTGGAGGTTAGGTTGCAGGTGAAATTGCAGGCTTTGCAGGAGAAGGGTCCTTTGGTGCGTGTCAGTGTGGACTGGAAGCAGATGGAGGAGCGTCCTGGATTAAGGGTGTGGAGTTCGTTGGCAGTGTAAAGGTGTTTGGTGGCGCGGGAGGCGTGTTGGCCAGGGGGTCTGGCACTGGGCGCGGACTTGGCACGGCCGGAATAAGACGGGAGGTGGGAGCGAGTGGCAGCTGGGAGGAGGGAGGGAAACCTCCAATTGGAGTGCGGGAGGCAGGGGCAGCAGGAGTCAGGAGCAGGAAGAGCTCAGAGGAGGAGGGAGGAGGGCGGGGCCTTCTGGGAGAGGAGAAGCCAAGAAGCCCAAACAAGGCCAAACAAGCCCAGACAAGCCCAAACAATGGCAGCACTTACCGGAGCAGTGGTGAGGAGGAAGCGACCTGCCTGCAAGGATACAGGGTCAGAGGTCGCTCTGGAATCGAATTTGGAATGTTTCAGGGTTTTTGTTTTACCGTTTGTGATTGAAATATTGTTAAAACAATGGACAATGTTGAGGGCCAATGGATTTATGCAATTTTGAGTCAGCATTTACCACACAATTATGGTCTGACTATATTTTCCGCAATATATTTATTATTTGCAGATTTCACAAAAATGTTACATCTAACTCAAATTAATGGAAATGATAACTGCCACAGAATGTGACACAATTATGAACTTTTTTATAAATCTATTTTATTGGCAGTTTTGCAGTTACAACAAAACATCTGTGGAACATGTGCACTTATCTTTCATCGAGATGTGTGTAAATACTCAAACAATTCCACAATGTTATGCGCACCAGTCATAGTCTCCCCATTGTCTTCCATACACTTCAGAAACATACGTTTAAACAAGCCTCCCAAGATCCCTACTTTTTGTTGTGTTTATGGGAGCACCCTCATGTAAAGTAGATCTATTTTACCTTTCTGGTGCATTTGTCCGTTACCTGGAATCACTCTCTTGTAGGCAGAGCATTGGAAGATGTCCAGTATTTATCTATGTCATGTTTAGCCTCTAGAAACCGAGACCGATGGATGCTCTGGTGCACCCCAGGAAAGCACCCCAGAAAAACCTCCTTCTCCATTTTTCATAACAGTGCTAACTTTGAGGTAAGCATCCAGCAGCTTAGTATTATTTATGTTGGCTGGGGTAGGGTTGCTGATATGGGACCCATGCATAATGGTAATTGAACCACCTGCTCTGTGATCTTTCCCAATTCTACCACCATAGGCAGGGTTGTCTCTATTCCCAAGTAGCCACCTATTTAGGACAGTCATTTGGTCTGCCCAGTAGTGTAATACTATGTCCACCATTTACGAAACATATTTGTACCACAATTGCACTGGCTTGTTGCAGGACACTCTAGGTGCCTTATGTGCCCAGAGGAATATACAAGAGTATTGTATTAACTTTTGAATGAAATGTGGAATTCAACTTCAAGTTGCAAGGTGGTAGCTGAGGAGTGTATACTAATTTTGGTATCAGGATCATCTTCAGTAGGGCCACTGTGACAGCCCACGATATCAGCAGTGCATTCCAGTAAAGCAAGGTAGCACAGGTTGCCTACACCAAAGGGACGAGATTCAACTTTAAGGCAAACCGAAAGTCTCCAGTAATATGCATGCCGAGGTAGTTAAAGATTTTCCACACCACTGTCAAGTGGAAGAGCCAATTGTTTGCTATGTCATTCTCCTGTAGCGGGTACATGACGGATTTGTCCCAATTGACTACTAACATGATATCATCCTCAATTTTTCCACACTTTCCATCAGTCTCCGGCCAGACCACCTGAGGTACATGAAAAATAAGAGCAGATTGTCCATGCATTGTGGCGTATGGTAATCACTTTACCCCACCCCATCTAGGCTTTCTAGTAGGCCGGCAGAGTGGCTCAAGGCCACAAGGGGTTTAGTGGCAAGAAAGAATAGAAGTGGAGAGGGGAGAAACTGCTGGTGTGTACCTCTCTCAATCTGCAATGGCCCATACTTGTTCAAATGGAGCTGTATATTGTAATCAGTTGTATTTTATAAAGGTTGCGCCTAGGTTAGATCGCTTCAATACCAGAAATACGTAGTTGCAATTTAATGTATCAAATGCTTTTTCAAAATCAATTTGGATGATATCTTCAGGGCCTGTAGGATGTGAGGACGCTATATCGCCAATGTACTCTTCTCAGATTATATTGCGTTTCTCTCCAAGGGTTTGAAGTGTTTTGGCCCATGTGGACTAGTGCTGCAATCGCTTAAGCTAACTGATTCACAAGGACTTTAGCAAATATTTTGATTGCTACATTTATGAGTGATATGAGGCAGTAAGAGCCACATTATTCTTGGGAGTGACCCAACACAGTATCAGCTGCAGGCAGCCACCCTGTATAGCTTTTACCAATCTTCACCATTGATATTACCCCAAGAACACCATATCAACCCCAGCAGATTCCTCTGGCAGCAGAGCTCGGGTGGGAGTGGCAGGCAGGGTGAAAGTTTTCCCCTGGGTCCTCAGGTGTTTCTCAATGATAGTCTAGGGCATTCTCCTCTCCTGTATGACTGCCTCTGATGGCTTGTGAAGCATCTAACTTGTCAACAAAGGCAGAGTGGACAGTCACAGTTTTTCAGCCTTTTATGTAAGTGGTCTGACAAGCACACCTGGGAAAGGCCCTTTGGACTGATGTCTGGCATGTTCAGTCACTATTTTAGGCACTTTCTGAACCTTTCCATGCTTCTTACCCCAGCAGCATTGGCATGTTTTCAGAGTAACTTCCTGGTGGTAGACCGCACAGGGGAGGCAGTGGGCTGGGAGAAGTCTTTGCCACTGGTTCTTGGTATGCTTCTCAGAGGGTTGGTATTGGCTGTACCCAAGTAGAGGTGGGTGAGTGAACAGATTAATGGGAGAGCTGAGCCAGAGGTGAACCAAGGGTCTGGCTTGACTCTAAGAGCCTGTGTATGCGCTGAGCCCTGAAAATAGTTGACATCTAAGTCATGCAATGAACGTCATGTGAAAATATGATAACATGCAGAAGCTTTTCACCTCAGTGCATAAGATTATTTTTGTACAGTGCACACCCAGAACTCACATATTGAAAGGCAATCGCATATTTGACAACAAAGACAAAGAAGCCTTTGTAAGTTAAAAAAATTGTCTAGGTTCACACAATTTGGTCAAGCTGGGAAGCCAGGACTGGTCCCAGAGATTCTGGTTTCACATTATACAATTAAACCACTTGACAGCTACCTCTTTCTCTCCTTTTTAAAACTAAAGGTTTCTGCTCTGTTTTTAATTTATGTTGCATGATGAAGGAGTGAGGGGTGGCAGGCAAAAGCCATATGAAAGATCAGCTCGTTTTGGGACTGTGGGTCCAAGAAGACCTTGAGCTGAGCCAGAACTAGGCCTCTGGATTGAGCCTGATTCGAGACATAACTGGCTCACTCTTCTCTATATGTGGGTCTTTCCAAGGACTTGCATGCAGTAGGGGAATAAGGGGGAAACAGGTAGCCCAAGCAGATCAATGAGGGCTCCAGCTCCCTAGTCCCATTCCAGCATGGTGTAAGTGTAGAAGTGTTGGAGCAGAATATGTGGTAGTTTTGTGTGGGATGTCATTCGAAGGTGGAGGATTGGAATGTATGGAGGGTTTTACAGCACATGCGTGGTTGGAGTGTTAGTGTTTGAATGTGGAAATGGAGTTTGCCATTACACTTTTTTGAGTGGCAGCTTCCTTATCTTGTGAAGTGTATTTTCATTTAACTACAGTGAAGACACAATGCATGTCTGTGTCATCTCTTCCTCCTTATAATATTTTGTCATAGTGCCCTTGGCATCTCCCTAAGTTTGTCTGTCCCACCACCATCCTCAGTGGGACTCAGTGTTGTCATCTCTTCCTCCTTATAATATTTTGTCATAGTGCCCTCGGCATCTACCTACGTTTGTCTGTCCCACCACCATCGTCAGTGGAACTCAGTGTTTGAGCACTCCGCTCACCTTGAGTTGGGATGACTTCCCGGAACCATATTGCAGCATTGCGGTGCTTGCTGTCTTCATGTAGCAGGCCAGATCTTTTCATCATCTATGCTCACCGAGGACCCCTGATTTCCAGGGCTTGCGTGTCTGGCCAAGGAGTCCCTCCAGCAGTCCCCATCTCAAGTATCCTTCCTATGCTGAGACTTACACTTGGGCTGCTACATTGCTGTCTCATGCAGCTCAGGAGCACAGGTAATTTTCTGGGTATATGTACTTGCAGATGCTGTAGTTTCTCTTTAGCTATGGGGGTAGCATTGGCCCACGGCAGATTTGTTCATCTCAGGCCCTAGATGGGGGCCGTGGTGACAGGATTAACAAGCGCTTCGGAGAAGCTTACTTCTTTCCCTCCTATCGGCCATCTTACTCTCCACAATGCCCCCACCCATAATTTTAATTTTTTGCCATATGCTTTTGATAACTATTCAGCATAATTTGGTTCTTCATGCTGCATAACCCTAATAAAATCCTAGTAGGACTGACATGGGTAAAGCTCTGCAAAATAGCCTGGGGGCTATCAATAAGATTTAAATCCATATTTCATAAGCAACCATGAAATATTTCCCATATTTGAATGCTCCCTGAGAAATATGGGTTTTATGCTGCATTTTGTGCAATAGAACCATCCAAATGTGTAAATATGCACACACACATATATGACCACCTGCACTAATGATATGACGTAGCTGCTCATCCGTAAAAAGATATTGTGGTTGAGTTGGGGTGTCATAATACTTCCTGCTTGAGCCAGCAGCCTAGGTGCAAGGCAGGTCATGAATCATAATTACAGTTGCAATTTGGATAGCAATGAAAACGAAAACCAGATTTTCATTCTTGTGATCTGTGTTTCTGAAACAAACAATGATGTGCATAAAGAAAATATTTATGGGAACCTAATTATCAGCACTTTTATTAACATGATCTACATTAAACTGATTGTAATATATTTTTTGCAGCAAAGTGCTTATTGCTTTTTGGTGTGTTTACTTTCACTCTAGATTCTGCTTTGATGTCTTCAACTGCACTATCTCTTTCAAAGGAAGGAGCAATACACCAATGATTTAAGTGGTTTGCCGGAAGGGTGATGGTGCGATTTCCTCTGTACATGTTAAGGATATTGCAGGTCATCTCAGAGCTCTATGAATTTATAGTGGAACTTAGCCTTGGCCCAATTTCCTTTATATGGTCATGAAGCTCCCCAGTGAGTTGCAATATCCTTAAAGTGTATGGCAGGGGGTACTTTATCCCATATATATTCTGCCTGCTTTAATTAATCTTTCAGATTGCCTTCAGTACTTTTACAAAGGCAAACCGCCCAGGCACCCTTAAACCCACAACGGAACACCAACAGAAGGGTGAGAGGTAAAAGTTTTGTTTTTGAAGTGCTCGCTCGTTCTATTTTTTTGTAAGAATACATTCCAGTACTTTTATGTTTTCCTAGTTCCTTTCCTGTTGAAGCCTGTTACGCACGTCTGCTTTGTTTTCCCATGTGCAGCCAGTCACATAAGGCCTATTCCAGCGTCCAGCTGTGGAAAGACAGCCACAGCGATGTGTGCATCCCTCATCCTGTTACAGATGCCTCAGCCCAAAGTCCCAAGGAAATGAGAAATACTGCAGAATGAATGTGTTCTGTTAACAGGAACATCCTGAGAAAGGCAATGGATTTGCTGGGCGGGGCATGTCTTAAACGTTTGTATTCGAGTTTCTATGGTTATGCATTCACAGCTTATCTGAGTTTCCCAAAACATAAGGTGGTTTAAAGAAGGGATCATTCTTCACTTGACCTAGAAAGTAGATATATCAATCTGAACATACCAGATGCTGAACATTCCCATTTTGCAAGCAGAGTGGTTTGAGGTTTTACTGAAACTTGCTTGTGCTGAAAATGAAAAAGTAGTTTTTTAAGTGAAGTAGCAAGGTACCTTTCCCATTCAACAGAAAGACAGCCAATAGGATTTCAAAGACCTTCTTTTCAGCCCCAATAATAATTTCTCTGTTTATTTGAATGCAATAACCATTTTTAACAATATATTTATGATCAGAATAACTTTTTTCTGCCATACATTCAAAGTGTTTACTTTCAAATGCGCAGTACTTACCATGGTCCTTTGACTGATTCTTTGATGACTTTCTGTCTCACCTACGGAAGATACATATTTCACAGTTACCATTACCCTGCATTACCTCTACCCTTTACTCCTTCGCTCGCCTAAGTGGGAAACAGCTATTTTTTTTCTCTCTCTCTGATCCTGTTACAGTGTCTTCACACTATTATCTAGGTGGACATGTTGTTATCCATCGGGCCTGATAAAACCAATTGACGTATATTCATGATTAAGTCCCAGTCACTAGACACACATATCCATCTCCTTGAACTCCAGTTAAAATGGCACTTAGAAACATTTAGATACCTGGGAACTCAAGCTTTTCATGAGGACCTTGACATTATTGAAAGGAACTTTGACAAAATGTCAAAGGCTATGCTAGAGTCCATCAAATTGTGGACCAAATTGCCATTGTTCACAATGGTGAGGCAAGTTCTTTCCAAAATTGTTGTCCAACCTTGCTGCGTGTATTGCCTTGTAACTGTGCCAATGGTGTGAAGTGGTGGAATTTTTAAGCCCATTAACGTGATGCTACTGGATCTGATTTGTGGCGGTGGCAAGAACAGTTTGGGCTGTGAACATTACAGTTACCAACCATGGAGGGAGGATTAGCTGCCCCCATTAATTAAAATTATTACTTCAAATGGGTGGCAGAGTGGAAGGGAAAGTTGCAGCTGAAGAAATCGAAATATATGGAGAGCCTCAATACAAGTGAAAAATTACTGTCAGTGGTGCTGTGTATGAGTAGTAGGGCTCAAAGATGGGCACAAGATTGTTGAGCTCAGCCAAATATTATTGGAAGAAATGTCTTGTTCACACTGATATGAAAGGGGCCTATACTCATCTTGCAATATAAATACACCCTAAACTTCAAGCACGTAGCTCCTTTTTTGTCTGATCACCCTGGGTCAGGGCCACCATCTTTAAGTTGGGAGATATATATGTTAACCAGAAACCCTACATGTTTGAGGAACTGAGACAGTACAGTGGGTAATTTCCTGACATCTAGATCATTGACAAGGCAGATTAAGATTGTTTAGAAGCAAGACAAGACTGAACCTACCATACACAAGACCCTGCAGTCTGTACTGACCCACAGTAGCTAAAAAAAGTCTGTCACAGCTCTGATCCATAGTCTTACGTATGCATAGATAAATAGATATTTACCCACTGAAGTGTCTCTTAGGCCGGGATTTAGGTAGAAGCATTACACTTAAGGAATTGTCCAGAAAAATTGAATAATCCTGAAAGGTGTTATGCAATGTGAGGTTCAAACTGATTCAATTTGAAATACTTCATAGAGCAAACTTGATCCCTAGTATATTGCATAAAATGTAGCCTACTCATATGTGCCGAAAATACAGTAGACCTGTAGTTCATATATTTCATATGTTCAGGAATTGTCCAGAGCTTACTCTTTTCTGAGATGCACTTCAGAAATTGGTACAAGGGGTGACATGCAGAAGTTAAACCATCACCCTTGAGGCCATCATCCTGTGATTGTATAAAGTGATAAAGGCAGCAAAGCTGGAAAACCAATTTGCTGGTTCGGCATTGCTATTGGCCAAACAGCTGGTAATTAGGTCCTGGAAAGTGACTCAAGCACCCTTAAAGCATGGCTGACGGAGATACAAAAATGGGCTGATACAGAGGATGACACTCAGAGACAGGCAGGCTACTAATGGGATACAATGGGATACAATGGTAACAACACTAAAAGCCAATATGAATGATAGTTCCCCTTGAGGTTCTGTAGGGTGTCACCCTTTTTTCATCAGTGCTATGTGGGGGATAGACGCTCGAGTATGTTTTGAAGGAATAGGTACTTATTTCCGGCACAGAACACCCTGAAGATCTATATTCATGCTTACTTCTTATGGAGGGTCTGAGCCACTTTTCTGAAATCGGTAATGTGACTGACATTTGTAAATCAACCTGAAAGATGTTGGGAATTATCATTAGTGACAACAATTTCCAATTAACAGTGTAACACAGTAGGCTACACAATGAGGACCAAGAATCAGGAATAAAGTTAAGGATTATATCAGACGTTAACAGCCAGGTAATGTAAACCAATCTTAAAAACATGCTACAAAGATACAGAATCACAACAGGATAACCAAACCTGCTAAAGAAGTATAGGCGCATCAGCATAAGGCATACAAGAAGTTCAGTTACAGCAGTACAGAAAATGAACAATAAGATTTGCTGTTTGATTCTCTCACCTAAACATGAGTAATGTCTGAAGTCATCTAACTTGGGACCTACATTAGTCAAAATACTAAGGCGGTCATTCCAACCTCGGCGGTAAAAGCCGCTTACCGCCAGTCAGAAGACTGCCATAACACCGCCGCGGCCGCGGTAAACCGCCACGGTCATTCTGACCCACAACAGGCAAACCACCAAAATTCCGACATCCACAAAAGTCCGCCACACCAAAGGTCAGCGATAAACTGGCGATGACCAAACCTCCACCATCACGCCAACAGAAATACGCCCATGCCATTACGACCCACGAATCCACGCGGCGGTCTTTCAACCGCGGTATTCTATTGGCGGTACACACCGCTGCGGTCGAAATACACATACTCGTACAAAACACAACCACATTGGACTATTCGAAATACACACACCTGATACACATACACACACCACTCCCACACACCCAATACAATATAAAACACACACCCACATCACCCACAAACCCCTACGACCAGAAATTCAGAGAGAAGGCGAGAGAGAGACACCACAGTCAACTACCAAGCATCCACAGGCACACAATACCAATACCCGCAGAACTTCCACGCACCTCACACAACACACCACTAAATAGCACCCCACCTATCACTACACACTCCACCCCACACATCATCCACACCACCCCATGGCACCTCAAAGACACCCCAGGTTCTCAGATGCTGAACTCAGGGTCATGGTGGAGGAAATCCTACGAGTAGAGCCCCAGCTGTTCGGGACACAGGTGCAGCACACCACCATTGCCAGGAAGATGGAGCTATGGAGCAGAATAGTGGACAGGGTCAACGCTGTGGGACAGCACCCGAGAAATAGGGACGACATCAGGAAGCGGTGGAACGACCTACGGGGGAAGGTGCGTTCCATGGTATCAAGGCACAACATCGCGGTACAGCGGACTGGCGGCGGACCCCCACCTCCTCCCCCAGAGTTTACAACATGGGAGGAGCAAGTCTTGAACATCCTGCATCCTGAGGGCCTCGCAGGAGTCGGTGGAGGAATGGACTCTGGTAAGTCTCATCTTCACTACTTCATCCCCCCCACCCCACCTGCATGCCAACTCATACCCCCACCCTCACCCTTACCACCATCACAACTACCCCTTGCAAATGTCTCACCATCACAACCCACCCATCCCAACACTCAGCCCTGCATGCGGCCCCAAAGCATGGACACCCATCACCAAGGCATGCCCAATGCACATACCCATCACCCCCCCCCCAAAATACCGGCACAACATCCCCCACAAAGGAATGCCAGCACTGGGGTACACGGGCACCCACCCATTGCACGCCATTGGCACACACAGAAGCAATAACCATACTTTTATACCCCTGCAGGACCCGAACGCCAGGTCGCCGCGCAGGAGGGTCCACAAATGTCCCCTCCACCCCCAGAAGAGGCCCACAGTGATGACAGCAGCTCTGTCTCCCTGGATCTAGATGACCAGCCCGGTCCATCGGGGACCTCGGGACAGTCGGTTCCCCTCAGACAGGCACAGGCCACAGCAGACCTTCCCCCCTCTGGGAACACCAGCACAGCACCCACCCAGCGGGCCCATACCTCTGTCCCCAAGACACGTCAAGCAGCAGTGTGTTCACCATTACAGGGAACCCAGGCTAACCCACCACCCCAACAACAACAGGGACCTGGGGGCAGTGGTAGTGGGCACACGGTCCAGGGGACGGAGGCCCAAGGAAACAGGGTAACTGGGAGGGCAGCTGTGCGACAGGGGGGGGACAGGCCAAGGGGACCCACTCTCCACGAGGCCCTCTCCTCCATCATGGGAGCATACCACCGCTCCCAGGAGACGATGGCGACGGTCCTGGCCAGGTTTCAGGAAATCCAGCTTCTGCAGGAACAACAGTATATGGGGTTCAGGGAGGAACTGAGAAACATCAGTACCGCCATGGGTACCATCGTAGTGGCCCTGAATGAGTTAATCTCCACATTGCGGACCACTGTGGCACCTCAAAGGGCCCCTGACACTAGCATGGACCAAGAACAGGCTACCACCTCCGCCGGCACTAGTGGACAGGAGGCCCCGACAGAAGACCAACAGGCCACCAGAACCCCACCCCCTGCAGAAGGAGAACCACCCCGCAAGCGGGCCCTGAGATCCAGGAAGAAGACAGAGTAACATGTCAAGACCCCCGCCAGCAAAGGATACCGCCCTGATTGTCATCCTACTGTCCCACATTGTCACCTTGTCCAACCTTAAACTGCCCCTGCTCCACTTCCCACAGGCATTTGGACAATGCACCTGTGAACCTGATAGTCTGGACTCTGCCATGGACAATCCTCCACCATCACCCCTCACCGATTTTCAACCACCCATCCAAATTAGAGCACTTGAATAAACACACTTATTGCACATAAACAATCTGGAGTCTGTCTGTGATTTTAACAAATGTATTAGACATGACAGTGCCAAAATTGTTATTCACATTGTGATGCCAACAAACCGCTGTCACACAGCTGTAGTCCATGGGGTAACAAAGCAGATGTCACGCAGTGGGGCCCACAGCTCTGAAAACGGAAGGGAAAGTCACAACACAGTTACCATACACTGGGGGAAAAAGTCAGACAGTAGAGAGGTAGGAGTCTTTAAGTAAATGTAATATGCCGGTGTGTACTCTTACCTGTGTGTCACTGAAAATATTGCTCTATTAATGTGTTCCTGTTGTCTATGTCGTCCTCTCCGGCTTCCTCTTCTTCACTCTCCACAGGCTCCACAGCTGCTACAACACCACCATCTGGACCATCCTCCTGCAGAAAAGGCACCTGGCGGCGCAAAGCCAGGTTGTGAAGCATACAGCAGGCCACGATGATCTGGCACACCTTCTTTGGTGAGTACATTAGGGATCCACCTGTCATATGGAGGCACCTGAACCTGGCCTTTAGGAGGCCAAAGGTTCGCTCGATCACCCTCCTAGTCCGCCCATGGGCCTCTTTGTAGCGTTCCTCTGCCCTGGTCCTGGGATTCCTCACTGGGGTCAATAGCCAGGACAGGTTGGGGTAACCAGAGTCCCCTAATAGCCACACCCGGTGCCTCTGGAGTTGACCCATCACAAACGGGATGCTGCTATTCCGCAGGATGTAGGCGTCATGCACTGACCCAGGGAACTTGGCATTCACATGGGAGATGTACTGGTCAGCCAAACACACCATCTGTACATTCATCGAATGATAACTTTTCCTGTTCCTGTACACCTGTTCACTCCTGCTGGGGGGTACCAAAGCCACATGTGTCCCATCAATGGCACCTATGATGTTGGGGATATGTCCAAGGGCATAGAAATCACCCTTCACTGTAGGCAAATTCCCCACCTCAGGGAAAATGATGTAGCTCCTCATGTGTTTCAGCAGGGCAGACAACACTCAGGACAACACCTTGGAAAAAATAGGTTGAGACATCCCTGATGATATGGCCACTGTTGTTTGAAATGACCCACTTGCTAAGAAATGGAGCACTGACAGCACCTGCACTAGAGGGGGGATCCCTGTGGGTTGGCGGATGGGTGACATCAGGTCTGCCTCCAGCTGGGCACACAGTTCCTGTATAGTGGCTCAGTCAAGCCTGTATGTCAGTATGACATGTCTTTCCTCCATTGTCGACAGGTCCACTGTACACTGGAAGATTCCTCCATCTCCTCGCATTGCCCAGCGGACGGTGCCTAGGAAGGACAACAGCGAGCACAGAGTCAATCAACCCACAGGTACGTTCCCACAGCCTGCACACAACACGATTCACTATGCATTGAATGGTTTGTATGAGTGTTGAGGAAAGGCCTAGGTATGTGTGACGCAGTAGAAATTAAGCCATGTGGGCCCTTGAAATGGCGGCTGCCTGACCTGTGAAGTGTGACAATGGGATGTGAGGTCAATGCGCTGGTGTGGCAATGAAGGAGCGCCAGCCACAGCCCAGCTGGGCAATGAAGGAGCGCCAGCCACAGCCCAGCTGGGCAATGAAGGAACGCCAACTCAAGCACCGCTGAACAGGGCAAGGACCGCTGAACAGGGCAAGGACCGCCAAGGCAAGCACCGCTGAACTGGGCAAGCACCGCTGAACAGGGCAAGGACCGCCAACTCAAGCACCGCTGAACAGGGCAAGGACCGCCAAGGCAAGCACCGCTGAACAGGGCAAGTACCGCTGGACAGGGCAAGGACCGCCAAGGGAAGCACCGCTGAAATGGGCAAGCACCGCCAAGGCAAGCACCGCTGAACAGGGCAAGGACCGCTGAACAGGGCAAGGACCGCCAAGGCAAGCACCGCTGAACTGGGCAAGCACCGCCAAGGCAAGCACCGCTGAACAGGGCAAGGACCGCTGAACAGGGCAAGGACCGCCAAGGCAAGCACCGCTGAACTGGGCAAGCACCGCCAAGGCAAGCACCGCTGAACAGGGCAAGGACCGCTGAACAGGGCAAGGACCGCCAAGGCAAGCACCGCTGAACTGGGCAAGCACCACCAAGGCAAGCAACGCTGAACTGGGCCCTTCATCTCAAGCACCGCTGAACAGGGCACCACCGTCTCAAGCATCGCTCCGCTGGGCCCTTCATCTCAAGCACCGCTGAACTGGGCCCTTCATCTCAAGCACCGCTCCGCTGGGCACCGCCGTCTCAAGCACCGCTGCACTGGGCCCTTCTTCTCAAGCACCGCTGCGCTGGGCCCTTCATCTCAAGCACCGCTGAACTGGGCCCTTCATCTCAAGCACCGCTCCGCTGGGCCCTTCATCTCAAGCACCGCTGCGCTGGACACCACCGTCTCAAGCACCGCTGCACTGGGCCCTTCATCTCAAGCACCGCTGGCCCATTGGCGGAAGGGGCAGTGCCGCATCTGTGTCGGGCAGGGCTGCACGAAGCACTCTGGGCACCAGTCCCCCTCCAGAACCAGTGGACACTGTCATCCACTTGAGAGACTGTGGCTTTGCACTCCCCAGGATGGTACAGTGGGCAAGCCACCCACTGTATGGACTTGAGAGACTGTGGCTTTGCACTCCCCAGGATGGTACAGTGGGCAACCCACCCACTGTAGAGACTTGAGAGACTGTGGCTTTGCACTCCCCAGGATGGTACAGTGGGCAAGCCACCCACTGTATGGACTTGAGAGACTGTGGCTTTGCACTCCCCAGGATGGTACAGTCGGCAAACCACCCACTGTAGAGACTTGAGAGACTGTGGCTTTGCACTCCCCAGGATGGTACAGTGGGCAAGCCACCCACTGTATGGACTTGAGAGACTGTGGCTTTGCACTCCCCAGGATGGTACAGTGGGCAAGCCACCCACTGTAGGGACTTGAGAGACTGTGGCTTTGCACTCCCCAGGATGGGACAGTGGCCATGGAGGCCCCTCGTGGATCTGGCGTCGTGTACTCATGTGGCTGAGGTGCCCCCCCCTTCCCTTCCCCCTGAGGTGCCTGTAGTTTTTCTATCTGATGCCCCTGCAGTGTTCTCTCCGTTGGTGTCAGGTATCCTGTGTGGGCGTTGCCCATGTGATTTGGGCCCAGTGGTCCACGGACAATGACAGCTAAAATTATCGGACTTTTAATATTTATGTATATATTAGTTTTAAATGTGTGATATTTTTATATGCCGATAATACAATATATTCAACTGTTTATGATCATTTCATTTTGTCTTTGCATTCTTCCGGGGGGTTTGGGGGTTGTAACAGTGATGTATTGCTATGCATTGATGTGTGTGTTGTAGTGGGTGAGGGTGGTGGTGGGTGTGTAGCGTATGTGTGCCCGTAATATTTTCTCCTCCCCCCCCGTGTCATAGGTGCAGTACTCACCGTAGTCTTCTGTGCCGGCGTTCGTGCTCCTGGAAGAGGAGCAGGAAGACAATCGCTGGTAGGATGTGTAGTTCGGGTTCCATGCTGTCCAGATTCCTCGTGGGGTGTATGGAGGTGAGCGTTTTCCGTTTGAAATGTCTGTTTCCACCGTGTTTTTATCGGCGGGGCTACCGCCCCGGAAAAGGTGGCAGATTGGTGGGTTGTGATAGGGTGGGCGGTACATTGTCTCCCGCCTGTCTGTTGGCGGTGACCGCCGTACTGTTTGTTTGTCCCGCCGTGGCGGTCGGAGTATTAAAGTGGCGGTCTCTGTTGGCGGTTTCCGCCAGGGTCAGAATTCCATTTTTTACACCGCCAGCCTGTTGGCGGGTTAGCCGCCGCTTTAACACCGACCGCCAGGGTTGGAATGACCCCCTAAGTCTGTAGAAAATCTCAAAAAGTCAGAAAAGAGTTGGAAAATAAATAAAATGCTTGTTCATAGAAGGAGCTGTCAGCATTTCAGAAGCTCGGTCAATAGTCTTCTTAGAATCAGGAAATAAGTGTTAGCCTAAGCCACATTCTGCAAAAGGAGACAGAATGAATGGGAAAGGATAGAGGTCTGTACCTCTCAAAGTCCAAAGAAAATCTCGGGTCAACCAACCTGTGTGAGCACTAGTTAATATCACACAAATTCTTCTAAGCCACACCCCTTGTTCACTCAATCGAGGGCTCCATTGTCCTTTTCCATTCTCACGTTGTAAGCTTCAATAGCTACGGTTTCTCCCAGAGCAATCTTGAGAACAATGTTGTCCTTGAACATATGTAACAACTCTGAATAGTGAATGTCAGCTCACATTCTGTTTATCCACGTTCCTCCATCAAGGTCCTTTTCTCAGGCTCACTATTATTAAGACAGTGTAACATCTAATCCCAAACTAACATTTCATGTGAACATGGCTGGCTTTTTGGTGGAGCAACATCAAGGGGCTGCTGTGTTTAGCAATAATCTACAAAACGTGCAATTTTAAAGCACCTGCTAAAGAGTTCCTTGTGCATCCAGCCTTCAGGAAGCAATTAAAATGTCAAGATAATGCTTGTGGTTAATGTTCGTGCTAGAGAGAGATATCGGCTTTTTGTCAAGTGGTGGTTTAGACTTGCCATAAAGTAGTGCAGAGGGTTAAGATGCCTGCTACAAAGAACATAACTATATTTTATGTGGATAGCGGAGTTGATTGGTAAAGTCAGACTTTACCAGCACTTTAAAACAAATGAAATGTATGTGAGAGGGGCTATGGAGATATGAGGAGCACTTTTGTCGGGTGATAGTGAGGTAATCAGAGGAGGAGGTCAAGGAGAGGGGGCGCCAAAAAAGATTGTCGCGCCGGGCTCCATCAGCACTAAAGCCAGCCCTGCATGTGAACATTCCTGAAAAGAAAAACACATGTAAGCAGACATGAAAACAGCATCTCATGTTGAAAGAAATTTAGACCTAGTCAGGGCAACTTAAGCATACAGTGCAATTGTGCACAAATAACTGTGTTATTGTGCACATTTAACTTCAAATAAATGAAAATGTCAGTACATAATTTCAATTGAATTTCACGTTAAATCTTTAGTGAAAGCAATGCAATTTTGAATACACAAGTATAAATGCAACTGATAACTTCAATTTAAATTTGAAGTGAAAACATTAGTGCACAAGTTTACATGAATCCTTCTTGTTTCTAGTATTAAAACATTTCGATAAGGTGAGGATGGTTTTATTCCATTTCTAAAGTATACATTTCATTTGATAAGGTTGAGGCACACAGTGTATATGAATTTCCAGTTCTACAGTGAAGGCACTTCGATATAAGGTTCAAGTGCCGCACTTTACATTAATAACATCAGATCACACAGAATATGTAGTGCTAAGTGCACACATATATATAGTGTCTTGTGACATGTAGGATTGGAGTCAAATTTACATATCTCCAACCCTCCTTCTGATGGCGAATCAAGCCATCACATTAATTTCTCGATCTCATATCTGATACACCAGTCAAAGCCTTACGGGAGTTTTCAAAACCTTTCATCTGGATTCCTCCAGATGCTTCATGTCATCATAGTATCTGCACTGTCTGTCTTCAAAATCCATGTCTGCTGTTTTACTCTTTATTTCGTCCTTCACCTGTACATGTTTGTATCCCTTATAAAGTCCAAATAAGATCAATCCACAAAGAGCAACAATTAATAGAGGTCTGAAGATGCTTCCAACAATTCCACTCCCTAAATTTCCAAAACATTGACCAACAGCAGAAAATCTATTCCCTATTGCTTCCCATGCACCTGCTTTTAATAAGCCTTTCACATCTTTCTTCAAGTCAGTAATATTCTTTATGTATTTCTTAAAGCCCTTGCTATTATCAAGGGTGTAAGTACAGCACCGCTGAACTTTTAACATCTGACAGACTCCACTCTGCAGGAAGACTGTCTAACATAGGTGTGTTTTGCAAAACCATTGATCTAATCATCACCATCTCAGTATCTATAACTAAGAGTGTCCCCACTGTATTTGTAGACAGCTTATCAACATCTGTGGACAACTTTCTAATCTTGTGAGAATTCAATATCTTTCCTACAGATGGAATAATTGCATCAACATATCTCCAACAATTTCACTACCACTAGCTCCTCTTTTCAGTCTGGTATGTTCTCTACATGCTGGATCATTGAGATGTCTCTCTCACATGATAGAATTTTGGAAAACTACTTCCCTATAACATGTTCCATACAATCTCCTGGGTAACCTATAAAAACAAGTTTCCCCAAAAATATAGTAAACTCCAAGAATACAAGGATCCTCTCCATCTAGATATAGGTGGTCATTATGAACATGGCGGGAAAGACCGCCGACCGCCGTGTCGGCGGTGAAGAGAATCCTGCGTTGGCGGTGAATGGAAACCCGCCATATAATGATCGAAAATCCCAATCCCGCCAAAAAATTCCCACAGCACCACTGCCTGGCAGGACACTGTCGGCGGGAATCTCGGCCCACCCCACCCCGCCACCGCCAAGCACACTCACATCCCGCCCTCCAAATAATGATGCACAAATCACCTCAGCGGACAGTGGAGGCCGGATGACCATTGGCGGCTGTGACCGCCACAGGCGGCAAGTGGACTCAACAGCAACAAGTGCACACATTGGATAGGCATATTACCCACACACCTGACACACCTCCAGAACCCCATAAAACACCCCCAGACACACCCCACAATCCCTTGCAACAAAACTAGGACAAGAAGAAGGAGAGAACCAGAGCCAGACAGCGAACTGCAGCATACAGGAGACGCACATCGACCCACAGAGGAGCACCCTTACCCGGTCCCCGGTCCCGACGCCATCCACCACACTCACCATGTCCCCCCAAAAATCCACGCTTCATCGAAAGGGAACTAAGGACCATGGTGGACGAGATCCTGAAGGTGAAGCCACAAATATTCGGGGCCGAGGTGCAACACACACCCATCGCCCGGAAATTGGAGCTGTGGCAGACCATTGTCCACAGGGTGAGTGCAGTGGGACACCATCCACGCACCAGGGACGACATCCGGAAGAGATGGAATGACTTGCGGGGGAAGGTCAGGGCCATGGCATCTAGGCACCACATCGCAGTGCAGAAGACTGGGGGAAGGCCGCCACCAACACCACCCGACTACACCGACTGAGAGGAGAAGGTCCTCGCCATCCTGCACCCAGAGGGACTCACTGGACTCACTGGAGGAATGGACTCGGGTAAGTCATCTACAATTACCCCATATACACCACAACTGCAATGCATGCACCACCCCACCCCACCCACACCCACCTGGACCTACACCCCACCCAGCCATTACTTACCACATCCACCACCCTGCCTTACCCACAACCCACTAACAGGCCCACATCACTCCCGCTGTGCACAGCAACCCACCCCTGCATGTACCCACAATAGAACAATACACCCACCACAATGCTACACCACCATTGGCACTAAATGCTATGTCACCATCACAAAGGCACCCTGGAAGGCCACTGAAATTAACACCAGCACAAAATAGCACAGTCCTGTACACCTCAAACCTACATGCATATGTCACAGACATGTCAATGTCCCCCAACAGGCACCACCACCCATGCATCCCTAACGGACAGAACAAGGAGTGCCACAGCCCTCCAGAGAGACAAAGCCACCTCGCAAGACCTTGGCGAAGGATCCCTGGACACTGATGAGCAGGCAGGCCTCTCACACAGTCCTGGATTCTCACCATGCAGCAGCCCCACCCCGGAAACCACTGTCACCCCTAACACCCAGTCAAGATCAGCAGACCAGGGGATGCGTACCCACACCACTGTACCCAGGGCCCAGACTGGTGGAACACAGCTACAGAGGCCACAGTCTCCCACTCCCAACATGCAGGAAGGCGTGGCCCTAGTACAATTGGCATGTCAAGACCTGTGCATGGGACACAGGCACAGGGGGCTAGGGCAAGTTCAAGTGTCCGAGTGGGCCAGGGGGAGGCCACAGGATGGATGCAGCAGCCCAGGATGTTATTGCACAAGTATTGGGGGCCTACCAAGATACCCAGGACAGGTTGGCACAGATTGTGTCCACCCTGGAGCAAAGTCAGAGGATGCAGCAGCAACAACACCAACAGGCCATGGAGCAGTGGAAAGAGCACAATGCCACAATGGCCACCATTGCTGGAGCACTGCTGCAGTTGGTAAAAAAACATTCCGACACCCACACCGGACAAGAGGCCCCCACAACAGCCCTGGACACCTGCATCTGATGACCCAAGCAGCAGAAACATCACAGGAAATACCCTCCCAGGAAACACAAGGGCCAACCATGCCACCCCAAGAAGCTCCACAGCAGGCGCCCAAACGCACTCTTAGGCAAAGATATGGCACTGGAAACCCAGCTAAGAACAAGGCCCCCTCCAACAATTGACTCTGCTACTAATGCAAAGCAACCATCACACACTTTTACCAACAACACTTAGCTGAGGGCAATTTGAGGTACTGTTCGACAAAATTGACCCATCTAAAACATCCAACAGGGTTGCCACCAAGTTGGTTTTGAGGACACCCAACCCTTACGACTCCCATCACTGTATATAGCACAATTCACTCAATTCTACCAATAAAACACATTTCACACCAGTAACACTGTCCCCTGTCTTAAATTGTGAACAAAGTGGAGTATGGATGTAAGTGGCAGAGAACAACTTTATTGTCAATTTTTGCTTGATGGTGGTACTGTGTGCCCAAATGGTGGCCAGGAGGGAATGCATATATTTTCTGTCAGTACCATGCAGAGGTTTTCCATGTAACGCCTATCATGACCAATCCCCCCTATATGACAGAGCACACTGACAGTATTAGTCACTAACCCCAATGACAGGCTTAAGTCCCACACAGTTATTGGAAGTAGAGTTGTATCAGTTGGTTCCTGGACTGGACATCTTCCCCTTCCTCATCCTCACCATCACTCTCCTCATCTCTCTGAGGTAGCTGATCAGGACCTGTAGCACCCTCCACCTCCATGAGGGGGATTGAATGTTTCACTGCCATGTTGTGCAGCATGCCACCACTATTCTACACACCTTATCAGGGCCATAGGCCAGGGAGCCCCCAGATATATGTAGACAACGGAATCTAGCCTTCAGGAGACCTATAGTATGCTCTATTACCCTCCTAGTACGTCCATGGGCCTCATTGTATTTCCTCTCTGCATCCATCCTGGGATTCCTCACTGGTGTCCGGAGCCAATGCAAGTTTGGATAGCCAGAATCACCTACAAAATGGTTCAATACAGACTCGTCATTGTTTTTTCCGTTAGTCAGACAGGCTGTTTTTCAGCAATGTGTCAGCTATTGATAGGCAAATTTACCTATGATCCACCCTCTGTCCTCTTGTACTTGTTCCATCTTCTGTGGCACACTACTGTTCCTCAACACAAACGAATCATGGACTGAACCTGGAAACATGGCATTCACATGGGAAATGTACTGGTCTGCAGTACACACTAATTGGATGTTCATGGAGTGAAAGTTCTTCCTGTTTCTGCACACCGGTTCACTCACTCTTGGGGAGATGATGGGTATGTGGGTGCCATCAATGGCACCTATGACATGGGGAATGTTTGCAAAGGCATACAAGTCAGACTTGATGGCAGGGAGGTCAGTACTTTGGGGAAGCCGCACCTACAATTGCAGATGTTGTACAAATGCATTCAGAAATCTTGTCAGTACCTGGCTGAACATTGGCTGTGAGAAACCAGCACCCATGCCCACTGTCACTTGAAATGAGCCTGTGGCCAGGAAATGGAGTGCGGAGAGCACCTGCACCTCAGTTGGAATGGCATGCTGATTACGATTTACCGGAGTTAGTGCAAGATCCAGTAATGCACAAAGGTCCTGAATAGTTGCACATGTGAGTCTGTAAGTGATTGTGATCTGACGCTCCACCATGGTCCCCATATCCACAAGTGGTCTCTACACCGATGGTGCCCTTCCTCGCCACAAGGGTCGGTACCTACGAGGGGTTACAAAAAGGTGTGATGTAGACACATACATAGGCACACTTCTCAACATTTCTGCACTGCATTGTTCATTGTAGTGTCTCTACAATAACTGCTACCTGACAGATATATATGTACATCCCTGGGAGGAAACAGAGTAATTTATGTGTGCTACTATACGGAATGGATAGAGGCCTAGGTGCTTCATGTGGCTATCAGGCCCTGCATTGTGAGTAGTAGGAAATTCAAGATGTGTAGGTGATGGCAAAATGTCTGCCCACTGTAGATCTGCCCCTTCGTTGTGGAAGTAACCTCATACCGCTAGCAGTTGACGTCACAGCGTAAGGCGGTGTTGACCGCTGTTCGCACTCTCATTGGCTAACATGGATGCCAATGGGGAACCCTGGCATATCATGACCGACGCCGGCGGTGACGGTGTATACCGCAGTTGAACGTACGTGCGTTCGTCATCGTTTGATCACTTGACTCCCTGATCTCGTGCGGAGAGGTACTCTACTCTGTGTACTGCCGGGGCCTGCCTCTGGCTATGGATGTGCCATGTGGTGCAGGTGAAAGGACTCCTTCCTTTACCCAGGTAGAACTGGAGAAGCTAGTGGACGGGGTCCTGCCCCTGTACGGCAAACTCTACGGACGGCCAGAGGTACAGGTGAGTCTGGGTTTGGAGGGCACTGTGCGTGTAATGGATGGTGTGGATTGGACATATGTGTGCTCCTCTGAGCCTGCATGGGCCATGGTGCATGGTATGTCTGAGAGTACTGTCCATCACATGTTGGACAATTGCCAGCTGTTCCTATCATGCATGTGCCTGACCTCTGTTTTTCATTTCTGTGTCGCCCTTTTAGGTCAGTGCCCACCAGAAGAGGGCACATTGGCATGCCATCGCCAAGGAGGTGTACAACCGGCGGAGCACCCACTGTCGAAAGAGGTGGGAGGACCTGCGGCGCTGGGCGCGAAAGATCAGTGAGGCCCAGCTGGGGAAGTCTTCCCAACGTGGAAGGGGTGCCTGTCGGGCACTGACTCCCCTCATGTGAAGGATCCTGGCGGTGGCGTACCCAGATCTGGATGGGCGCTTGAAGGCTGCAGAGCAGTCACAAGGGGGTGAGTACTCATTGAACATACGTCAGTCTGGAAGGGTGTCTGGGTGTGCAATAGGGCACATGCTGCTCAGAGCAGGGAATTTGACTAGTGTCCATCTACTGTATGTTCCCCAAAGGGTGTGGAGATGTCCCTGTCAGGTTTACCTTCCTCAGCTCCAAAAGTAATTCAGGGGGTGGGTGCAGAGCAATATTCTGGTCAGTAGTCAGGGGCATGGCCATGGACATAGTGTACGGTGCTGCCTGTTGGGTGTGTTTGCTGGGTGGGTGTATGTCTGGCCGTTCTGTATCTGCATTCAGCTATTTACAAGTGTCCCTCCTGTTTTGTCTCCCCATCCTTGTTCTCTTGTGTTGGTTTGGTACAGCATCAACATCAGGCGAGGGAGCTGAGGCACCGGCAAGTGGGGAGGCAGCGGCCCACGGATCCTCCGAGGCAGAGACAATCGACGCCCGGGGACCAGTGGGTGGGAGGGCGAGGGGACTTCCACGGGGGAGGCTACTACCACAGGAGGTAGTGACTCTGAGACCTCCTCCGATGGGGGTCCCCCGGCGGTGGCAGACCCTAGAGCACACACCACTACCGTGTGATCTTCCGCCACCCCCATACCATCACCGCCCTCCCTTCTGCTGCCCACGGAGTTGCCCGTGCCCGCCCACCCAGAAAGGTGGGCATCTCCTTCACCCCAGGCACCTCCTCCCCTGCCCCAGTCAGCCCTGCTGACCTCACAGAGGAGGCTATTGACTTCCTGAGAACCATCTCTATAGGGCAGACAACCATCGTCAATGCCATCCAGGGGCTAGCATCAGAGGTGCAGCAGACCAATGCCTATCTGGACGGCATTCACTGTGCCGTGTCTGCCTATAGAGATTTTTTCAGGCTCTGGCCTCCTCTCGGACGGCAGCCAGTTTCCCTGGCCATTCCGTCCCCCCTCCAACCTCCTCTACCCCTTCCAGCACCCCACTCACTTCACCCGTCCAAAGCACACAATCAGACCCGCTGACAGGCACATCAACACACAAGAAGCACACTTCAAAACACAAGCACCACACCTCCCACCACAAGCATTCACACAGCCAGCAGACACTTGCACACACAACAACGTCCATTTCCCCCACTGTGCCCACCTCTTCTGCCTCCCTGTCTGTCCCCTCTACATCCACACCCTCATGCACTGCACCTTCACTCACTGTTACTGCTCCTCTTCCTGCACTCACCACAATCGCAGACAGCCATGCATGCACCCCATACACCACACCTGCACTCACCACCTCTACTGTAGTTGACACATGCAGCACACTCACCAGACTTCCAGACACACACACAACATACATCCACACTAGCTGTCTGTCTTCTCCCACTGTGTCCACCCCCCCACCTCCCAAGACACACAAACGCACCAAGACACCACCCATCAGACATCCACCACACAACACCCTACTAAGCAGTCACCTGCACCCACTACACAGACCCTTGCACCCCATACATCCACTCCCTCTGCCTCCACTCCCACGCCCTCATCCATGCCCACGCCAATTGCTCCCAAGAAACTTTTCCTCTCCCGTGCTGACCTCTTCCAACCCACTGGCCCACCCCGTCTTGTCCCCAAACGTGCCCACCTCCTAGTCCTTTCCGCTCCTTCCACATCACAGCCCACCCGGTCCACCCTTCACATTCCTGTGCCCATTCCCCAGAGAAGAGGAAGGCCCGGTCTGAGCCTAGGCCATCCAGCTCCACCTGAGCCAAACAGCCCCCACCCCCTTCAAAGAGAAGCCCACCCCCCTCCACTTTCCACAAGAAAGTCAAATGCTCACCCCCGTCGAAAATCCCCACCCCCACCACCCCCTGCCCCCCTTCCGTGAGGTGCCTGGATCCCCATATGGTTCCCCGTTCTGTGGAGTACCCAGCACTTGTGGGAGTCAGGTGTGGGGCGTTGTGGCCCATGACAAATGGGAATTTACGGACTGGCCATTGGCCCTGTTTGCACTGTTTGGCTCAGTGAGCTTCTTATTAAAGTTTCTGTGTGGCCTTTGTTTGGGCTGCACGCAGTTACACCCTGGTGTTTGTTTAATTTTTTTATGGGTGTGGTACTTTTGTTTATACTTGGGTCAAGTTGCATTTACCTTCGGTCGGGTACGTCCCTCTTGGTGTGGGGTGTATGAATTGTGCTGCTGGGAAGGGTTGGGGGGGCGTTGCCTGATGGGTGGAGTGTGAGGGTATGTAACTGTGCCCTTTCCTCCCTTATTTCGTAGGTTGCGGTACTTACCGTCATCGTCTTCGTCTGCGGTCTTGGTCATGTAGGTATATGGCAAGGAGCAGGGCTGGCATGATCTGCAGCTCTCTATCCATGGCTGCCGCTGCACTTTCTGTGGGACTCCTGTACGTGGTTCCTTATATTTGGTTCATTTCCACCTGGCTTTGTGTGGCTGTGGTTCCCGTCCCGGAACTGGCGTGGAATGGTGGTTCATAATTTGATGGGTCGGTTAGGCCTTTCCGACGGCCTGTGGGCGGACTCTGCCGTCGTCGGCGGGACTCCTCTCCTGGCCATGGGTGGTTCGCGGGATGCGTGTGTTTCATTTGGATCATTATTTGGCGTCCGGACCACTCCTCTGTTGGCGGTTTCTACCACCACCGCCGGCGTAGCGGAACGGACCGCCATGTTCGTAATGAGGGCCATAGTCCCCAATTTCCTCGTATTTCAAAGGTAGGACCACATTTAATCTTACCTACAAGATTTGTATGTCATCTAGAGTTTCTAGTAAATGTACACATTTTCCTGTGATGTTGTCAGTCTGATGCTAAAGCTGATATGTCTCCTGCTACCTTATGTTCAAGCTCCTCGTTAGCACAAATTGGTGCACGTGATTTGCAGCATTTGCCATTATGTTTCTTCTCCTTTTGTCTACTGAATCTATACATCTCTTCTCTACATCTGACAATATACAGGTTAAATTGTGTCTATGTGCATATGCTGTGTCCGATGTCATAGTAGGAGTAAAGAAATGTCCCACAATTTCTATAGTTTTAGTATCAGGCTGTCTATTTAAGTGTTTCAGTAAAGGAATTTCTGAGAAAACGAAATTATAGTTTGAAAAGTAATATTGTAGATGTCCTCTACCATAAAATAGGCTCAGCAACAAACTACATGACACACCATGAGTTAAAGGAATTTGGTGATATCTTATTCCCCCTACACTAGATGCAGGTAACTGCATACATACGTAGAAATCCCTATCATCCATAGTATCAACATATTCATAAAGCAATATGAAATAAACATTTAGTGAATAATCTCCTCTAAATGAATCTATATGTAAGCCCTTCTCCTCAAATAAAGGCAAACTATCATCAGTAGGGAATGGTGTTTTAGGGATGCTTATATGTCTACTTTCCTCTATACTATAATGTGTAGGCAGGCTCAATCCTACAAGCAAAGCAATCATGACTATAAATGTTACAACTAACACTCCGGCAAGTATGTATCTACATCTACCACTATGGTTATTACGTTCAATGACTTCTCTGACTTCGGACTGTTTAGTAAAATGCAACAGCAAGAAAAGCCTTTTCCGTTGATTCCCACTTGTGCAGTAGTGGCAAAACAATGTCCATGCAATGAAAGTCACTTTTACTTTCAAGGTCTTTGTGGGTCTTCCTTAGCCCTACTCCGTGTTCTTCTAAATGACAACCCTACTCTTCTACTGCAGACTTGGACATTGGTACTCTTCTTTATTTGCTACAAAGTCTATCTAATGTCTCTAATAAATGCACAGTTCAAATTCATTAATAATCACATCCAGGATAAAATGCCTCTGTCTGCTTAGTGGCAATATAATTTCAAAGTTCAGTTCAGGGAGGCTCAGTTGGATTCGAATTGCCATATCCAAAATTCTCTCTCCCAGCCATTGGCAGCAAAACATGTCCATTCAGGTAAGGAGTACCTCTGATATGGTAGCTTTGCTCTTTTTGATCTCCACACTACTGGCCCTTCATCATCACTTTCACTGAGATTCCTCAGTTTCTTCTGGGATAGTGTGTAGAACTCGTTCTTCAGGCAAACTCTATCCTTTTGGCTATTTGTCTCCAGGCACCTCTCCCTTTGCTGTAGCACTGGGCCTTTCACCAGTATCTGAATTTTGTGGAGTCACAACTCCAGGACCTGGCCCTCCTGTACCAACTTCAACTTTTGACTCATTCAAAACCCTCACCCCCCAGGCCAAACATGTGCTGTCCCGGACTCGTGTCGGTCCCCAGCAGCTTGATTATCCTCCCTTTGCCTCACTGTATCCACCGGCACTTCAGGGAGAGGTGCTGTTGTATCATCAAGGGGATAAGGGACTCTGCGAATATGCGCTGCATGCACCCAGTTGGGGAGACCTCCACACTTATTAGCTGTCAGAGTGACCAAGATAACCTGCTACGGTCCTCTCCACCGAGGCTCCAAACACATTATCCAGACGTGTTTCTTCACTCAACTCATGTCATGATCTCAGTTGTCAAGACTGAGATCATGGCACTGCTCCTGTTGAGGGAGAGCTGTAGCCTATCCAACCTGATGAGAAATAGAATGCACCATGTCAGCCACTCCTTTGCAGTAATCAAGAACCATGTCATCTGTAATGATCACAAGAGCATTTGCAGGCACAGGTGGCATTCTCATGCCTCTACCCCTGATGATTTCATGCAGAAACAATACTGTCCTCCTATCAGAAGTACTGCGAAGACTCATCAACACAAAGGTCAAAGCATCAGGCCATTTGAAGCACACATGTTTGCCAGTCTGAATTTCAGTGTTTCATTGACTTGTACCACAGGACGTAAAGCCTCAGGTTAGTAACTGTAATATAGCTTCCGTCCCACTTTCATGGTGCACATAAAAGTCTCAGTACCTCATTGTTAAAGTGGGTCACTCGGTCTGACACCAGAGAAGTCGGGAACCCAAATCGGGGAATAAGTTCCCTTAACAACAGCTTAGCTACTGTGAGACTGTCATTTCTTCTGGTCAGGTAAGCTTCAACCCAACACAACAAGATACATACAGTGACTAGAACATATCTCAGCTTTTTGCACACAGGCATTTGGATGAAGTTCAACTGCAGTCTGTTGAAGGGACCACCTGATCTCCCTATATGACACAATGTTACTGCAGTTCTTTTGCCTACATTCATCTGCTGACATGTAACACACCTGTGACTCAAAGCTTCTGCCGTCAGTCTGAAGCTAGGGTTAAACCCTGTCTGCCAAAACAATCGAACCATAGCACCCCTTCCTAGATGAGCCGGTCCATTGTAATGTCTCGCCATTGGAGGAACCAAGCTATCAAGCAAAACAGGTCTTCCATCTGCTGAAACCCAAATATCACCCTAATCTTTTTTAACACAACCAGCTGTAATCCAACCCTGCTGTTTTGCTTCTGACATCTCTCCCCGTAGCCTCCTAACTTCCTCCCAGGTGTCTGTTGTAGTCAATAAAAGGTTGTGATTGGTCTCATCAGTTCTCTTGCTTTGGTATTCACAATTGAAAGTACAAGCGTTTAAAGCACAGTATTTGGCAACTTCATCACCATACCTGTTTCCCACTGTACATAATCATCTCCTTTGCTGTGTGCAGAGCACTTGACAACCACAATTTGGGCAGGTAGCTCCAATGCTTTTAACAAGTTATGTACACTCTCCCCATTCTACATGGGAGAAACTGAAGAGGTCATAAAACCTCGTTGTAACCATAACTCTCCAAAGTCATTGCCCACATCAAAGTCATACTAACTACCAGTGAAAATGGCCACTTTCAGCCGGTCTGAAACACAGCATGTCCTAGTAAGAGCAGTCAATTTGGCCACTTGTGCAGAATATACCCCTTGAAGCCAGTAGGCTTCCACCACACCTGACAGTACAGACTGTGTAGGCAGCTCTCAAGCTACCTTTATGGTTTTGTAAGCAGGAGCCCTCAACCAGCATCACATGATATGATTTAGATAGTGGCATATCTTGAATGTCAGGTCTTGGCTTGGTGCACAGTCAAGTAACATCTAGACAGTCATGCCCAACTTAATTATCAAAATAATTATCATTTGCAGGTAAAGGCAATAAATATGCGGGATTCAGTGTTGTACATCTCTTGAGGGTCACGTTTGTTGCAGAAAGTATGGCCTGCTCATACCGCATCAGATTACTGTTTGTAAGGTACTGGGTTCTGGTGCAGGTCAACAATATCTCCACAGAGTGGGGGACAAAAATATTTAGCGGATGACCCATAACAATGCTCCTGCACTGTTCTATGCTAAAACCTATATAAACTACGGCTTTAAGACAGCCAGGCAATGTAGCAGCAAATGGTTCAAGTGTAGCTAACAAATATGCAATGGGTCTGTGAGCATTCCCATGCATCTGAGTTAGCCGTGAGAGCGTGCATCCCTCCCCCACTCTGCAAAACAGAGTAAATCATTTGTTATAATCAGGCATTCCCAGAGTAGGGACACGACAGAGACTTTCTCTCAGTTCTGAGAAGGCACACATGCAAATGTCATCCCAAGTTACCTGATCTGACACATCCTTGTGTGTCAGCCGCTGTAAAGGCTTGGCTGCTAGGGAAAAGTTGGGAATCCACTGATGAGTGCATCTGAGCTGGTGGAGAGTCACCAGCATTGGATCAAGGCACTCCCTTTGTGCTCCTAGACCCTCTGATTCTCACTACGGATGCCAGCAAACAGGGTTGCGGAGTGGCTCTGTGGAAGTTGTCTGCTCAGGATCTTTAGACTGCCAAGCAAGCAGGTCGCTCATCGAACTGGAGAGTTGAAGGTGGTGCGGAAAGCACTGAGTGTTTTGTCGTACTCATTTTAATGATTCAGCCTTGTTGATCAAGTCAGACAATTTAATTACAAAATCCTAAATCAACCATCAGTTTTCTACACAGAGTCAGTCCCTGAACCAGTTGGCCTTACAAATAGTGTCTTGTTTTTGAGAGCGGTTCCCATTCAGAACAGTCTGAATACTCAGGCAGACAGATTGAGTCTAGTTTTTCCCAGTTCACAAGAATGTACTCTCAACTCCCTTGCTTTTCTAGGTCTGCGCAACAGATGGGAAGTTCCTCTCATGGATCGGTTTGCAGAGTTCGCAAATGTACAGGTTCATCAATTCTTTTGCCAGGCACAGGACAATCAGTATCAGGAAATAGATGCCCTTTCCAGCCCAAGGGGTCTCCTATACGCTTTTCCTCCATTTCCCCTCATCTGGAGAGTCTTGAGTCCAGAAAGAGAAATCTGATATAATTCTTCTGGTTCCTTTGTGGCCAAGGAGACTACGGCTTCCCCTTCTTTGCTCGGTGGCAATAGACAAGGAGTGGATTCTCCCCCTATTTCCCATTCTGATCATACATCCAGCCTTGACACTTCCATCCCTCACCCATCTTCGGCTATCGGCCTGGAGGTTAAAAGGGAGGGTCTGTTGAAGAAAGGTCTTTTATTGTTGGTTTCTTTGTCTTTTCGGGCCTTCAGGAGGGAATCAACCAGAAACTCTTCCAACCACCATTGGGCTTTATTTGATAATTGGTGGAGGTCAAAAGGATTATCTTCCCTGGAATGCCCTCCAGAGGTAATTTTGGATTTTCTTCAGGAGGATTTCGACAAAGATATTTCAGGTTCTACATTACGACTGCAGTGGTTGGCTATCAGGGCTTTTAGTTCTCCCTGGGGTAGTCTGGAGCCTTTTGATTCTTTGGTTAGTAGACTTTTTAGAGGCTTTTCTCTGAATAGGCCAAAAGTCAGAACATTTTTCCTCCATGGGATTTACCTTAAGTCTACTCTTTTCTTCACTGCCCTCCTTTGGAGCTGTTAAAAGAAGCCTCAGAGAAATTGTTGTCTCTTATGCTGTTTTCCCTAGTAGCTATAATTTCAGCCAGAAGACTAGGAGAATTGGGTTCTCTTCAGTGCCATTATCCTCATTTGAAAATATTTGAGGATAGGTTAATTTTTTACTTCGGTCCTGATTTTCCTCCCAAGGTTAACTTCATAGAAATCAGGACATAGTCCTACCTTCCCTTTTGGCAGTGTTTTGCTCTGACCCTTCCGTGGCCTCCTTGGATTGGATGTAGTAAGGGCCCTTACTATTTATCCCAAAAATTATTCTGTTTTTCTGAAGTCAGATTCTTTGTTCATTAATTTTGGGCATGCTAACAGAGGTGGTAGGCCTTCAAGATCCACTCTGGCTGGAGGGATCAAGACAGTTATTCCGATGGCTTACAAACAGTCAGGTTCTGAGTTTCCAAAGAAGGTTCAGGCTCATTTACCAAGAGACATGGCTGCTTCCTGGCCTGAATGGATGTGGGTTTCAGTGAAAGACATTTGTGCAGAAGGAAGCTGGGCGTCTCCAACACTTTTATGTCTCATTATAGAATTAATATAGCTCATGGCTCTCAGTCTCATTTTGCTCTTGGTTTTCTTTCTAAGGCTGCTTCCCAAATCCCCCTATAAACAGGACAGCCCTGGGTTTCTTTAGAGTGTGTGTTTTTTATGGCTTGAATTTGGGCATGTGTTGGGGTGTAATTTGTTTACAATAAAGCTGGTATCTCTCTTGAATGCCTTTGATCCCTTGTTCTTGTTGTTCATTTATGATAAGAAGGCCCTTCAATGGGTTTATCCTCACTACGTAAGGACTGGGACGAGGAAGAAGATGAGAAAGGTAATGCTCAAATTACTTACAGTAATCTTCATTACTCCGAATCCCTCTTCCTCATCCCAGTACTTACAACTCTTCCTCCCTCCCTAAATTGGCCTTCTTATCTAGGCATTCATAAATGCTGCTTGTGCATGGCTCAGGAAGTGCTCTAGAATTGGCATGGATTTACGGGAGGGGCTTTGGTTTACTTTAGTTAAAAGCTTGGAAGATTGTGAAGAAAGGGGAATCCAAGGCTTAAAAACTCACTACGTAGAAACTGGGGCGAGGAGGAGAGAATTGAAGTTAAGGAGATTACTGGTAAGTAATCCAAGCATTACTAGTGGGCCATAATCATTCTCATTTTTTCCCAGTCCTTAATGTACTAATATTTTGTGTCCCACTGATTCTGGGACAGGGAACTGATGGAAAATCTAAGTTTTTTAGTAATAACATACATAAATCATACGTATCATGCATCTGTCTGCATGTATTTCTTCAGTATTCCACCAAGACTTTACTTTCTTGAAGCAGGTGAAATCTCCAGGTGAGCCACTCTTAACTAGGGACTGAGTGATGTGGGATTCCCATCCTCAGTGCTGAACCCCCTTGAGTTTTACATTTAATACAGCTTGTTTTTAAGCCTACATAATGTTTTTCCATAACGGATATTCAAACTAAATAGTGTAATCTTTCACATGGTTTAAGGACTGTAAAAGTAGCCAGGTGTTGCAATAAGAAGCAGGCAACTGGGGTAACAAAATGTAGTGCTATCCATGCACCTTACACCTTTTTGAATTCCCCTGGATGTATAATTTTCATGCATGCCTGAGGTTGGTAGGGCTCCTTGGGTACTGGTCAACTCTTACTTCAAATACAGCCGCCTTCCTCCATCCAAGTCCGCTGATTTGGCCCCTGCCTGTCTGATATGATGGGCCTATTAACGTGCCAAATATTATAGTTTCGAAAAGCTAGATAGTTGGCCTTTTGCTATAGGCACTGTATTCTCACATTATTAGCTACATGACATGATTGTGAGTAATACCTGTATGTCCCCCGGACTTGAAGTTTGCAGTACAGTGTAGGTAAAGAGAGCTTGAGTAATTCACAATGTTCAAAAATACATAAATTCTCCTGGCCCTGTACAGTTCAAAAAGATGTATGGTTTTACTGAGTGCTGTACAAAATGTTTAGGAACATCATTGTTTAAATTCAGTGATACACCGTGCATCCACAATTCACATGTATGCAGTTTTTATTATCTGTTTATCTCCACTATGGTATGGCCACCCACACGTGGTCTCATTGTGGGTGATGTGTCGGATGACTGGTTGGAGCTCAACTCTAAAATAAATTAATCAGTTACTGAAGACCTACTTTACTTAGTCTAAAGTCTAGTCTCAGGACCTCCAATCTGCTAATCAGGTGACCTGTAAAGCGGATGGCGCCCCTAATTTTTGTTCCCCCAGGTACCTAAGATTCAGATACTGGGTAAAGGCCGAAACAAGACACACCATTTGCCATGAAGCCCGGCTCTCAACTATGTTACCCAATTATTGTTTGGCAAAAATGTTCACAGGGATGGAAAGCTCATAGGATAGCATTCTCAATATGCTGCAACAGCAGAGATGACATGCAGATGAGGTATAGAGGCCAAAGAGAGTCTTCAGCTTGTACCATGAAGCTCAGCTGTCTGAGGTATCAGATTGTGGATAAACACCCAAATCTGTACTTCCATGGGGAGATGAAAGGTCTTTTTTGCTCAGGAAATGTAAAGTGTGGTCTAGTGCTAGCAACGGCCAACCCCTCAATCTATTGACCTTTTTATTTCTATGTTTTTAGTGGTCTTTTATGGTCCTTAGTGGGGGTATATGGTGGGAAAGTCTTCCAATCCAGTTCCCAGGGTGTTAGACCTGGCATCCTTGGCGTGCTTTCCCCTAACTTTTTGCCCTCTGACCTCCTGTTTTGCTGATTCATTTTGCTCACTTTTAGGATTCTGGGCACTCTACCACTGCTGATCAGTGCTAAAGTGCAGGTGATCTGTACTCTAAACTTAGTAACACTGGCTTCTCCATAACTGGCATATTTAATTTACTTGTAGGTCCCTAGTAAAGTTCACTATATGTGCCCAGGGCCTGTAAATTAAATGCTACTAGTGGGCCTGCAGCACCGATTGTGCCATCCACTACATTAGCCTCTCAAACATGTCTCAGGCATGCCACTGCAGAGCCTGTGTGCAGCTTTAAACTGCCATTTCGACCTGGCAAGTGTACCCACTTGCCAGGCCTAAACCTTCCTTTTTATTACATGGAAATCACAACCAAGGTAGGCCCTACTTAGCCCAGAATGCAGGGTGCACTGTATTTAACAAGTTGGACTTGTACGTCGAAGTTTAACATGTTCAGCTAGTGAAAAACTCTTAAATTTGTTTTTCACTTTTTTAAGCCCTATCTCTCAATTAGATAAAATTAGGATTACCTTAAAACATCTTTGAAATGTAATTTCCAATTGGGAAAAGCTAGACGGATGGAGTTGGTGTCTCTGGACTCACAATTTAACATTACACCTTGTGGTGCAGTCAAATTTTCAATTGTAAGTCTGAAAATGCCACTTTTAGAATGTTCACATTTGCTTACATTAACTATTCTGTGCCTCTGTCTGTCTCTGAATACACTTCTGAGGTAGCTGACAGCTAAGCTTTTGGAAGTTCCCTCTAGACAGTCACAGGGAGGTTGGGTGTGGCATTTGCATACTGATGGCCCATTACCAGGCTGATGTGTCTAGCTGGGTTAGATGGGAGGGAGGACCTGCCACTTAAACCTGAATAGGACTGTGCCTCTCAATAAGTCAATCAATCAGTTATTTGTATAGCGCAGCACTGTCACCCCTGGGAGTATCTGGGGTGTGATGTCTCCGTTGAAGAGCCAGGTGTTGAGTCTCTTCCTGAAGTCTGCAAGCGAGGGTGCACTATGTAGGGGAAGGTCGTTCTAGGTTTTGGTTGCAATGTAGGAGAAGGAGAGGCCACCGCTGCGACTGCAACGGATTCTGGGAGTGAGTGCGAGGGCCACCGAGGAGGAGCGCAGTTGTCTGGTGGGTTGGTAAAGGCTTTGTCGATGGTTGATGTAGGCTGATCCTTGATTGTGTAAGGCTTTGTGAGGAGCTTAAACTGGCATCTCTTCTGGATAGGGAGTCAGTGGAGGTCTCTTGAGTTAGGGGGAGATGCTGGTGCATTTAGGGATGTCCAGGACGAGTCTGGCTGCTGCATACTGTAAGGTCTGTAGACTTCTGAGGACCTGGGTTGAGATGCCATCAAGGAGTGCATTGCTGTAGTCGAGGCAGCTGGTGCTGAGGGCTTGGGTGATGGTTTTTCTGGTGTTCATTGGGACTTATTTGATGATTTTGCAGAGCATGCAGAGGGTGTGGAAGAAGGTGGAGGCTACTGCGTTGATTTGGAGCTTCATGGTTAGTTCACTGTTGAGGATGATGCCAAGGTTGTGTGCTAGGTCCATGGCTGTGGGGCTAGGGCTGAGTTGGGCTGGCCACCAGCTGTGATCCCAGATGAAATTATTTTTCCTGAAGACCAGAACTTCTGTTTTGTCAGAGTTGAGCTGAAGGCAGTTTGTTTTCATCCAGTCAGCGATGCTGGTCATGGGGTTGCGGACATTTGTTCTGGTGGTGGAGGGGTCTTCGGAGAGTGAGAGAATGAGATAGAAATTGTCAGTGTAGGAAATACCATTGAGGCTGTGGGATCTGACAATGTCCGCCAGGGGGGTCATTTAGATGTTGAACAATGTGGTACTGAGGGATGAGCCCTGGGGTATGCCTCATATGATTTTTTTAGGTGCGGAGGTGAAAGGAGGCAGCCATACATTTTGAGTGTGTCCAGTCAGGAAGGAGGCTATCCATTTGAGGGCGTTCCCATGTACGCCCATGCTGTGAAGTCTGTTAACAAGAACATGGTGGGAGACAGTGTCAAAAGCTGTGGATAGGTCTAAGAGGATCAGGGCAGCAGTCTCCCCGTGATCGAGTAGTGTTCTGATGCCATCTGTGGCAGCAACGAGAGGTTTCAGTGCTGTGATTGGTACGGAATTCTGATTGGGAGATTTTCAGTTTTCTTCCAGTTGGTTAGTTGCTGTTGATTGATGGCCTTCTCAAGCACTTTGGAAGGGCAGGAGAGAAGAGAAATGGGTCTGTAATTTCTCCGTTTGGTGGAGTCTGCAGTGTTTTTTTAGGACAGATAAGAAGTCTGTGTGTTTCCATTTGTCTAGGAAAACTGCTGAGGTGATGGAGGAGTTGAGGATGCTGGGAAGTTGGGTGCTGATGTGGGTGCTGATGTGGTTGGTTCCTAAGGTTGAACAGACTATGGCGGCATGGGTCGGTGGGCGCCCCGGAGTGGACTGATGACATGATTGCTGCAGTAGATTGGGTGGTGAATGGTGTCCATAAGGTGAAGTTCTGTTGGTATACACTGGTGGGTTGAGGGAGCTGAGGTTGGACATTGTAGGGTGGGAGTCGCAGAGTTCTTGGGAAGGGTGGATGGTGTTCTCTGTGGCTGTCGGGTTGAAGAATTCTTTGACTGTTTTGAACAGTTCTTTGGTGCTGCTGAGTCAATAAGGGCGGTGATGGCGGCTCTCTTGGATTCCTTGATTTGTTGGTGATAGTTGCTGAGGGCTGCTTTATGGGCAGCTCTGTCGGATGGATTTCTGGTGGAAGCAGATGCACTTGGTGGTTCTGTTGGTTATGGCTGGCTTTAGCGGGCGATCCAGAAGTTCCAGATGGCCTGGTCAAGGTCAGGTGAGGCCTTGGGTTTCAGGTGCTGACGATCTGCATCCACTGTGGTTCTGTTACTTTGCTCCAGTTGCGATAATTGGGTCTTTTGTTCTTGGTGGTGATGGTTTAGCTGCCAGCGATGGTGAAGTGGATGATGATGTGGTCGGACCAGGAGAGCTTGGTGATATGGCTGAAACTGACTCCGTCGCTGGAAGTGAAGATGGGGTCAAGTGTGCGTCCGGTTTTGTGAGTGGATGCGGTGACCAGTTGGGTAAGGCCGATGTTGCTTATGTTCTCGAGGAGGGGGTTGGAGTTGGAGTCATTGGGGTCACTGGTGTGGAAGTTGGGGTCTCTGAGTTGGATGCAGTGGTTGGAATCAATGGCTAGTGGTGCGATGATGTTGGGGATTGCGTTGCAGAAGACTGGTCATGGTCCTGGGGATCGGTATATGAGGGTGCCTCTTGCTGATGTTATGGTGTTGGTTTGTAGCTGGAAATTGAGCAGTTCCATTAAGGGGGTGGGGTCGAAATTGGTGACAAAGCCCCCCGATGGTGTTCTTGAGGATGATGGCAATGCCCCCCTTGATTATTGTTTCGGTCTTGGTGTATCAACTTGTAGCCGTCAGGTATTGCAGTGGTGATGTTGGGTTTCGTGGAGAGGTTTAACCATGTTATTATGATGAAAGCAATGGCGGGGGAGAGGGAGGTGATGGTGTCCCAGATTTCTGTGGTGTGCTAGCAGAGGGAATGAATGTTGATCGGGATGCAGTGGAGTGGTTCCCGGTTGTTTTTGGTCTTCCACTAGAGTGTGTGGAGGAGTGCTGTGTGGGCTTGCATCAACATTGACGGCAGGTGAAGGGTCCTTTGGTTACTTTCGGGACAAGGTGTAGCAGTTACTGTTGTGGTGCCCAGGGTCCAGGGCTCTGAGTTCCTCAGCGGTGTAGAGGCGGGTGGTAAGAGGGCCAGGGTTCCTGGTGCTTGGTGTGGTCCAGGCATGGACAGGATCAGACAGGCTTGGCTTTGCCGCACCAGTGGTGCATCTGGTGCATGCGCCCACTATACGGCCATGCTGCAGCCTCCATTAAGTAGGTCCTTGGGAGGGCGGGGAGCAGCAGAGAGTGGGCGGGCCTGGGTGGGGAGATCGAGTGGGAAGGGAACAGCAGGAGAAAAGCTGTGAAACAGCCAGAAAATGCAGCACAAAGAAGACACTGAACAGAGGACAATAACCAGAACACGTCAAGCGAGAGGAAAAACAGAGATAGATAGTGGCACAGATGATGAAAGACAGGCCAAATGAGAGAAGATAGAGAGACAGACTGTGGCACAGATAACGAATGACAGGCTAAAAAAGAGGCGAAAGAGAGACAGACAGTGGCACAGATTTCAAATGACAGCATAAGCAGAGACAGCCAGTGGCACAGATAGCGGGTGACAGACAAATGAGAGGAGAAACAGAGACAGAACAGTGGCACAGATAACGCATGACAGTCTAAGCAGATGCAGACAGTGGCACAGATAACAGGTGAGCCAAACAGCGGCACGCGGGTGTGAGAGGAGTGAGCAGGAGGAGACGTGGCAGAGTACTGGCAGCTAGGGCAGAGACTGCGTGGGAAAATTGGCAGGGGACCTGCTCCCCACACACAGGGGTGCATAGCCCCGTGTCTGGAGCCAAGGAATGAATGGCAGGGACCTTGTGTACTTCAAAGGAATGCCTGGAAGTTTCTCCCACCTTCCAGAACCAGGGCACCAAAGTATAAATACTGGACCCAAACCCCACCAAATCAGATCTCTACTGGAACCATGGACACTCTTCCAGGAATAAGGACTGCTGTGCTGCCAGGAGGGACTGCCACTCTGCAACTTCAATGCAGTGTTGGAATACTGCTTGCTGCTTCTTGCCTGCAGTGAGAAGGCCTGGACTTATTCTCTACATCCTTGAACCCAAGAATCTCCAAGGGAATATTGATTTGCCCCCCCTGTTCTTCTGCAGTCTCAGGGACATCAAAGAGTGCTTGGAACCCTCCTGGTGCTGCTGTCTGTGAGTCCTACACTTTCCTGAGTTGCCTCCCTCTAGTCCTGGGCCTCAGAAGTGGGTTCTGCAGCTAAAACCTGCAAAAAGTGAGTGCAGGAGAAAAATCGGTACATCGCTCATCGAAGGTGAGGCAGTGGCTGCCCGATGACAGCGGATTCACAGACTGTAAAGTCTGATGACGACGTTCTGCACAGCCTGATGGTGACGCATTGCATTCACTTCCACGGAGCCTGGCAATGACGCAGTGCCCCTCCTGCAGTAGACATTTTGATGCATCTTGCTCCTACCATTGACGCATTGCTCCATCAAAGCTACTGTTTCAGCGGACCCTGCGTGGGTTCTGTAGCCGGCCTACCCTCCATCATGGTCGGCCTGGATTTTGGATTTGCACCGATCCCTCACAACTTCAAGTAACCTTTTGACCGCTAATGACTTCTAAGCTCTGTCTTCACAATTAGGTGGTCATTATGACATTGGCGGGCATCTGACCGCCACGCTGGTGATGGCGGTAGTATTGTTGCCAGGCTGGCAGTAATGACCACCAAATTATGACCATGGTGGTGATCCCTCTCATAAATAGCCAATGTACTACCCCAATTGCCAGTGCGGTACGACCACTGAGCGGTAGCTATCTCCCGGCAGGCGGAAGACAAGGATCCGCCCACCATATTATGACATAGCAGACCACCAGGATTTCTGGGGCATTAGCAATGTCACCAAAAGTCTGGTGGAAACACAACATATAAAAGGAGACACTAACCTCCAGAGACATGGAGGAGCCTGTGGACGCCATGGAACCACAACTGGAAGTCTTCCAATGCTGTACCCTGCCATGGCCATCTAGGAGCATCAACGCCAACGAAGACGACGATGGTGAGTACAGCCGCCTAGCACACAAGGGAGGGAGGGGAGAGTGACACACACATGCACAACACACATCAACCACACACCCAGACCAATCTGCAGAGTAAACAACAGCAACGTCAGCCAGAAGTACAAAGACAGGACACATACCCTAGGTCCAACCTCTGTATTTCGCTGGACTTGCACCCACTACAATTGAGGCAATGAAATAGAAAGAGCAACAGTCCAATGTCAGCCATTAACCCCAGGGCAACGTCCAAGGCCCAACTTGACTCCTGACAGCCAAGTCACTCCACTGGGCAGGGACATCATGGTAACGGTATGCAGGCACTTCAGGGGATGGGGGGTTTCTTTTTCACAGGGGGGTCCTTGGGTTTAGGAGGGGGCGGGTCCTTGCCCTTCTGGCTTGGGGCGGAGGAGTGGCCTTGGGACACGGGCTGGAGTGCCACCCTTCTTCATCTTAGTGGCAGGAGTACACTTAGGGGGAGGAACTGGAGTCGGTTTGGAGCCGGAGGTACTCAGCTGGGGGTGGGGATTTTCGTCTTACGGGCCAGACAGGGTGGGGGAGGACAAACAGGATGTGTGGATGGATGCTGTGGGGGTGTCTACAAGTGAGGTGGGTGTGCTGCATGAGGTGGTGATGGTGGTGGTGGTGACTGCGCATGTGGTATGTAGTGTGCATGTCTGCGGGTCTGCTGTTGTGGTGACCGTGGGCAAGGCTGTGCAGGTGGCAGGATCTGGGACTGTTGATGCAATGCATGCAGATGTGACTGCTGATGTGACTGTGAGGGAGGAGGAAGAGGAGGGGGAGACAGTGGAGGCAGTGGCTGATATGTGTCCATCTGTGTGTTGACTGTGTGTGTGTGCGTGTGGACTGAAGTGGGATGCCTGTGTTTGTCTGAGCGAGTCATGTCTGTTGTTTTCGGTGCATGCTTGTCAGAATGTGTGCATAGGATGGACTGGGGCAGAGGAGACTGGGACTGGGTAGTTGGATGGGGGACAGAAGAAACAGGGACACTGGTTGCTATCAAAGAGGAGGCTAGATCACTGTAGGGTCGCCAAGCCACTGTGAATGCCTTCCAGGAAGGCATTGCATTGCTGCATCTGGGATGCCAGCCCCTTGATGGCATTCACTATGGTTGACTGCCCTACAGAGATGGATCTCAGGAGGTCAATAGCCTCCTCACTGAGGGCAGCAGGGCTGACTGGGGCAGAGCCTGAGGTACCTGGGGCGAAGGAGACACACACCCTCCTGGGTTAGCAGGCAAAGGCCGCTCGATGAAGAGCTACTGGGAGGGCGGCGCTGGTATGGGGGTGGTGGAAGATTAATTTGCTGGGGTGGTTCCAGAGGGGTCCACCGCCACTGGGAGCTTCCATCGGAGGAGGATTCAGAGTCCGTTGTATAAGCTCCTGTATCCCTGTGGTGCTCCCCTCACCCTCTGTGCCACTGGTTCCCTCTGCGTCGGTGGACTCTGTCTCCTGGGTCGCGTGGGCTGCAGCTCCCTCACTTGCCAGTGCCCCTGCTCCTTCGCCAGATTATGCTAATGCACACATGGGCAGGATGACAAAAGGAGAGGGGCAGAGAAAGGGAGCACAGCGTCAATTACAGCACCAACAGCACAGACTGCATACATATCACTATCACTCAGTGGGACTAAGAATGGGCAGTGTGGACCACAGTGGCATACCATTGGCTAGGTACTACTGCAGGTAGGACCCAAACACTTCCATCTGCACACCTACTGGGACCAACTAAGCCCTGTCTGCCATGGAAAGCTAGCTACCTGGCAATTCCAAATATGCATACCACACTACATACCTAAGCAGGACAAAGCAGCAATGTCTAAACTGGCATATTGGGGCATCCACTGACTAGAACCCTGCACCCAAATCCCATGCCAGGCAACAAATGATGAATTTCACACACACTGTACTCACCCCCTTGTGGCTGCTGTGCTGCTATCAAGTGCCCATCCAGCTCTGGGTAGGCCACTGCCAGCATGCGGGCCATTGGGGGGGTCAGGCTCTGACAGGCACCCCTCCCTCTTTGGGAGGCTGTCCCCAGCTAGGCCTCAGCAGTCTTCTGGGCCCATTGTCTCAGATCCTCCCACCATTTCCTGCAATGGGTGCTCCGCCAGCTATGGACCCCCAGTGTCCGCACGTCCTTGGTGATGGCACGCCATAAACCCTTCTTCTGATGGGCGCTGACCTACAAAGGAAACACAGACAGAAGGACACCATGAACCATACAATCCAGCCTGTCGCACATATGGCCTACATACTGCATGTGCCCCTCATCAGGCACACATGACCCGTACCTCTTCATTCACATTGCCTGCAGCCATAGCCCCCAAATGACACACTGCCAGAACACACATACATCAAATGCAGCCATGTCGCATGCAACGTACCCATGATGTATTCACCTGTTGGTCTGGAGGCCCATACAACTGCCCTTACAGGTTTAGGACCCCATCCACAAACCTCTCCAACTCCTCCGACGTGAAGGCTGGGGCCCTTTCCCCTGTTGCACGGGCCATGACAGGTTCCAGACACAGGTCACAGCAACACACGCAGTGGAGATTTAGGGCCAGATGTATCATCTCGGCCCATTGCGATTCGGTAAAAGCGATTTTTAAGAAATCGCTATTACCGACTCGCAAAGGGCCATGTATCACATTTGCAAATCGGTAATAGGGATTTCTTAAAAATCGCAAATGCTATTACCGAATCGCAAATTGCGATACGGCCCCATTCGCAGCTATGGGCCTGTTGGCCCATAGCTACGAATTTTTTGCATTTCCAAAATTGCGATTTCTGAACCAGAAATCGCAATTTTGGAAATGCAAAAGGCCAGGGTGCTGGGGTCCTGCACCCCAAAATTATTTTTTTTAACATGTAAGGTACACACATGCCAAAAGGGCATGTGTGCTTTACATGTTAAATTTAAAAATGCAGTTTTACTGCATTTTTAAATTTTGCACTAGGTTACCACCTGGTTGCATTTCATGGTATTTTGCAAGTGCAAAATGCCCTTTTTGGAAAAATCGCAATTTGCGATTTTTTCCAGCATAGCCTTGCGACCTGGAAATTGCAAATCGCAAATTACGAGTCAAAATTTCCAGGTCGCAACGCAAGAAATTGCAAATTTAGCGATTTCTTATTTGTGGTCTGCGAATGCATTTCATGCATCGCAGACCACTGTTTTGCACTCGCAAACGGCCGAATTTACCGATTCGCACCGTTTGCGAGTGCAAAACTTTTTGATACATCTGGCCCTTAGTCCAGTGGAAAGTCAGGAATCAAGTGAAATAGTAGGAAGAAAATGGCGGTCACGTCCGTGGCGGTGAACACCGTCATCACTGGCGTTGATCATCATTGGTTCCTATACTCCATAGAGCCCCATATTAGCCAATGAGGAATTGCATGGCAGTGCAGACCGCTTTGTGCCATGACGCATAACGCTGGCGGAGTGAGGTCACTTCCACCTGTCCCTGCATACAGGACAGGCGGTTGCCATTTCCTACTGCTAATATTCAGATATTGAATTTAAATGAGTATCATTGGTGTCGACTGTACACACTTAGACAATTCTAGTGTCCAACATACATACATGCTCTGTATACTCTGATGTTGTGTGTCCATAGGTCCTGTTGTCACACCCTTTTTACTTTTGGCTCACTTAGGAACAAACTACTGTGGAGGAGTAGGAGGAGGAGGAAGCAAACACCCGTGTACAAACATGTTGTGGACTTTGCTACACTGGAAGACAGGCACATCATACTCACCTATAATCTGGACAGGGCCACAATTACAGAACTGTGTGCACAATTGGAGCATGATCTCATACCTGCTATCCATGGCACCACAGTAATGCCCCCTCTTGTGCAGGCACTATCAGTGCTCCATTTCCTGACAACAGGTTATTTCCAGGTAACTGTGGGCGTGGCTGCAGGAATGTCACAGCCAATGTTCTCTATTGTGCTTGGAAGGGTTTTGGCTGCCTTGCTCAAACACATGTGCAGCTACATCGCATTCCCCCAAGTTGATAATTTGCCCACTGTGAAGGCTGAATTCTACGCAATGGGACACATACCACATTTTATTGGGGGCATTGACGTGACCCATATTGCCTTAGTTCCTCCCAGGGCCAATGAACAGGTGTACAAGAATAGGAAGAGTTTCCGCACACTCTCAATGTCCAGATGGTGTGCCCTACTGACCAGTACATCTCCCACGTCACTGCCAAGTATCCTGGATCTGTGCATTATGCCTTTGTCCTGACGAATAGCAGCGTCCCACAGCTGATGACACAACTAAAGAGGCACAGAGAGTGGCTCATAGGTGAGCTCGAGTCCCCATCCAATGTAAGTCTGTGTATGCCTACAGAAGTCATACCTCATGCCATTGTGCAAGGCTAATGTGTGTCCCTGACTTCTTCCAGGTGACTCCGGCTACCCAAACCTGTCCTGGCTCTTGACCCCTGTTAGGAACCCCAAGAACAGGGGCTGAGCATAGGTACAATGATGCTCATGGGCATACCAGGAGGATTGTTGAACGCACCTTTGGTCTCCTGAAGACCAGTTCAGGTGCTTCCATCTGACAGGTGGATCCCTATGCTACTCCCCTGAGAAAGTCTGCAAAATTGTTGTGGTGTGTTGCATGCTGCACAATTTGGCCCTTATACGCCATGTGTCCTATATGCAAGAGGAAGGGGGTGACAATGCACCTGTGGCAGCAGTGGACACTGGGGACAGTGAGGAGGATGAAGAGGAGGAGGATGTGGACAGCAGGACACATATTATTCATCAGTACTTCCAATGACACTCAGGTAAGACTGTTGAACTTTACATTTCTCCATTTAAGTGATGTGCTGTGTGGTTGTAGTATAATGCCAATCACTACTGTTGCATCCCAACTGACTGTCACCTATGCCTTCCCTTAGTGCAGATGTTGGTGTGGTTACAACAGGGTAATGTTGTGATGTGTACAGACTACTGAGACACATATGTAGGATGGATTCACACATTACAGGACATTTGCACAGGATCATGCAGTTCAATACTGTTCGATACATTGTACATGTCTTTCTGATAAAGCACTATTACTCAAGATGTGTCCAAGGGTGTTTATTTATGAATTAGGTATACAATGCAAAGTGCAAAAGGGTGGGGTGATGGTTGGGAAAAGTCCAGTTTATTGGGCGAGCCTGTTTGTAGCACAGGTGGTCCAGTGTCCAATGGGCCATAGGAAGAGGAGCAATGGCAGTTCAAAGTGAACAATGTGACACAGTGGAACACAAAGGGGACATTCCGGAGGAGCTCATTTCCTGGCAGTGGTCTTGGTCTTGGCAACTGTCTATGGTGTCTGTCTGGGTTGTGGGGAACGTTTGCGGAGTGGTTCACCTTCTGCAGGGGGAGAGGTGCTGGTAGCCTGTGAGTCCTGTGGCATGGCCTCCTGTCCACTAGCTCCAGCAGATGTGGAGGGCTGGTCAGTACACTGGCTAGTGGTAGGGGCCCACTGGTGTGCTGTGTACTACTACATGATGTTGGCCATGTCACCCAGCACCCCTGCAGTGGAGGCCGTGGTGGTATTGAAGGCCTGCAATTGATGCATGACTTCCTGGTGGTGTTCCCCCTGCAGTCGCTCGTTCTCCTGCATGATGTTAAGCACCTGGCCCATCCTGTGGCCTGTGGTGTGATTCCTGCTCCACAATCATCCTTGTGCAGTGAACCCCAAGGGAGAATCCATTTGAGAGATGGACCACTGGAAAAGGGAATATATCCCCTTTCCAGCAGTACCTCTCTCATCCTGAGTCTTTGCCCAAAGCACTAATGCTTGTGCGAGCTGTTGGAATCATCAGGCTGCAGTTTCTGGAATCATATGACAGTACGCCTGGACTCTGCTGATGTCATCAATCTGCTGACGAGCACCAGGGGTATTGTTGTGTCTCAGTACTATGGTTTGATGTCCACGATTTCCCCACTTCAGTGCTAGTGCGGAGGATGTGGAGATCATGTCATACACAGTAGAGGGGTTAATTCCTGTAATGCAATAACAGTAATTCTTGAGAAAATGTAATCCAGACCTTTCTTCTGGAAAATCTATATTAACGATTTATGATCCACACAAACCTTGAACATCATTCCCTAGACAAAGTTGTGAAACATGTTCAACACCCAATAAATTGCTAGTGCTTCTCTCCCAACCTCAGAATAATTCATCTCTGCTCCACATAAACATCTTGAAGTGCAGGCAATCAACACTTCCTACCATTTCATCTCTGCTTCAAAATTGCTCCTAGTCCTTTTGGAACTTGCATCTGTGACAATTATAGTTTCCACTCCTTGTGTAGAAAGTTTGTAAATTAGGTGCACTTTTCAACTTTTCTTACAAATTCACAAATTCATGCTGATATTATGTACTCATTGTAACTGAATAGTCATAATGACTAGTACCTCAGGAAAAGGGATTGACTTAGGAAATGAAAAAGAAAAACCTACGGAATCAATTAAAACACTAGGAATTGATTTGTAATATAGACATGTATTATGATAGATAAATATTTAGACGTGTAAACACATCATAGTACCAGTTGCTCCATTAGTGACAAAGGCAGGGGTGGCTCTTGCTCAATGGAGGACTGTCACCCCCCCGGCTAAGAGCTGGCAGATGAAAAATAAAGCTATGGTTTATTATCATTTTATTATTCATCAGCTGGCTCAGCCAGCAGTGCTGTTAGGGGCGAGCTGGGCCACTTAAGAGGGAGAGGGGAGAGGAAGCATGAGACAGTGCACCTAAGTATGCATGTGTGCTTGGCTGGCCGTCTCAGGCCGGCCAAACACACTTGCGCACTTTGGTTTCTCCAACCCGGCTGTGTTGAAGAGCCGGACTGGAGAAACTGCATAGACCCCATGGCAGTGTCGGAGCGGCAGTAAGGCAGTTCAGACCAATCCTGAGGCTGCTCTCATGCTTTCTTTAGCATGAGAGCAGCACCAGGATTGCTGGGGAGTCTGTGCTGGTGTCCCAGTGAATGCTGGGAAACCAGAAGTGGAGTGATATGGCAGGAGGCAGCTCCGAGAACGGGAAATGTTTTTCTAAACAAAACAAGACCAAAACAACAAAAATCCACAATACACAAGCAATTTATCACTAAAAATGCAAAAAGAGTCTTCATGTAATTTTGAAACACACACTAACACTGTTAGCATGAAAATGTACCTTGGGTGCGTCAAAAATAACCCCGCACGGGCGAGTGTGCGTCAAAAAGGGCTTGTGATGCATTGATATCACTAATGAGCGAGACCTTGCGTTGTTTCTCCTTAAGTCGGGTCAGCGTGCATCGTTTCTTCTCTCCGAAGGGAAGTGATGCATTGATCCAGTCAGCACTCTCGGGTCCAGGCAGGCCTTGCGTTGTTTTTACACGCCAAACGGTGTCGGAAATCCAGCCGCACGATGATTCGAAAACCACGCTTCGCGGGATGCGATCTCACCAGCCTCTGTCAGTGATGCTGTGCGTCATTTCCCCAGCCCCAGATGTCGATCTTCAGGTCGCGTTGCAGGCGAGCGTCAGTTTTCAGCCACGAAGCCGGCGGCGCATTGATTTTTCAGCCGCAGATCGGAGTCGCGTCGATCTTTTCCCCGCACAGTGTTCTGTGTGTGGATTTCTTACTCTTGGGCTGCCAGCTTCTCCTTTTAGGGTCCCAGGAACTGGATGGGCACCACTTGGCAGAGTGCTGGCATAGAGAAGTCTTTGCTGTCCCTGAGACTTCAAATAACAGGAGGCAATCTCTAAATCAAGCCCTTGGAGATCTTCACAAGAAGGAAGGCAACACAAAGTCCAGTCTTTGTCCTCTAGCACAGGCAGAAGCAACAACTGTAGAATAGCTCCACAAAGCACAGTCATGGGCAGGGCAGCTGTTCTTCCTCAGCTCTGCAGCTCTTCTCCAGGCAGAGGTTCCTCTTGGTTTCCAGAAGTGTTCTAAAGTCTGTGGTTTTGGTGCCCTTTTTATACCCATTTTGCCCTTTAAAGTCGCTTACTTCAAAGAAAAGTCTCTCTTGCTTGTGAAATCCTGCCTTGCCCTGGCCAGGCCCCAGTCACACACCAGGGGATTGGAGACTGCATTGTGTGAGGGCAGGCACATCCCTTTCAGGTGTGAGTGACCACTGCTCCCCTCCCTCCTAGCACAGATGGCTCATCAGGAAATGAAGACTACACCCCAGCTACCTTTGTGTCACTGTCTAGTGAGAGGTGCAACCAGCCCAAATGTCGAACTGACCCAGACAGAGAATCCACAAACAGGCAGAGTCACAGTAATGGTTTAAGCAAGAAAATGCTCACTTTCTAAAAGTGGCATTTTCAAACACACAATCTTAAAATCAACTTTACTAAAAGATGTATTTTTAAATTGTGAGCTCAGTTACCTCAAACTCCGTATATCTATCTGCTCCCAAAGGGAACCTAGACTTTAATCGTATTTAAAGGTAGCCCACATGTTAACCTATGAGAGGGACAGGCCTTGCTACAGTGAAAAATGAATTTAGCATTATTTCACTGTTAGGACATATGAAACACATTACTATATGTCCTACCTTAACCATACACTGCACCCCGCCCTTGGGGCTACCTAGGGCCTACTTTAGGGGTGCATTGTTTCTAAGAAAAGGGAAGGTTAAGGCCTGGCAAGTGGGTACACTTGCCAAGTCGAATTTACAGTTTAAATTTGCAAACACAGACACTGCAGTGGCAGGTCTGCGACATGATTACAGAGCTACCTATGTGGGTGGCACAACCAGTGCTGCAGGCCCACTAGTAGCATTTGGTTTACAGTCCCTGGGCACCTCTAGTGCACTTTACTCAGGACTTACTAGTGAATCAAATATGCCAATCATGGATAAACCAATTACATATACATTTTGTACAGGAGCACTTGCACTTTAGCACTGGTTAGCAGTGGTAAAGTGCCCAGAGTAACAAAAACAGCAAAAACAGAGTCCAGCACACATCAATAACCTGGGAAACAGAGGCAAAAAGTTAAAGGAGACCACGCCAAGGATGAAAAGTCTAACATTTCCCTATATTAACAATGCTAATATCACGCAACATAGTCTCAAAATCAAATGATAAACATACAGAAACAACACTGGTTGACAAAATCTTCTAAAGAATCACAAGCTGCAACAGTCTTTGTCAATTGGACATCTGTTCGGTCAGCATCAGCATTGGACCATGAAAGGGAATGGTTCAGAACAGGGGACTCTAAGCTATCTGAACCATTTGTAAAGTATAGTCTAAGGATCAGCATTCAACATCAAAAGTATTAGCAATAAAGTTAAAGATAGAATTAAAAGTTCTGAGGAACTGTTCAGCTCCTCAGACAGAATAAACAAGCTCCTTTAGGAGGATGTCAAAGTGGGAAAAACCTGTCTCTTCTCAGTGCAGTTGGGCTAAGTTAAAACCATCAAGAACACTTTCCATGTTGCCATTGGTCAAACAAGTCGTATGTTTACATTTAGACCAATGAAGATAGAACTTCAAATCTAAGATATAACTAAACTGTCTTTCACATGTCGATGATTGGCTCCTCTTCTCCTGTTCCCATCGTCAGACTCATCAGGTAACAATTTTGTATCTTTTTGTTCTCCAGTGAGTGCATCCATTGTTAGCTCAATAGTCAAATTACAAAGTAAGCTTCTAATTCCTTTGCTATTATCAGGAATATATACAAACAACAATGCTTTGAGTTCAACATTTTGCAAACTCCTCCATCCTTTGCTAAAGAATGTCTAGCACAATGTGGTTCTGAAGATCTTACTGCAGCCATTTCTGTATCCATCAGGACCATGGCTTCTGAAAAATTTGTCAGCATGTTATCCACAATAGTAGACATTTTTCAAATCTTTATTGAATTTAGGACAACTCCTACTGAAGGAATTTTTGCTCCAAATATATCTCCAACTATACTAGAAGGAGACTCTTTCTTTTGTCTAACGTGATGTAATTCAGTCATTTTCAGTAACGTATTCAAGTCCTCAAGTTGAAATATCTGTGGGAAAACTATCCCCAAGTAACATGTGCAATACCATCCTCTTGGAAGACGGTAATAGGGATTTGGTCCACAGATGTAATAAACTCATGGAATTGCCGGATCTTATCTATTCAAAATAAATGTCCATTTACTCTGAAACAAAAACACATCTACATTTACTCATTCCCACAAACAATGTATCAGTTCTTGATTTAGGCCTATTTACACAAAGCTTTCCTACGTGTTTTGCATTCAAAGCTAACCTTCCTTGTCTCTTCATCTCACTAAGGGCCAGATGTAGGATGGCATCAGCGCCTCGCAAACAGCGAAAAACGCCGTTTGCGAGGCGCTAATGCCCTCACGCGATGCTGAAACACATATTGCGAGTCGGTACCGACTCGCAAAATGTGTTTCAGACTCGCAAATTGGAAGGGGTGTTCCCTACCTATTTGCGAGTCGCACCGCGATGTAGGGTTGATTTGTGACCGCAGAAGCGGTCACAAATCAACCCGCAGTTACCATCCACTTCAAGTGGATGATAACTCATTCGCAAACGGGAAGGGGTCCCCATGGGACCCCTTCCCCTTTGTGAATGCTCACAATAATGTTTTTTCTACTCTGAAAAACACCGAAACAAAAAGGTTTCGGAATTTTTTTATATTTGCAGTTCGTTTTCCTTGAAGGAAAACGGGCTGCAAAGAGAAAAAAAAACGGCTTTATTTAAAAGCAGTCACGGACATGGTGGTCTGCTGTCTCCAGCAGGCCACCATCCCCGTGAGTGCCTAGACTCGCTATGGGGTCGCAAACTGAGACCCACCTCATAAATATTTATGAGGTGGGTCTTTGCAACCCCATAGCGAGTCGCAGAAGGTGTCTGAGACACCTTTCTGCATACCAATTTGCGAGTTGCAAATTGCGAGTCGGAAGGACTCGCAATTTGCAACTTGCAAATTGGTTTCTACCTACATCTGGCCCTCAGTGCATAATAATTTCAAAATGTCCTTTTCTCTAAACCCTTCTCTAATCTCTCCTGTAATTCCTTTCTTCTATCATCTGTCAGATTTTAGAAGCTCTTTTCTATGGGTGTAAGCAAGCATGTCAAATTGTTGTGGTGCGTATAAGCTGTACCAAACGTCTTCGTAGGCTCAAAGAATCCTCTCACTAATTCTATAGTGTTCTCCTTAGCTACTCTACTCAGTCAATTTATTATAGGGACAAACGAAAATATGACATCATAATTGGAAGAGAAATACTGAATATATTATTGATTATTGGATCTTGTTAGTAACATACTACAACTTATCCCATAAGTAAGGGGCAAACTATGATAAGTAACTCCTTCCTTGACTGATAAAGGAATCTGCGTGCAGACATAACAATCTCTTGCATCCATCATCTCAACATACTGACTAAGTAAGCAATATAAGACATTTAAAGAAAGTTCTCCTTGGGTGCTACCTACGTGCAGCTATTTCTCATTTAACCTAAACTTCTGTACTTCTGTGAGTGTAGTAGTTGTCTCTAAAGCTAAGGTATGGTTGGTTTTACACTTTTCAAGGACAGTCATTCCCACAATCAATACCAAACTAAATAGGGTCATTATGAACATGGCGGTAAACACCATCGGCCGCAGTGGCGATGGTGAACAGAAGACCGCCAGTGGCAGTGAACAGAAACCCGCCATATCAAGATGGCAAAAACTGAATCTGAAAAAAAATTCTGCTACCACCAGCAACCGCCAGGGCCTTGTAGGCGGAAAGGCTGCACATCCCACCCCGCCACCGCCAAGCACCAAATCCCGCCCTCGAAATAATGCCATATCAAGATGGCAAAAACTGAATCCGAAAAAAAATTCGGCTACCACCAGCAACCGCCAGGGCCTTGTCGGCGGAAAGGCTGCACATCCCACCCCGCCACCTCCAAGAACCAAATCCCCCGCCCTCGAAATAATGGTGCACAAATCACTGCAGTAGTTAGTGGATGCCGAACAACCATTGGCGGAACAGACCGCCACGGCCAGAAATGGGACCCAACTGCAAGAAAAGCACACATTAGCAAGTTTGAAACCCACACACCTGACACACATCCACAACACTATAATACATGCACAGACACACCCCACAATCCTTTGCATTACCAATAGGAGAAGCCAGACTGACAACACTGAACACAGACACTGAACGCAACATCACACAACTCACACAGCCAACCTCACAACAGCACCCTCACCAATATTCACACAACACACCACCCACAACACACACCATGGCACCCCCTAAGCACCCACGCTTCACTGAAAGAGAGCTAAGAAAAATAGTGAATGAGATACTCAAGGTCGAGCCACAAATATTCGGGGCACAGGTCCAGCACACACCCACCGCCAGGAAGATGGAGCTATGGCAGATTATAGTGAACAAGATCAATGCAGTGGGAAACCATCCATGCATGAGTGACGACATCCGCAAGAGATGGAATGACCTGCGAAGGAGGGTGGGGTCAGTGGCATCGAGGCACAACATTGCATTCCAGAAGACTGGGGAAGGACCCCTACCTACACCCCCCGAATACACTGACTGGGAGGAAAAGGCACTGGCCATCCTGCACCCTGAGGGCCTCACTGGAGGAATGGACTCGGGTAAGTCATCTACAATTACCCCATATCCACCACACCTGTAATTGATGCACCACCTCACCCCTCCAACTACCACCAGGATCACACCCCACCCTGGCCCCAATCACCACATCCAGGCACCTTGCATGCCCACAAACCTACCAACAGACCCACATCCCTCCCCCTGTGCACAGCCACCCACCCCTGCAAGGTATCACAATGGCACTACACCACCCACAATGCACCACCACATCCCATGCAAACTGCAATTGTAAGCCCACCAAAGGTTCCTGCATGGCCCAACAGGGGGAAAAAACTGCATAAAACAGGGTAGAGCTGTGCATCCTCATCCGAATTAGTAAATGTAACATACATGTCCATTCCTCTCCCCACAAGCACCACCACCCAGGCCACCCTGACAGAAAGGGCCATGAGTGCCAGCACCCCACATGGAGACAGATGCACCACTCAGGACATTGGAGAGGGAACTGTGGACCCTGAGGAATACCCTGGCCCGTCACACAGTCCTGCACTGTCACCCTCCAGCAACCCCGCCCAGGACACCAACATCTGCACATACCAAACGACCCCACACCAGTGTATCCAGGTCACAGACTGGTGGAACACAAGTACAGAGGCCACAGTCTCTACCTACCAACAGACAGGGTGATGATGGCCCCAGTACAGGTGGTACCACCAGACCTGTGCAGGGGACACAGGCACAGGGGGCTAGGCCCAGTGCGAGGGTATCAGTGGCACAGGTGGGAGGCCAAAGCATGGATGCCACAGCCCAGGAGGTGATCTCTGAGGTCCTGGGAGCATACCACCATACCTAAGTCAGCATGGACCAGATCCTGGCCACCCTAAAGCAGAGTCAAAGGCTGTAGATAGCCCAACATCAAGAGACCATAGAGCAGTGGAAACCACTCAATGCCACCATGGCCACTATTGCAGGGGTGCTACAGCACCACCCCAGCCTGAGACCCCCACAAACCAGGATGCCCCTACCACTGACCAGGGCACAGACCAGCTATCATCCTCAGCAGAAGCAACTGGACTGGTGGCACTGTGTAAGGACACACAGGAGACCAGCACCCCTAGCTGTATAGCCCAGCACCAGACACTCAAACGGTCCCTCAGACCCAGATATGGCACTGGAACACCTGCCAAGACCAAGGCACCCTCAAGGAAGTGACTTTGACATGAACTGTCTCCCAAGTGTGCCGCTGTGCTACCATCCTCACCGGCCAATTGCAACTCACAACTTGCAAGGTACAGATGGACCTACACCCACTGCCACCACTCACCCAGCCCATGTACCCAGTATGGACATCCACCATCAGCCCACTCCCTATCACTGTAATGCACACCAATACAATCCTGACAACAAATAAAACACATGTACACCAATTCCTATGTCCCCTGTAATTATGTTGAATCAAATGTAAGTGTGAATGCATTTGCCAGTTACATTCAATAATCTGACCTTTATTGCAGGAATGTCACCCCACGCACAACATTGTGTGGAGTAAACTGAAATGTATACCATGTTGGTAATCACGGCACATGGCACCTTAAATTCATGTAACAGTGTCAATGACTACTGACCTCACATCTCCATAGTGAATAATTCAGACTGACAATATGCAGTGCAGACAACATCAACAGTGAACAGTACCTCATAATCACTGGAAGTATAGTTAGATCAGTTTGTTCCTGGAGTGAACATCTCCCCCCTCCTCATCATCACCATCACTCTCATCCCTTCTCAGAGGAAGCAGGTCTGGATATACAGCAGCCTCCTCCTCCAGTAGGGGAACAGACTTCCTCACAGCCATGTTGTGCAGCATGCGGCAGGCCACCATTATTCTACGCACCTTCTCAGGGCCATAGCACAGGGATCCCCCAGAGAGATGGAGGCAAAGGAATCTAGCCTTCAGGAGACCAATAGTGTGCTCTATCACCCTCCTAGTATGTCCATTGGCCTCATTGTAATACCACTCTGCATCTGTCCTAGGATTCCTAGGTGCCAGGAGCCAATGCATGTTGGGGTAATTAGAACCCCCTCAAAAGTGGTTGAAAGAGGACTGTGACAAACTACCATCAGTTGCAGACAGCCTGGCTGTCAGCTATGTACAAAAAAAGTGTCAAACACACTTACCTCTGAGCCATCCTCTGTCCCCTTGTAGTTGTTCCATCATGTGTGGCACACTGCTGTTCCTCAGGGCAAATGAATCATGGACTGATCCAGGGAACATGGCATATACATGTGAAATGTACTGGTCTGCAGTACACACCAATTTTATGTTCATTGAGTGGAAGATCCTCCTGTTTCTGTACACTTGTTCACTTACTCTTGGGGGGATGGGAGTTATGTGCCATCGATGGCACCTATGACATGGGGAATGTTGGCAAAGGCATAAAAGTCTGACTTGATTGCAGGGAGTTCAGCCCTTTGGGGAAACTTCACATATGTCTGCAGGTATTGTCCAAATGCAACCAGGTATTTGGACAGGATAAGGCTAAACATTGGCTGTGAGAACCCTGCATCCATGCCCACTGTCACCTGAAATGAGCCTGTGGCCAGGAAATGAGTACATAGAGCACTTGCACTTCAGTAAGGATGGCATGCTGATTCCGATTTGCCAGTCTCAGTACAGGATCCAGTAATGCACAAAGTTAATGGATAGTTACACAAGTGAGTCTGTAGTTAATAATGATGTGACATTCCACCATTGTTAGAAATTGGGTCTTTGATTGACAGGTTACCCCCTGTTCAAGCGAGGACCCTCACATTAGTCAGGGTAAAAGAGAATCACCCTCAGCTAATCCCTGCTTACCCCCTTGGTAGTTTGGCAGAGCAATAGGCTTAACTTCAGAGTGCTAGGTGTAAAGTATTTGTACCAACGCATACAGTAACTCAATGAAAACACTACAAAATGACACAACACCAGTTTAGAAAAATAGGAAATATTTAGCTAAACAAAACAAGACCAAAACGACAAAAATCCACAATACACAAGTCAAGTTATCAATACAAATGCAAAAAGAGTCTTTAAGCAGTTTTAAACAAACACTAATGCTGTCAGAGTGTAAAAGTACCTTGGGCACATCAAAAATAACCCCGCACGGGCGAGTGCGCGTCAAAAAGGGCTTGCAATGCGTTGATTCCACTCATGAGCGGGACTGTGCATCGTTTCTCCTTTCACAGGGTCCGGCACGTCGTTTCTTCTCTCTGCAGAAGAGCGGTGCGTCGATCCGGTCAGCGCTCTCGGGTCCGGGCGGGCCTTGCGTTGTTTTTCCACGCACAACGGTACTTGAGTTGGAAATCCAGCTGTGCGATAATCCGAAAACCCCGCAGCACGGGTGGTGATCTCCAGCCTCCGTTAGCGATGCTGCAAGTCATTTCTCCTGCTCCGTGTGTCGATTCTCCGGTCGCGTTTCCTGCAAGTGTCATTTCTCAGCTGCGGAGCTGGTGGCGCGTCGTTTCTTCAGCCGCAGATCGGAGTCGCGTCGATCTTTTCCCCGCACAGCGCTCTGTGCGTGGATTTCCTTGTCTTTAGGCTGGTAGCTTCTCCTTTCAGGGTCCCAGGAACTGGATGGGCACCACAGGGCAGAGTAGGAGTCTCTCCAGAGACTCCTGGTGCTGGCAGAGAGAAGTCTTTGCTGTCCCTGAAACTTCAAACAACAGGAGGCAAGCTCTAAATCAAGCCCTTGGAGATTTCTTCTCAAGATGGAAGGCACACAAAGTCCAGTCTTTGCCCTCTTACTCTGGCAGAAGCACCACCTGCTGGGTAGCTCCACAAAGCACTGTCACAGGCAGGGCAGCTCTTCTTCCTCAGCTCTTCAGCTCTTCTCCAGGCAGAGGTTCCTCTTGTTCCAGAAGGGTTTCTAAAGTCTGTGGTTTGGGGTGCCCTTCTTATGCCCAATTTCTCCTTTGAAGGAGGCCTACTTCAAAGTAAAGTCTCTTTTGAATGTGAAATCCTGCCTTTCCCAGGCTAGGCCCCAGACACTCACCAGGGGGTTGGAGACTGCATTGTGTGAGGGCAGGCACAGCCGTTTCAGGTGTGAGTGTCCACTCCTCCTCTCCCTCCTAGCACAGATGGCTCATCAGGATATGCAGGCTACACCCCAGCTCCCTTTGTGCAACTGTCTAGTGTGAGGTGCAACCAACCCAACTGTCAAACTGACCCAGACAGGGAATCCACAAACAGGCAGAGTCACAGAAATGGTATAAGCAAGAAAATGCTCACTTTCTAAAAGTGTAATTTTCAAACACACAATCTTAAAATCAACTTTACTAAAGGATGTTTTTTTAAATTGTGAGCTCAGAGACCCCAAACTCCACATGTCTATCCACTCCCAAATGGAATCTACACTTTAATCAGATTTAAAGGTAGCCCCCATGTTAACCTATGAGAGGGACAGGCCTTGCAACAGTGAAAAACGAATTTAGCAAAATTTCACTGTCAGGACACATAAAACACATGGCTCCCTCGCCACATGGGTCTGTACCTAGGAGGAGTGGAAAACACGTATGAGGGACACACATTAATTTGCACAACCCATTGTGTATAAAACACTGCTGTACAACATGTAGGTTACACACAAGCATTGTGGGATGTCCAACTGGAGTGACATGTTTGAACTGATACGTCTGGACTGTTATGGGCAGTAAATAGTCATTTGGGCATGCAAATGAGGGCTGGGGTCCATAGGTCCTGCATGGGACCCATGACCAGTAAATACCTGCATAGTACTTGCAAAATGGCAGCCCCCTGCCACCCAGATATGTAGCAATGGAAGTGACCTCATACCGCTCGTGGTTGTTGTAATGGAGTAAGGCGGTGTTCACCACCGTGCACCCATTCATTGGTTAACATGGTTGTCATTGGGGAATCTGGGCCTATCATGATCGCTGCCGGCTGTGACGGTGCACACCGCTGCGGAGCGTATGCCATTTCGTCACCCCAGGTTCACTTGACTCCCGGATTCCGTGCATGGAAGTACTCCACTGAGTGTGCTCCTGTGTCCTGACTCTGGTTACTCAGATTTCAAGAGTCACAGGGGAAAGGGCCCCGGCCTTAACCACGGAGGAGCTGGAGAAGCTGGTGGACGGAGTCCTACCCCTGTATGCCAAGTATATGGGCGACCAGAGGTGCAGGTAAGTAGGCGGATGGCGTGCATGGATGTGTGTGATGGTGGTGGATGCCAGTAGGCATGTGCGCATGATGTGTATCTGCACAGGCGTTGAATGTTTGACAATCAGCGTGAGTGAGGTGGTCGAATGATGTTGTTAAGTGTAAGTCCCATAGGGGGTGTATAGCCAGAGGCATCAAATGGGCTTTGTCTGACCTCTGTGTTACTTTTCTGTGTGTCCCCTACAGGTCAGCGCCCATCAAAAGAGGGGACTCTGGCAAGCCATTGCAGGGAGGTGCGGACCATGGGGGCCTACAACCGGTGGAGCACCCACTGCAGGAAGCGGTGGGAGGACCTGCGGTGCTGGGCCAGGAAGACCTGCGAGGCCCAGCTAGGGAAGTCCTCCCAACAAGGAAGGGGTGCCCATCGGGCCCTGTTCCCCCCTAATGTGCATCATTCTGGCAGTGGCATATCAAGACTTGGATGGGCGCTTGCAGGCTGCACAGCAGACACAAGGGGGTGAGTACCAAGACCATTTTATGCCTCCTTGATGGATGTCTGAGGGTGCTGTAGTGTGTATGCTGTCTAGTGGCAGGGACTCTGACTGGTGTCTTACAACAATACAGCCCCCATGGACAATTAGATGATTAGCGGAAGGTCTGCAGTTCCTCAAGTCCTTCTGTAATGTGGGAGATGGTTATATGCTATGGTTGTGGCCACTAGTCAGGGGCATAGGCATGACTATAGCTGTAGGTGCTGCGTGTTGGTGTATTAACTGGGTGGGAGTATGAGTGAACCAAATATGTACATCCAATCAGGTGTTAACATATTTCTCTCCTGTTTTGTCTCCCCACCCATGTACTCTTGTGTTGTCTTTGTATATCAGCATCATCTCGTGAGGGAGCAGTGTCACCGGCGATTGGGGATGCAGTGGCCCACGGTTCCAAGGAGGCAGAGTCGACCGACGCCAAGGTGACCAGTGGGTTGGAGGGCGAGGGGAGTACCTCAGGGGAGGCTACTACCACTGGAGGTAGTGACTCTGATACCTCCTCCGATGGGAGCTCCCTGGTGATGGTGGACCCTAGTGGGCCCACCCAATCTTTGACATCTTCCGCCACCCCCATACCATCACCGCCCTCCCAGTTGCTCCCCACCCAGTTGCCCGTTCCTGCTCACACAGAAGGGTGGGCATCTCCGTCGCCCCATGCGCCCAATCCCTGGCCCCAGTCAGTCCTGCTGCCCTTACTGAGGAGGCTATTGACCTCCTGAAGACCTTCTCTGTAGGGCAGACAACCATCGTGAATGCCATCCAGGAGCTAGCATCCCAGATGCAGAAATGCAAGGCATACCTGGAAGGCATTCACTGTGCCATGTCTGGTCTACAGAGATCTTTTCAGGCTCTGGCATCCTCTTTGACGGCAGCCAGTGTCCCTGGTCTTTCCGTCCACCCTCCAACCACCTCTAGCCCTTCCAGCACCCCACTCCCTTCACCCATCGCAAGACACATTCAGACAGCCATGCACACACCTCAACACACACAAAAACATACAGAGAAACACAAGCACCACACTTCCCACCACAGGCATACACACAGCTGACATACAAAGGCACACATGACAACATCCACTTCCCCCAGTGTGTCCACCTCTCCCGCCTTCTTGTCTGTCACCTCTACATGCACACTCACATGCACTGCACTCTCATTCACTGTTGCTGGCCCCATCCTTGCAGTCACCACAACATCAGACATCCAGTCATGCACCCCAGACACCACACCTGCACTCACCACAACGACTTTGAGTGACACTTGCAGCACACTCATCAAACTTGCAGATACCTAGACAACATCCATTTACACTGGAAGCCTGTCTTGTCCCACTGTGTCCACCCCCCTCCTCCCAAAACACTCAAACGTTCCCAGACACCCACCCAACACACATCCCCTACACCTCAGCATACTGTACAGGTACCTGCATCCAAGTCAAGCACACCTACACCTGGTACAACCACTCCCTCTACCTCCACTCCCACACCTTCCTCCATGTCCACCCGACTTTTCAGGCTCTGGCATCCTCTTTGACGGCAGCCAGTGTCCCTGGTCTTTCCGTCCACCCTCCAACCACCTCTAGCCCTTCCAGCACCCCACTCCCTTCACCCATCGCAAGCACACATTCAGACAGCCATGCACACACCTCAACACATAAAAAACATACAGAGAAACACAAGCACCACACTTCCCACCACAGGCATACACACAGCCGACATACAAAGGCACACATGACAACATCCATTTCCCCCAGTGTATCCACCTATCCCGCCTCCTTGTCTGTCACCTCTACATGCACACTTACCTACACTGCACCCTCATTCACTGTTGCTGGCCCCATCCTTGCAGTCACCACAACATCAGACATCCAGTCATGCACCCCAGACACCACACCTGCACTCACCACAACGACTTTGAGTGACACTTGCAGCACACTCATCAAACTTGCAGACACCTAGACAACATCCATTTACACTGGAAGCCTGTCTTGTACTACTGTGTCCACCCCCTTCCTCCCAAGACACTCAAACGTTCCCAGACACCCACCCAACACACACCCACTACACCTCAGAATACTGTACAGGCACCTGCATCCATGTCAAGCGCACCTACACCTGGTACAACCACTCCCTCTACCTCCACTCCCACACCTTCCTCCATGTCCACCCCGACTGCCCCTAAAAAAAATTCCTGTCCCATGTTGACCTTTTCGAACCAACTGATCCACCCCATATTGTCCCTAAATGTGCCCACCTCCTTGCCCTGTCCACTCCTTCCACGTCCAAGTCCGCCCCTGTCTGCCTTTCCCATTCCCGTGCCCCTTCCTCAGTGAGCAAGAAGCTCAGTGCTGGCCCTGGTCCATCTGCCATCCCCCAGTCCAAGCCCACTCCCCCACCTTCCAAGGCTAGACCCAAACCCCCTCCACGTCCCAAACGTAAAGCCCAAGTGCCCCCTCCCAGACGTAAGTCCACACCCTGCCACCCCCTGCCCCTGTTCCCTGAGGTGCCTGGCTGCCACATTTATGTCCCTTTATGGTGGAGTACCATGTGCACATGTGGGAGTCAAGTTCGGGCCATTTGGGCCCTTTACTCTTTTTGTGTTGGACTGGCCATTGGCCTCATTTGGACAATCCGCTCTGACTTTTCTAATAAAGTTTGTGTGCCCTGTGTGGATGTTGGCACACTCTGTGGTTCATTAATTCATTGTGGGGAGGTGATGTGCACATGTGTATACTTTGGGCAGGTTGTCTTGGCCTTCTGTCGGGTAAGTACCTCTTGTTCAGGTGTTTATGGCTTGTTATGTTGTGAGGGGTAGAGGGTGCGTTGTGGGAAGGGTGGAGTGGGTATGTAACTGTACCCTTTCTTCCCTTGTTTAGTAGGTTGTGGTACTTACCATCGTCGTCTTCATCGGTGGTCACGGTCGTGGAAGTATATGGCAAGGAGCAGGACTGGCATGATTTCCAATTCTCTCTCTATGTCTGCTTCGGTGTGTTGTGTGTGCCTCCGGTGAGTGTTTCCTTTTATTTGGTTCATTTCCACCAGGCTTTGCATGACAGTGGTTCCCGCCCCGGAACTGACAGCGGTCTTGTGCTTCATTACTTGTTGGGGGTAGGGCCTTTTCATCAGCCTGTGGGTGGCCTCTTCCGTCATTGTCGGCACTCCTCTGTTGGCGGTGAGTGGCTTTCAGGCTGCCTGTTTTTCATGTGCTTCATTATTTGGCGGTCCAGACTGCCGGCCTGTTGGCAGTAGTTACCGCCACTAACGGCGGAGCGGTCTTTCCCGCGGTTTTCATAAGAGGGTCAATGTCATGCATACAATCGCCAAAGCAATACTCATGTGTTTACAGCACCTATTCTTCCTACCCTGTTGGCTAAGGTTACTCATGATCTGTAAAGAATAAAAAGTAGAAGATAAAGGGGGTCATTCTGACCTCGGCGGTAAAAGGCCCTTACCGCCGGTCAGAAGTCCGCCATACTACCGCCGCGGCCGCGGTAGACCGCCACGGGCATTCTGACCACCAACTGTGAAACCGCCAAAAATCCGACATCCAAGGAAGGCCGCCACATCAGCGGGCCGCGGAAAACCGGAGATGACCAAACCTCCACCGTCACGCCAACACAAACACGCCCATGCCATTCTGACCCACGAATCCACGCGGCGGTCTTTCAACCGCGGTATTCCATTGGCGGTACACACCGCCGCGGTCAAAATACACACACAGCTCCAAAACACTGCCACATTGGACAATTTGAAATACGCACACCTGACACACATACAAACAACGCTCCCACACATCCAATCAACTATAAAACACACACCCACATCACCCACAAACCCCCACTAGTTGGAAATCGGAGCGAAGGCGAGAGCGAGAGATAGCGATAGCGAGCACAGCATTAGAAAACCCCAACACACACAGGAACACAACTTCATCACCCACACCACATCTACGCACACATCACCACATATCACCACGCACATCACCACAAACACCACCCCACACCTCATCCACACCACCCCATGGCACCCCAAAGACACCCAAGGTTTTCGGACCAAGAACTCCGGGTCATGGTGGAGGAAATCATGAGGGTTGAGCCCCAGCTCTTCGGCACACAGGTGCAGCACACCACCATAGCAAGGAAGGCTGAACTATGGCAAAGGATCGTAGACAGGGTCAACGCTGTGGGACAGCATCCCAGAAATCGGGAAGATATCAAAAAGCGATGGAACGACCTACGGGGGAAGGTGCGCTCGATGATCTCCAGGCACAACATCGCTGTGCAGAAGACTGGCGGCGGACCCCCACCCACCCCACCCCAATTCACAGCATGGGAGCAAGAGGTGGTAAACATCCTGCATCCTGATGGCCTCGCTGGAGTACAAGGAGGAATGGACTCTGGTAAGTAGAATCTCAACTACTTCACCCCCCCCAAACACCAGCATGCCAACCCCCCCCCCTCACCCCCAATCTCACCCCCCAGCACATAACCTCCCTGCCAATGTCTCACCAGCACAACCCACCCTAAACAACACCAACCCCTGAATGCCAACACAAACCATAGACAGCCACCACCAAAGCATGACCATTGCACATACCCATACACCCCCCCCAAACCCTCACAACACCTCCCACAAGGGAATCCCAGAACTGGGGGACAAGGTCACCCAAAATGCACGCCATGGCACACACAGAAACAATAACCATACTCCTTTACCCCTGCAGGGCCCGAACGACAACACACCGCCACGGAGGGTCCAGAGATGTCCATCCCACCCCCAGAACAGGCCCCCAGCGAGGACAGCAGCTCTGTCGACCTAGAACCTGACGACCAGCCCGGACCATCGGGGACCTCTGGACAGTCGGTTCCCCACACACAAACACAGGCCACAGCAGACCCAAACCCCTCTGGGAACACCAGCACAGCTCCCACCCAGCGGGCCCATGCCTCTGTCCCGCGGACGCGTCAATCAGCGGTGTGTCCGCCACTATAGGGCACCCAGGCTGACCCAACACCCCAACAACAACAGGGACCTGGGGGCAGTGGTAGTGGGCACACCGTCCAGGGGACAGAGGCCCGGGGAAACAGGGCAACTGGGAGGGCTGCTGTGCGACAGGGGGGGGGAGGACAGGCCCAGGGAACCGACTCTCCAAGAGGCCCTCACCACCATCATGGGAGCGTATCATCACTCCCAGGAGACGATGGCGACGGTACTGGCCAGGTTCACCGAGATCCAGGCACAGCGGGAGGAACGGAGCATGGGGTTCAGCAATGAACTCCGGGCCATCGCTACCGCAATGGGGACCATAGTCCAGGCCCTCAACCGCATTGAAACCACATTGCGGGACCATGTGGCACCGCAAAGGGCCCCTGTCACTAGCCAGGAACAGCCTACCACCTCCGCCGGCGCTAGTGGTCAGGAGGCCCCCACAGAACGACGGGCCACCAGAACCCCACCTCCTGCTGAAGAACAACCACCCCGCAAGAGGAACCTGAGATCTCAAAGGAAGACAGAGTAGGATGCCAAGACCCCCGCCAGTCTAATATCCCCCCGGATGTCATTCCACTGTCCCACAGTGTCACCCTGTCCAACCTTGAACTGCCCCTGCTCCATCCTTCCACTGCCATATGAACAATGCACCTGTGTGACCGAGAACTGGACTCTGCCATGGACATAACTCCACCCTCACCCTTCACCGTTTTAATATCATGTACCAAAATATAGCACTAAAAATAAATCACTCATTGCACATAAATCATTCTGGAGTCAGCCTGTATTATTTACAAATGTATAACACATTACTTATCAATAATGTTCTGTTATATATGTGTGGACAACATACCGATGTCAATAAGCATTAGTCCATGGGCTAACCAGGCAGAAGTCACGCAGTGAGTCATAGAGCACTGAAAAGGGAAGGAAAAAGTCAACTTCAGCTTAAAAGAACTGGGGGAAATACACAAAGTAAAGATGCAGGGGGCATTCACTAAATGGTAAATGGCGTGGGTGATTCCTACCTGTGTGCTACTGAAAATACTGTAGGATAACTCTGTCCCTGTTGTCTGGGTCGTCCTCTTCGTCTTCCTCCTCTTCACTCTCCGCAGGCTCCACAGCTGCTTCAACACCACCATCTGGACCATCCTCCTGCAGGAAGGGCATCTGACGTCGCAATGCCAGATTGTGAAGCATACAGCAGGCCACGATGATCTGGCACACCTTCTTTGGTGAGTACATCAGGGATCCCCCTGTCATATGCAGGCACCTAAACCTGGCCTTCAGGAGGCCAAAGGTTCTTTCAATGACCCTCCTAGTTCGCCCATGGGCCTCATTGTACCGTTCCTCTGCCCTGGTCCGGGGATTCCTCACTGGGGTCAATAGCCAAGGCAGGTTGGGGTAACCAGAGTCACCAATTAGCCACACACGTTGTCTCTGTAGCTGTTCCATCACATAAGGGATGCTGCTATTTCGCATCACATACGCGTCATGCACTGACCCAGGGAACATGGCATTCACATGGGAGATGTACTGGTCAGCCAAACAGACCACCTGAACGTTCATCGAATGGTAACTTTTCTTGTTTCTGTACACCTGCTCATCGTCTTTTGGGGGTACTAAAGCCACATGGGTCCCATCAATGGCACCAATTATGTTGGGGATATGTCCAAGGGCATAAAAATCACCCTTCACAGTGGCCAAATCAACCTCCTCAGGGAATACAATGTAGCGCCGCATGTGTTTCGTCAGGGCAGACAACACTCTAAACAAGATTTTTGAAAACATAGGCTGAGACATTCCAGATGACATGGCCACTGTTGTCTGGAATGAGCCACTTGCCAAAAAATGGAGGACTGACAGAAGCTGCACTAGAGGGGGAATTCCTGTGGGTTGGCGGATGGGGGACATCAGGTCTGGCTCCAGCTGGGCACACAGTTCATGTATAGTGGCTCGGTCAAGTCGGTATCGTAGTATGATGTGGCGTTCTTCCATTGTCGACAGGTCCACCAGCGGGCGGTACACGCGAGGATTCATCCTTCTCCTCGCAAGTCCCAGCGGACGGTGCCTAGGAAGGACAACATGGAGCACAGAGTCAAGCAAGTCACAGGTACGTTCACCACTGCATGCACAGTACACGAAAAGGTATGGATGGCTATGTTTGGATGTGTGGCAATGCAAGGCCTAGGCCTGTGTGACGCAGTTGAAATTAAGCCATGTGGGCCCTTGAAATGGCGGCTGCCTGACCGGTGAAGTGGGACAATGGGATGTGAGGTCAATGCGCTGGCGTGGCACACCGTGGCGGTAGGCGGTCGAAGACCGCTATACGAACCCGCATTGGTTAACATTGAACCCTATGGGATTCAGGAGCCAATGACGATGTGCGCCGGCGGTCGCGGTACGCACCGCCGCGGTACGCACCGCCGGGGGCGTGACCGCCATTTTCTATCTGCCTAATCACTCGATACCTGATCATCCACAGGAGAGGACCTATACTGCAAGTGCTGCTGTGACCTCGGTCTGGAAGTGACAATGGCTGCTGCGACTGGGGAAAGGGCCCCAGCCTTCACGTCTGAAGAGTTGGAGAAACTAGTGGATGGGGTCCTCCCCCAGTATGCGCTACTCTACGGTCCTCCAGACCAACAGGTGAGTACACTGAGTGCACATTGAATGGGTTATGCCTGTGTGGAGTGGGGTGGATGTAAGTTGTTGGGGTGGGGAGAAAATGAGGACTGCAACGCACGACAGATGAGAGAATGGGCCACATGGCAAGGTTGGGGAGGGGGGGGCATGTACTCCAAACATGGCGAAATTTCACGTATTCTCTTTCCCACCCTGTACATGTCTAACAGGTGAGCACCCATCAGAAAATCGACATTTGGCGTGCCATCGCCAAGGAAGTCCGGGACCTGGGGGTCTACACCAGACGGGGCACCCACTGCCGCAAGAGGTGGGAGGACATCCGCCGCGGAACCCGTAAGACCGCCGAGTCACTGCTGGGGATGGCCTCCCGACCTAGGAGGGGTGCCAGTCGTACCCTGACCCCCCTGATGTCCCGGATCCTGGCGGTGGCCTACCCTGATTTGGATGGGCGCTTGAGGACATCACAGCAGACACAAGGGGGTGAGTACCTGCACATTCTGCTATCCTTAAGCGCAGTTGAGGCGTCTGGGTGGGGGAGGAGGGCCGTGGGTGACACTAGGCCAGGGCGCTTTCTGTAGTGTAGTCCCCTCCCTTAGACATGGCCCTGTGCCCCTGCCCCCCACCTCTGTTGGGTGCCAAGTACAGCTATCCATGGTCCTGCATCACCCCTGTGCGCGTCTGTTGTCCCTAGACCTGTTGGCCTAGTCAGAAGTACTGAGTAGTGTACCCCAATTTCGCGACTTAGTGCATGAGGCACCTGTGTCTGTCCTCTCCGCCAACGGTATTGACAAGGCATACACTCAACTTTGTATTATTTCTCCCCCCACCCTTATTCTTTGTCTTCTTGTGCATCAGCATCATCAGGCAGAGGAGAATTGGCGTCGGAGCACGAGGGAGCTGCAAGTCACAATGCCCCGGTGGGCACTGGAACAGACACCGAGGGCACCAGTGATCCGGAGGGCGAGGGGAGCACCACAACGGGGACCGGTGAAGACACCAGCGACACGGACACGTCCTCGTTTGGCAGCTCCCTAGCGGTGGCGGCAACATCCGGGCCCCCCGCCTCCACAGGTACAGCCGCCACCCAGCGCTCCAGCTCCGCCCTCCCAGCAGCCCCTCAGCCTTCGCTCCGTGCCCGCTCGCCCAGGAAGGCGGGCGTCTCCTTCGCCCCAGGCACCTCAGCCCCTGCCCCAGTTACCCCTGCTGCCCTCAGTGCGGAGCTCATTGACCTTGTGAGGACGCTCATTGTTGGGCAGACTACCCTTTTGAATGCCATCCAGGGGGTGGAAAGGGAGGTGCATCGGAGCAATGCCTACCTGGAGGGCATTCATTCGGGTCAGGCTGCCCATCAACGATCGTTCACTGCTCTGGCCTCAGCACTGACGGCAGCCATTGTCCCTTTCTCCAGCCTCCCTCTTCTAACTGCCTCCACCCTTTCTCTGTCTCCTGTCCCTCAGCCTATCCCATCCACACCATCAGACCAGCCGGCACACACCTCAACACCCAAGGCCAGATCATCCAGACACAAGCACCACAGGACACACAAGCATTCACCCCAGCAACACCCAGATGCAGACATTCCAACAGTCACTACCACCTCTGTGTCCCCCTCCTCCTCGTCTCCCTCCTCCCTCCCTGTGACGTCTACACTCACACCTGCATGCACACCCTCATCAGCCAGTGCTTCCATCACCAGCACACCCTCCACTACAGTCCTCACATGTGCAGTCACCACCCCCACTGCCATCTACACGTCCCCTGTGTCCTCTCCCACTGTGTCTGTCACCCCCTCTTCCAAGACACATAAACGCAGGCAGACACCCAAACAACAGCCAACCACCTCACGACAGCCTACGCCTCAGTCACCTGCACCCAAAGACAGCACCCCTGACTCTCCTACAACCACATCCTCTTCCTCCACTTCCATCACCACTACTCCTACCCTTTACCTTGGTCCTAGGAAATGTTACCTCTCTAATCTTAACCTCTTTCCCTCCCCTGACCCACCCCCTCCATCGGTTAAGAGTCCCAAGAGCACCTCAGCCACCACCAGCCCAGCTTTGAGTGTCCAAGTGGTGCATGGCTTCTGGAGTCCACCCTTTGGCGGCAGTGACACTTCACTGAGCAGCAAGGGGACATCCAGCCCACCCCCAGGCAAGAGGACACGTAAACTGAAGGGCCACCGTGAGAGGACTGAGACGGCTGCCCCCAAGGAGCCAACAACGGCCACTTCACCTGCCACAACAGCCAGGGGAGGCAAGGGCCCGAGAGCCCCATCTAAGGAGTGAAAGGGCAGCAGGGCGGAGAGGTCATCCATCAGGAGCGCGGAGCTGGAGGGCCCCGCAAGCCCCATCCCGCCTGCAAGGGATGACAGCAAAGGGCCCAGGACTCCGTCCCCGAAGGGGCCTGCCACTGCACAGTCGGAGGGTGAGTGATCAGGGTGTCCAGCCCAGGTCTGGCTCCCTAGACTTCCTGGAAGAGCACCGCTGAAGAGGGCCCAGCCGTGCAGAAGAGCACCGCTGAACAGGGCCCCGCCGTGAAGACAGGCACCGCTGAACAGGGCCCCGCCGTGAAGACAGGCACCGCTGAACAGGGCCCCGCCGTGCAGAAGAGCACCGCTGAACAGGGCTCCGCCGTGAAGACAGGCACCGCTGAACAGGGCCCCGCCGTGCAGAAGAGCACCGCTGAACAGGGCCCCGCCGTGAAGACAGGCACCGCTGAACAGGGCCCCGCCGTGCAGAAGAGCACCGCTGAACAGGGCCCCGCCGTGAAGACAGGCACCGCTGAACAGGGCCCCGCCGTGCAGAAGAGCACCGCTTACCAGGGCCCCGCCGTGCAGAAGAGCACCGCTGAAGAGGGCCCCGCCGTGCAGAAGAGCACCGCTGAACAGGGCCCCGCCGTGCAGAAGAGCACTGCTGAACAGGGCCCTGCCGTGAAGACAGGCACCGCTGAAGAGGGCCCCGCCGTGAAGACAGGCACAGCTGAAGAGGGCCCCGCCGTGAAGACAGGCACCGCTGAACAGGGCCCCGCCGTGCAGAAGAGCACCGCTGAACAGGGCCCCGCCGTCTCAAGCACCGCTCCGCTGGGCCCTTCCTGTCAAGCACCGCTCCGCTGGGCCCCACCGCTCCGCTGGGCCCCGCCGTCTCAAGCACCGCTCCGCTGGGCTCTTCATCTCAAGCACTGCTCCGCTGGGCCCCGCCGTCTCAAGCACCGCTCCGCTGGGCCCTTCATCTCAAGCACCGCTCCGCTGGGCCCCGCCGTCTCAAGCACCGCTCCGCTGGGCCCTTCCTGTCAAGCACCGCTCCGCTGGGCCCCGCCGTCTCAAGCACCGCTCCGCTGGGCCCTTCATCTCAAGCAACGCTCTGCTGGGCCCCGCCGTCTCAAGCACCGCTCCGCTGGGCCCTTCCTGTCAAGCACCGCTCCGCTGGGCCCCGCCGTCTCAAGCACCGCTCCGCTGGGCCCTTCCTGTCAAGCACTGCTCCGCTGGGCCCCGCCGTCTCAAGCATCGCTCCGCTAGGCCCTTCCTGTCAAGCACCGCTCCGCTGGGCCCCGCCGTCTCAAGCACCGCTCCGCTGGGCCCTTCCTGTCAAGCACCGCTCCGCTGGGCCCTGCCGTCTCAAGCACCGCTCCGCTGGGCCCTTCATCTCAAGCAATGCTCCGCTGGGCCCCGCAGTCTCAAGCATCGCTCCGCTGGGCCCTTCCTGTCAAGCACCGCTCCGCTGGGCCCCGCCGTCTCATGCACCGCTCCGCTGGGCCCTTCCTGTCAGGCACCGCTCCGCTGGGCCCCGTTGTCTCAAGCACCGCTCCGCTGGGCCCTTCCTGTCAGGCACCGCTCCGCTGGGCCCCGCCGTCTCAAGCACCGCTCCGCTGGGCCCTTCCTGTCAGGCACCGCTCCGCTGGGCCCCGCCGTCTCAAGCACCGCTCGGCTGGGCCCTTCCTGTCAAGCACCGCTCCGCTGGGCCCCGCCGTCTAAAGCACCGCTCCGCTGGGCCCTTCCTGTCAAGCACCGCTCCGCTGGGCCCCGCCGTCTCAAGCACCGCTCCGCTGGGCCCTTCCTGTCAAGCACTCCCCAGGATATGGCAGTCGGCAATCCAACCACTGTAGAGACATTGAGAGACTGTGGTTTTGCACTCCCCAGGATATGGCAGTGGGCAATCCAACCACTGTAGAGACATTGAGAGACTGTGGCTTTGCACTCCCCAGGATATGGCAGTGGGCATGGTGGCCCCTTCATGGGTCTGGCGTCGTGGACTCATGTGGCTGAGGTGCCCCCCCTTCCCTTCCCCCTGAGGTGCCTGTAGTTTTGTCATCAGATGCCCCTGCAGTGTTCTCTCCAAAGGACTCAGGTCTCGTGTGTGGGCTTTGCCCTTGTGTTGCTACACTTTGGCCCACGGACAAATCGTTACTACGTAAAATGTGCAGGACTGATTTCTGCAGTTGTCCACTGCTGTGTATATAGACTTTTTAAATGTAAATATTCTGGCTAGTTGACCAATACTTATCGGAGGCTATTTTGGACATAAATATTTATTGACAATTTTGAAATGTCATTGCATTTTTTACGTGGGTTTGGTTGGTGTCACTGTGACTTGTTGCTCTACATTGGTGTGTACAGATTGGGGGGGGGGGGTTGCATATGTGTGTGCCCGTAACCTTTCGTCCTCCCCCCTCCTGTGTGTCGTAGGTGCTGTACTCACCGTTGACGTCTGCGCCGGAGTTCGTACTCGTGGTAGATGAGCAGGTAGACGAGAGCAGGTATGATGTTCAATTCGGGTTCCATGCTGTCCTCCGTACTCGTGGAGTGCGTAGAGGTGAGCGTTTTCACATTCGTAGTCTGTTTCCGCCGTGTTTTTATCGGCGGGGCTCCCGCCCCGGAAAAGGTGGCGGATTGGTGGGTCATGATAGTGTGGGCGGTACATTGTCTGCCGCCTGGCTGTTGGCGGTGACCGCCGCGCTGTTTGTCGGTCCCGCCGTGGCGGTCGGAGTGTTATTGTGGCGGGCTGTGTTGGCGGTTCCCGCCAGGGTCAGAATTCCATTTTTTGGACCGCCGGCCTGTTGGCGGTTTGGCCGCCGCTTTATCACCGACCGCCAGGGTTAGAATCACCCCCAAAATGTATAACTATGCAGCAAAAATCAAAAACAAAAATCATCAGTCTTCTTTAGTAATTATTTACAGTTTTCATTCTTTCTTCCAGCATCCTTTTTTGTCAAAAATAGGTAGCTTGTCAAAATCAGTTTAGCAGCTTGTCAAATCAGGTTATCAAAAAGGATTTTCCAGTTACTTTCAATAGTCTCTTTTCTTTGTACCTTTCTCAGTTTACTGTTCTCAACAGTTCAGTTAATTGATTTCCTTCAAGTGCCAAAATATGGACCTGCGATGTCTCGATCAAAACAAAAACACAAAAATGCACTCTGCCAATCACTTCTTGTCGCATACGTCCATTCAGGAGCAGGGTACCTTTGATTCGCAATCCTTTTTCTTTTCAATTTGCGATCTCCATTTAACTCTACACCACTCAAATCTTCTCTCCTTGTCCTATCTACTTACTCTATTGTTGTCACTGTGATTGCTTCTTTTCTCTTCGCTTGTGACTTTGGCCATTTATCTCCTTTCAGTGGGCCTTTCGTTAATACTCTTTTCAGTGTTGGGCTTGTAATTTCTGTCTGTTCTTCAGGATTTTCTCTTGATCGACCTACAGCCGGTTTAGGAGGAGTTGGACCACATTGGCTTCGATCCACCTCAAATCCTTCCCCCTGATAGTGTTTGCTCTGTTTGTATCTCAAGACCATGGGCCAGATGTAGCAAACCATTTGCGACTCGCAAACGGCGAAAATCGCCGTTTGCGAGTCGCAAACGTGGGTTTGCCATGCAGAAATGCATATTGCGAGTCGTTACCGACTCGCAATATGCATTTCCGACTCGCAAATAGGAAGGGGTGTTCCCTTCCTATTTGCGAGTCGCAGTGGGATGCAATACCATTTGCGACCACATACGCGGTCGCAAATGGCATCGCAGTTACCATCCACTTCAAGTGGATGGTAACCCACTCGCAAATTGGAAGGGGTCCACATGGGACCCCTTCCAGTTTGTGACTGGACCCAAAAATATTTTTCAGGGCACGGAGTGGTCCAAGGGACCACTCCCTGCCCTGAAAAAATACCGAAACAAAAGGTTTCGTTTTTTTTTTTAAGTGCAGCTCGTTTTCCTGTAAGGAAAACGGGCTACACTTAAATAAAAAAAAACTGCTTTATTTAAAAGCAGGTCACGAACATGGAGATCTGCTGAAGTCAGCAGGCCTCCATGTTAGCGAGTGCCTATACTCGCTAAGGGGCCGCAATTTGCAACCCACTTCATGAAGATTCATGAGGTGGGTCATTGCGACCCCATAGCGAGTCGCAGTCGGTGTCTGAGACACCGTACTGCATAGCAATTTGCGACTTGCAAATTGCGAGTCGCAGGGACTCGCAATTTGCAAGTCGCAAATTGCCGTTTTGCTACATCTGGCCCCATATGCTTCTGGGAGAGCACTCATCTGGTTAGACTCTCCTGCTGCCTCAGTTGAGGTTGGTTCACTTTCACTATTCTGTGGGTCTTCTACTTTGTCTCTCACAGGAGTGGATGAACTGCTTTCAGTTTGCTCAGATTCAGTCTCAGTTTCTCCTCCTTCTGTCTCTAGTTCTGGAGTTGGCCTGGACTTTATTAGTACTCTCAACAACTCCTCTTCATTGTCCAATGGACATGCCACTTTCCTCGTATGGCTCGTGTGGATCCAGTTCAGAACGTCAGCGCACTTCACAGCTGTGGAAGTGGTTAGCACTACCTGGTAAGGGCCTTTCCACTGAGGCTCTAAACACGTCTTCCTCACATGCTTTCTGGTCAAAACCTGTTCTCAGCTTGTGTCCTTCAGACGGCTGCAGTGTGGTAGCTTCCACCTGATGAGAGAAAGAGTGAACCACATCTGCCAGACCTTTGCAGTAGTCCAACACCATATCATCTGTTTTGTTCACAAGAGCATTTGCAGGAACCGCTGGCAACCTCATTGATCTGCCCTTGAGGATTCCATGGGGAGAGGATCTCATGTGGTGACAATCCTGTCTTCCTGTCAGGTGTGTTTCTCATTGTCATCAGAACTAACGTGCGTCAGGGCATTTCAGATTTGTGGACGCACGCATTTTCGCCATTCTTGATGCCAAAGTACCATTCATCTGTTCCACAAGTCCTGAGGCTTCAGGGGCGTAGCTACAATGCAACTCCTGCTCAATGTTTAAAGCGGAACATAGCAATTTAATTACTTCATTGTTGAAGTGACTTCCTCTATCTGATTCTAAAGAGACCGGAAACTCAAAACATGGTATCAGTTCCCCAAGCAGTAACTTGGCTACTGTAAGGCTGCCATTTCTTCGTGTAGGGTAAGCTTCAATCTAAGGACTAAAGATGCAGACAATCACCAACACATATCTCAATCCTCCCCATGCAGGCATCTCAGTGAAATCCATCTGCATTCTGCTGAATGGACCTCCTGCTATTCCAATGTGGCTCAAATTGACTACTGTCCCTTTGCCCACATTCATCTGTTGGCAAATGTTGCAATGATGGCAAACTGCTTCGGCAACCTGTCTAAATTTTGGATTGAACCAATTTTGTTTAAACACTTGAATCATGGCATCCATCCCAACCAATTGGCCATGATAATATCTAGCCATTTAAGTCAGCAAAATGTTTGGCAAAACCAGTTGACCCTCTTCTGAAACTTATAGTTCATCTTCATGCTGGACACATTTCAATTTGACCCATTACTTTTTCTTTTTCCTTTCAACATTATCCTGCAATGCTTTCAATTCTTCCAAGGTATCTATGACATGTAATACATAATTTGGGCTTTTTTCTCATTTATCCTTGAACAATATACAGTTCAATGCGCTAAACCTTGCGACTTGATCCACATATCCATTTCCCATTGACACAAAGGGCCTCATTCTGACCCTGGCGGCCGGTGACCGCCAGGGTCACCGGCCACGGGAGCACCGCCGACAGGCTGGCGGTGCTCCGAAGGGCATTCTGACCGCGGCGGTTCAGCCGCGGTCAGAAAGGGTAAACCGGCGGTCACCCGCCGGTTTACCGCTGCCCTTCTGAATCCTCCATGGCGGCGGAGCGTGCTCCGCCGCTATGGGGATTCACACACCCCCTACCGCCATCCTGTTCATGGTGGGAAACCCGCCATGAACAGGATGGCGGTAGGGGGTGCCGCGGGGCCCCTGGGGGCCCCTGCAGTGCCCGTGCCAATGGCATGGGCACTGCAGGGGCCCCCATAAGAGGGCCCCGCAAAGTATTTCAGTGTCTGCTATGCAGACACTGAAATACGCGACGGGTGCCACTGCACCCGTCGCACCTTCCCACTACGCCGGCTCAATTCTGAGCCGGCGTCCTCGTGGGAAGGTTGATTTGCCCTGGGCTGGCGGGCGGCCTTTTGGCGGCCGCCCGCCAGCCCAGGGCAAATCTCAGAATCACTGCAGCGGTCTTTCGACCGCGGTGCGGTGTTCTGACGGGGTTACTTTGGCTGGCGGCCTCCGCCGCCTGCCAAAGTAAGAATGACCCCCAAAATCTTGTGATTTTGAGGTGTGCACTGCATTTCACCACAGCAATCTTCTCAGGCATTTGAATAGCTTGTAACAGTTCATGAATTCTCTCACCATTTCTGACTGGTAAACCAGAAGAGGTCAGGAAACCTCTCTGTGACCACAACTGGCCAAAATCATGCACTATTCCCAATACGCACTGGCTGTCCGTATAGATGGTAACTATAAGCTGTGCAGAAACATGGCATGCTCTTGTAAGGGCTACCAGATCCGTCACTTGCACAGAACATACTCCTCAAAGCCAAGACGCTTCAAGTATTCCAGAAATTGTGCACACCTAATACCCTGCTCTCAGTGTTCCTGTGCTCTCTCTTAAACAGGAACCATCAACAAAAATAATTTGGTCATTTTCTTCCAATCATTTGTCTCTAATGTCAGGTCTCGGTTTTGTGCATAAATCAGTTACTTCGAAAAAATCATGTTCAACATCTTCCAATTTGCCAATTTCAGCATTCTCTTTTGGGAGTAAGGTTGCTGAGTTAAGCACTGTACACTTTTCAATGACACATTTGGGGACCCCAGGATGCTCGTTTCATAACAAGTCATCCTAGCACCTGTAAGGTACTGCGTTTTGGGTCATGTAAGTAAAACTTCAATGAAGTGAGGGACCATTACTGTCAGGGTGTGTCCCATCACAATGCTCTCCGCTGTGTGAGGCTCAGTCCAACTGCAGCAACTGAAAGCAGACAGACTGGTACAACTGCTGCAACTGGGTCCAAAGTAGCTGAAAAATAGGCTGCTGGGCAGTTTACACGACCATGAACTTGGGTCAAGACAGACAACGAACATGCATCACGCTCATGACAAAACAACGTGAAGGGTTTTGTGTAATCAGGCATTCCCAAAGCTGGGACATTACACAGACTCTCTTTCAACTCAGAAAATGTTTTCATACAGATTGATCTCACTCTAAGGGATCAATAACTTCTTTATGTGTCAGCTTCTGCAATGGCTTCGAAATGACTGAAAAGTTGGGAATCCACTGGTGACAATAGCTTACCATTCCCCAAAACATACTGACATCTCTCTATGTGGCTGGGGGATTCATCTGCAATATGGCTGTGACCCTTTCTCTAGATATTTTACTAATTCCTTTCTCAATTAGGTGACCCAAATATTTATCTTCTTTCTGACAGTACTGTATTTTCGCTGGTGACACATTATGACAATTCCTTCCTAAATGATTCAGCAATGCAATAATATCATACTTGCATTCTTCCTTTGAAAACCTTGCATCTGATTCACATTGCTTTGAAAATATGGATTATGATTTCTCATCCTCGGTCCTCTGATGTTTCGGAGAGAATTGATGTTGCTTGTTTGCTGAACAACACCTTCCTGTACTAACGTCGGACACTCCTGTTTCCAATGTCTGAGCCCTCCGCAAACGTGAAATGGCAACAATCTCTTCATTCCCTGCACATCATTCTGAACCACTACAGTATTCAGATTAGGACTACGATATCCATTTCCATTTCCTCCATGACCTCTACCTCTTGCTTGATTGTGAAACACCACATTTCCCTGCTGCTGTTGCTGTGGAACATTTTCCTGCATTCCAGTTTGTGTCATTGTAATCTGCATCACCATTGCCTTCTCTTTCAACTTTCTCTGCTTCAATTCAATCTTTTCACTACAGTACTTTGCACAATGCAATACCTCATCAAGCAGATTTGCTTGCCAGCACATCAAATGACACTTAATCATCTGGCTAATTTCAGGTCTCAATCCCTCAACAAATCTGAACAAAAAATGAATCATGTCTTTCGGCTCAATTGTTTCGTACCGCTGTAATGTTTAAACTCCTGCAACAATCTCTCATAACATGCATGTATTGGCTCTTTCGCTTCCTGGGCTATCCTGTCTAGTCTCTGCCAGTCAATGTTCTTGGGTGAGATTCTTGTTTTCAAAATTCAGTCACCTTATAATAATATTTCATTATGTCAGGTGAGGGCGCACCTGTTGCTGGATCTCTCTGAGGTTCTCTTGTTGGCCAATCTACGCTCCTCTTGCATTCAACCCATGAGTCTGCTGGAACTACTATCTCTAACAGGGTGTTCAAACCCTCCCACAGGCATTTTGCGAGCTTCACAAACCTATCCGTCTTTTAGTACTATTCTACTGGCTTCTCTCTTAACCTGGGATAATCATTTGTAAATGACAGAATGTTGCTTTCTGTCCAAGGGACATGGACAAAATTCCCTTCTGGAACTTCTCTCATTGGTAAGATTTTTACTGGGTCCTCAACCTGCTGCACATTTGCAGTGAGATTTGCAGAATCAATTTTCTTCTTGTCTCTTTTCTTCACTCATCTGCCTTCCCATTTGTCTAATGCTCCCCATGTTTGGATGCTCTGACCTAGTTCCCTAAGGTGAATTTTCTTTTTTTACATTCTCATGTTCTCAAAATCTTTTGAATCAAAATCTAATCCGGAACTCCTTTTCAAGTGCTTTCTTTTCTCAACCTCAATGTCATATTTCTCTGCCAGTCCTGCTAATTTCTGATGCACTATTCTTGCTTTATTAGTAATCAGCTTGTATAAGTATTGCAACTCGTCTTCCTTGAATGCATCAATCCTGTCTAATCCCATGGTTCCCTCATTTAAGTCTTCTGCCTCTAGTCTAAGTCTGGTCAAATTCAGGGCAATTCCTCCATTAGGATCTCCTTGAGTAGTACTCAGTCTCTCTAACTATTCAGTTAACTGCTGAGCTGTCAAACCTTGTAACGTAACATTGTTGTGACTTACACCTGGCACTTGCTGTAATGTCAAATTCGGGGTTTCTGGTGTCACTATGCTTGGATTTGGACAGGTGTATGTTCTCACCTCATTATTTGAAGGAGTCCTGAAAGGACTTAAATCAATTAACGGACCTCTTCCCTCAAACGTTGGTCCCATGGGAGTTTTCAATCTTGCATTCGCATTATATCTATCCCTTTCTATGCTCGGGTTCAGAGACTTATGCTCCCTGTTCCCGTTATTTCCCTGGGTGAACAATGGTATGACTGGACCTATGCTAACTGGTACTGACTCTGTTTCTGGACTTGGTCTGACATTTGGCTCTCGTGGGTGCACTATTCCTGTATTCTGATTTGTCAAGGTGAACGTTTGGGGGTGTATCTTGGAGCTGTCTGTGACTTTATCGGGGACATCAAGTTTGGGGTGGACTCTATCTGGATTAATGTTGGCTTCTGGTAAACTTGTCCTGTCGGCACTATCAAGTTTGTTGCAGTGTCTACAATGGGTACATCAGGGTAAATTCTGGGAATATTCATCTGCAGCATAGGCCTTTGAATTTCCGAAGTAACTGGAACACTATGACTAACCTGCATCTGGCTCTGGGTTGATTCAACTGATCTTGGAGCTGTAGGATCTACACTGGCGTTTGAGCTTCTTTGATGTGCTGCCTATGGTGGGGATGATTTCTCAATAACTGTAAAAGGAATTCATCATCATCTGACTCTTCATCGTGTGTCAAAGACTTTCTAGACTCTGTCGATTTCTGCTCTTTGTCATTGGTACTCTCTCTAGCCTTGCTCTCGTTTTCTTGGGTAATTGCAAGAAACATTCCAATTCCCTGTAAAGTTTCTGCTCTCCATATTTTCTGCTCTCTATCCCATCTCGCTTCAACTAAAGTTTCCTCTGCTTTCTTCATTCTCCTCGCAAATTTCTATTGCTTTTGCTTTCTGCCCACTAACACCCAAATAGCTAATGCTTCAAATTGTGCTGGTCTCAGAGGATGTTTCGAATCATTCAGCACTCTCCTCAAATTCTCTAGTATATTCAGATTAAATGTTCCATGGGTAGGAAACGCCAAGCTTCCTTCTTTCTCTGTCACTTTGCTCCATTGTTTCAGCCGAAGACATGGTACAGCACCCTTCTCTTCAAACACAATGCAGGTGGGTGTACCTTCTGGCGGTGTAATTTCTCCTATACTTGTTAAAATATACGTATCTCCGCTTAGGGCACTCTTTAATGCTTTGAAAATTTTCATCTCTGTGATTTCACACTACTTCAATCAAATCAGGAAGTGACTTTCAATCCCAAAATCCTTTTTGCCGACCTTCTCAACCAATGACGCCTTACGGTTGTCCGCCAATCCATGTGCGACCCTTCTCACTGACCAACCTATCCCAGCGCGGCTCCAATGACATCAAACTCACGCATACAGTGGCTTACAAAATCTTTTGACTTGTCCTCCTAAACTCAGACTCATGCAAAACTAATGTAAAATGATTGCGAGCACTAAACAAAATCAAAACCCAATTTGTCCGTTTACCACAGGTAAGGTAACGCAATCGCTTCAGAAACCTTATGGATTTTTCACTGACGGCCTTTCCCTATAGCAGCTACTCTTTCTTTCTCAGTTTCCCCGATTCGCTAGCAAAATTCAACCCGCAAATTTTACTCTTAACTGATCAGTGGGTCTGTCCTGGTGCACGTAGGCCTTGCCAGATATCAGTCAAAAGACCTTTTACTCACTTTTATATGCACTCTTGAGTTTGTCAACCACGCCCGATTGACCTATTAAACCATACAAAGTACAACAAAAACCTAGTGTCTCATACACTTTTCAAAATACCTCTGGAGTCTTAGACCACGCAGGGTCCGTATACCAACAATCACGTGGACAATTGTTGAGCAGAAAGCACCACACACATGTGAAGCTCGACGACTTCCCTACGCAAACTCCTTCAACTACTTCATTCAGAGTACGCAAACTCCTTCAACAACTTCATTTGGAGTATGCAGACTCCCTAACCCTCACAGACATCACAATTCACCTGCGATTTGCATAATTGTGCAAGCGCAATATCTATTCAATTCACGCCGTCACTAGAACGCCGAAAATATCCTCAAACAATCATTGGCAATCTCCAAGTTTCTGGGAAAGTCCTTCTAAGTTCTAAAGGACACACTTTCTCTCCACTTTGTATCATTGAATCCAGAAATCTGAATTTGCACCAATTTCTCTTACCCAATCTGCGAATTACTTCGCTCTTTTTAGGAGACTAACCATTACCCTACTACAATCTCTGGGTATCAGCTATTTTCCAGGGGAAACTTTTGTGGTAGCATTTTAAGGAGACTAACCATGCTACTCTTTTGCCGTCTCGAGAGACAAATGTTTTACGATGGGCTTGTAAGGAGACTAACCATGTACTGGGTCTTAATGAAGGGCTCTTAAGGAGACTAACCATCATACTCTGCAACCATCTCTGTTAGCGTGTCTGACCTTATTTGGTTTCCTATCTTTAATTTATAAGGGGATACGTTCGAGGTTTGATGGACCTTTTGACTGCGCTCAGAGTAAATCCCACCATAGGACTCAATTTCAATACCAATCATTAACAATATCAAACAACAATATCAATAATCTTTGGAGTCAGTAGTTTCCACGCACCATGACACCTTTGCCCATGAATAACAACACATTTTTGTAAAAAGTTTAAATGTTTATTTCCCTAGATTAACATTGCTAATATCACATAATTTAGTCTCAAAATCAAATTATAAACATACAGAAACAACACTGGTTAACCAAATCTTCTAAAGAATCTCAGTTTAATCAAGGCAGGTATGGTTACGCATTCTAAGATTAAGGTACAACTCAACAGCAAGAATAACTGTACAATAGAAATAGCATACATTTAGATTCAGCAAATAACTAACATCAACTGTTGTTAATAATTAACAAACATCTTCTGTGAGTCTCCTGGCTAACCTTCTGAATAAAATAGCATGTTTGGGCTTCACGCAAAATGATTTAGTCAACACAAATTTGGAAAAACCTCCATCTATGGCTCTATCAAAATTAGTGGTTGGTACCTAGAAACAAAAGACAAATTACATCAATCAATATCATTGGCTAGTACCTCTCCTCTGTATGGATCAGCAAGCTGCAACAGTCTTCGTCAATTGGACATCTGTTTGGTCGGCAACAGCATTGGACCATGAAAGGGAATGGTTCAGAACAGGGGACTCTAAGCAATCTAAACTATTTGTAAATGATAGTCTAAGGATCAGCATTCAGCATCAGAAGTCTAAGCAATAAAGTTAAAGATAGAATTAAATGTTCTCAGGAACTGTTCAGCTCCTCAGACAGAATAAACAAGCTCCTTTAGGAGGATGTCAAAGTGGGAAAAAGCCTGCCTCTTCTCAGTGCAGGTGGGCTAAGTTAAAACCATCCAGAACACTTTCCACGTTGCCATTGGTCAAAAACATTGTATGTTTACATTTAGTCCAATGAAGATAGAACTTCAAATCTAAGATATAACTAAACTGTCTTTCACATGTCAATGACTGGCTCTTCTTCCCCTGTTCCCATTGTCAGACTCGTCAGGCAAAAATTTTGTATCTCTCTGTTCTCCAGTCAGTGCATCCATTGTTAGTTCCTGGGAACATCGCTTTTACACACACTAAACTCTACAATGTATAGCTAGCTAATACAGCGTTTTCTAGCAAGCAGTTCTCATTGGAAAGAAAATGTTCAAGCAGGCATTTCTGAGAGCGTTATCTTAACAGTATAATTTGACATGAGGCTTTGCAACTAGGCCCAAGTCCTCGCTAACTTAAGGCTTACTATTAATAAAGCAAATACATAATGCGTAATCATTAATGTAACATACTACTACATTAGTTTAAACATGAGTACATCATTTCATATTAATAAGCAATTAAAAAGGACACTTCGTGATTTCTGGCAGCCTCCCAAGTAGGCACATTTTCCAAGCTGTGCATTATTTTCTATATTAATTCATTTTCTATGCAGATTCAACATTCAGAATATATGAATATATATTAGTAAGAATTTCAGCATTTATAGATCCAGGTACACTTTATCAACATTTATTGTAAACAACTCATCCATGAGGAACCAGCAGCAACTGACCACTGCCCCCCCACTGTACATTTCATATTCTATATTCCATTTTTTCTCACACTACAGTGTATAGATAGCACACTTTTCTTTTGGTACTTGTATACACCCTCGCCGCCAAATTAGCAAGCTGGTCATCACATGTACTTAAAATGACAACACCCTCCCCCTGGGGGACAGACTACAGCGATATAATATAATACACTGTTCCCAAAAATTATGAAGAAAACAAGGGAGTCCTAATTAATAGAAGCAAGAGTCCTCACACACCCTATTGGGTGTCATGCTTCCTCATCGGACGGCTCCTCGTCAGACCAGCGCTGCAATGTCTGACGGGCTTCCCCCGGAGGGGCGCTCTTTGCTGGAGATCTTTTCTCGATGATGCCACAGAACCCAAATCTGGGTCTGGAGGAGAGAGGGAGAGATGAATAGAAAATAAAATTGGCTCAGAACCCGCACTGAGTATTCATTTATTCATTGATGTTGGGTAATGGCCAAAATTAAAAGAAAAGTAGGAGTGAAATGGAGATAATGCTCCAGCACTCACTAAAAAATACAATAAGGCAAAGAGGAAGTCAGTGTTTGTCAGACATTCCTCAAAATTAGGTCGACATGTTTCCCGTCTCTTTTGGTCCAAAGGGATCCTACGACGCTTCTTCAGGACCTAGTTTATCATTACACTTCTCCAATAGAAAAACAATAATTAGACTCCTGCACTATGATATTCACGGTCAAAATGTCAGCAGTCACTTACACGAATCCAATATAACCCGGACTTGATGTTCCTAATTAGTCACCCATCCCAACTTGAGAACGGGCTTCCTGGGATCACGCAGACTACTAGTCAAGTATTTAAGTGACCTGGTGTGGCGTGTATCACCTACCCCTGGCTGCGCTCCCGAACATGACAGACTACAGCACCAGAGCTGTCTGTGCTATGTAGCTGGTGATCTCATAAAGCCTCCAATGCCCGAGAGACAAGTTTGTCCTAAAAGTGGATTGAGACCTTTACAGCAAGACAAAGGGAGTGGAGAATTGCACGGATGAGGTAAGGAATGGAGGGTCAGGCTGTAAGGAAAGGATGTGGCTTTACAGAAAGAGTTGTAATATTTGCAACTGTCAAACCAGGTTCAAGTCCCACCATCGGCTCAACATCGTGTGATCTTGTTCACATCAGTTTTTCTCCTAGTAAATTAATGCAACCTTGCGTAATGTACCTGGTAATCAGGTAAAGCACTCCAGTGCCACTGGATCAAGTTGAAGCTATATGTAAAGAGAAAATGGGGAGCAAAGGGGGCAACAAGGCTGGTGGGATGCGGCCAACAAGCAACTGTGGCAAAAAAGCAATGGAGCAAGAGGAAGACAAAAAAAGCACCTCAATCCAAGCCTGAGCAGTGTAGGGACACATATGAGGAAATTAACCAGTACTTGAGCTATGCTCCATCAAATGCACGTGGAGAGAAAGTGAAACCAGATGTACTGACCAATAAGAAGCAAGAAAATAAGACTGATGATGAAACCAACCAATAGTTAGTAATGGGTGGACTCTAAGCCCTCTTTTAAGTTAAGGTAACAAAGATCTTTACAAGTGACAGTGCATGTGCTCTCTCAGGTGGGACAAATATGAGTGAGAAACACATGTATCTGCACCAAATAATTAAACTGAAAGCAGCAGAGTGCTCTTTTATCATTGGAAGCTGCCCAAAGTGTAATACTGTCCTTAGCTTTCTACGCCCTCAAAAAACACACCAAGTAATTGCAAAGCCAATAAGCCTTATGCTCAGCGTTAGCTTTCCCATTATACTTGTTGTATTTTCTCATAGTTTTTGCAAAACTTTATTAATTGGGTATATGCCAGGCACCCATCAATCTAAAACAAAAAAAAGGCTACAGGCAAAACATTTTGGTCTATAAAAACACACACACATTACCATAGTACACCCCAGCACTGAAGGGAACTACTTTGTGTGTGGATGTGTTCCTTATGAAATTATTGAATGCTGTAACTCATAGTGAAGTCATCCAGTGGCTGACGTGGGTTGTTACATTGCCTCTAAAGCATGCTGGAGTGGGTGTACGAAAATGTTAATGACACCAACCATAGACTAATGGATAAAGTCTGGCTGAAACCTGTATAAGTAACTATTCTATATGCATAATTGTTGTAAAATCAGAAGTTCTTGGTTAACACAGACCTAAAGTGTTAACCAGTCTGGCACTGGATGCAAGCCTCTTGTCTTTGAGAAAGAAAGAAAGAAAGAAAGAAAGAAAGAAAGAAAGAAAGAAAGAAAGAAAGAAAGAAAGAAAGAAAGAGAGAAGAAAAGAATGAATGGAATATGGAGAAAGAGAGAAAGAAAGAAAGAAAGAAAGAAAGAAAGAAAGAAAGAAAGAAAGAAGAAGGCAAAAGACATGTAAAGAGAAAGAAAGAAAGGAAGAAAGAAAGAAAGAAAGAAAGAAAGCAGAAAGGAAAAAGAAGGAAAGAAGGAAAGAGAAAGAGAAGGCAAGAAAAACTGTGGGCCTCATTTTGAGTTTGGCGGACGCGATAGCCTGTCCGCCAAACTCCTGACACTGCCGTAGTGGTAACCACCCCGCCGGACCTATTGAATGTTTCCCTCTAGGCTGACGGGCGGAAACCAAGGTTCGAGTCCCAGCACAGCAGACAGTGAACATTGCGATGGTGCTGGGCAAGGGGACTCCTGCACTGCCCTTGCCAAGTGCATGGGCAGTGCAGGGGACCCCTGTGCCCCCCTGCGCCTGTTCTTCGCCAGCCTTTGGCTATTGAGGAACAAGGTCGTAATCTGCAGAGCAGCACTGCATGCAGCGCTGCTCTGGCAGATTATGACCTCCACCCGCTCTCTACCCATCGGAATCACCGATCCCGGCAGAGACATCGGAACCCTGGCGGTCTGATCACCGGGGCCTTAATGTGGCATTGCTGACCGCCAGTCTCGTAATGAGGCCCTATAAATTGCGAGAAAAAAAGAAAATGAAAGAAAGAGCAAAATGAGATAGGTAGATAAAAAGTACAAAGAGGATAATTTAATACAAAACGATTTCAAGCGGACACTATCTGATCTTGTATGCTGTGAAATAGCAGCAGTCAGAAAAGCAAAACACTCCAAAAGGAATTTACAACAGCAATGGCGTGAGATGGGATCTGATAAAGCTGGAATGTGCATTAGAATCATCCTGCCATCATACCAGGCTCGAAAGACAAAGGCAACACTAAAGTTATTATAAAGTTAACCAGTGGCTTAAGCAAGCCGACCCACTGCCCCATGCCATATGATGTAGTGAGCAGAAGCAAAATGAACATGACACAACATCAGACCAATGAATGAAGGGAGGTGGCTGAAACCCTTTATTATGTAAGTATATTATACATTCTTTAGTAAAATCAAAAGGTCTTGACTAACGCCAAACCCAAGAATTTAGAGAGGGCTTTGCTCCTTTTCAATAATGACATTTGTTGATTTTCCCGCTTATGATGCAGTCTCCAAGAGGTGGGTCATAGTTCCTGCTCCTCATTGTAGAACATCTGTTTGTGAGAGAAACTGCTAGTTACCTTTTACATTGCCCTAGAATTCTGGCATGTGGTGGCTACAGTCAATGACATTTAGGTCTTCTCAACATTTAATTTAGAGCATGAAAAACCAACAAATTATTGGGCCACTGATTCAATTTCCCGGATGGGTAACACCGGATTTGAGGTGAAAATTAGAATAGTCTCTGTGAATGCTGTGATTTTAGGGGCCACATTGGTTTAAACTAACAATGGTACTGAAGCATACTGGACAGCTCGCAATGTAAGGGCTGTATAAATAAAGAGCATGCACAAGGAGTGAGCGTTGACATGACTCTTGCATTCCCCATGAGATGGGCATGGGCGTCAATTACACATTTCTTTTTTTTATTGCATGAAAAAATGTGTGTTTTTTGGATTAAGAGAATATAGTGCCACAAAAACACAAAACAATACTGGTGAGCCTAATACCTCAAACTGTCATGATTTAATGGATTTCCTAGTGTATAACCCAAGCATAAAATTTAGCGCTAAATTAAGAAACTTGAGCAAAAATATTTTTAAAAACATTTGTGGTTTTGTCTATCTATATTTCTTTATGTTGACCATGTATTGAATGTGATCTATGTTATTGACATAGCTTATTGTTTAGCATTGTTAATGTATTTTGATTAGCATCAATTGTAAAGCATTATCACTAATTAAAAGCACAGAGGGAAGATTTTTACTCAAACATATTTTCTATGTGTTGACAATAATGAAAACCTGCAACATCTTGTTTAAGAAGTGTGTCTTTTTTAATTTAACGTTTGTATTATAGTCAGAAGATTATACATTGCCCTGCTGTTTTTAGAGAGTAAAGATCTAATGCCTCATGTCACAGTCGGACCTGCAGAAAATAAGCAGTGCACATCATAGCACTTTTTATGGTCTGGCTTAACAGCACAGCTATTGCCAGACAATTAATTGAGTATTACCAGGAGAGGGGCTTTGGCTTTCTCACTTCCAGACAATTGTTTCAGAAAAAGGATGATTTCAACTCTATTAGTTTCTTATACTAGGTGGATTCGTTCTGTAGGCACACAGCTGATGTTCCACTGGTTGTTGTGCTCTTGTACAACTAACATACGAGCATATAGTGAGTTGTGTTGGACCTCTCATCAATGCTATGAGTAACAGCAGTATTCGCCATGTGCATATAAGAGGAGAAGTTTCACTGTGTATTGTTGCGACACACTGAGCCTCCATAACTCCGTCCCACTGTCACACCCTTTCTGATTGAGTCACCTTGTATGTACACTGTGGGTGCACAGTCTTTAATTGCATTCATAAACCACCAATGTTTATAGAAGCATTGAGCTGTGATGAACTCGGATGATGATTTTCATTGCCTTTGTTACACATAAGTTGAATACCTGGTAGTTGTTCCTGTTAGACAAGTGAACTCATTTTTAGGTGGTGAGTTACTCATTGTTGCTAAACGGAAGTTTACAGTACAGTGCAGGACTTAGAAATGCTGTTTTATTTCTGTTTCTCTTGTGTGTAGGCTTGGTAGTCAGATGACTACATCCTGAAGAGATACTAGCAGTTAAAACATTAACAAACCCTCTCACTTGATTGTTGATTGCAATTTAACTTCAAGGGATTTCCACACTGACATATGCAAACCGATGTATAGATGTTGTCAATCAATGCACACAACCATTGGGAATTGTACAGTGTCTTTTGTCTATGTTCCTTGTATGTATGATCATCATTGGTGCAGTGTGTTGTCTGCACTATGATCACTTAATTTGTTGATGGTTACACTTGATTGGAGTCAAAACATTGCAAGATGCAAACTATATCAGTGCTGTGTTTTGTATTCTTTGTAATTAATGTTGGTTCGATAAATAAGTCTGAGTAACTCTTGGTTCCTTCTATAGACAGGTAAGAAGTAACCACTTTCAAATGAGTCCCACAGGCCAATTTTTAATAAATAAATAAATAAATTCATACCTATCCTGGTCCACCTGGGCGGATAGGGTTGTCCTTGTTATTTAAAAACTAGCTATGATAAATTACTGCAGCAAGTCGGTTTGCCAATGATCATACCTACATCTTTGTGTATTCGTATAAAGGTGTGATAGGCCAGTGTGACCCAGGGCTATGTAGTTTACATTTTTTTTAAAAATAGTAATCCGGCCATTGGCCAAGATGATGACGTGTAGTATTAGCAAAAGTTCTTCAATGAGCCGTTCAGGCATTTCTACACGGAAAGCATCTAATCCCGCTAATGACCCCTGGCAGTTCATTCAGCAATCTTGAGTATACCAGTTCCACGCATAAGCAGCTCATCCTGTTCAGCACTTTGCATTCTGTTTCTTGTAGTTCTAGGTATTATAGTACAATTCCAGGACTGCAAAAAGTAGAATACTAAGAAAATCCAGGACTGGGCGAACAGCTCACAAACAGCAGCAGCCCGTCTGGGTGTGTGAATGAATGCATGTGGCTTTATTAGTGAGTGTTGTGAATGGATGTGTGAGTGCATGTGTGAATGAATTGGTGTGAGTGAGGCGTATGTGTGCATGTATAACCTCCCCCAGCCCCTACCTCCGTAAAGTGACAGCCACTGCTCACAAATGAATTGGGAAACACAGGTGTTCTGTGGGACTAGGCCGTGCTCAAGGATGCTATTTTTCTACTTCTTTGTGAGCCTCTGTGAAGCGAGGACGGGTGTCTTACTGATATGTCCTTAGGACCAAACTAACTGTTGAGTTAAGGCTTCTTGTCATCCTTTTACTGGCATTTAATTTCTTTTGGGGTTCAGGGCCAGATGTATCAAGCTACCGGTTTGCATTTCTTAAATAGCAAATTTTAGGAAATCGCTATTTAAGAAATGCAAAATGGGATGTATGAAATTTGCGAGATGGTTATAGTGATTTCTTAAAATTTGTAATCACTATTACCGAATCGCAATTAGGGAATGGGACTCCATTCATTCCTATGGGCCTGTAGGCCCATAGGTGCGAATGGTTTTGCGTTTCCCAATTTGTGAATTCCAGTTAGGAATTTGCAAATTAGGTAATGCAAACAAACCCCAGGGTGCTAGGGGCCTAAGGCCCCCTCTGATGCACCCCAAAAAAATATTTGCAGACATGTGTACGCTACATGTCATTTTTAAAAATGCATTTATAATACATTTTTAAAAATTGCACATGCCTACCACCAAATTGGATTTGGTGGTAATTGCATTTCCTAAATGCCTGATTCGCATTTAGTAAATGCTTGATACATGTGCTTTGGAAATCGCTATTTGCGATTTCCTATTTAGAGAATCGCAATTTGCAATTCTCTAAATGGGGTCGGAATTTTAAGGAATCAATATTTTTGCGATTCCCCCAAAATCGCACAGTGATTGCCTTTCATACATCTTGAAAGGCATTTTTGCATTCGCAAACGGACGAATTTTGCGATTCGCATCGTTTGCGAATGCAAAATTGCTTGATACATCTGGCCCTAAGTCCTGTAAATTCTTTCGGACCTTGAACGCTGTTCAGAAGTGTGTGATATAGATGAAACCTCAGGTTGAAGTGCATTATATTAGGTTGTGATTCATGCCTATTGTAAAAAAGCAGGCTGTAGACCAGAGTTGACTACAATTTATCTTAGCAGTGACTCTCAAAATAGGCCCGTGGGAACAAATTATTCATCAAGTGAACAATTTCCAAAATGTGATTTGAATTTAGTGTGCGCTTTCATTAAGAATGACAGCAAAGATTATATTTCTGCAAATAGCTGAGTGCAGGCTGCCTTCCAGGGAGTGGTGAATTTTGGTCACTTTTATATCCCTGGTCTTTCAGCGTGCCTTCTGGTAAAATGCATTTTTTGTATCTACAGGCTGCTTCTTCGAAAGTGAGAGCACAGAATGCGCCCTCTATTGTTCTTCCGGACGAGGGAGGCCCTCCTGGTAACGAGTCAGATAAAGTTCAACTCAACAGGTAGGGTGTGCCCTTTCTCCCCGGACTGTACACTGACAGTAACACACCCTGTAGCCAGCCATCACTAACACATGGTCCACTTCACGGAAGGATGCACAGTATAAGTGTATGTTGATTTTCATGGCATTATTTCAGTTAAACAATACACCTATAGGTTTATTTTAAGTATATTATCTCAGTTTAAAAGTAGGGCATGTATATAAAAATGAGATATAACACGTTTAACTTGTTTTTTACGGGTGCATCATACCACGTGTTAGAAATGGGGCCCTTGGTTGACAGTCAGGTTACCCCCTGTTCAAGCAAGGACCCTCACTCTAGTCAGGGTAAAAGAGAATCACCCTCAGCTAACCCCTGCTTACCGCCTTGGTTGCTTGGCAGAGCAGTAGGCTTAACTTCAGAGTGCTAGGTGTAAAGTATTTGTAGCAACACACACAGTAACTTAATGAAAACACTACAAAATGACACAACACCAGTTTAGAAAAATAGGAAATATTTATCTAAACAAAACAAGGCCAAAACGACAAAAATCCAACATAAACAAGTCAAGTTATGAATTTTTAAAGATTAAACTCAAAAATAGCGCTTAGAAACACAAAATGCTTCGATGAGGTGTTAACACGCCGTCGTGACGGAGTCGTTCCCAACAACCCGACACCAGCGGCGCCGGACACGGATTCGCGTAGACCCCCAAGTACAGTACCTTTGGTGAAGAGTAAAACAAGTTGATGCCTGAAGTCGGGGATCGCGGCGTCGGTGCGAAACGTTGAATCCACGCACTTCGAGCGGCATCAGTCACGACGTGGTGCGGCGACTTCCACAGAGTCGTGGACTTCAGCGTGGCTGCAGCGGCATTGGGCCTGCGAAGAGCGTCGCGTTCCAGCTAAGGTTACGGCGTCGGGTGCAGGTGCCGTCACCAGATTCAGCTGCGGCGTCTGTCCGAAGTCGTCCGAACTCGATTTCCTTGGATTTCCACCAGCTTTCCTTTCAAGGGCCCAGGAACTGGATAGGGCACCACTTGTCAGAGCAGGAGACTCTCCAGAGACTCCAGGTGCTGGCAGAGAGAAGTCTTTGCTGTTCCTGAGACTTCAAACAACAGGAGGCAAGCTCTAAATCAAGCCCTTGGAGATTTCTTCACAAGATGGAAGGCACACAAAGTCCAGTCTTTGCCCTCGTACTCTGTCAGAAGCAGCAACTGCAGGATAGCTCCACAAAGCACTTCTCCTCAGCTCTTCAGCTCTTCTCCAGGCAGAGGTTCCTCTTGTTTCCAGAAGTGTTCTAAAGTCTGTGGTTTTGGGTGCCCTTCTTATACCCAGTTTCGCCTTTGAAGTAGGCCCCAGACACTCACCAGGGAGTTGGAGACTGCATTGTGTGAGGGCAGGCACAGCCCTTTCAGGTGCGAGTGACCACTCCTCCCTCCTAGCACAGAGGGCTCATCAGGATATGCAGGCTACACCCAGCTCCCTTTGTGTCACTGTCTAGTGTGAATTGCAACCAGCCCAACTGTCAAACTGACCCAGACAGGGAATTCACAAACAGACAGAGTCACAGAAATGGTATAAGCAAGAAAATGCTCACTTTCAAACGCACAATCTTAAAATCAACTTTACTAAAAGATGTATTTTTAAATTGTGAGCCCTCACTGACTCACATGCTTACTGTCTCATGCGCTCTTTAAAGTTGCATGTTCCTTTTATTTTGAAGAAAACTGGATCGGCAAGCGTTTAACTTAGTTTGTAGTAAACCTTGGAAAAATATGACTGCACTTATTCACCATTTCTAATCCAAGTGAAAAGTGGCACTTATTGTTGCTGAACTCTGTAATTTTACATGGTGGACCAGGTTTGCCCCTTGAATATCAAACCCACAGTATCAATGGGACATAATATTGAGGACAGAATATCAAAAATAACATATCAGCAGGTAAGTCTAGATTTTCTGTAGCTAACTCCACATATATGTATCTTCGTGGTACATATATCTCCAAGGTATGTAAATGTGAATTTAGGAAAAGTAAATCTACACTTCCCTATATGCAGATACCTTTGAATATTTTGTCTCTCAATTTTCTGTCCTCAATATCCTTGTACCACAATGTTGTTGGTGCCGTTATTCAGTAGTAAAATTGGTAGACTGCACCATGCTCTTAAGAACTGCAGGACTTAGTGAGCTGGTCAGAAAGTATTATGTGCATTAGGCCGGTCCCTAAAAACTCAACCAAGTCCATATCTAGGTCCACATTGACTTGAACTGCTGTCCTGCTCCATCAGACCTTCTTTACAATACTTATGACTCCTCATACGTCCCCATGGGTACCACCCTCCTCAGCTTCCAATATCCAGCCAACAGCTAGCTCTTCCTGTAGAGCAAGGGCTCGAAATATCTAAAGAGGCCACGCACCTGTCTGCAACTGGAAGTCCTCCCAGGGTCTGTGCCATGATGGTGCATCAATCCAAGTCCTTCAAAGTGAAGCGCAGGGGCCCAGCCATCATCAATCAAAGCCCTTTTCACCAACTGCCTACAGTTTTCCCACACCACTTCACATTGCATGCTAGCAAACATGAGAAGTCCTAGCGCGACTACTTGCTATACTGGCGTTAAAACAGTTCTATCAGGGAAATGACCCATCTAGCACCAATCTTATAGTAGGCAATTATTCAGAATAGTTGGTCCTGTCCTCTGAATCATCACATCAAAGTCGCTTCCGAACTTCCTGAATTCAGAATGCTAATAAATTCTCAACTGTGCTCTCAAATATACAGCTTTTTAGATCAACCCTAAATAAATACATTAAAATAAATCCAGGATTTAAAAAAGGGCAGCAAATCAGCTGTAAGGGTCTCAAGGCGGCAAATTTTAAGCAGGGGGAGATTGAGTGAGTTGTGCAGAATCACAGGATGTTGCGCCAAAGCCAAGACTCAAACTGGTTCCCCAACTCCAAAGTCGGCAGCTCAGGCCATTACGTCACATTCCCTCCAGCTCTCTACGGCAGCACAGTTTTAATCTTTCCAAACCATGGGGAAAACAACGAGGATAACAACCCTCTTGCTCCAAGCTATCAGTTCATGAGTGCATTTACATGTCAGAGAGGTAAAAACTTCAAGCGTTCGGAATATGCCATAAGAGCATGTGCCACGTTTTGCGTGGGTTAATCCATTACAAGGGCAACTAGACCATAAGAGTCCTACTTCCCTTCCAGCCTTCCAGCCTCTCTTAGTACAGGAAAACGCCATCCCACTGTCAGGTACACTAGGATGTGTAGGGCTTACAACAAATGAACTGAAGGGCTGAGGCTCTTTTCATCAATGGTTCATCAATGGTGCACATCATTGTCTTCCCTTTCCTGTGTTCAGCAAACTCTATGCCACACACACCATAGGGTTGAATGGCAAGGGAACGGACATAGCTCAAGTTAGGATGTGAAGCCGGATAACGTTGGGAAACATAGAAGTACAAAACAAATCTCTTTGTCTACATTTTCTTAACACTAGCAGATAACGCTCAGATGTATTTATTGTATTTCTTCAACGCTTTATCATCAATATCTTGAGATGAAAGTTCAGTATTTCTGTGTTATAAACTTCTTGTTTTTTTTGTTTTCTGTATACATGTTACATGCTTCTTGACGTATACCAAACATTAGAAAATTATATATCAAACAATAGGAAATCGAAAAAGTCTTGATCATTTCATATACTCTTTATTTTATAAAGTTTTTTATTTTATTTATAGAACTTGGCTTTTGTTTAGTAAGTCAAAGAGAGGTATTTCGATAATTGTGTCTTTCATTTTATTCAAAGACCTCACAGTCCAGCAGCGAAACCTTCTACTCGGCATTCAAGAACGTCATTGACTTCTGTCGGTAATACCATTTTAATTAAAATTATCCTCATATCAAAGATAATGAGAACCCAAGTAGAAAATTGAATGTTAGTATCTGACCGTTACTGAATTAAAGTTAGTTTTAATTAATATTATTTTAAGCGTTTGAGAAATTTGTTTGGTGCTGTTGTAAGGCTGCTCATTTGTTTCTTTTTTTCAATAGAACTTGAAAGATTATATGACTTTAAGGATTCTTTTGCCGACAGTAGGATCATTATATATTTTCCGAATGTAATAAGTGCACAGGAGTCTCATTAATTGGCTCAGCATTTGGAATAGTATGGACATGAGCCAAGAACTCTGGGCCCCTTAATGAACTGCCCGGCGCGCCCTAAGGGGACACAGTTTCAGGCAACTTTGGGCCTGATTTAGAGTTTGGCGGAGGGTTACCCCATAACAAACATGACGGATATCCCGTCTGCTGTATTGCAAGTTCCATAGGCTAAAATGGAATTGTAATAATATTTCCGCAGACTGGATATCCGTCACAGTTGTGACGGAGTAACTTGGACGCCAATATTTAAATCAGGCCCTTAATTTCTTACAAAATCTAATATGTATGTAAAATGTAAGTAATAAGTGTAAAATATTCAAATACAAAGAAGCACACACGTTAGTGATTGTGGATTATATATTGGAACCTAGGATTTTTCATGACATTTTAAAATTGTTTTGGGGTAATTTTTACCTTTGCTTCAGAGGTGACAAACAATAGGTTTGTGGTCAGAGAGATGGTACAGCTCCAATGAAGCAGAGGATAGTAAACTCTTGATGCATTAGGAATATAAGTTCCATCATCACCTATACCTTGTCCGGCTCCCTCCAGGAAAGGTGGTCCATTCAGTTTTTTTCTAAGAGATCTGCAGTCTTTGCGTGGTTGAGAAAGGAGCTGCAGTCCCATTTATCTCCATGAATGCCCCTCCCCTACCACCCTTCTCCAGTGTTGAGTGGCTGATCACTGGTCTGATGACAATGGGTCAATGATTACCAAATATGTATTGTGCTACTCCACTCAGTGGTTGATCAGTCAGGGAGGGCGCAGTTCTCAGTAGTAAGCAGAAGGTGCCGCTGTTCAATCGTGCTGTGCTGTGCGGTATCCTATTCGATACTGCAACAGCTGTCGGATGCACCCCTGATTCTAACTTCTGGTATTCAGATATTGGCAGTGTCTACAGTGTTAGAAATGCCTCTCCTGGAACACTGAGGGAAGTTGCTCTATAATTCTTTGGCACTGTGGGCTGGCCTCAGTTTTGCAAGACAATTCTTTCCAGGCTGTGAACACTATTGCTATACAACTTCCGTATTTCTGGACAATTGTCTGTCTGTGGTAATGGATAAAAGTCACTCTAAAAACCTAAGACAGGGTTGTGGCCAAAATGGCGGCAGAGTAGAATGTGCTTCCTGTACTTCTGCTGCCCAGGCTCCCTAAAAGATATTTAACAGGGTGCCGACCCCACAGCGACTGATGCCCTTACCCCCCATCCCCCCCACTGGAGTGGAGCAGCGCTGAGAGCTGGGGGGCCTGCTTTTGTCCTTGGGGGCCATGCAATGGTCCTAATGGGGCAAGTATTCAGGAGGAGGCGACACTGCATCCTGAGCCCTTCGACAACAAGGGCCTAGCCCCTCTAGACTCTTCTGTGCAGCTGGGGCCCCAAGTGTGGTGCTCTCTCCTGGCCAGAGTATGCTGTGTGCCGACGGGGGCCACCTGCCATCAGATTGCCTAACAGCAGCTGCCTGGGACACGAGGGATCAGACACCGCACCTAGATGGAGAGGCACCATCACGGAGCAGGGGAATGGCTTTTGGAGACCTGGTGAGTCGATCCTGAGGCCGAAGGACTGTTCTTTGCAGGGAGCATCTGGAAAAGAAGGGGGTGTGGGTCCAGACACATCTGACACCTCTGCCTATTGCATGCTAGCAGCCCAGAGGGACCCATATACCTTGACAAGGGGAGCTAGACACTGACTCAGGGCCCTGTCTCCTTAGTACCCATCACTGCTGTGTACTCTTGGTCTGACTTCAGTTCCCATACCGGTGGCCCTGCTTAAATGTTTGGCACCAGGACCTGGGGACTCGGGTGGTTTATGTCCGAGCAACCTTTTGGTCCTGGTTGTGCATGTTGCTAGGGGATCTTGGAGAGTGGCCTGACTGGCAGACCGCCCTGGGGGACAATGGGATTGGTGGAAGATCACCCCCTGAAGAACGCAATCCACAGAGCTTGGGACCACCAGGCCCAGTGACCCTATAGACACTTGACTGCACAGCAGGGTGGGCCATGGACAGCTCGGGCCCTCAGCCCCACATGCCATGTTGATTCCTTCCCCATCCTGGCCCTGGGAACTGGATGGTGCCTCTACCTGGCTACCTCAGTGAACTACCCTTGGTGCCCCCCTAATTGCCTGAGCCTTTGGTCATTTGGGGAGGTCGGCCCTAACTCAGCAGACCGGCTTGAAAAATATCAGACCTCTAGTGCACACCCAGCCCTCTCTTCACATGGTGGCATCCAAACTGACCCATTGTGCAGGAGATGCTTACCTGCTCCACACCGGCCGCTGCCAAAGGTAATGCATCAATACCGTTGCCACATTCACAGCCTGATCCGGAGGAGTCGCTGACCCGGACGGGGCCCCAGTAACGCAAGCATTCCTGGCCTCCCTCTTTGACTTCCTGAAAACAGATCTTCAAGACCTTAAGAAAGACCTTTTGCAAGATATAAAAGAGCTAAGGCAGGACCTCTCCTCCATTGGGGATAGGGTGTCTACACTGGAAGACAATGAAGTCCATCGGGGGAGCAAAGTGAAGATGCTATACCAGGAGGTTATTCGACTACAGAAAGATCTGAGGGCCCAGGGGGAGGACTTAGATAATTGCTCTCACCCTAACAATATCCGTCTAAGAGAGGTCCCTATGGGAGCCGAGGGTTCTGATATTCAGGGTTATTCCCAATCACTATTCTGTTATATCCTGGATTGGGAAAGCAATACTTCCCTTCAACTGGACAGGGTACACTGTGTGGGCCGATACTCTGGACTCAACGCCAGGCCACCTGACATTCTAGCTTGTGTGCATGACTTTCAATTTTAGGAGGATATACTAAAGAAGGCACTCAAATTGTCAAGGATCTCCCCACTTGGCGAGCCTTGCACTTCTCTTGGCTAGGCCGCATATATGCCCTCAGAATGACATTCCTACCGCTCATATTGTACCTCTTTCAGGCCCTTTCTTTGACCCCTCCACCGCACACAATACGCTTCCTCCAAATAGAACTTAATGAATTAATCTGGGATGGAAAGAAACCTCACTTGCACAAACATCAGCTCTATCGGCCCACGCAGGTTGGGGGTCTTGCAGTTCCCTTCCTCTCACATTACTTCCAGGCTTCACAGCTTCGTTTTGTAGTCGAATGTAGCCGCCAAACCTCAGAGAAGCACTGGCTCTTCATGGATCAGTCCGTGGCTGGCTCTCATATATGGAAGGAACCTTGGCTCCCCATAATTATAGGGCTAGGGTGCTATATTCGTCCCCAGTATCTGGGTCGGTATTTAAAGCATGGGATGCAGTAGCCATCAAAGCAGGTCTTACTTTTTTCCCCTCCCCCATGACCACTATTCTGTCCAGTTCGGACTTTGCGCTGGAGCGAAGCACCGAAAACCTTCAGCGATGGACAGCAGGGGTTGCTTGTTCAATGCTAACAGAATTGTTCCTTTTGAGCAAATGAAATCCGTTTATGCCCTTGAGAAATCTGACTCTGTACACCATTCTCAGGTGAAACTCTGCATGATGCACTCATCGGTCAGACTGCATGCTGAGAGGTCGCTTACACCTTTTGAAAAATGGGATTTCCTTAAACAAAATGGCAAATGTCTAATATCAGAAATATATGCCTTTGAAACAAAGCTATACCTGTATTGAAAACCACACGGCAAGCTAGACAGGAAACCAAAATCCTTTCGACTTCAGAGTGGGAAGACGTCTACTATGGAGTGCTGCATTCAGCCCACAATATGGCCAGTAATGAGTCTCCTGTCAAAATAGTCTCCTGTAGGTACCTGACCCCGGCTAGAATCCACTCATGTCACCTAGACCATTCCGCAGATTGCTGGAGGGGATGTGGAGGGATGGGCACCCTGCTCCATCTCCTCTGGCACTGTCTGAAACTTGATAGATATGGGGATTGTGTTTTAAACTACAGTAACAGAGCCTTCCACATGACGATCCTGAGATTCCTAGCCTACACCATCTTGGGGATATCTAAGCTCCTTGCTTGCCCCCTTTGTTCACTGAAAGGGAAACAAATGGCTCTGGCATTAGGGGCTGTACACCAGGTGATCCTCTCCTTGTGGGGTACCGGAAAGATCCCTTAATATATAGCATGGCTCCATAAACTCTGGTTTATCCCAGGGTTTGAGAAGCTCTCTCTAATAGCCGACCAGAATAGTGACTCCTATCCCGATGTTTGGGCTCCTTTTATACACATTCTCTCTGCTAAGTTTAGTGAGATCACATCTCCAGTCTACCTCAAACTGCTACGCTTGATCCCGTCTTCTGCCGAGGTGGTCCTCCTTGTCACTACACATTTCTTGAATTGCTGTGTGCAGTGGAAAGGCTGTCTTCATCCCCAGCACTTCTCTAATCTGTTGTTCGCCCACTATTGTTTAGGAAACAAATGGAGGGGAGGTGTTGTTTGGTTTGCTGTTGTTGTGTTTAAAATACTGAATGGTCACATCATCACTACTGGCCACAGGTTTGTAGGCAGATAGCTGTGTACAAGCAGATTTCTTGGTTTAAAACACGCTGCCAGCCTATGGGGTTGTAGGTGAATAGCTGTGTAAGTCAATGTCATAAGGTGGCTTGAATAAATAATATTGATTAATAAAAACCTAAGACAGCTGAAGACAACTGTATGCAAGATAATTCAGAAATATATGCATGTTTGTACCATTGTAACCTCTGAGTTGCATCAACATGCTGCATATATATGGTAAATGCCTCAGAACACCCTCTGGTCTGTGTTATGTGATATAAAAGGGCACTATACACCCTTGATTCAATATTCTTTCTCCAGAGTCATTGGTGCCTGTAGTGGAGTAATAGTCCCTGAAGCATAGTTTAACTCTTCAGGAACAACATGCCCATCCCAGTGGTCACTTCTGGGTCTGCGAAAACACAGGCAGCTTGCACTCTTCTACGGAGAGCTAGCTGTGTCGTGGCTACTGGGGCACAGCTTCCCCTCAAGTGTGTAGCTGGGCTCAGCTTAACACGCTACACCTCTGCTAACAAGCCTTCCATATGGCGGGCTTGGTCGGAGGGAAAAGAGTTTTAGGACTAGTGTCTACTGTCACAACACACTGGCTATAGGACAGTTGTAAACCATGCAAAGACCTGTGTTCTCACATGAAAAGTTTGCATGCAAGCCTCGCTGATAACGTATCTTTCTATAGAGGTCTAGGGTACTGGAATTGGATAAGAAATCCAAGCGGATGTGCATGTACTAGTGGTGCTGAGGTTTGCTGGAGTACTCTGACACTGAAACTGAAATTCTGAAATTAGCAAATGTCATCTCCCATGCAGAATATGAGATCAGTGGATAGATACCCATTTTCATCCCACAGGGACATCTGAGACATGTAAGACACATACCTCTGACTTCTAGCTTGTGTTACGGTCATGTTTGCATTTATCCAGCTTACTCTTCACTTTAGCATCTCAGGTGGGGGATACAATTTTACAGTAGCATCGCTATTGACTATGTAATCTGTCCAATTTATTGAACATTTTTAACAGTTTTGGGGCCAGATGTATGAACAAACCCCATTGCGAATTGCAAATAGCGATTTTTAAGTCGCAATATGCAATGTAACATAATTGCGATTCAGAAATAGCGATTTTTTAAAAATCGCTAATGCAATTTGCGAATCCCAAATACTGAATCGTAAAACATTTGCGATTCGGTATTTGAAAATTGCAATTTGCGAGAACGCACACCTGGCAGAGACTGATGACATCACAAGCAGGAAGTGAGTCATCCCAGGCAGTTTGCTGGTGCCACACCCAAAGGAGCAGTGAGAGAGACACAGCCCATCCACAGGGAGCAAGTCTGTGAACAAGGCAGGACTTCACAGCCTGGACAATTCTGCAAATGGAAAGGAGAAGGGAGAGAGGAAGAGAAAACTAAAGTTCAGTGAGCAGGAACTGGAGGTGCTCACTGAGGAGAGGTGAGGAGCCATGACCGGCTGTTCGGGAAGAGCTCACTCCAGGTCCCGGAGAGTGAGAAGCGCAAACTCTGGGCGGACATAGAAACCAAAATCTGCGCTGTGGGGGTTGCGCAGCGATCAGTGGAGGAGATTAGAAAGAGGTGGTATGACCTGCGTTCCCGTGCCAAGGAGAGGGTGGCCAGAAGACTACAGGAGGCAAGGAGCACAGGAGGCGGACCATCCACCCAGACACCCTCCACCCACATGGAAGACCTGGTGGAGTCGACACTCCTCCCAGAAGCTGTCAGTGGGGTCACTGACATAGACACATCCGGCACACCAAGCACCAGTAAAGGTAAGTGCAATATTGAAATGTAACCCCATATGTGTATGTACAAATGCCCCTTAGGAATTAGAAATTAGTGCAAACCCTTTGTGATAAGTAGTCCATTGCACATCTTAGAAGCGGCACAACAATGTCTTATGGGAGTGGTAGTCCACAACCCAGAGCTGAAAGTAGCACATAGAATGTAATTAAGTAGAGCGACACCTAGAAGAACACAACACCCACTACATAGTGATATGATGTAACTGTACATTTATTACCATTGTGTAACCTTTGGTGATACATACATAAATGACATGCTGCACATTGTCGTTGCAGATGGCCCAGGCCCAGCAGCATCAGCATGTGCCGTTGTGGGGGATGCTGACACACAGCCTCCATCAGACTCCAACACCAGTGAGTCAGTGAATATTGTGCCTATCAGACGCAGGGCTAGGGCTGTACCTCTCCCCGAATTGAGCAAGGACTCAGATGACATGCGGGAGGACGGCCACACTCCATCCCCAGATGGCAGATCCACCGTAATGCAGGAGTCCCAGCACCAGCGTCACTCAACCCTCCACAGGAGGCCTCAGTATGCAGGCACATAGCACGTGGAAGCAGGAGAGGGTCCATCACTCTTCGGTGGCCTGAAATCCGCTATGCTTAATCTGCAGCGCCTGCAAAAAAATTACGACAATGCATAGGCAGATGCAGGCACACAATGCCAACATGGGGGGGCTGCATCGGCAGTTGGAGTGCCTTAATTCAAACATTTCCAAGCTGCATGAGGGACAGATCACAGCTGCCGAGAACACCAGGGAACTAACCAATGCAGTGAAGAAACTCTGCACAGAGATAAGGCATGACAGAGTCAGCCACTGCAGGCATGAAAGGCGATTCACGGGTATGTTTAGTGGATTCTGTAGATCGGTCAATCGCCTCGCAACATCTACGGCCCTCATCTCCCGGCGTGCTGTGGCCGCACAGGTGGAGGCAGCGCACAGCAGTCGGGATGTAGCCCAGGGACTGGTCCAGATAACAAATGTTCTGGATACTATGCTGGGTAACCGCTCTGCTACACCCAGTAAACTTGGACTAGGGGAGACTGAGGACTCATCTAGCCTCAGCAGCGTTGAAGTGCCCACGACAGATCCTAGGCATCGCAGTGCCAGGCACAGCACTGCCACTGAGGCAGATACCAGAGGTGCCGGCGAGGCCACTGCGCACTCGAGTGGCTTGCGTGGCCGTAAAAAGTGACTTTAATGGCCACAGGGGACTTTCGGCATTTTTTGTTTTACAGTGAACTATGAATAAATAGTGAGACACTGTTAATGGTTATTTTATGACACATGTTAATTTTTTTTTGCTAGTGACACTTATGTTACCTGACATTAAGGTAATAAAGGTACTAACTACTAGAACAATTGTCAGTGAAGTTGTGTTGTTATTACTTACATCTGAAATGGTTGTGCATGATGTCTGCACGCCTTTGCCTGCCCTCTGCTGCACTGGTCCTGTCTGCTGGCTGTAGGGGCGGTATGGGATCATCATCCTCATCTGAGTCTGGATCAGATATTTCCACAGGTATGCCCCTGGTGGTAGCTATATTTTGCAGGATCGCACATGTGGCCACTATTCTACAGGCCGTTTCCGGGCTGTACTGCAGTGCCCCTCCACTTTTGTGGATGCACCGGAAGCGACGTTTCAGCAGGCCAAAGGTGCGCTCAACCACATTGCAGGTTGCCCTGTGTGCTGAATTGTATCTCCGTTCTGCTGGTGTTGTAGGATTTAGGTAGGGCGTCATCATGTAGGTGCGCACTGCATAGGGACTGTCTCCTGGAAGGAACAGAGGGTATAATGAGTAAGTGAGCCATCTGACGTCACAACGCCATCAATGCACCAGTGTACAGAGGGACAATACCTAGTAGATATCCTTCACCAAACTCCCCAGCTAGCAGTCTTGTGTGAATCCCGCTGTGGCAAAATATGTACGAATCATGTGTGCTCCCTTAGTACCTGGCCACGAGATCAGTTATGATGTAGGAGGCATTGCATATCACCTGTATATTCATGGAATGTTGGTATTTACGGTTTCAGTACACATACTCTGTGGCCGATGGTGGACAGATTGTAACATGTGTCCCATCTATGGCACATAGGACGTGGGGGAACTGTGCTATCTGGTAGAAATCTATTTTAGTCTGCTGTATTTCCTGTGGGGTGTGGGGGAATCTGATGTACTGGTGTATCCTACTCAGCATGGCGTTGATTAATGCATTGAAAAATCTAGAGAGGGCACTCTGTGATACTCCTCCAGCTGCTGCTATGACCCCTTGATAGCTCCCTGAGGCAAGTAGGTGCAGGGAGCATAATATCTGCACATGGGGGGGTATGCTATTTGTCCTATGTGTTGTGCGCTGCAGTATGGGTTGTAGCTCAGCTATCAGGTCAAGTACCATGGCTGAGTTCAACCTGTACTTATCATATATCTCCTCCTCAGTCTGGTCAAAAAGGGTAATGCGCACTCTGAAAATGGGCTCCTGTCTCTCCTCAAACCTGCCAAGATCCTCCTTCTCATCGCCATGACGTAGAGTGCAGCCATTGTGGAAAAGAGTCCGAGGCATTCTGGGCCTCTTTATATAGGTTGCACCTGGTTACCACCTGATTTCACTCTGTGGTAATTTGCATGTGCAAAAGGCCATTCTGCTATTATGCATCGAATTGTGACATGGTTTTGCGTGTCGCATTTTGCGTCTCAATTTCTGACGTGAAATACCGACTCGCAATTTGCGAAATGCTAATAGCGATTCGGTATTTCATGTCGCAAATTGCGAGACGCAAAATGTGACACGCAAAACCATGTCGCTTCGCAAAAAATCGCTAATATTGCGATTTCTTATTTTTGGCCTGCGAATGCCTTTCATGCATCGCAGGCCACGTTTTTGCATTTGCAAACGGCCAAATTCTGCAATTCGCACCGTTTGCAAATGCAAAATCGTTTGATACATCTGGCCCTTAGTCACATTGCTTCTAATATTTACAACACACCACATTTATGTATTAAAAATACAGTCTTGGATTTAATGCTGAAATCGGTACATCTCATCAAAAGGGACCATATGTCTGAAGGAAGATACCAGTCTAGGGAGTAAGGATATTCCTGGCCAAGGAAAAGTGTCAAATCCATCCCAATTAGTACATTATTTTGATAGTATTATTGCACCTATGATCCAAGTCTACAAAATGGATGCTAGAAGTTTTGGCAATCTGGATTTACTGTAATCTCAAATATATCTTGATATTGCAGAAGCGTTTGTTAAATTATCTGCCCAGCTGTCATTGAGCTGTGGTGATATTTGAAATGAAATCAAGTGGAAATTGTTCAGACTTAAATATCAAGATCTCTAAGTGTAGGGCATCAGGTGTGTGTTAATGCATGGATACCCACAAAAATCATCAAGTCTGTTTTTTACTATTAGTTTGCTTGGTGACTCCGAGATTAAACCTTCTTGTGAGTTTGGTCAATACCAAAGAATGTATAGGAGACCAGGGAATGGAGAAATTCACCAAATCACTGAGCAATTAGGGTTGAGCACACCTCACAGAAATTGGGACCACGAGTCAATTGTCACCGCAAGCCCATTTCTTTCATAGAGTATCTAGTTCTTTGATGACCCAGAAAAAATGTGCTGATGAACACAATGTTCTATTCTCCCTGTCTCTGTTTTACTCGTCTGCATTTCATGTCTTTCCTTATGCAGGTAATTGTCTCCTTAGTAGTTCAGGGGATTTTTTTCCACGAAAAATCTTCAATAAGTCAGACGCAGACCGTGCTATTTTCAAATTGAGCCGAAACCTGAGCATCCATGTTATATGTGATTAAAAATATTGAGTTTGTAATTAGATTTAATAAGCAAAAGATCTAAGTATCCGATTAAGCAGATCAAAAATAAATAAAATGCGTGGATAAGAATATAAATTAACTCCAATAAATAGAAATCCAGTGTAGTAAATGCTCGTGTGGTCTAGAATATAAAAAAGAAACATAATTTAGAATAACAATCATAGAAATTAGTTAATTTTAAAAACTTGCAACCATTGAAACTCTTTTAACCCCTTCCCCGCCACGGACGTAATGGTTACGTCCATGGCAGCGCCCGTGTGGCGCCATGGACGTAACCATTACGTCCTGAATGCTTCCCTCGGGAGAAGCGCTAGCGCTCCTCCCGAGGGACGCCCCCCCACCCCCCCAGGTCAGGGCTGACCGGGGAATCCCTTCCCCTTCCACCCCCGACCCCCCCCACCCCCCCTGTGACGTCAGCGCGCGAGCGCGCGCTGATTGGTCACAGGGGCCTCCCTAGTCGCGCTGGAAGCTCTGCTTCCAGCGCGATTGAAAAAGAAATGCAAAAGCATTTCTTTTTCAATCACTTGGGAGGCCCGGAGGGGCTTCAAAGGGAAGGAAAAGTATTTCCTTCCCTTTGAAGTCCCTCCGAGGGTTTCAAAAGCCGGATTGCTTGCAATCCGGCTTTTGAAACCCCACTAGACACCAGGGATTTTTTTTTTTTTCATTGAAATTGACCAAAGGGAGCGACCCCTTGGGCAAGGGTCGCTCCCAGGGGGGGCATTTTTTTGAAAAGGCCTTTTCTGCCCCCCCTGGGGGCAGATCGGCCTTACTTTTTTGGTGGGGAGCGACCCCTTAGGCAAGGGTCGCTCCCCTTGGGGGAAAATTATATTTTGGCCATTTCTGCCTCCCTTGGGGGCAGATTGGCCTATTTTGATGAGGCCAATCTGCCCCCAAGGGGGGTAGAAACCACTAGACACCAGGGAGTTTTTTCTTTGCGTGAATTTCACGCAAAGGGAGCGACCCCTTAGGCAAGGGTCGCTCCCTGGGGGGGAGGGCAATTTATTTTAGGCCATTTCTGCCCCCGCTGGGGGCAGATCGGCCTATTATTAGGCCGATCTGCCCCCAGGGGGGGAAGAAACCTCTAGGCGCCAGGGCAATTTTTTTTTTTGTGTTTTTTTTTTTTGTTCTTTCTTTTTTTTAGAGATGGGGAGCGACCCATCAGGCAAGGGTCGCTCCCCTGGGGGGCAAATTGTATTTAGACCATTTCTGCCCCCCTGGGGGCAGATTGGCCGATTTTAGGTCAATCTGCCCCCAAGGGGGCAGAAACCACTAGGCACCGGGGATTTGTTTTTTGGCGCCAATGTCACGCAGGGGGAGCGACCCCGTAGGCAAGGGTCGCTCCCGGTGGGGGGGCAAATTTATTTTAGGCCATTTCTGCCCCCCCGGGGGACAGATCGGCCTATTATTAGGCCGAACTGCCCCCGGGGGGGGGGCAGAACACTCTAGGCGCCAGGGCAATTTTTTTTTTGTGTGTTTTTTTGTTGTTGTTTCTTTTTTTAGAGATGGGGAGCGACCCATCAGGCAAGGGTCGCTCCCCTGGGGGAGCAAATTGTATTTAGACCATTTCTGCCCCCCTGGGGGCAGATTGGCCAATTTTAGGTCAATCTGCCCCCAAGGGGGCAGAAACCACTAGGCACCGGGGATTTGTTTTTTGGTGCCAATGTCACGCAGGGGGAGCGACCCCGTAGGCAAGGGTCGCTCCCGGCGGGGGAGGGTGGGGGTTGGGGGGGCAAATTTATTTTAGGCCATTTCTGCCCCCCCCCTGGGGCCGGCTGAGCTACAGGCCAAACACCACAGGTAGGCACCTTGCAAAAAACACCTCTGTTTTCTGTGAAAAAATATGTTGTGTCCACGTTGTGTTTTAGGCCATTTCCTTTTGTGGGCGCTAGGCCTACCCACAGAAGTGATGTACCATTTTTATCGAGAGACTTAGGGGAACGCTGGGTGGAAGGAAATTTGTGGCTCCTCTCAGATTCCAGAACTTTCTGTCACCGAAATGAGAGGAAAAAGTGTTTTTTGGGCCAAATTTTGATGTTTGCAAAGGATTCTGGGTAACATAACCTGGTCTGAGCCCCGCAAGTCACCCCATCTTGGATTCCCCTGGGTTTCTAGTTTTCAAAAATGCACTGGTTTGCTAGGTTTCCTCAGGTGTCGGCTGAGCTACAGGCCAAAATCCACAGGTAGGCACTGCTTTTTATAAAAAAATGTGATGTGTCCACGTTGTGTTTTGGGCCCTTTCCTTTCGTGGGCGCTAGTCCTACCCACACAAGTGATGTATCATTTTTATCGGGAGACTTGGGGGAACGCTGGGTAGAAGGAAATTTGTGGCTCCTCTCAGATTCCAGAACTTTCTGCCACAGAAATGTGAGTAACATGTGTATTTTTAGCCAAATTTTGAGGTTTGCAAAGGATTCTGGGTAACAGAACCTGGTCCGAGCCCCGCAAGTCACCCCTCCTTGGATTCCCCTAGGTCTCTAGTTTTCAGAAATGCACAGGTTTGGTAGGTTTCCCTAGGTGCCGGCTGAGCTAAAGGCCAAAATCTACAGGTAGGCACTTCGCAAAAAACACCTCTGTTTTTTTCCAAAATTTAGGATGTGTCCACGTTGCGCTTTGGGGTGTTTCCTGTCGCCGGCGCTAGGCCTACCCACGCAAGTGAGGTATCATTTTTATCGGGAGACTTGGGGGAACGCTGGGTGGAAGGAAATTTGTAGCTCCTCTCAGATTCCAGAACTTTCTGCCACAGAAATGTGAGTAACATGTGTATTTTTAGCCAAATTTTGAGGTTTGCAAAGGATTCTGGGTAACAGAACCTGTTCCGAGCCACACAAGTCACCCCTCCTTGGATTCCCCTAGGTCTCTAGTTTTCAGAAATGCATAGGTTTGGTAGGTTTCCCTAGGTGGCGGCTGAGCTAGAGGCCAAAATCTACAGGTAGTCACTTTGCTAAAAACAGCTCTGTTTTCTGTGATATGTCCACGTTGTGTTTTGGGGCATATCCTGTCGCGGGCGCTAGGCCTACCCACACAAGTGAGGTATCATTTTTATCGGGAGACGTGGGGGAACGCTGGGTGGAAGGAAATTTGTGGCTCCTCTCAGATTCCAGAACTTTCTGCCACAGAAATTTGAGGAACATGTGTTTTTTTAGCCAAATTTTGAGGTTTGCAAAGGATTCTGGGTAACAGAACCTGGTCCGAGCCCCGCAAGTCACCCCTCCTTGGATCCCCCTAGGTCTCTAGTTTTCAGAAATGCATAGGTTTGGTAGGTTTCCCTAGGTGGCGGCTGAGCTAGAGGCCAAAATCTACAGGTAGTCACTTTGCTAAAAACAGCTCTGTTTTCTGTGATATGTCCACGTTGTGTTTTGGGGCATATCTTGTCGCGGGCGCTAGGCCTACCCACACAAGTGAGGTATCATTTTTATCGGGAGACGTGGGGGAACGCTAGGTGGAAGGAAATTTGTGGCTCCTCTCAGATTCCAGAACTTTCTGCCACAGAAATGTGAGTAACATGTGTATTTTTAGCCAAATTTTGAGGTTTGCAAAGGATTCTGGGTAACAGAACCTGGTCCGAGCCCCGCAAGTCACCCCTCCTTGGATTCCCCTAGGTCTCTAGTTTTCAGAAATGCACAGGTTTGGTAGCTTTCCCTAGGTGCCGGCTGAGCTAGAGGCCAAAATCTACAGGTAGGCACTTCGCAAAAAACACCTCTGTTTTTTTCCAAAATTTAGGATGTGTCCACGTTGCGCTTTGGGGTGTTTCCTGTCGCCGGCGCTAGGCCTACCCACGCAAGTGAGGTATCATTTTTATCGGGAGACTTGGGGGAACGCTGGGTGGAAGGAAATTTGTAGCTTCTCTCAGATTCCAGAACTTTCTGCCACAGAAATGTGAGGGACATGTGTTTTTTTAGCCACATTTTGAGGTTTGCAAAGGATTCTGGGTAACAGAACCTGGTCCGAGCCCCGCAAGTCACCCCTCCTTGGATTCCCCTAGGTCTCTAGTTTTCAGAAATGCACAGGTTTGGTAGGTTTCCCTAGGTGGCGGCTGAGCTAGAGGCCAAAATCTACAGGTAGTCACTTTGCTAAAAACAGCTCTGTTTTCTGTGATGTGTCCAGGTTGTGTTTTGGGGCATATCCTGTCGCCGGCGCTAGGCCTACCCACGCAAGTGAGGTATCATTTTTATCGGGAGACTTGGGGGAACGCTGGGTGGAAGGAAATTTGTAGCTCCTCTCAGATTCCAGAACTTTCTGCCACAGAAATGTGAGGGACATGTGTTTTTTTAGCCAAATTTTGAGGTTTGCAAAGGATTCTGGGTAACAGAACCTGGTCCGAGCCCCGCAAGTCACCCCTCCTTGGATTCCCCTAGGTCTCTAGTTGTCAGAAATGCACAGGTTTGGTAGGTTTCCCTAGGTGGTGGCTGAGCTAGAGGCCAAAATCTACAGGTAGTCACTTTGCTAAAAACAGCTCTGTTTTCTGTGATATGTCCACGTTGTGTTTTGGGGCATATCCTGTCGCGGGGGCTAGGCCTACCCACACAAGTGAGGTATCATTTTTATCAGGAGACGTGGGGGAACGCTGGGTGGAAGGAAATTTGTGGCTCCTCTCAGATTCCAGAACTTTCTGCCACAGAAATGTGAGGAACATGTGTTTTTTTAGCCAAATTTTGAGGTTTGCAAAGGATTCTGGGTAACAGAACCTGGTCCGAGCCACACAAGTCACCCCTCCTTGGATTCCCCTAGGTCTCTAGTTTTCAGAAATGCATAGGTTTGGTAGGTTTCCCTAGGTGGCGGCTGAGCTAGAGGCCAAAATCTACAGGTAGTCACTTTGCTAAAAACAGCTCTGTTTTCTGTGATATGTCCACGTTGTGTTTTGGGGCATATCCTGTCGCGGGCGCTAGGCCTACCCACACAAGTGAGGTATCATTTTTATCGGGAGACGTGGGGGAACGCTAGGTGGAAGGAAATTTGTGGCTCCTCTCAGATTCCAGAACTTTCTGCCAGAGAAATTTGAGGAACATGTGTTTTTTTAGCCAAATTTTGAGGTTTGCAAAGGATTCTGGGTAACAGAACCTGGTCCGAGCCCCGCAAGTCACCCCTCCTTGGATCCCCCTAGGTCTCTAGTTTTCAGAAATGCACAGGTTTGGTAGGTTTCCCTAGGTGGCGGCTGAGCTAGAGGCCAAAATCTACAGGTAGTCACTTTGCTAAAAACAGCTCTGTTTTCTGTGATATGTCCACGTTGTGTTTTGGGGCATATCCTGTCGCGGGCGCTAGGCCTACCCACACAAGTGAGGTATCATTTTTATCGGGAGACGTGGGGGAACGCTAGGTGGAAGGAAATTTGTGGCTCCTCTCAGATTCCAGAACTTTCTGCCACAGAAATGTGAGGAACATGTGTTTTTTTAGCCAAATTTTGAGGTTTGCAAAGGATTCTGGGTAACCGAACCTGGTCCGAGCCACACAAGTCACCCCTCCTTGGATTCCCCTAGGTCTCTAGTTTTCAGAAATGCACAGGTTTGGTAGGTTTCCCTAGGTGGCGGCTGAGCTAGAGGCCAAAATCTACAGGTAGTCACTTTGCTAAAAACAGCTCTGTTTTCTGTGATGTGTACAGGTTGTGTTTTGGGGCATATCCTGTCGCGGGCGCTAGGCCTACCCACACAAGTGAGGTATCATTTTTATCGGGAGACGTGGGGGAATGCTGGGTGGAAGGAAATTTGTCGCTCCTCTCAGATTCCAGAACTTTCTGCCACAGAAACGTGAGGAACATGTGTTTTTTTAGCCAAATTTTGAGGTTTGCAAAGGATTCTGGGTAACAGAACCTGGTCCGAGCCACACAAGTCACCCCTCCTTGGATTCCCCTAGGTCTCTAGTTTTCAGAAATGCACAGGTTTGGTAGGTTTCCCTAGGTGGCGGCTGAGCTAGAGGCCAAAATCTACAGGCAGTCACTTTGCTAAAAACAGCTCTGTTTTCTGTGATGTGTCCACGTTGTGTTTTGGGGCATATCCTGTCGCGGGCGCTAGGCCTACCCAAACAAGTGAGGTATCATTTTTATCGGGAGACTTGGGGGAACATAGAATGGCAAAACAAGTGTTATTGTCCCTTGTCTTTCTCTACATTTATTCCTTCCAATATTAAGGGGTGTGTGTAAAAAAGACATCTATTTGAGAAATTCCATGTAATTCACGTGCTACTATGGTCACCCCGGAATTCAGAGATGTGCAAATAACCACTGCTCCTCAACACCTTATCTTGTGCCCTTTTTGGAAATGCAAAGGTTTTCTTGATAGCTATTTTTTACTCCTTATATTTCAGCAAATGAATTACTGTATACCCGGTATAGAATGAAAACGCACTGCAGGGTGCAGCTCATTTATTGGCTCTGGGTTCCTCGGGTTCTTGATGAACCTACAAACCCTATATATCCCCGCAACCAGAGGAGTCCCGCAGACGTAACGGTATATTGCTTTCGATAATCTGACATTGCAGGGAAAAGTTACAGAGTAAAAAGTAGAGAAAAATTGATGTTTTTTTCACCTCAATTTCAATATTTTTCTTTTTCAGCTGTTATTTTCTGTAGGAAACCCTTGTAGGATCTACACAAATGACCCCTTGCTGAATTCAGAATTTTGTCTACTTTTCAGAAATGTTTAGGTTTCTGGGATCCAGCATTGGTTTCATGACCATTCCTGTCACTGACTGGAAGGAGGCTGAAAGCACAAAAAATTGCACAAATGGGGTATGCCCCAGTAAAATGCCAAAATTGTGTTGAAAAATTGGGTTTTCGGATTCAAGTCTGCCTGTTCCTGAAAGCTGGGAAGCTGCTGAGTTTAGCACCGCAAACCCTTTGTTGATGCCATTTTTAGGGGAAAAACCACAAGCCTTCTTCTGCAGCCACTTTTTCCAATTTTTTTGAAAAAAACAAAATTTTCCCTGTATTTTGGCCAATTTCTTGGCCTCTTTCAGGGGAACCCACAAAGTCTGGGTACCTCCAGAATCCCTAGGATGTTGGAAAAAAAGGACGCAAATTTGGCTTGGTTAGCTTATGTGGACAAAAAGTTATGCGGGCCTAAGCGCGAACTGCCCCAAATAGGCAAAAAAAGGCCTGGCACAGGAGGGGAAAAGGCCTGGCAGCGAAGTGGTTAAATGAAGGGAATGTTCCTTTCTGAGGTGGCGGTGTATTTGGATATCCATTTGTTGAGAAACACCGCAGTGTCCTACGAAACCTGGTCCATTCGAAACAAATACACAAAATAAATTCAAAATGAATAGAAATTACTTCGCAATGGTTAACGCTGATTCAGGCACATTTTGGTGATGTCTGTGGTCGTGTCTCTCACGATCAGGTAGTCCTGGGTTTGAATTGTCTTTTGGTTTGTTACACGTGGCAGACCTAGTGAATGAGTTGAATTACACTTCACGACTCCCTTCTCCTGTCTGTGAAACAAAGCAATTCACTGAGCGGTATGAATTTGGTGTTCAGTCCCAGGCTCTGTTTGTTGAAGAATGTCAACCATGTTTCACACGTGGAAATAGTTTAATTCTTATAGCCTTTTGCTTATGCAACAAAAGTTATTCTTAACATATGTACCCTTTTTAGAACCTGCTCATTGTTCAGAGATTATGATTCCGAAAGTAAATAGGTTGTGAGCTATGAATTACCAGTCCCCATACAAGGAATGGATTGCAATTGTGGCTGTTTATTTCTGATGTTGTGATTTTAGGAAGGGAACATATTTGCATATTTTGCCCTGATCTCCTCTCGATGCCTGCTGCGGGATTCTGTTTCTGGTTAAGGTGCACATCGCTCATGTTTTACGTTGCATATGGCAGCCCACACAGTACTATGTCATTCTTTTTCATAACATTGTGTGTAAATCACCCTCCAGATTACAAAGGGCAGATAATTGACCTGGTCCATGATCAGTTGCCAGATGTTATGATCTCAGAAGAAGATAAAAAGAAGAATCTTGAGCTGTTAGAGGAAGCCAAGAAAGTCAGCGAGCGATTCTTGACCCGGAGAGGGAGAAGATCAAGATGCGGCCAGTCCGAGTCTCCTACAGGTATTCTTAACTCCGCTCTTCGATGCTTAAAGTATTGAACTAGTGTGTTACCTGATTAGAAAACAGCGGTGCAAGGAGCATAGTAAACAGTCAAAAGAATGTGGCATTCATGAAGTAGAATTACTTTGCAACAATACTTCTCAGAGAGGGGGGCATCAGATAGAACGAAGAATGACGCAAGGATTTTAAAGAAGTGAATTAACATATTTATAGGTTATGATAGGTTGATTAAACTTTAGGAGTGACATGCGAGATCCTTGTATCATAGAAGAACCCTCCAGTCATAGAGCTGTCATGATCCACCACACTTCAGTGGGAGAGGGCAATAATGGCATTTCTCACCTGAAGAAATACCGCAAAATGCTAGAGTAAGTGATTCCTGGGGAACATCCTTTGTTCAACGGTGACATTTGCAGCTGTAATATACACTTTATTGAGAGAAGCCTGTAACTATAACTCCTATTTAAAAAGAGAGGCAGAAAACATTTGAGGTGGCTGGACGTGGGTGTGAGGCCTATAGTAACACTGGGACTTATCTGATCTGCCTAAAATGCACCCATGTTCTGTAACAGCATGCGGAAATGTATACAAGAGAAATGTTGTCAACAAAAATAATGACTCAAAAATGTAGGCTTCAAAAAATAGAGAGTGCAATAATGTTGGCATACAACATTAAAGTTTATCTAATTCAGCAGCCTGGCTCTTGCCTTCAAAATTATAAACCGTGGTACTGAAATCGGTGGGAATTGAGTTTGCTTCTATCGATTCATTTTTAACCTGTAAATGCTTTTATAAGCTTATACTTTGTATTGTTTGTTTTTAAGTCTTCATTACTGAGTTTTAATTTTCGTAGTCTCTGTTTTTAATGGCAGTTATTTTCTCATGAAACCATGTGCGGCTGAATAAACAAAGTTTGAAAGAGAGTTTGTATCCAACTTCAGCTTAGCCATTTGCATTAAAGGTGATGTGAATAATCGCAATTCCAGTTTCAATTATTTGAATACGGTATATAACAAAACAATATACATAAGCAGAGTGTACATAGGGTGTGTGTAATCGTCCTATTATGATAATACTCACCATATCTGAAGAAGCTGCACGATATAATAAACTGGGCAGCAGTATATTGCAAATCAAATTTTGTTTAGAAGTGAAACAAAGAATTGAATTAAGGAATGCAGGTAATTGGATCATCTCTGCTGCAGCAGTTAAAAATTAGAAGCTATAGACACAAAATTAAAGACTTACATTTCTCTTCATACTGTAGGACTTTCTCCAACACTGAGTCCCAAAGGTTCACCTGTACCATCTCGACACAATTCACTTACAGTTCCTTCTTCACCAGGTAAGGCAGGAGTGATACCTCACCTGTGTTATCTAAAAAAGTGATAGCTTATCCAGAATGTACTCGCTATCTAAATTACATCATAAAATTGATTTAACAAGTAGATCCAACTAAGGTGACATTTATAAAATTCATGGAGGATTTATAACACTGGTCTTGAAAAAATCTGCTAAACGTTATTGTCATGTGTTGATTGTTGGCAGTGGCTGGCCTGCTGTTGCTGTCTGGAAACACATAGCGGTCTACATAAGACACAATGGTTGGTGCAATTGGTACTACTGCTGAATGCAGAGGGTACAGACCACCAGCCTGAACAAGTGTAGTAGTAGTGTTTCAACAACAAAAAATTAACTGATTGTCGAGATTGCGTGTCATCCTTTCTAAGACATGCTGACAAATTGCAAGTCTGTTGTAACCCAGCTAATAAGTCTGACTGAGAAGTTCTAGGTTTTGTATTGTCCTACTTTTCCATGTTAAATTCTTTTTAAAGAATGGCTTTTTGACAAAAAAGTACAATATATTTTTTTGGACGACTCTACTTTCAACTTTTCTTGCTTAACTCTCCACTGCCACATGTCCTCTCTTTGCCATATTTGTCTATCCCCCTTGCATTGCTTAGGTCTTGCACTTCCTTACCTACTATTCCCCTTTCTTTCCCTCCTGCCATCCCTAAGCAGCCGTCTTCTCGTGGGACTTTAGGGTTTGTCTTTTTTTTACTGGAATCTTTATATTTTCATGAGTTTGATTTTTTCAGGTTTTTTATTCCCCAAATTAGAGCTATGTTAGTCATTGTTTATCAGCAAGTCTCCAAATTTGAAAACAGAGTAATATAATCTGCCTTTCACCATGTGTTTTGAGATAATAAATTGCTTACTGCTTTGCCTTTTACAAAGTTAGCATTTCATAGTATTTCTCCATCTGCTCAGGCAAGTTGACTTTAATTGCTGTGCATGCTACATTTAATTAGCATCTAATCTGAATTGTACTTTCTTGTTTTGGGAAACTATGAACCACATTGTGCATATGCGACAGAGTTGGTAGTCACACACCCAATAGAATGAATTAATGACGAATACGTGTACAGTGCTAACATGACCTCAAGAACATTTCTGGTGCCAAGGTGTTGACAGACAAAACTAGAACTGTAACCACTTGCACAGAAAAAGCACAAATGAACCGTAGACATTTTCAAAACAGAGGTGATTAGATATTATCTTGATGAAGATTGGCAGACTATTCCAAGCTGGAGCTGCACGAACGAACGAACAGCTTCTATATTTGGCTTTTCTAACGCAGGACAGCAGATGAACGTTGGAGGAAGGCGACCAGAAATCATGAAAGGAGAGGTATTTGAAGAAATGTGAGCTGAGAAAAGCAGGTCCATAATTTGAGGGAGATTTTTGTCAAAGAACTTTAAAGAGGACACGAAAACATGCTTGGGATGCAAAGCCAATGAAGATAATCTATCTATCTATCTATCTATCTATCTATCTATCTATCTATCTATCTATCTATCTATCTATCTATCTAGCTATCCTTATGTTAGAATTGTCAGCAATAGCATCAGTATAGTTATGACTGAGTCAGAGATTTCACAGAAAATACTTTATTTCATAATAATTTTGGCACTGTTTGATAAATCTACGTAAAATTTTTCAAAGCGAAAGTTCATCCACTATGGCCATCCATTGTAAATTTAATGGAGATCCATCAAGCAGGGGCCAAGAGAAAGGGAGGGACCCCAAAAGTGTCATTACCAATACAGAAATGAATGGCTGGATAGGATTACACCAATTTTGTCATGACGTTAGGACTTCACTCGAGGAAGTATCTTTTTTGGTTTGGATAAATCCATTCAGTTCAAGAAACAAGCATTTACAGTGGTGCTCTGGTTGGGCACCAGAACTTAAAGAATTCAAATAATACCTAGTCAGACATTTCGAATCCACATATCAAGCAAAGGATCAACAGATCTGAAAGAATCTGATTGGGTGCCACTACATTGAAATTTAATGTTGTGGCAGCCAAACAGGACTCAGAAGCGACTTGGTCCCTGAGAGGGTACATAGGGGGGCCGGTTGAGCACACCCTAACACCAAGGCATCCTGTGTTTAAAATAAAAATAAAAATGTGATTTTCTCATTGGATTAGTGGATCCTGGAACAATTCTCGAATCCTAGCAGACCCTCCAGTGTGGATATGAGGATCATCCAACTTTCTGAGGATCATTTGAGGATCCAGCACCGACCATGGAATCTTGCACAGGCCCACAGCACAAGGGTATCAATGCTTTCCCTGGATCCCCTGATCCCACTTTGGATCCATGGATCCAAAAAGTATTTTTAAAAAGAATGGTCTGCTGTGGGCATTATTATAACACCTTAACATTTTTTTTTTTAACCGCAGATAGTCACCTAAAACACCCCATTTAAAGTCCAGATATGGTTACAAATAAAAACAAAACAACACAATTGGTCTGATCAGATCTTCAAACCCGCTTTGTCCTACTTTTTGTCTCACAGAACTCTCTGCATGATCCTCCCTATGTCTTAGAGTATCTTGCCATACATACCATTGCACGCCTTCTCATGTTCATTAAATTGGATTATAGAAAACCGTGATCTGGGCCTTCACAAATATGTACTTTATAAATTCTGCCTGTTGAAAACATGTCTCACCATGTTCGGAACACCAAGCATCTTCAAAGTATTTAGTCGTAGTGTTAAGGATAGTAAATCTATAATTACCTTTGTACTTTTTTCCTGATGATATAGTGAGCTTTTTTATTCTGGTACACAACCAGTTGCAGGCATGGTCGACTGGATGGGAGTTGCGCCCAAAGAATAAGACAGTGAGGTACCAGGCCATCTGCAATCAGGACAGCCAAACACCCACATCATTGCCTTGCCATAGTTCAGCTTGAGATGATTAGAGTTCCTCCAGATAGCATCTTCCTTGAGACAAGCTTTAAAAGAAGTCTGCAGCTGGTCAAAAGGTGTTATCAGTAAAAGTAAAGAAAGGAAAGCCGTGGTTTCTAATGAGATGAGCAAGAGAAGTCATATGTATGTTGAATTGGAGGGCTCTAGGAAGATCCCTACAGTTGCCCCTTGTGACAGGTAGGAATTTGGAATAAAAAGAGAGAGATGAACAGCTTGTTCTCATCCAAGAAGGATTATAACAAAAGCAGGGCACTGCCCCTCACTAATCTAGTTCAGTAGAATGGAGTGCGAGTCTGTATTGAACGCAATAGACAGGTCTAGAAGAAGGAGGATCCTACATCCTCCAGCATCTAATATAATATGCAAGTCATCAGTAGCAGCCACCAAACTGACTCGTTCTGTGGCCTTTTGGAAAACCAGCCTAAAGGGGATGAAGAATCAGGCTTACTTCCAGAAATGAAAAACAATGATACTTCATAATGTATTAGATGATTCTGGCAGTAAAAGTGATATGGGCCAGTAGTTAGCAAGATGGATCAAAGCTAGGCTTCTTTAGTAAGAAAGAGACAATGGACTTCTTTTAAGCTGTAAATCTAATGTGCACACTGAGTTGAAGATTTTAGAACGCAGACAGTGGAGTTGTGATTAAATTTGCCAAGATAAAATAGTTCTTGCTGGGTAGGGTTCAAGAGCAGAGCCTGATGTGCTTAAATGAAGTTTATCTTTCACTAATCGGCAGAGTTAAAACAATGCCAAAAAATGGTAAAGTGTCGGAGCAGCGAAAAAATAGCAAAGCAAGGAGGACAGCTGGTGGTAGGAAAAGAAGCACATATCAGGTCGGTGTTTGATCAGAAGAAATTAGAATGATTTGCACAGATTTGCTTAAATGCAGAAATGCAAGAGGCACCAAGTAGTAGGGAGGAAGGTTCAGCAACACTTTGAGAAGCTTCCTTAGTGGAGTTGGAAGCAATTACAATGCGGTTTAAAAAGTAAGATGAGTGATCTTTTGCAATATCCGAGTTTACATTCCTAGGAATTACATATGCTAGTCTGTCAGAAGGTTAACAGAACTCCTCTACCTACCTTCAGAATTCAACCAAGCAGGAATTCCCCCACTCAGATTCTTAGTGTACCGGGGTGCAGAAGCTGATGCAGGGGTGGATGCTTGCGAAGTGGAGCAACATAATTGCTGACAAGACCCAAGAATTGAACCGTGTATTTGTCAATGCTCCAAATGAATTCCTGAATCCATTGGGGATGCTACTGGATTCAACAGACTGGCAGGCATGACTCAGACAGTTACAGCCATCGGAAGAGCTGGAGTGTCAATTACCACTGCCATAAATTATTGAAACCCAATGCTTAAACAGCAGTAGACTGTGAGCTCATGTAACAGATGCTAAAAGACTAAAAGAGAACATGGATGTGGGAATACATTAACTGGTAGGCATAAATATAGTGGGAAAGATGGGAAGGCCCAGGGGGGCAAAGCTGAGGCTCCCAGCTAATTCTCAATACTTGCCCCTGTTTGCGGACAGACTGAGCAGAAAGTACACTGACATGTGATACATCAGCAACTTGATGCCACAAGACATTGAATAAAAAAAAACTGCTCAATGCATAAATCAAATATAGAACAACAGTTAGGCTAAACACTCAATATTTAGTGTCCATGCTTATGGAAATTACCAATGAGAGAGGTGAAAATTTACATTTCAAAATAAAGGAGGCAAAACATTTGGAGAAATCTGTGGTGGTCATTTGTAGCAACCTGCAATCATGTTATGAGGAAGAATTCCATAAACCCAAATAAACCAAGAAAATGATCCATGAAACAGCCTACGAGTAATTAGCTGGCCGTACAACCAGTGTATATTGAAATAGTTCCTGCTGGAAGGGTGAGAGCAGGAGCTTAGACATAGAGTTTCAGTCCATTTGTCTGTTATTTTCAGGAAACAGAGTGAGCAATACACAAATCTGGCCATCCTGGTGGAAATGTGCATCCTGAGAAGGAGGAGATCCGGGAACACTTCCTCGTACTAATAAAGGAAAGGTTGAAGGAACACCATATTCTGATCAATTCTTAGAGGTCCAGGAAAACCCTTCATAAGAATGAAGCAACATGGGCCCTTTTTTAAGAGGAAAAGGCCCTACAAATTCCCTTCAAAAGGAATGTACCTGAGTCAGGAACCAGGAGATGTGATGATCACATTACTCTGGGAGAACACAGAAGGGTTCTCACAAACCCCAGCCCTTATCTGGTCACAATGGGAACTTAAAAAACAGATTTAGGTAGACCATTGAAACAGGCAAATGACAAACTCACCACAAGGTACTTGGTACTTATAGGGGCTAGGCAATCTCAGGAGAGCAACACGTTTCTTTCTAGCATGGGGTTTAACTCTCTTTGTAACTGTTACCAATATCTAAATCTCTCTAAAACTAAGGCCTACGTAACCAGATGCAACAAATCAGATACGTCTGAATAGTGTCAGCCCATTAAAAGTATCACTACAATGTAGGGTAAGAGGGAAACCTCGCAGAATGCGCCATTCTTCCCTCTGTGTGCGTCATTCTCGGCTCTCAAATCTTGCTACCCATTTGTGATATCAAGTATCGGGCATGTATCACAAGATGCCACACAAAGTAGGGTCGCGTTCAGGCTGGCTTGGCACAGATGGAAGTGTTCTGTCTATACTGTGCACATGAATCAATGAAGAAAACCCGTTTTAATGGAAGAAAATGTCACTTTGTGTAGCAATGTGTCAGTTTGCAGATATTCACAAGAGGGAACCTAACGTCTCTTACTTAGGAATGTAATACTGCATCTACAATAAGCTAGATGCTGCACCTGGTTTAGTAACTAGAAGGACTAAACATTAATTCAAACGGTATTTCTAATTCTAGGTTTCGATACATCTTCAGTCAACTTTCCCGGTCCTCCATCTCCATCTCAGGTAAGAAAAGTACACTTTTTATATTATGTGATAGTAGTCCTAGCAGTATTTGAATTCACAAACAAGGAGGAACTTCAATATTCTCTGTTGACATGGATACGTCCCGCATGATGAATGCCGCTGAAAATGATATTGCATTCTTAAATGCTACATTCGCTGTTTCAAAGGCAAACAAAATAATTACCATGTGGTAGAATAAAATGTTTAGAATGCTAACATTTTAGAAGAGGAAACTGCGAGATTCAAAAAAATAATCGGGAGAACGTATTTCCCCCATTGACATCTATTGAAGCAGAAGCAATTTCAGGTAACAAACAGCCAAAATACAGCCTTATTTTGCTTTAAAAATCGGGATTCTCCCACCTGACTCGGGTCTGTTGGCATGTGTGAAGAAATGTTTTTCTTTCCAAAAATAGGTTTGTGATTATTAGGTAGAAGGTGTAGTGTCAAGGGTTATCGGAGCCTCGCACTGTGAGTGTCCCAGTGGGGTGGTGGTTTGAGGAGTTTCCTCTCTGAGCGTCCTGCCCCTGTTGTAGTCGGGCATGGTGATGACAAGGTAACAAGGTAGAAATAAATGGGCGCCGGTTCTAGGTGGCATCAGCCATAAACACAAGTAGAGTGTCTGTGTGGTTTACTGGTGGGGCCAGTGACATTACAGAAGGTTCATAACAAGTGTTGTCATGCTCACAGTGAATTGGAAGAACTGGCCTACAATCTCTTCCAAAGTATTTTTGTTATTTCTGTACTAAGCGGGCCGTGCCTTTGCCTGTCAGGGTGTAGGAAATATTCTCCTCTCCACCTAGTTTAACAAGCATTGGCAAAGTCAATGGGGTTTAGCAATCTCAGAGCTACTGGCGTTGTCAATGTCAGTGTCTTTTAGCCATGTGCTATTGAGTGGAGTGGATGTATGTGGTGTGGATTGGAATTAAGTGGGTTGGATTGGAATTGTTTGTTGTGGAATCGTGTGGCATGAAATTGTATGATGGCGAGTGGAGTTATGTGTAGTGGAATTATGAGGCATGGCGTGCAGTGGAAATAAGTGGATAGTAATTATGTTGTTTTGAGTGTACTGAAATAATGTGGAGTGGTATTATGTGTCATGGTGTGTAATTATGTGGAGTGGTATTGTGTGTCATGGAGTGGAATGTAGTGGCGTGGAATTATGTGGAGTGGTGATGAATTTTGTTGCATGATGTATGTTGTGAATTGGATATATGTGGTGGTTAGTGGTATTTTATTGTGGATTGGAACTTTGTGGAGTTGAATTGTGTGGCATGGCATTGTGTGGCATTGAGTGAAAGTATGTTGAGTGGATTATGTAGCATTGTCTGGAGTGTATTTATGTGGCAGAGTGGATTTATGTGAGGTGTGTTTATGTAGTATTGTGTAGTGTGTAATTAGGTGGTGTTAAAATGTATGGTGCTGAGTGGTATTTTGTGGAGTGTAAGTAAGTTGCATTGTGTGGATTTGTGTGGCACTGAATTGTGTGGTGGGGATTTGTGTAGCTGAATTATGTGGAGTCGAATGCTTGTTGTCTGTCTACTGTAGTGCTGAGGTAGGAACCTTCTTGGGAGGTGAAACAATGTTGTTTCTTTCTGTCTTCTCCCATCCCCCCACAAAACTGGCTAGAACAGTGTGAATGGCATCCAGCAGCTGTTTCTGCATCCCCTGCTAGAGCGTTGGAGCGTTCAAGTCTTGAGATGACTCCAGTTTCAGATAGTTTTAGATTTATGTCCGCTTTGAAGTGTTAATGTGTAAGTCATTATTTTAAACTTGAATAACACACAGTGTAAGATAGACTGCTACACAATGCTCAAAAAGATAAAATGTTGCTTTTAAACAGGGCCAGCCTTCACCTTGGGTGAGCTGGGCCCATGCCCAGGACTGTGATGGTCAGGGGGGTGCACAGTCCTGTCTGTGTATAGGCCACTCAGCAATCGCTCTCTGATCTGCTTTTGGTATACTACCATTTAATCATTTTTCCAGTTGCTTGCGTCCTGCTTGTAAAACAATCTCCTCACTCCACTCCCCCCTTTTATAATCCTGCTCCCACTATGTTCCTAACCTTCCATTTAGTGCTGGTGTCAAAGAAGTTCATGGAAGGTGAGTAAGAGACAGAGAGATGTGTGCTCAGAGCAGGCCTGTGACTGGTGGAACAGCCAGTGACTGACCTCTGAATACAAAAGAGTCACCTACGAAGCCCACCAGCAACAGGGGACAGGCAGGAGAGAGCAGCATAATGCCAGGAAGGCAGAGAAGGTCTTGGATATCAGATAAATCTCCATCCCTCCCCACCAACTCTGCTTGTCTTTTTACTCCTAGGTAAAAGGCACAAATGGGGTAAGTGGGGGGGTAGAACTTAGACCCAGGGTCAGGTCATAGCTCAAAAATTGCTTGATGCTCATTGTGGGCATGTATTGCATTCTGTATTTTCTCTTTGGAGTGTGGTACTTGCAGTTTTGTTTCCACTTCTAAGTACAGCATACTAAGTTGTGAAATGCAAATCAAAATACGTATTTACTAAGTTAACGGAAGCTATGAAAATATTTTATTCAAAAGGTATAGGGGGTCCAAAGCTGGGTTTTTTCTGGGACGCTAACTGTGTAAAGGCCACCCCTGCTTCCAAAATTTAGTTTTTAGTAATACCCAGACTGCACATGATGCACTTTTTGTTATGTAGGTGTCCTTTAAAAGCAAGCTTTTCACAGCTCAGTTGGTAACTCTCTTGGGGCCAGATGTAGCAAAGGGTTTTACCCATTCTGTGTCTACGGGAAAAAGTGTTCATACATATGGCCCTGGGTTCCTTCCATTTGTGGCAAAGTCCACATAAAACTGATTATGGCTTTTTAAAACCTTTTTACGGCATATACTTGTTGGCAGTCTAAGCTCACCACCGCATGCTTCTGCAGTTGGGGACCAGGAACTTCACCTATGTGACCTTTTGTTACTCGGAAAGCCTACTGCTGTTTTTGAAATTAAAATGCAAACCGCATATGCGAAGTAAGTTGGATATCCGTACAGTACGTTGCAACAATGATATTCTTGAGTTGGTGTACGCAGAGCTTTGCCTCTAATGAGGAGAGTGGCTGTGATTTACAGAAACTTTGCTCTTTGTCAGAATTAACCAGTGTATCACTGCACAGAATCTCCATGCTGGCATAGGCTTACTGTATGATGGAGACGCTGGAGTCCTTGTTACACTCGCCATGCCTGGCATACCTTGCTTTGTTAGTATAGTGATAACATTAAAACCCTCTGGCGACCTTGGGCTATCTGTCTCCTTTGCACAAGCTACCGCCTGTGGCTTGGTAGCTTATGTAAACAAGCGCCTGCATCTGATGCATTGTTACTCCTTTGTGAAGAGTGGTGGATGCTGTTCTGCCCAAAGCAAAGCAATCCCTCCAAAGGTAAAGCAATTTTGGTGAACACAACATTTTTGTTTAAACGTATATGCCTATCTAAACATACACCCATTGCAGCACAACCACATTGTTTGATATACACACAACAGACTGGGTCCTATAAGAAGCACTGACCTACTTATGGCTGCAGACGAAATGGTCAGCCGTATTACAAGTTCCATAGGACATAATGGACTCGTAATACGGCTGGTGGTAAATCCGTCACTTTTCCGTCACTTTTGGGACGGATTAACACCTCCTCCAAAGTTAGAATAACCCCCAATGTCTTTACCTGCAGTTGTTAAGAGGAGATCCAACAGTGCTCTATCATTGTGTGTAAGGTCCAGTGTGGTAGGTGAGATCCTTGGTCCAAGCTCTATCAATGGAAAGTTTAAGAGGATGGGAAGACCAAATATAGAGGCTAGTTGATTCTGGATTGAGGACCAATAGGTGCTCAGGAGGCCGCACTCAAAGAACATATTTTCATATGAAGCATGAGCTAGTTCTCAGTTCCAGCAATTATCTTTTTCCCTTACATTCAACTTGTATAATCTGGAGGAAGACCAGTGTAGGAGGTTCATTGTGAAAAATCTGGATTATATTAAAGAGGGGGGGATTTTGCAGCAGGTAGAGCCATATTTCATTTAGCCAGTCATCTTCTGACTTATGGGCAATGGAAGCAGGGTAAAGTGTTTGGACCATTTTAAAAGTAAAATTGATGACTGAGGGAATGATAAGGTTTTATACGTTTTAGAAGCTATGTGGCCAGAGGAGTGCCATGTTTTTCAAATGCTGTAAGATGGATGCGTCTTTGGTGTAAGAAAGTTTAGATAATGTTACTTTGAGTTTAAAAAAACGATAAAAGTCCACGTTGGGGAGATTGTGTCTATTTGCGAGATTATAAAAAGAACAAAGTTCTTTATTGCTATTGTATAGATCACATATTAGGTTGATGCCTTTAGAGGCCCAAGAGTGGGCCAACAACGAAGTAGCGTCCGATTTTATTTTGGAGTTGTGCCAAAGCGATGCCAACTTAGGGTTGTGGATGGAGGCTGTCATATGGTAATCAAGGAGTTTTAGTGCACCCACAGTGCCTGAAAGAATTTGTTGGGAGTGTGGTAGTTTGCATTCCAACATAGTGATAAAGGAAGTGAAACTAAAAGGGGAGCATAGCGTATGTTCAATATCTAACCATCGGGGATCGGTGGGGTACGATAATAGCCAAAGGCCTACTGCGCAGCTAAAAAGGCGAATTGACAGAGATTCCAGTTTGGCAAATTGCAACCTCCTCAGGATGGTTATATCTAAGAGCCCTGTAGGAGATCCTAGCCCTTTTGCCATTCCATAGGAAGTTTGACATCAGTTTGTCTTTCTTATGGGAGTAGGAAGGGGAGAATCACATAGGTAGCATGGAGAATACAAAGTTTACAATGGATGTAATCATCATCTTTAATGTTTAGAGTCTGCTCCACCATGACATATGTTTTGGGGACCAAGAAGTAATTAGATTTTTAACTTTACTGATGGTTTTAGTCTCGTATGGTATCAGCTAAATCATTGGTAAACCAAATCCCCATGTTTTGGTTCCCATTTAAGACCAGAGTCCCCAAGATGTGCAGCAAAACAAACTGACTTAAGAGGAAACACCTCCGTTTTGTTCTTGTTTAAGGTATAGCCAAAGGCCCAGGGAAAAGTTGTGTAGCATGTCGGTGATCGATGGAATCGTATTTTCAGTATCCTCAGAAACAATGTGAATATTGTCCACATTATCTGCGACTTTGATGTAGAGAGAAGTGTTTATTAGTGTAAGTAATGAGTTCATGGCAAGAAGAAAGAGGAGGGGGGTGACAAGAAGAAAGAGAGGGGAGAGGACATCCCTGCCTAGTGTTTTGGTGAAGGTCAAATGAGGTAGACAATTCCCCATTTATCCTAATTTGCACTTTGGGGTTGGCGTAAAGAGCCATGGTTGTGTTAATAAACGAGTCGCCAAAATTGTGGGCATCAAGCACTGCGTGGAAGAAGGGCCAGGATACTTTATCGAAAGCTTTTTCGCCTCAAGTGCCGTCGCTGCTGCAGGCACGGTAGACTGTCTTGTCTTCTCTGTCATTTGACAGAAGGTGCGAATATTGCCTCTTGCAAGGCTACCTTTGATGAAAACCATTTGGTATTTGTGGATTAGTCTTGGGCTGAATGATTCTAATCTTTTTGCTAATATTTTCACAAATATTTTGACTTCCATGTTTAATAGTGAGATGGGGTGAATTTTTTTTGAGTCTGAGTGGTCCTTTGTCTCTTTGGGGACTACAACAATTGTTGCTTCCGAAGCAGGCCAGAGACTTTGCCTTGTATCGCAAAGTGGTCTAAGTCATTCTTCATCAATGATGGCATTTTGGAGTGTCTTGTAAAAGATGATGGGTCAGCCATCTGGGCCCGGAACCTTCCTGGAGCGGATTGAGCTGAGAACTATACAGGTTAGTGTAGAAATCTTTAAAGACTTTAAGGATTTTATGGGTTTTACATTTCTGAGAGCCGTCTGATGCCTTAATATGAGTAATATTATTGAAGTTGCTTCTGAGTTTGAGGGTGGCCGCTAGGGCTTTACCAGCTCTGTTAAGGAGTAGGAGCCGTTTTTTAATTTTGAGCATGAACACAAAGATAAACACCTTATTTACAGTGGAGTTGGAGTTGTATTTCAGTTGTTTAATTTCATTTAACTTTTTTTTATTTTTGAAGTGTCTAAATGCCGACTATTTTTCTTTAATTTCAATGCCTAACTTTTGCAAGACATCTTTAAGTTCATGGTTCCTGTTGGACTTACTTTTAATGATTTGACATCTCATGGTGCATTTAAACTTGTCCCATAGACCCATGGGGGAAGAGACCGGATGTGAGTTTCCATTGAAGATGAAATCTATCTCTTTATCTAGGTCTTCTCTGTCTTCTTCCTTGTCTAGGAGTTCGGTGTTTAAATGACAAATTAGATTTTTCCTTCTGCTAGAGGTGTTCAAGCGGGTCACTGAAATTGCGGCACAATCTGAGAAAAGAATAGGATGAATTTGGCATTGTAGGTGGATTGCAGGAGAGAAGCATCTACCAAGAGGTAGTCAATACAGGAGAAGCTTAAGTGTGGAGGGGAAAAGAAAGCATAATCATTGCTTGTTGGGTTGTGGAGTCTCCAGACGTCAAGAAGGCTATATCTATTGCATAATTTGAACATTTGTTTGTGGGATTTAGGTATTGTAAAATTAAAAGCAGGATGGTGGTCCAAAATAGGATCCATTGGGAGACTGGTACCGCCTACCAGTATAATTTTAGAGTGCTGTGAAATATCAGCAAGCTTCCTATTGATGGCACGCCAAAATGGCGGCTGATCAGCGTTGGGGGCATATATGTTCATTATGTATAGGTCCTGTTCACCATTATTTAGTCTGGTAAGCAGCCATCTACCACCGATGTCATGTTCTATAGCGATTACAGATAACCCTGAGTTTTTAGAGATAAGAGTAAGTACCCCACTCTTTTTTTACATGCTTCTTAACATGTTACGTCCATAACCCAGCCTTTTCTCATTGTTAAAGCTTTGTTGACGGCTATCTTAGTTTTATGAAGGAAGACTATGGTGGTCATTCTGACCCTGGCGGTCTTTGACCGCCAGGGCGGAGGACCGCGGGAGCACCGCCGACAGGCCGGCGGTGCTCCAATGGGGATTCCGACCGCGGCGGTAAAGCCGCGGTCGGACCGGCACCACTGGCGGGGTCCCGCCAGTGTACCGCGGCCCCATTGAATCCTCCGCGGCGGCGCAGCTTGCTGCACCGCCGCGGGGATTCCGACCCCCCCTACCGCCATCCAGATCCCGGCGGTCGGACCGCCGAGATCCGGATGGCGGTAGGGGGGGGTCGCGGGGCCCCTGGGGGCCCCTGCAGTGCCCATGCCACTGGCATGGGCATTGCAGGGGCCCCCGTAAGAGGGCCCCTACATGTATTTCACTGTCTGCTGCGCAGACAGTGAAATACGCGACGGGTGCAACTGCACCCGTCGCACAGCTTCCACTCCGCCGGCTCGATTCCGAGCCGGCTTCATCGTGGAAGCCTCTTTCCCGCTGGGCTGGCTGGCGGTCTGAAGGCGACCGCCCGCCAGCCCAGCGGGAAAGTCAGAATTACCGCCGCGGTCTTTCGACCGCGGAACGGTAACCTGACGGCGGGACTTTGGCGGGCGGACTCCGCCGCCCGCCAAGGTCAGAATGAGGGCCTATATCTCCTGATAGGCCTTTGCAGCAAACTAGAATTTTGGTCCTTTTCACCGAGAGATTCAGCCCTTTGGTGTTCAGTGAGATAAAGTTCAGAGAAAACATTGGTATCTGTAAAACGTGATTGGGAGAGGGTCTGGTCTAGAAGGCCTGATAAAGGCCAATGATAGTTAATGAGGCCAGATCGCTGGTACAAAGATCCCACTGCAAGAGAATGAAGTGGCACATGGGGAAGGACAGAACGGGTGTGGGGACAAACAACATTGTAAACTTGCGTGAGTTTGGTGGTCCTCAGAGCTAAAGTTGGGCCCCATCCCACCAAGGGGAGTCTCTAAGAGACGATGTGCTTTGCAAAAAAGATAGTGGAGAGTGGCATGACGGTTAATCCAGCACTGAGCCCAACGAGTAGAACACATGTGCGACAAAAGGTTTCTGAAGGTATGTTGTTAAAAGGAGTGTGTATGTCTGCATGAACAACCATGAACAGCAGAAAACAATATGTAAGTGATGGACCAACCACCATGAGGTATATAAGGGAATACGTCTTATAGCTTGTAGCGTAGATCTAATGTGTATGGGGAGTGCATAGTAAGTTGTCGCAGGCAGTTTGGCAGGGTGTGTGAATGGTTAAGTCCAATATGGACCCATCATAGATTAGCCATCATGAAAACAATAATCCAAACCATTGCATCCGCTATATAAGTACTAATGCAGTCAACAACCATTAATAGGTGAAGCAGAGGGACTAATAGCATTTGGAACAAGTGAATAAAGTCTTAGTACAGGACATTGTCAGAATCAAAAACTTTTAATAAAGAGTACATGATCAGGTCTCTAAGAAGTAGTGTGGCAGAGGTATCTCATGTAAGGTACAAATTTTAGTAGTCAGTGATTGGGTAACAGTCGCCATGGGAAACAGTAGATCTCTGGCATAAATGGCTAGGAGGCATACATTTGGCATGAATAGACACCAACAGTAGGGATTTAAAAAAAAAAACATATTTCAAAGCAGAAAGGATGTGCTGCAGACTTTGCAGATGTGGAGAGGCATCTTGGATGAGTCATGGGGCAGCAGGTCTCCTTCAGGTTTCAGGGGTCAAGTGTGATTCCTTCTGAGATTCTGATTTATTATCAAGAAATCCTGTCAGGTCAGAGGAGTCTGAGAAGATCTTTGTCAGGTCTCTGAAAGTGATATGGAATTTTGAGGGGCCATAAAAAGCGTATGGGATTTCAATTTCTGTGATTCTTATGGCCAGGAATACTTTCAGGTGGATAACTGTTTCCTTGGCATAATCCTGAGAGATGGAGATTCTGTTTTTCTGCCACATGATTGTTCTGATTTTCCTCATATGAACCAGGATTTGTTCATTTTGCTGATGCTGCAATAGTTTTGGTCTTGGTATGGTCATATTCCTTGATTTAAAGGTTGGGACCTAGTAGGCCAGTTCGATTTGATGAAGGCAATTTGTAAGGCTTTCGGAATTCAGGCGATTAGGAAGTCCGCAACAGACTTGGATGAATCTTCAACACCTTCTGGTAATCCAAAGATGTGTGGTTACTCCTTCGGTTTTGGTGTTCTTGCTCTGTTAGCTATTGTCTTAGAGCAGATATAGAGTGTTTCAAACCTTGTAGGCATTTTGAGTGGGCATTACTGTAATCTTCAATCGTGCTAATCCTAGGCTCAGCATTGGAAATTCTTATTGTCAGGTCTTTTAGATCTTTGTGTATCCCAGCGACTTCGACTTGGAGGAGGTCAGTATTTGTTTTGGTTCTTTGTGCAATGTCATTAACTGTGTTTAGCTTGTATAGAATTGCATCTAATGCTGAAGAAAAGTCAGGTTTTTCTTTGACAGTGGATTCCAGGATGGGGGAATTGCTTTGAGCATTTCAGGTTGCCTTTCGATTCCCTCTGCCTCATGATTGATTCCATGTAGTCCTGCATATTAGGATTGTATAACAAACCAATATTGTAGGTCGGTCGGAAATATGACACTCTTAGTGGTGTTCTGCACTTCTTGGTGAAAGTCGAGGAAGCGCAAGAGTTGTTTAAGGTCAGTAGCAGAGATGGCCAAGTAGGAGTGAAAAAGAAATCTGTTGGTGGGTAACTTTGCAGGTGGGTTTATTTTTGCACCAGAGGAAACCCAGACAGTGATATTGGGGGAGATCACTAGCTTGTGAGGTTAGACTACATCAATCCTGCAGAGAGTCAGTACTGAATATATCTTCACCAGTAGAGGGGCCCTTCTCAGTCATCCTTAAATACTACTTCACTCATTTTGATCAGGCAGGAGATTTATTAATTGGGTCAGTCTTGGAGTACCTTAGGCCATAACAACCTCTTGTTACAGAGCCCATCGTGGGAGCGGATCATCAGACATGATGCGTTGGTGGAAAGGTTGGACTGTTTATTGACTGGTGTGTAGGAAGGCTGATCAGTAGTCTCCTGTGCCAGCGCGATTCCTTCTACCCACCAAGATCCGCCTCGTAGGTAAAGGGCTACACGGGTCTGATGCACTGAAAAATAAAGGCTACCATCGCCCCTGCAGAAAAGACCAGGAAGCAGTGCAATAAACAGGTAAAAAGGGTGACTCGGTGGCAGGCCCAATGGTATCGAGAGGCTGGTTCAGGAGCTATGAGTACGTGTGCTGCTGGCCTCGCTTGTCTGTCTCATTGCGATTAGGGCCAACGCTGATGGATGGTCTCAGGTGTTTGATGCAGCAGGGGAGGGGGCTTGCCTCTTACCACTTCAGTTGCGCATTGGCTTCTAAGGGTGATTGTTAGAAATGGGGTTTTAGGTTGGCAGTCAGGTTGCCCTCTGTCCAAGCAAGAACCCTCACTCTAGTCAGGGTAAGTCACACACAATCCAAAATCAGCCTGTGCTCACCCTCCGGTAGCTTGGCACGAGCAGTCAGGCTTAACTTAGAAGGCAATGTGTAAAGCATTTGTGCAATAAATCATACAACACCATAGCATAACACCACAAAAATACACCACACAGTATTTAGAAAAATATATAATATTTATCTGGGTATCTTCAGGTCAAAATGATCAAAGTTGCAATACGAATTTGTAGAGATATCACTGAAAAGTGATAGAAAGTGTTTTAAGTCTTTAGAATATAAACAAAGTCTCTTTCAAGCACAAAGTACCTGGTTTCTGGTGGAAAATCTCCTCAGAGGGCCACAGGAGAAGAGGTGCGTGGAAAACTGGTGTGTGCGTTGATTTCTCCTCAGCACACACGGACTTGCGTCGTTATTTTCCACGCGGGGAAGTCGGCGTCGTTTTCCGGCGCGTGGACAGTCTCTTTCTGTGGATCGCGGGGATTACCAGTTGTCCCGGGTCTGTGCGTGGATTTTCCTGCTTGTTCTCCGGCTGGGACGCGCGTCGAAATTACGATCTCACGGCAGGCGTCGCGTCGATTTCTCCTCTAGACTTCGATCGGCGGGGCTGCGCGTTGAAATTACGATCTCACGGCAGGCGTCGCGTCGATTTCTCCTCTAGAGGTCGGGCGGCATTGTCCTTGGGAGGCCGTGCGTCGGATCTTCGATCGTCCCCAGAGCGTCGCGTTGATCAGCGTCGGAGTGCGGCATTTTTATCGCCGCGAAACAAGCTGTGCGTCGAAATTTTCGGCGCACGGAGCGTCCAAGTAAAAGAGAGAAGTCTTTTTGGCCCTGAGACTTCAAGGAACAGGAGGCAAGCTCTATTCAAGCCCTTGGAGAGCACTTTCACAGCCAGACAAGAGTTCAGCAAGGCAGCAGGGCAACAGCAAGGCAGCAGTCCTTTGTAGAAAGCAGACAGGTGAGTCCTTTGAGCAGCCAGGCAGTTCTTCTTGGCAGGATGTAGTTTCTGGTTCAGGTTTCTTCTCCAGCAAGTGTCTGATGAGGTAGGGCAGAGGCCCTGTTTTATACTAAGTTGTGCCTTTGAAGTGGGGGTGACTTCAAAGAGTCTCTAAGAAATGCACCAAGCCCCCTTTCAGTTCAATCCTGTCTGCCAGAGTCCCAGTAGGGGGTGTGGCAGTCCTTTGTGTGAGGGCAGGCCCTCCACCCTCCCAGCCCAGGAAGACCCATTCAAAATGCAGATGTATGCAAGTGAGGCTGAGTACCCTGTGTTTGGGGTGTGTCTGAGTGAATGCACAAGGAGCTGTCAACTAAACCTAGCCAGACATGGATTGAAGGGCACAATAAGATTTTAGTGCAAAGAAATGCTCACTTTCTAAAAGTGGCATTTCTAGAATAGTAATATTAAATCCGACTTCACCAGTCAGCAGGATTTTGTATTACCATTCTGGCCATACTAAATATGACCTTCCTGCTCCTTTCAGATCAGCAGCTGCCACTTCAACAGTGTATGAGGGCAGCCCCAATGTTAGCCTATGAAAGGAGCAGGCCTCACAGTAGTGTAAAAACAAATTTAGGAGTTTTACACTACCAGGACATATAACTACACAGGTACATGTCCTGCCTTTTACCTACACAGCACCCTGCTCTAGGGGTTACCTAGGGCACACATTAGGGATGACTTATATGTAGTAAAAGGGGAGTTCTAGGCTTGGCAAGTACTTTTAAATGCCAAGTCGAAGTGGCAGTGAAACTGCACACACAGGCCTTGCAATGGCAGGCCTGAGACAGGGTTAAGGGGCTACTGAGGTGGGTGGCACAACCAGTGCTGCAGGCCCACTAGTAGCATTTAATCTACCTGCCCTAGGCACATGTGGTGCACTCTGCCAGGGACTTACAAGTAAATTAAATAGTCAATCATGGATAAACCAATCAGTAGTACAATTTACACAGAGAGCATATGCACTTTAGCACTGGTTAGCAGTGGTAAAGTGCCCAGAGGTCAAAAGCCAACAACAACAGGTCAGAAAAAATAGGAGGAAGGAGGCAAAAAGTTTGGGGATGTCCCTGTCAAAAAGCCAGGTCCAACATGACCCCCTACCAGCCTAAAGCCAGGGGAGAACAATCACTATCCTGATGTACTTCCCTGTTTGAGGCGACAGAACAAGGACCCAGGCCCACAACAGCAGGGGCATGCTCCAGTTCTTCGCCTTCCTGACTCCAATTGGATCACTCTGTCCATACTCTCAGGGCCCACTAAGCCAACCCATGGGGAACCTTTCTCCTTACCTGCGGATCCCATCTGTGCAGCACCTAACCTTACTTTGCTCACAGATGTATCCCAGGAGCAGGATAGTACCACCATGACCAACACAGTGGTGTTGCCCACTCTACCCCCGGGGTGTGACACTTGTCCCCTCCCCAGGGATAACTCTGTCCACCCGGACAGCAAGCCACAGTGATTACTGACAGCTGCCAGGGATGAGAGCCAGGTCCCAGACCTCTCAAAGCTCTCCAACCACTGTGGCTGTGGAGAGTGGGGGGCGGTAGCCCCAGGTGCTGGGCACCCTTTAACCACTCTCCCTTCCACCAGGTCAGGGATGACAGCCTGAACCTGGTCCTCCCCTCTGGGGCTCTGTACCCTCCCTCCTGGAGCGGTACCCCCAGAGTCCAACATGGTCAGGGTGCTTACAGAAGTCGCCCTGTACCATTCCTCCACCAGTGCAGGGCTGTTAACCTGCAACTGGCCCTCCAACCTGGGGCCTGTACCTTCAGGTTGGACTAGGGCCCGGGGTGAGGCTTCCCTCCCCCTGCCCTCCCTTCTGGGGTCCAGCACCCTCCAACTAGGAGTGGCCTCCTCAGAAGACAACATGGTAGGGGCACTGTTATCAGTAGCCCCTCCCTCCAGGTCCGGGGGGACACCCTGAACCTGGTCTTCCAGCCCAGGGTCTGTACCCTCAGACTCGATCACTGCCTGGCAAACCAGGACTTCCTGGGAGGCACACCTACCCCCCACCAGGTCAGAGTTTAACCTCTGCACCTGACCGTTCAATTCAGAGTCACCACCCTGAAGTTGAACAATTGCCTGGCACGCCAGGACTTCCTGGAGGGCACACTGACCCTCCACCAGGTCAGAGTTTAACCTCTGAACTGGGCCACTCAACTCAGAGTCACCACCCTGAAGTTGAACAATTGCCTGGCGCACCAGGACTTTCTGGGAGGCACACCTACCTCCCACCAGGTCAGAGTTTAACCTCTGAGCCTGGTTCCCCAACCCAGGGTCACCACCCTGAGGTTGGGCAATTGCCTGGCACGCCAGGACTTTCTGGGGGGCACACCTACCCCCCACCAGGTCAGAGTTTAACCTCTGAACCTGGTCATCCAACCCAGAGTCAACACCCTGAGGTTGGACAATTGCCTGGCACAGCAGGACTTCTTGGGAGGCACACCTACCTCCCACCAGGTCAGAGTTTAACCTCTGAACCTGGGTATCCAACCCAGAGTCACCACCCTGAGGTTGGCCAACTGCCTGGCACACCAGGACTTTCGGGGAGGCACGCCTACCTCCCACCAGGTCAGAGGTTAACCTCTGAACCTGGTTCTCCAACCCAGGGTCACCACCCTGAGGTTGAACAATTGCCTGGCACGCCAGGACTTTATGGGGGGCACACCTACCCCCCACCAGGTCAGAGTTTAACCTCTGAACCTGGTTATCCAACCCAGAGTCAGCACTCTGAGGTTGGACCACTGCCTGGTACACCAGGACTTTCTGGGAGGCACATCTACCTCCCACCAGGTCAGAGTTTAACCTCTGAACCTGGGTATCCAACCCAGAGTCACCACCCTGAGGTTGAATCTTTGCCTGGCATGCCAGGACTTCCTGGGGGGCACTCTCACCCCCCACAAGGGACATACCGTCCCCATGGGTAACACAAGAGTCTGGTTGGCGCAGGACTCCTGACCTCTGCCCATCCGACAGAGTCTGGGTTTCCCCCAAACCAGAAACGGTTTCACCTGGGTCATTCCTGGGGGGCTCTGCTCTCAGAGCTGTCCCCTGACTCTCAAGGTCCTCCACTGGGGTCTGCAACCCCCTCTCAACCCTATATCTGGACTTCTGCACCCCCTCACTAGGAGGGGTACTGCCAGACACCAGAACTGTTGGGTTGCTGGCTACAGTTACCCCCCCAAGTTCTTCTGACACTGCGGGGCTTCCCTCAAAAGATTGCCCTACGGTACAGGCTAGGCTTCCCTCCTGGTGTTCCCTCATGGAACCCTCTAGGACCTGGGACCTACCTGGGACACTACAATCCTTTCCCACCTCACTCGGTTGGGAACCACCTAGATCACTCCCTTCAGGAGCACCCCCAAATGCCTCTTCAGACTCTCTGGTACTCACCCAGAAGTCTGCCTCCATTGTAAGTTCCCTGGGGTCAGAGAACTCACCCTCCACCTGGTGTTGGCATAGCTCTGGAAAATAAGGACCAGACATATGCTCTCCAGCAATTACATCATTCTGCCCTTCACATGTTTTAACCACAGTACCCTTCACCCAACCACCCAGTAACTCAACCTTGGAAAAGCACTCTACTTCACCCTCCTGAGACTGGTGAGACAGTATCTGTCTGTCCCTGACACTCAACCCATACTCTTCTGGGATGTCTCTACACTCTATATCCAGGACGTCCACCAGGGGGGAACCCTTTTCTCTGTCACTCTCTGCTAGAGTCAGTAAAGTGTCCCTCCCCCCAGTAGGAATATGACTCCCTGTGCCAGTTCCCCAATCCTTCTCAGGGATCCTGTGCATAACGGGAACTACCTCATACCCTTGAACTGCCTGGGGTGTGTCAACTCCCTTCTTCAAGTTGGGCACCACATCTCTGGGCTTGTGCCCTTCTTCAGCAGTACTAGATGCAAGATTTTTGCTGCAACCATCTGAACTGGACTCAGCCGTTCCGGCCTCCAGTTTCAGCTCTTTACAGCTCAGCTCTTGAGCTGCAATCTTTTCTTCTTCCAGGGCTAAAAGTCTTTTTGCCTCAACCTCTGCAAGATACTCCTCTAATTGTTGCTCCTGTCGCCTTTGACTTCGGAGCCATTCATCTATTTCTGGGTCACTGTCCAACTCTGAGTAGTCTTCCTCCTCATCTGAGTAGTCTTCCTCCTCATCTGAGGGGCACTTAGTCATTTGGTTTCTTGCTGCCTCTCTCTCTGCCCATCTTTCCTCCCCCCAGACTATGTAGTGATGGAGCATCTCCGCTTTAGTAGATCTCCTTGCTACAGGAAGGCCCCATTGTCTGCAAAGCTTCCTTAGGTCAGCCTTAGTGAGGTGGTCAGTACGAACAAAGAATGAGTAGGTAAGCAATCCCATTCTGATAAGATCTTACTAGCAAAAACCAAAATCCAAAGTCCAAAATATCAATAGTATATCCAGGAGGACATCAGAGAACCAAAAGCCAAAAAGATTAAAAATCAAGTTGACCTTCAACTGTGGGTAGGTAGTGAAATACTTAGCTACTGTATGTCACTGCACAAACACCAGTCCTATCCTCACCGCTGATCACCAATGTTAGAAATGGGGTTTTTGGTTGGCAGTCAGGTTGCCCTCTGTCCAAGCAAGAACCCTCACTCTAGTCAGGGTAAGTCACACACAATCCAAAATCAGCCTGTGCTCACCCTCCGGTAGCTTGGCACGAGCAGTCAGGCTTAACTTAGAAGGCAATGTGTAAAGCATTTGTGCAATAAATCATACAACACCATAGCATAACACCACAAAAATACACCACACAGTATTTAGAAAAATATATAATATTTATCTGGGTATCTTCAGGTCAAAATGATCAAAGTTGCAATACGAATTTGTAGAGATATCACTGAAAAGTGATAGAAAGTGTTTTAAGTCTTTAGAATATAAACAAAGTCTCTTTCAAGCACAAAGTACCTGGTTTCTGGTGGAAAATCTCCTCAGAGGGCCACAGGAGAAGAGGTGCGTGGAAAACTGGTGTGTGCGTCGATTTCTCCTCAGCACACACGTACTTGCGTCGTTATTTTCCACGCGGGGAAGTCGGTGTCGTTTTCCGGCGCGTGGACAGTCTCTTTCTGTGGATCGCGGGGATTACCAGATGTCCCGGGTCTGTGCGTGGATTTTCCTGCTTGTTCTCCGGCTGCGCGTCGGTCTGCGGGGCTGCGCGTCGAAATTACGATCTCACGGCAGGCGTCGCGTCGATTTCTCCTCTAGACTTCGATCGGCGGGGCTGCGTGTTGAAATTACGATCTCACGGCAGGCGTCGCGTCGATTTCTCCTCTAGAGTTCAGGCGGCGTTGTCCTTGCGAGGCCGTGCGTCGGATCTTCGATCGTCCCCAGAGCGTCGCGTTGATCAGCGTCGGAGTGCGGCGTTTTTCTCGCCGCGAAACAAGCTGTGCGTCGAAATTTTCGGCGCACGGAGCGTCCAAGTAAAAGAGAGAAGTCTTTTTGGCCCTGAGACTTCAAGGAACAGGAGGCAAGCTCTATTCAAGCCCTTGGAGAGCACTTTCACAGCCAGACAAGAGTTCAGCAAGGCAGCAGGGCAACAGCAAGGCAGCAGTCCTTTGTAGAAAGCAGACAGGTGAGTCCTTTGAGCAGCCAGGCAGTTCTTCTTGGCAGGATGTAGTTTCTGGTTCAGGTTTCTTCTCCAGCAAGTGTCTGATGAGGTAGGGCAGAGGCCCTGTTTTATACTAAGTTGTGCCTTTGAAGTGGGGGTGACTTCAAAGAGTCTCTAAGAAATGCACCAAGCCCCCTTTCAGTTCAATCCTGTCTGCCAGAGTCCCAGTAAGGGGTGTGGCAGTCCTTTGTGTGAGGGCAGGCCCTCCACCCTCCCAGCCCAGGAAGACCCATTCAAAATGCAGATGTATGCAAGTGAGGCTGAGTACCCTGTGTTTGGGGTGTGTCTGAGTGAATGCACAAGGAGCTGTCAACTAAACCTAGCCAGACGTGGATTGAAGGGCTAAAAGTGGCATTTCTAGAATAGTAATATTAAATCCGACTTCACCAGTCAGCAGGATTTTGTATTACCATTCTGGCCATACTAAATATGACCTTCCTGCTTGTTAGAAATGGGGTTTTTGGTTGGCAGTCAGGTTACCCTCTGTCCAAGCAAAAGCCCTCACTCTAGTCAGGGTAAGTCACACACTATCCAAGATTATCCTGTGCCCACCCTCTGGTAGCTTGGCACGAGCAGTCAGGCTTAACTTAGAAGGCAATGTGTAAAGTATTTGTGCAATAAATCATACAATACCACCATATAGCACCACAAAAATACACCACACAGTGTTTAGAAAAATATATAATATTTATCAGGATAATTGTAGGTCAAAAAGAATAAAGTTGCAATGGAAAATTGTAGAAATATCACAGGGAAGTGATATAAAGTGTCTTAAGTCTTTAGAATGCAATACAGTGTCTTTCAAGCACAAAGTACCTGGTTTCTGGTGGAAAATCTCCTCAGAGGGCCACGGGTGGAGAGATGCGTGGAAAAAAGGGTGTGTGCGTCGATTTCTCCTCAGCACACAAAGACTTGCGTCGTTCTTTTCCACGCGGGGAAGTCGGGCGTCGTTTTCCGGCGCGCAGACAGTCTCGTTTCGTGGATCGCGGGGATTACCAGATGTCCCGGGTCTGTGCGTGGATTCTCCTGCTTGTTTTCCGGCTGCGCGTCGTTCCGCGGGGCTGCGCGTCGAAGTTTCGATCTCACGGTAGGCGTTGCGTCGATTTCTCCTTGGAAGTCGGGCGGCGTTGTCCTTGCGAGGCCGTGCGTCGGAAATTTGGTCTCACGGCAGGCGTCGCGTCGATTTCTCCTTGGAAGTCGGGCGGCGTTGTCCTTGCGAGGCCGTGCGTCAAAGTTTCGCGCTCACGGTAGGCGTCGCGTCGATTTCTCCTGGAAAGTCGGGCGGCTTTGTCCTTGCGAGGTTGTGCGTCGAAGTCTCGATCGTCCCGAGGGCGTCGCGGCGATCAGCGTCGGTGTGCGGCGTTTTTCTCGCCGCGAAACAAGCTGTGCGTCGAAATTTTCGGCGCACGGAGCGTCCAAGTGAAAGGGAGAAGTCTTTTTGGTCCTGAGACTTCAAGGAACAGGAGGCAAGCTCTATCCAAGCCCTTGGAGAGCACTTTCACAGCCAGACAAGAGTTCAGCAAGGCAGCAGGGCAACAGCAAGACAGCAGTCCTTTGTAGAAAGCAGACAGGTGAGTCCTTTGAGCAGCCAGGCAGTTCTTCTTGGCAGGATGTAGTTTCTGGTTCAGGTTTCTTCTCCAGCAAGTGTCTGATGAGGTAGGGCAGAGGCCCTGTTTTATACCCAAATGTGCCTTTGAAGTGGGGGAGACTTCAAAGAGTGGCTAAGAAGTGCACCAGGTCCCCTTTCAGTTCAATCCTGTCTGCCAGGGTCCCAGTAGGGGGTGTGGCAGTCCTTTGTGTGAGAGCAGGCCCTCCACCCTCCCAGCCCAGGAAGACCCATTCAAAATGCAGATGTATGCAAGTGAGGCTGAGTACCCTGTGTTTGGGGTGTGTCTGAGTGAATGCACAAGGAGCTGTCAACCAAGCCCAGCCAGACGTGGATTGTAAGGCACAGAAAGATTTAAGTGCAAAGAAATGCTCACTTTCTAAAAGTGGCATTTCTAGAATAGTAATATTAAATCCGACTTCACCAGTCAGCAGGATTTTGTATTACCATTCTGGCCATACTAAATATGACCTTCCTGCTCCTTTCAGTTCAGCAGCTGCCACTTCAACAGTGTATGAGGGCAGCCCCAATGTTAGCCTATGAAGGAAGCAGGCCCCACAGTAGTGTAAAAACGAATTTAGGAGTTTTACACTACCAGGACATATAACTACACAGGTATATGTCCTGCCTTTTATCTACACAGCACCCTGCTCTAGGGGTTACCTAGGGCACACATTAAGGGTGACTTATATGTAGAAAAAGGGGAGTTCTAGGCTTGGCAAGTACTTTTAAATGCCAAGTCGAGGTGGCAGTGGAACTGCACACACAGGCCTTGCAATGGCAGGCCTGAGACAAGGAAAAGGGGCTACTTAAGTGGGTGGCACAACCAGTGCTGCAGGCCCACTAGTAGCATTTAATTTACCAGCCCTATGCACAAAAAGTACACCTTACTAGGGACTTATAAGTACATTAATAGTCCAATCAGGTATGATTCAAGGTTACCATGTTTTAAGGGAGAGAGCATATGCACTTTAGCACTGGTTAGCAGTGGTAAAGTGCGCAGAGTCTAAAAACCAGCAAAAATGAGGTCAGAAAAAGAGAAGGAGGAAGGCAAAAAGTTTGGGGATGACCCTGTCAAAAAGCCAGGTCCAACATGACCCCGTCCCAGCCTAAAGCCAGGGTAGACTAATCAACACTCTGATGGACTTCCCTGCTTAAGGCGATAGAACATGGACAATGGCCCACTACTGCAGGGGCACTCGCCAGTTCTACGCCTTTCCGAACTCAGTGAGGCTTCTTTGTCTATACTCTCTGGGGCCACTGATCTGGCCCATGGGGAACCCTTCTCATCACCTGAGGACCCCATCTGTACAGCTCCTAACTTTAATTTGCTTACAGATGTATCCCAGTATGCAGACAGTATCACCATGGCCAACAACGTGATGTGGCCCATTCCATTCCTTGGGTCTGACTTCTGTCCCCAACCCAGGGAAAACTCTGCCCACAAGGACAGAAACCAATAGATGCCACTGACAGCTGTCAGTGTTATGAGCCAGGCCCCTGACCATCCACTGCTAGGTGGAGACCCGGAGGGAGGCCGTTGGCTGAGCTTCTCCTCCAGCTGGGGGGCTGGTAGGGAGCTCCCAAGGGATTCCTGTAGCATCCCAGAATGGGGGGTAGTAACCCCAGGGGTCTGGCACCCCTTCTCCACTCTCACCAGGTCAGGGGTGGGTCCCTGATACTGGTCCCTCAGCCCAGGGTCTGTACTCTGAGGCTGAACAGAGGACAGGGGTGAGTCCTTTTTCCCCGTGCCTCCCCATCTGGGCTTCCATACCCTCCTCTGGGGAGTGGTACCGCCAGATATCTGAACTGTTAGGGCACCCTTGGGGGTCGGCCCTCTCAGCTCTCCTGACACTAAGGGAAACTCATTCCCCAGAATGCAGTCAATGGGCAGCTGGGGACTAACTATGACCCGCCTCTGGGTCACCTCCCCACCCCATTCTAGGGACACCCGGGCCATGGGGCGGAAGAAATCTTCCCCAATGGCTGGAGTCACTCTACACACCTGTCCGGTGTACTGCTCTGGTGACACTAGTCTCTCCACAATCATGGTAAGACTAGCCCCCGTGTCTCTCAGAGCGGTGACTGGGATCCCATTCACTCCCACCTGGTGGAAGTGACGACTCCCACCCTCAGGGATCACCAGTTTACCCTCTGAGTCCACCTCCCAACTGAAGGAGATGGAGGCATGGTCTACGACCTGCCCCTGGGGACGACATTCCCCTAAGACCACATTGGCCACCCCTGTAGAGGTCCCAATATTGGGTGAGTTCTTTGGACAGACAGAGTCCCCCTTCCTATGTCCTATCTGGGAACACTCAAAGCAGCGGGGTTGGGAATGGGATGCTTTGGGCCACTGCCCACCAGAACCCCCACCCTGTTTCTCAGAGGGGGTATGGGAACCCTTTCTTCCCCCCTTACTCTGGAACTCGTCTGGGTCATCTCTAACCTCCCCCTCACTTTGTTGGGGGGAACCGGAACTACCCTTCTCGGGGTAACTCCCAGATACCTTTTTGGACACTCTGGTGCTTGCCCAGAGGTCCGCCTCCTCAGCAAGCTTCCTGGGATCAGTCAGCTTACTATCCACTAAGTGCTGGCGCAACTCTGTAAAAGTAGTATTAAGCATATGCTCTCTCAGAATCAAGTCATATAAACCTTTATAATCAGTTACTTTGTTGCCCCGCACCCATCCATTCAGTGCCTTACTAGAGAAATCAAAGAAATCTACCCATGTTTGTGTGGTTTGTTTGGTGCTGTCCCTGAACTTCTGACGGTATCCCTCAGGGGTCAGCCCAAACTTGGCAAGTAAAGTGGCTTTCTGGAGTGGGTATGTGTTTTGATCCGGTGGATCCAATGTGAGAAGTGTGTCCCTCCCCAATGGCGGCACATAACCCCACATAGCTACCCCCCATTGCCCTTCAGGAACCTCATGAGCCCTTAGTGCAACTTCATAAGCAGCTAACCATTTATCTATGTCATCTCCCACCACAAAACTGGGCACCACATTTTTGGGTATACGAACCTTCTTTTCTCCAGCAGGCCCTGTCTGTATGCTGCCACCATTATTGCTGGATTCAGACTGTCTTGCCTTGATCTCCAGCTCCTTGAGACTCAGTTCATGAGCCAACAATAGTTTCTTTTCAGCCAACGCTCTTTCAGCTTCCACTTGTTTGGCTGCTCTTTCAGCTTCTGCTTGTTTGGCTGCCCTTTCAGCTTCTGCTTGAATCTGTTTGGCTGTTCTTTCAGCTTCAATCTGTTTGGCTGCTCTTTCAGCCTCAGCTTGTTTGGCTTCTCTTTCTGCCCTCCTCTCCTCCTGTTGTGCCTCAATTTTCAGTTTTGCCATTTGCAATTGGAACTCCCTTTCCTCTCTCCTTTCCTCTGCGGTCAGGCTTTGCATGGAGACACTGCTCCCTGGTCTGGAAGGGTGCACAATTGCAGTGGTAACACCATCCATAGATAGTGAAAATCCTTCTGAGGGGCCATTTTCTGGCTCCTCTTCCTCATCATCCTCTAAATGGGCTTCTGCCCAGGCCCTCAGCGCCACTTGAAAGTCCTCCTTTCTGGAGGCCCCTTGGGTGGGTACCCTTAATGCCCTGCAGAATCCTCTTAGTTGTTTGACCGTGTATGTATCCAACTGGACTAGGTCAAAGTCCCCTGTCTGAGACCCAGTCAGAGACATGTTGAGTGAGGATTTAGTTTTTGAAAATTGTCAGGAAAAAAACGGATTTTCAAAAAGAGATAAAAACCAAGTTGACCTTCAACTGTGGGTAGGTAGTGAAATACTTAGCTACTGTATGTCACTGCACAAATACAAGTCCTATCCTCACCGCTGATCACCAATGTTAGAAATGGGGTTTTTGGTTGGCAGTCAGGTTACCCTCTGTCCAAGCAAAAGCCCTCACTCTAGTCAGGGTAAGTCACACACTATCCAAGATTATCCTGTGCCCACCCTCTGGTAGCTTGGCACGAGCAGTCAGGCTTAACTTAGAAGGCAATGTGTAAAGTATTTGTGCAATAAATCATACAATACCACCATATAGCACCACAAAAATACACCACACAGTGTTTAGAAAAATATATAATATTTATCAGGATAATTGTAGGTCAAAAAGAATAAAGTTGCAATGGAAAATTGTAGAAATATCACAGGGAAGTGATATAAAGTGTCTTAAGTCTTTAGAATGCAATACAGTGTCTTTCAAGCACAAAGTACCTGGTTTCTGGTGGAAAATCTCCTCAGAGGGCCACGGGTGGAGAGATGCGTGGAAAAAAGGGTGTGTGCGTCGATTTCTCCTCAGCACACAAAGACTTGCGTCGTTCTTTTCCACGCGGGGAAGTCGGGCGTCGTTTTCCGGCGCGCAGACAGTCTCGTTTCGTGGATCGCGGGGATTACCAGATGTCCCGGGTCTGTGCGTGGATTCTCCTGCTTGTTTTCCGGCTGCGCGTCGTTCCGCGGGGCTGCGCGTCTAAGTTTCGATCTCACGGTAGGCGTTGCGTCGATTTCTCCTTGGAAGTCGGGCGGCGTTGTCCTTGCGAGGCCGTGCGTCGGAAATTTGGTCTCACGGCAGGCGTCGCGTCGATTTCTCCTTGGAAGTCGGGCGGCGTTGTCCTTGCGAGGCCGTGCGTCAAAGTTTCGCGCTCACGGTAGGCGTCGCGTCGATTTCTCCTGGAAAGTCGGGCGGCTTTGTCCTTGCGAGGTTGTGCGTCGAAGTCTCGATCGTCCCGAGGGCGTCGCGGCGATCAGCGTCGGTGTGCGGCGTTTTTCTCGCCGCGAAACAAGCTGTGCGTCGAAATTTTCGGCGCACGGAGCGTCCAAGTGAAAGGGAGAAGTCTTTTTGGTCCTGAGACTTCAAGGAACAGGAGGCAAGCTCTATCCAAGCCCTTGGAGAGCACTTTCACAGCCAGACAAGAGTTCAGCAAGGCAGCAGGGCAACAGCAAGACAGCAGTCCTTTGTAGAAAGCAGACAGGTGAGTCCTTTGAGCAGCCAGGCAGTTCTTCTTGGCAGGATGTAGTTTCTGGTTCAGGTTTCTTCTCCAGCAAGTGTCTGATGAGGTAGGGCAGAGGCCCTGTTTTATACCCAAATGTGCCTTTGAAGTGGGGGAGACTTCAAAGAGTGGCTAAGAAGTGCACCAGGTCCCCTTTCAGTTCAATCCTGTCTGCCAGGGTCCCAGTAGGGGGTGTGGCAGTCCTTTGTGTGAGAGCAGGCCCTCCACCCTCCCAGCCCAGGAAGACCCATTCAAAATGCAGATGTATGCAAGTGAGGCTGAGTACCCTGTGTTTGGGGTGTGTCTGAGTGAATGCACAAGGAGCTGTCAACCAAGCCCAGCCAGACGTGGATTGTAAGGCACAGAAAGATTTAAGTGCAAAGAAATGCTCACTTTCTAAAAGTGGCATTTCTAGAATAGTAATATTAAATCCGACTTCACCAGTCAGCAGGATTTTGTATTACCATTCTGGCCATACTAAATATGACCTTCCTCCTCCTTTCAGTTCAGCAGCTGCCACTTCAACAGTGTATGAGGGCAGCCCCAATGTTAGCCTATGAAGGAAGCAGGCCCCACAGTAGTGTAAAAACGAATTTAGGAGTTTTACACTACCAGGACATATAACTACACAGGTATATGTCCTGCCTTTTATCTACACAGCACCCTGCTCTAGGGGTTACCTAGGGCACACATTAAGGGTGACTTATATGTAGAAAAAGGGGAGTTCTAGGCTTGGCAAGTACTTTTAAATGCCAAGTCGAGGTGGCAGTGGAACTGCACACACAGGCCTTGCAATGGCAGGCCTGAGACAAGGAAAAGGGGCTACTTAAGTGGGTGGCACAACCAGTGCTGCAGGCCCACTAGTAGCATTTAATTTACCAGCCCTATGCACAAAAAGTACACCTTACTAGGGACTTATAAGTACATTAATAGTCCAATCAGGTATGATTCAAGGTTACCATGTTTTAAGGGAGAGAGCATATGCACTTTAGCACTGGTTAGCAGTGGTAAAGTGCGCAGAGTCTAAAAACCAGCAAAAATGAGGTCAGAAAAAGAGAAGGAGGAAGGCAAAAAGTTTGGGGATGACCCTGTCAAAAAGCCAGGTCCAACACTGCTCCTTTCAGATCAGCAGCTGCCACTTCAACAGTGTATGAGGGCAGCCCCAATGTTAGCCTATGAAAGGAGCAGGCCTCACAGTAGTGTAAAAACGAATTTAGGAGTTTTACACTACCAGGACATATAACTACACAGGTACATGTCCTGCCTTTTACCTACACAGCACCCTGCTCTAGGGGTTACCTAGGGCACACATTAGGGATGACTTATATGTAGTAAAAGGGGAGTTCTAGGCTTGGCAAGTACTTTTAAATGCCAAGTCGAAGTGGCAGTGAAACTGCACACACAGGCCTTGCAATGGCAGGCCTGAGACAGGGTTAAGGGGCTACTGAGGTGGGTGGCACAACCAGTGCTGCAGGCCCACTAGTAGCATTTAATCTACCTGCCCTAGGCACATGTAGTGCACTCTGCCAGGGACTTACAAGTAAATTAAATAGTCAATCATGGATAAACCAATCAGTAGTACAATTTACACAGAGAGCATATGCACTTTAGCACTGGTTAGCAGTGGTAAAGTGCCCAGAGGTCAAAAGCCAACAATAACAGGTCAGAAAAAATAGGAGGAAGGAGGCAAAAAGTTTGGGGATGTCCCTGTCAAAAAGCCAGGTCCAACAGTGATCTTGCACTGGGGCTGTGTCCTTCAGCTTCCACAGGCTCTCCTGCACTACAAACAAAAGCCCTCACTGGTATTTGGTCAGATCCGGACGAAGGATCATCCTGGGTCCGCCATTTTGCAGGAGCACGATGGCTGCATCGGAGTTGAAGATGTGTAGCGGCGGGTAGGAATGTGTATGTGGGTGCTCTAAAAACACTCCCCCATGTTAGCTCAGATGAACGCTGTTTATATTCTTGCATTAGTGGAATGGATAAGTAATTTAGCCTGACATCCGCGCAAGAGGCTCGCCAAAGCTCAAGGGCGAGCTACCATATTTGTTGTGAGCCAAGCTACACCCCAAAAGTTTCTGTGTTTTAACGGGACAAACTCAATTGTTGTCTTTTGCTACCTAAACTCCAGCACCATCCCTTTCCTCCAACATGCGTCCTTGCCATTTACAGGGTGACATTTGTTTATTCCCTCATTTACAGCCACAACCTTTTTTCTAGTTTTTCCCTTGTTTTTTCTTTTTTCTCTCTCACTCCCTTCGCTATAATGAGCCCTTATTCTTAGCCCTCCTCGGCGCATGCTCTTGTTTTAGAATGTACTTGCCTCTGGACCACTCCAGGGTGCTGGACTGTAAAGCTGCTTCTGTTTCTTTTTGTCATGCTCTGTGCCCGCAATTATTTGCCCCTTAAGTGCTTCTTGCCGTCTTCTGTCTACAGCAATATAATGTTGTCACACTTTATTCCTTTGGTCTCTATCATAAAATATGCTTTTAATAGCTTGTTGTAACTAACAATCACGCTTTTACATGCTGTTTTTGAAACAACACTTTCTGTTGGTTAGTTTTCAAAGAGATAAATTAATAGAACAAAGGCAATATTATAGAAACAATGATAAAGTCTTGAGTAGGGACCAGTGAAAAAACAACAGCAAAATGAGTTGTCCAGACTATCACATGTAAGAAATGGAAGGAAAGACTAGCAAAAGCAAAATAGTTTAAATTGGGAGTTACAATGTCAGCAAGTTAGTGTACATTGGCCTGAAAACATATTAGAAGTGTAATATTGAGAAAATGATGGATGCAAATGCCTTAATCAATAATAACCTTTGACATTTACCATGAGTATCGCTGCATTTCATTCCATCGTTTTGCTCATCTGTGCCTTACAGAGTCTTAGCAACCATGTGACAAATCAATCCTAGCCTCACCCCAGGAGAAGCATTCCAGCTTGAAGAGGTAGGTAGTGTCCTTTCTGCAAGGGACCAGCAGTATTTGCGAACATAGTTTGCTTTTATTGGGTCTCTTTGGCACCTTACAGTTTGATTCCACGAAATACAGAACCCCTGTCCATGCACACCTGTATCACTTAGGGTGACTGGGTAACGTTTGAGTATATTATCTTATATTCGTAAGACCTTACTGTGGAAGAGAGCAACGCATATGCAAATGAGCCTTAGCACTTCTCTTAAAGAAGCAGTCCAACGTGAACTCTTTGGCCACGTTCCCTATCCATAGAAATACAAGGGCACGCAGATGGCTTTTAGCTCTACTGGGTATCAATGGTGAGGTGAAGCTATAGTTGCTAGATGCAGGAAGGCACCATCAGCAACTCTAGATAGGTTTCATCATTTTCAAATGCTTGAGTGCTTGAGCTCAGCTAGCTATGTTACTCTAAATAGCAATCCAATCTATTGTCCATTTGCTCAAGTCAGTTGTGGCCCGCCCCAAAGGGTGCAATTCAGCATCAACCAGTAGGCCACGTGTCCTCTGTGCAGGAGCACAAGTGAAGTGCCCATTTGAAACCTGCGTACTAATTTAATACTAATCTGAGAAAGTATCATGTCAGTAACCAAAGTTGATCCACAAAGTAGGACACAGACGCATTGTACAATGCCCATTTAGATTAATCAACTCTTGATCCACCTGAACGAGATCTGAAAATTATACAAATAATACATGGAAAATAAATAAGAGGCAATAGAAGAACAATCCAAAGTACGTGTAACTCTCTGGCAGGCGCGTTATTAGACCCACTAGTAAGGGTTTTAGGAGGGATTGACATCTGAAATGGGTATACCATGGGAATTCTCCCCAAGGGATGTTGTAAACTGATGCCCAGTAGACACATTTGGACTTGTTAATTGGCCAGACTGATCTAGTGTACAGTGACTGTTGAGAAATACACTTAAACCAAAATAGTGTAGTATTACAGCCCTTGTTGAGTGCATGGTTGATCAAAACAAACCTGTATTCAGGAACAGTGTGAAATGGTGTTGAGGTTGTTCCCACCAAAAATAGAGCATGAATGTTTATGTAAGGTGTTCCCTGCCTCGGTAAGAAAAGACTGAGATGCTAGTCTGTCTCTGTTCAAAACATTCTGCTCTGGAATTTACTTCTGACTACTGAAGAAAACCATCTGACAATCAGGAAACCCCTAAAACGTAATCTTTCATGACAGGCCTTTCCGGGTTTAGCAGTTCCCACTATTGCTCTAACGGGACTGCTCGGGAAACAGCCTAACAGTACACGTGGTGCTATATACCAGCAATAGCCACAACACTAGTTCAACTAATGATAGCAAACATTGATAGAATAGAGAACGACCTTTAAGGTCATTGTTTGGCTGTTGGCACATTCAGCATTAAAACGTTGCATAAAATATATGTTTAGCCACAAAAAACGTAAATGCATTTCATTATTGCCACTGTTTGATTGTACGACGAGTATACGTTGTTCTGTTCATTCCTGACTTATTGTAACGTGATCTGGTCAGACTTTTGTCCGGGGCGCTTGTTGCTATAAATTACAGATTGTACCTTTGGTTCCTTAAAAGGTCATTTAAAACGTTTTTGCTTTTCGCCCTTGCTCTGAAACACCCATGCATTATTACTGTTTCCTGCCATGTAAGTCTGTCATTTTGTAAGTTCCAGGTAACTATTTAACGCACAAATATTTAGGTTGTTGAAAAATTAGCGCACCATTTTCTAGAAGTTTCTAGACCTCCTAATACTGGAGCTGAATAAAATAGCCAATCATGCCTTGACAAGGGTGTTTTCTTCTCCTCTTTGAATGTTAAGCTACAGAAAATACGAATAAAAAGATAAATCAGAGCACGGCAGCTAGAATAGTGCACCTTTTGCTAATATGCTTCTATTTGGCAATAATATATTTCCCATTACGGCTTCTCACCACCGTTTGCCGATTTGTAGCTTTGTGGGTGTTTCTTCTATACTTTGAATTGCTCTTTATTTCTTTACAGATTGCTACAAATGGACTAACGGATCGAAAGCAGAATGATCACAGAAAAGTTTCCCAAGGAAGGCTGACTCCACGTACACCTCAATTCCTTACCTCAAAAGAGACTCTCTCAGAACACAAAGAAAACTTTGATCCACTGAAACAGATGGCTAATTCCCCAAAAACCTCAATGACCAATAAGGAGAGCTGTAAAACGACTGTAGTTGATAGCACCTCTTTTTATAAAAAAGACCCGGGAACATCAATAGCACAGAAATTGAAGGAAATTGACTCATCAGTGGCAAACCATCCACCAGCAAAAGGTTTTGGGATGGCCAATCTAAATTCTAAATGTGCACCAAAGGATCAGTCTGCACCCAAGTTGGAATGTAAAGCGGAAATTAAAACATTTACCAGCCGGCCCCCGCTCCTGAGGGCTCTCTCCTGGGATAGTTCAGAACCTGGGCAAAAGGAATCAATTTCTGAATCTGATGAAAAAGAGGAGGACAACTGTTCGCCTTTGGACACATTTATCAATAAACTACCCACTATACCAGTGTTCAAAGACTTTCACATTCAACCAGTTCGACTGCAGAAACTATCTAAGCTAAGAGAGGTACGTTTCTTTCACCAACACATAACTTATAATGCTTTATGTGTATTTCTCATGTATCCTGTGAGATCTAGCATGTAACCTCTGTAAGCCCATGAGGGCTCATTGGAGGCTTGAAGATAGTCAATGATGACGTAAGTGATTGCCATTAATATCTTTGCCATATAAATTTATCTCAGTGGGATATCCTGGAAATCTGGCAAGACCTTGGCTCTGGTGGACTTCTTGAACACTCCTGATCTATCAGATGTAACCTAGGTGTTAAGATGACATTGACTGTGTGATTGTTGGGATGCCGAAAGAACAATGAAATGAAAGTGCCAAGTTGTGTTCTGCCACATGAAAAACGGATACATTTCTGGCCATTTACAAGTGTAATTAATCTGGCTTTTATCTGTTACTTTTCAATCAGATATGTAGGCTTTACGTAAAAGTGATGCAAACCAAGGCACATAATTTTGGGTTGGAATTCTTTATCCAACACAAACAAGGATTTGCTTTGGAAAGCTTTCAAAAGTAACAAAAAATTTCAGTATGTGGTACTTTGTGGTAAGAGGGCTTTCGATGGGTGGTACATGATCTTTCCCATGCAACCACTCTTCGGCATTGACACACATCCCTATCTACTAACCTTTGTAGACAGGGATTTGTCCCTAAACCTTATGCCTCTTTGACCGTTTTTTTAATGGAAGGTTCCAGTTAGATCTAGCATCCTTGGTGTGGTATTCCCCCAATCTTTTTGCCTTCACTCCTCCTGTTTGCTGGATTTGACTTTGTTGGCTTTAGGACTCTTTGCAATGCTAACCAGTGCTAAAGCGCTTGCACTCTCTCTCTAAAACATGGTAAAATTGAACTACACCTAACTGGCACATTTAATTCCCTTGTAGGTCTTAGTAATGTGGTACCACATCTACCCCGGGCCTGGAAATGAAACTCTACTAGTGGGTTTGCAGAACTCATTGTGCCACCCAGTATCATAGCCTTTTAAAACATCACAGGTCTTCCACTGCAGCTTGTGGTGCAATTTTAAAGTGTAATTTTGACCTGGCAGCATACCTTTTTGCCAGGTCTAAACCTTCAGCTTTAATACAAATAGGTCACCCTTAGAGTAGTGCCTATAGGCTCATAAGGCAGGGTGCATTGTATTTAAATAATAGGACATGTGGGTTTAAATTTATCTGTCCTAGCAGTGAAAAACTACTAAAATCGTTTTTTACTACTGTAAGGTGGATCTCTCGCATTGACTAACACTGAGTTACTTTAGTACACTTAATAGGTGATACCTTTTGATTGGGAGCAAATATAAATATGTTGTTTATATTCAAAACATTGTAATTTTAAATCCTCTTCAATGGTACAGTCCAATTTTAAGTCACAATTCTGAAAATGGCACTTTTAGAAAATTGGTATTTTCTTGTCCTAACCATTTGTGCATTCTGCCAGTGGTGTGGATCACATGACCGTGAATGGCTATACTATTGGGGTTCATGTATTCCTCCCCGACAGTGACATAAAAGGGTACTAGAAGTGGGCATAATGGGCCATTCTGCCAGGATGGCTGGGTGAGGGCTGTTTCCTGCCCCACTGACACTTCAAAGGGCATGCCTCTAGCACACCCACAGCATTCTTACACTAGTCTTTTGTTACCCTAGACTTCTTGGAGCCTTGACAGGGGAAGGGAAGATTTTTCCAGAATCAGATGTGGTGGTAGATTAGAGAATCCCACACTTCAAAGGCTGGCACCAGGTATAATTATTGAACCTCCTGAGCCACTCTTGAGTACACTCCTAGACCTTGGACATTACAAAAGAAGGACTGCCTTGTCCCTCAGAAGAGTGCCGTGCTGCTACCAGAGTACTGCCTTGCTGCTTGAGGACTGTCTTGCTCTCTGAGAAGGAAGACTGGATATGCTTTCTGCATCTCAGCAAACCTGGGTGACTTCAAGAGTCAGATGGCTGGCCTCCTGTCCGAACTACAGGGACATAATTAGCATCTTATATGGAAAAATATATAAATAGTCTGCAGCCAAAAGAGATCAGAATAAGGCAAACAATACTTGTTCTCACAAAGTCTTAGGAGCTACTTAGCAATACTTATGCAAGAAGAGTACTCACTTTGCATGAGGCACCAAGCCTGAGAATTCACTGGTGTCGGTGGTGGATGTGATCTTTCACAGTCGTGCAGGATATTACTGTACTGGATTGCAGTAAGTTAAAACAACCAAGCACAAAATACTCAAGTGGGGAGTGTAGGGGCAGAGGTTGTAACCCACCAGAAGATTCTGATCAACATGGTGATAAATAATGTACCATACGCCAAATATTACATAAAATATGATAAAACACCATGGATTCTGAATGGTCGCTATGAATGATTGCACTTCTTTCATTGTGTCTAGCTAAGTCTGACCCTCCCCATGAAAGATGCAAGAGTCACTTTTCTAAAGATATTTTAAGGAAAGGGTGGCAAATGGTGCGTTTGTCAGCACAATTTCCCATAAAAAGCATAATAGGAAGAGGTAATAGAGGCAGTTCATAAATTCAGTTTCACATGGCCTGTCTCTCACCAGAGCATCTATGTACACTTTCAGTTTCTTTATTTTCCTGTTTCTTCTGAGCAGGTTCTCAATATATTTAACATGTATGAGAATTTCATAGAAAGGTGTACCAATAAAAATACATACATTTCTCAATTATCAGCAGTATGTGGAGTTATGCAGATTTAGATGGTCATACAGTGGGGTTACTACTCATGTAGGGTCACTTCACAGGTCTAGAAAGCAGACAGGTTACACTATTCTTATAGATAAGATTTTCAAACAGCAGTACAGATTATGACTGAAATAGCTCCTTTAAAAATATTTATGGAAATTGTAGGAAGGTAGATAATCATTTGGGGTGAACAAGTGTCCACCTCCATGAATAAGGCTACCACCAGCAAGATGTCACACAAATTAAATAAAATAAACCTGTTTCAGTTCCTGATACACAAATCAGTCAGACACAATATAAAAGCAGTGTGTTAAGTATTTGAGCAGTGCAGTCACAGTATAAAAAAGGACTCAAAACACAATAAAATTCCACAACAAACTTTCAAATAAAGGGAAATCATTTTTGAGTATATTACGATCAAATTGACTAATATCCAATAGTGGGTACTGCTGATATGAATTAATAAAGACTTAAGTGAAAATAGCTACAAAAAGCACACAATGCCAATGATAGTTTATGGAAGTGGTACACTGGGACCTAGGCATGATTTGAGGTAAACCCCAATGGAGCCCTGGTGAGATGAAACAAGTGGATTGGTCCCAGTGAAAGTCTGAAAATCAAAAAGTTTGAAAAAGTTTCTAGGTCCCACTTCAGAAAGGTACTTTGTCACTTTTTTAAGTCCCAATGCAGAAAAAGGATTTTGTCATTATTTTGATAAGAAAAAACATCTTTGACCAGGCCACCACTGAAATTGTAGCTGCTGCATTGGAACCAAAAGACGGATTCTTGAATCAGGTTGGTCACACAGGAGCTTTGAAGCTTTGAGGATTTCTCACTGAATCATTTCTAAGTCCCAAAGGGGAGAATGGGATTTCATCATATTTCAGAGGTGCTGGGAGCCTTGAGCAAGATGAAACTGAAATTCAGTCTGATACCATGGTACTGCCGGTTAGATACTTTTTGCAAGTCCCCCTGGATCTTTGGAGGAAATATTTTCAAAAGTTGCCATACTTTCCTCTGGTGGCAAAACATCCACAGGAGTACACCTCTGAGGCCCAGAGGACCCCAGGGGAGGACACCTAGAGACTCTCAGGGTGTCAGGCAGAGGCCAGTAGTAAAGTGTAGTCCAGGTCCATTTGCAAGTGATAAGTTTGTGGTGTCCCTGTATCCACACAGGTCAGCCATCTAAATCTTAGAGTCCACTTCTGTATCCTGGGTACAAGAGGGAGCAGGTGCTGTCTTTCAGGTTTTCTCTGAGGTTACATACAGCAACTCCAGTTATTTCCTTATCGTCCACAGGTCTAGTAAAACTTCAAAGGATGGTTCCTGAGGTTGCCATATTTGTGCTTGGCACTAAATAAGTGGGTTGTGGGATGGAGGGCTCTTAGGCACTCTCAAACCAGTGGGATAAAAGTTGGAGGGGGGATCCCTTTATACTTGTTTTCAGCAGTTCCTGTTTGACCTATTGCAAGCATTCCCACAGTGCCCCTACCTCTCAACATTCAAGATGGGGAAATCCGTCTATACTTGTGCAGAGCACATGTCTCCACCCAGAGATGTAGCTAGGGTAATAAGCAGTCTCCTCCTCTGAGGCTACTCAAAACCACTTCTAGGGGTTGCTTTCTTCCCACTAGGTTTGGTGCCGGCCTGACTATGGGGACAAAGACTGGGGCTCTCCATGTTACGCTTAACATTTGTAAGTGAAAGGGCAGGCCACTCTAAAGTTAATTTGGTTTCTGGGCCTACCCCAGAAGAAAGAAACCTCGACCTGCTCGAGAGCCACTGTCTCTGCTCTAGGAGGCAATTTCACACCTCTTTCACACCCAGTTCAAGCCAAATATGGTCTGGGCAGTTAAGGCAAATTAGGGTCCAGCAGCTTCAGGTAGGAAACGTAAATAACAACGCAGTCAGTGTATACAATGCATTTACCATGCTGCCATTACCACTCACATGGGTTTAGCTTTTACTACACATATGCGTGTAGAAGGCAGAGAGAGCAGTCTAGCTGTCTGGGCGGAACCGGAAGGAGCAGAGAGCAGAGGAGAGAGAGGTAAGTGGGGCTGGGGCCAGCTTTGGAGGGGGGAGTTGGTGTAGTTGTTTGGACAGGACAGGGCCGGTGTACCTTTTAGGGCAGGGTGGGGTAGGTTTTAGGGTTTACGGTGGAGTTGGCGGTGGGAGGTAGGGGTAGTTTTAAGGATAGGCTGGAGGTTTTAGGGTTCAGGGAAGAGGCAGGGGGTCAAGTAGTTTTTAGGACAGGGTGGAGTAGGTTTTAGGGTTCAGGGCGGGGTAGGGTTAGGGTAGTTTTTAGGGCAGGGCGGGATAGGTTTTAGGGTTCAGGGCAGGTGGTCAGCATAGTTTTTAGGACAGAGCAGGGTAGGATTTAGGATTCGGGCAGGGTGGTTGGGGTTTTAGGACTGGACAAGGCAGTTTTAAGGACTGGGGGTGGATTGCAGAGTACGGTATCAGATGTAAGGGGGCAGGGTGGGGCACAATTTACTACGAATTTTCCTTTACCAAAAATGCTTTTACCGCAAAATTAGTTGTAAAGGCATGTGTAGTAAAGACACAGTCCTTGTTGAGACCGCGTTCTTAAGGCATGCGTGGGTCAGGCATGCGTGAGTCCATCATACATCCCTTCAGGCAGAGTAAAGATAACTTTCTAAAAGTTACATTTCTATTACATTTAATATAAGTTCAATTTCACCATTGGATTGAATTTGAATTACATTTAAAAGTAAGACTTTAAACACAATTTGTAGTTAGTACAAGTCAAAATGTATATATTTCAAAATGCAATGTATACCATGACTTTTCCAATGTTCAGTTACAACCTGACCAGTGAGTGGCTGTTGTTTTGGCTTAGCTTAGAGTTTTAATTATTATGCACCCTACTATGTGGGCAGCAAGGTGTGCTTAGGGGTCACTTATTTAATATTTAAAATAAAGTTATCCTACCTGTCATAGGTGTGTTTTTAACAGAACTGGGTAGCAGAGTTCAAACTGCTGCTGTTAGGAAACACAGGATATGCCGGAAGATGTGTATTTTACTGGCACTGTAGCGGATGGCACAAAAGGTGCTGTAGTCCACTGGTGGCATTTATCTTTCCATGCCATGGTTGTATTTCTGCACCATATACAATGGTCTTAAAGGAAAGTTAAATGTGCCAATCCAGTTTTAAACCCATTTCAACACCTGTTTTAGAGGTCAGAGCACACACACTGGGCACTGGATAACAAGCAGTGTCTCAGTGTTAGAATTCAATATTACCAACATATGTGTTCTAAAACAATGCAAAAAACAGTAGTGATGACCCAGAAGGGTTCACTTTGCAACAGATATACAATATCTTTATCAGTAAACATCAGCTTGTCCTTCTTTCATAACTAGATGTATTTTCCTAGCAGGTAGTTTACTTTCACGTTGGAAAAGTAAACCAGATTTCTCCAAGCAAAATTTTTAATGAACAAAACACATTTTTCACTTAAAATACCACCTTTCTTATTTAATTGAAAGCATTTTAGTGTCCAAACATCAGTTTATTACGTTCATTATGTACTCACAAGTACCACTGTCATATATGGATAGAGTCTGCCTCTCATGCCGAGGCACCATTATCTCATCCAAAGGATACCTTAAATATACCAGGAATCATCACCGAAACGCTAGGACCATCATTATGCCAAGGATGAACATCATCATGCAATGGCCAAACACAAGCAACTATGACTTACCGCCAATATACCAAGGCAAATTTTTGCCATGAACAGACAACATCAGTATGCCAAGAGTTACTACCACAGGTTCTGTGTTTTGTCAAGGGGGCACCATCATGTAAGAGATGCCCCCAATTAGGTTCAGTTCAATGCAATACACCAAGCCCAGTGTTTTGCCAGTGGTGGGCACTATCATACCATTGACGATTTCCATATGACAAGAATTACCATGAATATGCCAGAGCACTTACAGCACATTTACAGAAGTGCACTCACACATGGGCACACACTCATGCACAAACACAGAGTAAAGGGGATTTGAAACACTTTTAATACTTACCTTCTGCTGGTTGGCTGCATGGATTCCTGCTTCTTCACTTCTTCCTCCTTGGATTCTTGACATTGGGTGAGATGCCACTATCTGGGGCCCATTGATAGTGAAAGCAAAGTTTAAACACAGCCTCAAGAGAGTACAAAGGGACTGGAGCAATGGAACAGAATACACAAACCGGGGTCAGGGTTTCTAAATAACAGAGATCAGAGCAAGAGTAAGAATACAGAAATACAACTCAGGATGAATCAGGAAAGAAATAGGAGTAACATAATACAAAAACAAAAGATAGGCCAAGCCTAAATAACTGGGAAGGGAAGACGGTGTAGAGCAGTATGAAAAACTGAACACAATTAAAGGCACTGTAGTATGGAGAAAGTGCAAGGAACGCAAGACATAGAAATCTGTATACAAGTAAACAGAGAAGCAAGTGTCCATGAACTAAAGATCGGCACATGAGTTTAGAAAAAGGAGACAACTTCAAACCAAGATTCAGGCACTGAAGCTCTCTAGCACCAGAACATAATTTATCAACAGTAGGAGTTATAGCATCCAAACAGGATCAATAAATTAATGCATGTGCAGCAGTGTGAATTCCATCACATTTGTTGTAGAAGGTGTCATATCAGACACCCTTTCAGCTGCTAATAACATCACATGTTCAGCGGTTGTCCATCCGTAGGCCCCCGATCAGCCTCCTCTTCACTACTGAGGAGGTTAGGGAAAAGCATGAATTAGAATCTATAGAAAGTAATAAGGGTTGCTATATCCCTTTTAACTTTCAATTCCATAACCTAGCTTCATGGCCCCTAGTCCAGGTAGCACTGATTGGATCAGGGATAGCAATGGGTACACCAGCAGTGGAAGATGGTACAGCATAATTGATATCCATGTTGTGCCTAAGCGAATATTGCATCAAAGAGGGTCCTATCACAAATCAAAATTACTGTAGTGGTGAGAGAGAACCAGATGATGAAGCATGCCAGAGAACGTGGTGGAAAATTACCATCCTCATTGACTAACTGTTTAGAGGCCACCAAGAATCACAGAAGAGAATGTTCTGTGTCTTTAACCTAATGAGGATGAATTTTTTGAGTCATTCTGGTAATTTTTGTGTATGCTCTCAGTGGCAGTATGAACCAGCGCCTTTGAAGGAACTTTACAGTGACTTTTCTTTTTCCATTTTGTGGTCTAATAATCTATCCAAAATGTATTATCTATCAATGTCTATAATGGACAGTTCTTTTAAAATTCCAACACTGATGTAACCCTCCGATTTAGCTAATCACAACTGTTCTGGTTTCACTCTAATCCCATCATCCACTGGATTGCATTATAGTAGCGTTTATATAGTGCTTTTTAGCCACCACAAGGTGTTGAAGTGTGTTGCAGAATGGTAGCACATGACTCCATGAAATGCAGTGGAGATATTCTGATCACCACTGACTCTTGAGGTCAAATTCACAGTTTTTGAACACCCAGACAAAATAAAGAGATGAAATCACAAGGATTCTAGTCTGTTGGTTCTTATAAAGCACATGGCTACCCAGAGGCCTCCAAGCACTGAGACAGAGAACCAAGGACAAAGGTACTGACCATGATACTACCAAGGACAAAGCCAGGGTTTAGCAGCCTTACGGAAGGACAATTCATTCGACAGCAAACATATTTCCACAGGAAGAGAGTTCCAAAGTCTGGGGTCTGATAGAAAAATGACCGACCACCCCATCAGGCTCATCTCACTTTAGGTACTTGCAGCAGGTGAGAAGAAGAAGAAGATCTAAGCGCTCTGCTTGGGATTTAGGGGGTAGCCAATGATTTCAATAAGGTAGGGCCAGAATTGTGGTAGGATCTGCGCAGAATACAGAGAGCTTTTAATTGAATCTGAGAGTGCGTTTTCTCCTCCAGGTCAGGATTCGAAAACGCTCACATGGAGGTCAATGGGAACTTTGAGCCCAGTGAAGAGTGTGGTAAAACCAAATACATTCAATTGATTCTCAATTAATACAACAATAAATTTAAACACCATATCCAATTTGGCCATGGAAACAAAACTCCAATCAATGTAAATAGTGCATAAAACTAAGTTATACAGATAAATAAAAAACCATAGGCTGACCACATCTGCAAAACACATTTAATCTACTCAACATCAATACCATTAAACGTTCCAAAAGAATTACGCACACAAGCAATGATAATATTTGTCTAACAGAAACAGATTCCAGTTCATTAGATGGTGAGATCAGTGAATTCAGAATTCAAAGTTCAATAAGTCAAATTTTATGAGGATGATTCTTCCTACTGCCATCACAAATTAGTACTATCATGTGTGGAAACGGACAAAAAATAATTTGGAAGAATCATCTATCTCTGGTTAGATTAGACTAGCTAACAAAAATCAAAAGAAAATAGGTGTCAGCATGCTAAACTAATTAAAATAAGGCCAGGGGACAAATAACTGCAAATTTTATACCTCTCCCAAAAACTGCATTCATGTTAGATTTAGCAGCAAAACACATTAGATCCAGCAGAGCTCATCAGGAACATCATCAGTGGAAAGTGCAGAACAAGAGCTGCACATCAGGAACACGCATGGGACAAGTCAGCAATTAAATTCAAAGGGGCAATTTAGAAATAAAAGAAGGACTTAACAATAGAATCATCTAGTGGGAACTGAATAGGAGGACTGACTAAAAGTTTCAAAAGTCTGACTAAATGTCAAATGTAATTTGATTGGTCCACTATGTAGAACCATAGTTCGTAAAAGGATAATTATCCAGTGAAATTTAGAATGCCCATCAGGTTTGCAACATCTCCAGATTCTCTCAGGGTAGGTGTGAAGTCATCTCTCCTTCTGTGTGACACCAGCAATCACTAGCAACTCTGTGCATTAGTTGATACATTCCAGAATCTTCCCTTGGTTCTAGACAGTTCTCTACTTTCACATGGTAACGAGCATTTAAACAATGGTACTGGTTTACTTTCCAGTCCTCATGTTCCAGCATTGCGCTGCAGAATGAACTTACACACCATACAATAGAACTCTCTACTAAACATGTGAGACAACCGTATGGAAAAGTTCAGGTTAAAGGGAAATAGATGATTCAGCTTTTTCATTACTGCTGCATACGCAAAACTTCAGGCCTAGTTATGCTAACACAAGAAATTCACTAAATTAATATAGCCATTGATAAAACAAGCACATTATGAAAACTCATGAATATATCTCAATAATATATCATAAAATATGTGAAGCAGTTTCAATTAAATGCAATATTTGTTAAAGAATTACACTAAATATGACTGAGATGTGCATTTATTTTTCTGCACATGTGTAATTTTAAACTAATAACTCATATAAATCAACATAAATCATAATTTCTTTCTACTCATAATTCACTTCAATAATTAATTATTCTCAAGCACTGTTATAGATCAGTTTAGCATTTTAATAACATGAGTGGACACAACGTCTGCCATGGTAAACATGATACCCACCTATATTAGGCACAATGTCCATCATCAGAGAAAACATGTACACTCTAAAATACAAATGTGTGCGTCTCAGACTTTTAAATGTGAATATAAATTCACCTAATGCTGATTTCTGTGCCACTAATGCTGATTTCTGTGCCACTAAAACATTATCATTATCAAAATCCGCTGCTCAACTGGCAGCCAGTGAAAACACTTCAAGACCCGCTAAGCAGATTGACTCCTTGGGAGATTCATACAGAGTCGAGCAGCGGCATTCTGAATCATTTGAAGCCTCTTCAGCACAGATTGAGGGGACCCGAAATAGAGGATGTTGCCATAGTTCAAGCAAGAAATGACCAAAGCATGGACAATAAGGGCCTGATTACGACCTTGGTGGATGGGATACTCCGTCACAACATGACAGATATCCGTCCACTGTATTACAAGTTCCATTATATCCTATGGAATGTATACAACGGCAGGCTAGATATCCATCACGTTTGTGATGGAGTATCCATCCGCCAAGGTCCTAATCAGGCCCTTAGTCTTCTCGCTAGTGGGGGCAGTAGGTTCAGAGCCTTTCTTAAGATTCTTAGGACACCAAAACAGGTAGCCGATAGTTTAATGGCTTGGTGCTCCATAGATGAAAATTGGGAGTTGCCAGGGGTCGCACGAGCAACCCCTGGCTTGTATCTTTGCGACCTCTGTGACTGTCTTTGCGACTCCTGGCCCCAGATACACTAGGCAGGATCAAGAAAAGTAAGCAACTGGAGCTGCAATAGAGCCACATTTACATTTGGTAATTCCTTGTGTCCCACCCCTCCAGCTACAAAAGTGACTTTTGAGGGATTAACGGTGGGACAAAGGGTGGGAACTCTAAGCTCTATATTCCACACCTAGTCTCCATAGAGGAAGCGTTGGTGCTTGCCACAAGCCCTTATTACCAGGAACACATTGCAGACGGACATGCAGGCCACCAGTCCCAATCAGGTTTAAGTACTGTTATTGCTTTAGTTGGAGGCCATGCTTGGTTAATTTTCGCTGCTGTGTTTTGTTTTTCATGTGCAACATGACTCAGAGGAAGTCTTATTTCCATGATTTTTATTCATGACCTTTAAGCATGGCAGTGGCCTGCCAACACTAAAATGAACCGCAGCAGCAGCTGCCACTGAACGGGAGTGGCTGGGCGGGGAGCAAGGGGATAAAAAAGAAAATACATAAAACACCTATCTGTTTCTTTCGGAGACGCGTTCTGTCCTCTTCCCAGCTGCACAGCACTTAGGCTCCCTGCCAATCACAGCGCTGCTGTCAGCAGCATGGCAGCAGCGTCGTGATTGGTGTGAGTGCCCTGCTTCAGTGCTCACAGAGGGAGTGAAGGCCAGTGCACTTTCTCAACCCGGTGGACAAATGCAAAGTGTGCAGGTCTGTTTGGTCGGCCAAACACGGCTGGTCAAACAGACATGCACACTTATTGTGCACACTAAACTCCCCTGTCATCCAGCCCCCTCCAGCCCAGCCCCATCCTGGCCCGGCTCCCCGGAAAAATAAAATGATAATAACAGTTCGTTATTATCATTTTCTTTCTCCTTCCCCTTCTGCTTTAAAGCAGTGGGGAGACGCTCCTCTGCCTTAGCAGAGGAGCCACCCCTGATGAACCGTCTCCCAATGGCTGACTGTCAACTTAGCTGAGTGGGCCATCCACACATCTTCGACATGCTTTTCTTTGCGTGCTGTATTGGTTTACCCCTGGTGTTATCTCTGGATTTTTTTTTACATCCCAGTTCCTCCAGCACTCCAATTTTCTCCCAATCACTATGAGGAAGGCAAGCTGCTGCATTCAAACTCGCTCAGCAGGCCATGGTTTGTGGTCGGATGTTGCTGTTGTCTACAAAAGTGAGGATAGCGACTAAACCAACAGCCCTGTGCAATAGCCGCCCTCCACTCAAACCCCCAACAACACCATGCCTGGGGCAAGACTTGAAGTAACTTGTGCCATTTCCCCATCGTTGGCACCCATTGATAATAGCTACTGTACACAGGTGTACAGTTAAAAAAACGCAGTGCATATCAGATTTAGTACAGTTGGCTTTCATGAAAGGTTGCAGCCACAACAATGAGTGTAGGAAAGCATTTGGTTAGTTTACACTTTACCAAATGGGTTAAGGGTTTTTGTTTGGTATTTGATAGTGCGTAGGTCATAACATGCTACCAGTTTAATTAGCACATCTCTTTTCGAATGGTGGAATATATTTTCACTCTTTCTCTGTGAATGTTTACATTAATTCACTTTTTACATTGCCTTGGCACTCATCGAATCACCAGAGATAGATCACTCTGCAGTATGCGTTATACAAGACTCTTATGTTGCATGAAAAAACGAAACGTTTGCTCCACCCCTGCTGATGATGACACAGGGAGTGTAGTAGCAGCCCAGTGATGAAGCGTATCACTATTAGTGGTCGAGGGCACTTTTATCCTATAAGAAGGAATCCCTTGGAGGGAAGCTTCTTTTAAGCTCAGTCTCCTCATCACTTAGGTGTGTATGTACCATATGACTTTGTCTGGACATGTGAGACTGTGCCTATGAATATGAAGACTTTATCTGATTTATGACAGCTGTTACCCTGGTATAAGGCGCCATTGTGGCATTTTGTTGTTAAGACTCCTAGCATGTCATAACAGCAGCTGAGTACATTTATGGTTGGTAAGTAAATATCCATTTTGCCATTGTCTGTTTGCAGTTTTTAACTTTAATGAAGTCCCTTCCTGTAATGGCGTCTGTTTCAAAGATCTTGCGACATCATTTTCTGTGATGTCACCTGGGTCAAAAGTCAAGATTTCACTTCCTGTGATGATATCAGAAATCGGAGAGTGTGTGATGTCTTTCTACTACCCGTGGAATTTTGGTGAATCAACGTCTATGTAAAAGCAATCCCAAGTAGAACAGATGATGTCTTACCCCATTGCAGATAATATTATAGCTTTTTAAAACTTTCCGTTTCCTTAGATGGTAGACTTTATAACAATTAGGAAGAAGCTTGTTTTTAGCACACCTAGGAAGCAGCCGTCTTTATTGTGAGTGTGCCATTTCATTTTTAAGTCACAACGGTTCCTCTTCTAAGGTCTAAACACAGTGGTCATGTGGCAAGTGAGCAAAACCAGAGCGATGTAAGTTCTTACTGCAGCAACAGGAAGCGAATGAGGCACTGCTTTCCTGTGTCAGGAAAACAAAACATTTTAAAAGAGCTCTGGAGGCAGAAGTCAAGAGAGCCTGGGAGGATTTCTCCGTAGTGAAAAGAGACAGATGGCTGTTCTGGGAGTACATGAGCTGAATATTGTTTGTTTTTATTATGTATGTTTGTAATAGAGGTGTGGTAAAACACAAATCTTCATTTCCTGCACAGTTTCCGCTTTGGAATGCCAATCACTGGAACATTGTGCATGTGCTTCAGCCTTAGATTTGATAGTTAAAAAAACACTCTCGCATACTATGAAGGTGATCTTTAGCTTTCTCTCCATTAACTATAATGTTTACTTCAATAGGTGTCATTGAATGATCTCCTACCCCTCCCATGGACATATGTGGTTCCCCAGGAATCTTTATCTGACTCAAGTTAGTCACCAAAGTGGTGGACGAAAGAGGCATGACCAGGTACATCCATTCGCCACTGGAGACACGTAGGGGCATAACTCAGTTTGCGCCGAAATTGCGTCGTTTTTTTTTACACAATTTCGACGCAAAACTAACTCCATATTTATACTTTGGCGTTAGACGCGTCTAGCGCCAAAGTCCATGGAGTTAGCGTCATTTTTTAGCGTGGACACCTACTTTGCGCTAATTATATGCAAGGTAGGCGTTCCCGTCTAAAAAATCGACTCCGAGGCATGTGCGTCGGATTTATACTCCCGGGCAAAAATCACGCCCGGGAGTGGGCGGGTCAAAATAAATGACGTACGGCCGCTTTTGCGCCGTTTTTGAGCGCCTGCAAAAGGCAGGCGTTAAGGGACCTGTGGGCTCTGAAGGAGCCCAGAGGTGCCCCCCCATGCCCCCAGGGACACCCCCTGTCACCCATGCCCACCCCAGGAGGACACCCAAGGCTGGAGGGACCCATCCCAGGGACATTAAGGTAAGTTCAGGTAAGTGTTTTTTAAATATTTTTTTTGTGGCATGGGGGGCCTGATTTGTGCCCCCCTACATGCCACTATGCCCAATGACCATGCCCAGGGGACAAGTGTCCCCTGGGCATGGCCATTGGGCAAGGGGGCATGACTCCTGTCTTTGCTAAGACAGGAGTCATTTCTATGGGGGTTGGGAGTGAAAAAAAATGGCGCAAATCGGGTTGAGGCGAAAAAATTGCCTCAACCTGACTTGCCCCATTTCTTGACGCCCAAGCTCCATATCCCCCTACGCCGGCGCTGCCTGGTGTACGTCGTTTTTTTTAAAGCACACCAGACGGCGCCGGCGGCTAACACCGGCTAACGTCATTCAATAAATACGGCGCCCGCATGGAGCTTCAGAATGGCATTAGCCGGCGCTAATTTTTTTGACGCAAAACTGCGTTGGCGCAGTTTTGCGTCAAAAAGTATAAATATGGGCCGTAGTACGTACACTTAAAAACCGGGACAAGTACACATTGAACTAGAGAGAGTAGAGAGAGAAGAAAACACCCAAGCAGCTTAAAGCAAAACAGTGACACTCAAGTACTCCTGAGTGCTGATCCAAGGTGTGAATGCCAATGGTGCAAGAAAATGGCTGGAAATTCCAAGGCAAAAATAGCTTTTGGTGGCAGAAGGCTGACCAAAAGACCCTATAAGTGAGCCTGGAATACAGAATGTTAACCAGTAATGTGCAAGTATGTTAGACCTGAAACTTTACAAGCATTTGCTGTGCAATAGGTCTTGTGTTTGCTTGAGTTAGAGCTATTAGTGTTGTAAATTACTAACTGGACTTTTCTTGCCACACAAACTGAAAATAAAAACAGCTGACATAAGCTAGCTGATTCAAAGTGCGCCATGAACGCAAAGAGAGAGACAAAAAGGAAAAAGAAGTTTGCTTGCAGTCAAAGTTATCAGCAGTAGTGCAATTATCCATGTAACAAGGTGGATGGCCAAAGAAGGGACAAACGTAAAGCAGTTACCAACTAAAAGAAAGGATTTTTGAAAAGCAAGTCCATGAACGAGTGACAGTGATGGGCGGGTGGTGGACGTGGCCCAGATACATACCAACAAGTCGGAAAAGCAGAGCTTGCGCGCTGCTATGCTGGACCTAAAAACGGTGCCCCATCTCCCCATACATCCAGGTACAAATTATATTTTGATTAAATAAAACGTAACAGTGGCATTCCCTAGGACTTCTAACCGCAAAACAGCTGAAACATGCATTGACATTTAACTGCAATAATAAGAAATAGGAGGATCATATGATGCTTAACGGGTGAAGAAAAAGTAGGTACTTTCAACTCCTACAAAACAAGTAAAGTAAAAGATCAAAGAGTCACGTGGACTCAAAATATGATTAACTGATTCTCTGATACATTTATTAAACGAAAAAGTGCACGAATAATTTGTAAATTAAAACACTCCCGATTTACTGACTTCACCTTGATTATAGAATGAGATCGTAAAATCAGTCATAATGTGTGGGAAATAAAGCAGTAACCCGGATGGAGTTGTCAGTTAATTATATGGGATTTTCGACAAACAACGACATGCCATCAGAGTACTTAATTTCTGAATTGCCTTGTGTGGAACTGTAGCCAAACCGTGAATAGGGAGGACTCCAAGTTCACATAAAAAGTCCTAAATGTAGCAAAACTCAATTTTGCAGCGTCATTCTTTGTATGCCGAAACAATGTAGCTTCGCTTGGTGCTGTAAAGAAAGAACTGTGATATTTTTAACACCAAAAGGTCTGCTAAATATGTGGCACCGAAATATGACTATAGAACATGAGCAATATTCTCATAACTAGAAAGCAGATAAGACATTGAACAAATGATATAAAGCATAGATGACATGAGAGGGACAATTTGCTTATCAGAATGAAGTTTAGTCAAGCAAACGAGATCATTGACGCAAAACCTTTGCTCAGTAACTCAGTAGGCACTAAAAGCAGGACCAGGAACGTACAGGCTCGGAGGAAACGTGTCAATTCCGTTACAGCACACGGAAAAGCATATTTAGCCTGAAGCAGAGTGAACATGGTCAATTATTTGTCCAGTGATATAGTAAAACCCGAAGAAATTCATCAAAACCAAAGGAAGTTACTAGACTAGCAATTTGAAATAAGTAGTGGCAAGAACCAGGTGAATTGTTCACAGTCGGGACACATGGAGTGGTTCAACGCATGCATGTAAATTGCTCTGGTGCCTTTGGGAATCGCAGGATTATGGACCAAGTCCACGGATGAGGGCAAGCCGACAGTTGACATGTTTGGCTTATGGTGGAGGAATGGACAATTGTAAATATGTCCTTTTCCTGTTAATTTAATTGACACCTGTCAATTGGCAGTTTCTGAATCATGTTAATGGCTTTGACACAACTCAACAGATGTTTGATAAAAATAACTATGAGTCTAAAAATTCAGGGTTGGGATTGCTCTGCTGGGGATGTATGCAGAGAGCAAGGTTTGGATCTCGGAGCCAGGTTTCCCTACTCATTTCTATGAGCCTGCTTTTTAAAGGCACAAATTCACCAAGAAATAGCTGTTTGAAAACATGGTTAAGGCTGATTGATTTTGATTCTGCTCCACAGAAGCCCATGATGAAGGACTTGGAAAATAACGATTTTATAACCAAAGGTAGAATCAACGCATATTTAGAAGACAACATGCTGCAGAATATCAAATATTTTCTTTTTTCTTGATGGCTCCTAGGTTCCAACTTGGACAGTGCTACCATATGTCAAAGTCCTGCACGGTGGCTGGGCTAGACCCTTTTTTGTAGGTGCTACAAACAAGTCCTTCTGTGGTTCAGGCACAAAACCTCAAAGAAGGGGCTTTTTGCAGCTCTTCTCATTTCTCTTGGTGACCTTGTGGGTTGGGTTGCCAAGTGTTCCTTCCCCTCACATACTCTACTGGGCGTACAGACACTTTATTTCAAATAGTAGGAACATCTTGTGACTCCAGTGGTAATCTAAAGGTATCCCAGTAGCCCTGTAACTAAATCAAGAAACTGGCAACCATGACATGTAGTCGATATTTAGTCCTCATTTGCAAGGTATAAATCTTTCAAGCTGACAACTTGAGTTGAACTTCCAATGAAGAGGTCTTTTCCACATTAGAAAGGAACATTAATAAACCTAAAGTGTTGCATTGCTAGCCATAAAACTGCCTAATAGAAATGTACGTCAAACGATGTCTCTTATTTTCATGATATAAGACATTGAGGACAATCTCACAATGTTTACACTCTTCCCACAGAGGTTTCTGTTCCTGCTTCTGGTCAAATGTGCATTGCTGTGTGAAATCCATTGAGGAAAATTCACATGCATTGGTCTTTTCTACTGTGGCAAAAAGGGCACTTGATACTTGAGTACTACCAATGTGTCAGTACTCAAGTCAGGTCTCTGGGTGTGGGTTCTAGGAAAATAACTTGCCAAACCCCAGTAGCCTGTCCTCTTGATACATGCTTATCCTATGTTCCATGAAGTACTATTCTCCTCATTCTTCATGGAGCTAAATGTGAGGTTTCAAAATAGGGAACAAGACCCTAATTCTTGTGAAGTTTTTATAATTTTTTAATGACCAGCATGTTCAAAGTAAACCAGTTTTAGTGATTTATTGCAGCATTCTCACACAATCTGTGTCCCTGCACACTGCACATACACCCAAAATGACACAATTCAATATACAGAAGAGTCTGATAGGCTCACCACTTTGTAGCAATAGTTGATTTATCAAAGATCTAATCATCACCTTAGAATCTCATGACAATCTCCCTAATTAGGGATGCCTGAAACTATAATCCCTTACTTTGTTCAGCTGATGTCTGTGTGGCTTGCTAAATGTACATCCAGCTGAAATCATTGTGTTGCTTATTGTTCAAGCATTATGCATGGGTAAGGCCTGCCAAGCATCCTCTGCAGTGTGGAAGGTTTTCAATCCATATTCAGGGAAGGTTGACCGAAGGTGGGCCCCAAGAGCACCAGAAGCACACTCAGCCTGGAAAAAACATACATCCATCAGATGCTGGCAGATTGTGGACTGGGAGTAGTCATTGCGCTACAATTAGATTCAGTTCATATATTTTTGAAGCTTGTTACTTTTTCTGTTTTGGAATTATTCTACTTCTATATTTTACTTTCTTTCAATACAGGCTTGAATTTTTTAAATTGCTAGTGGGGGATTGTGTTTCACTACAGGAGATTATGGATCATTTTATAGGAAATTAACATGATGCTTGGAACGCCCTTCAAGATGATCTGGTTATTTTTCAATTTGACATTTCGGTTGGGGCTTTGGGACTTATTTGGCTTTAATTATTTGAGACTGTTGGGAATTTGTACTAAATGGGATTTTGTGAGTAGATGCTTGGCATAAGGATTTTGGATGCTTCTCGTAGTTTGAATCTTTTTATCTTTGGAGCATAACTGTTGCACAACACGTAAGTTATTCTTGATTTTTTTTCATGTTGTGTCCTTTCATTTCTGGGACTGTGTCACTCTCCATCATTCTGCCTACTCCCCAGATTATTTTTCATTTGTGTCTGTTGTGGTTAGTCTGGTGAAGAAGCAGAAGACTGTCCCTACACATCTGGTAATAATGTCTGACACAGGAAGCTTTACTTTGAAATGTTTGGCCCTCTGCAACCCAAGTGCTTTCATCACTCTGCTTTGTAAAAATCAAGGACAACCCTCTATGGGAACTCCTAAATTAAGGACCAGATCAGAGAGGAGAAATGTCAAACAGGTAAGACATTGCTGGATAAAAGTTATTCGTAATATATTGCACATTGTTCTTCAAAATGCTTTTGAAAACAGCAAGTAAACTTATGAGAGGTATTACAATTGCAAATTTGACACAGTTATTAAGCAGACACTAGTTGATATAAATAAAAAAAAGGTTATGGAAAATGATTGCTGAAAAATTGCCAGGGTGCACAGTGACATGTCTATAAATGTAAATAAAAAGTGAGAGAATCCTGGCAAAAACAAATGTCTAGAATCCTTGTTCGGTAGAAGGTAAAGGTATCTCTAATATATTTACATGACACAACCTTCTTACCTGCTCTCTAATTTGCTCATAATATTAAACATTGGATCAGACTGAGATATGGATTGGTTTAAAATAGCTATAGTGGGCATTTGGTGGGGGGTGTGGCCAAGCAAGATGGCGGTGGGACGCACTTCTAGGAAGCTCCCGCCATCCCGGCCTGATCCTGCAGGAATCCTGGGGTGCCTGAGATATTAAGCACTCCCCCCCCGGCAGGGGAGAGCACCCTGACCCTTGTGGCATCCTGAACCCCTGCTTTGGGGGCCCGGGGATTCCTTACCCCGGCAGCGAGGTGGAGCCTGACTTGGGCCACGTGGAGTGTGGCCTAGCTGAGAGAGGGGGAGGCCTTTGTGCAGCCATCCATGGCAGGTCCCCTGCCCTGGTTGGGCTTGATGCTGGTGGCTGGGCCGGCACTGGAGGTGGCGGTGTGGACCCGTGGGACACCCGAGGTGCGTGACTCACGCAGCGGGCCCGGAGCGGCTGTGGAGTCTGGAGCGGAGCGCTGAGCCCGGGCACAGTGGGACTTGCATGCATGCCCGTGCCCTGGCGGTGGGCCTGGAATCAGCGCTAGGGGGACGACGCTGGAGAATAGTGAGAAGCGGATACCCAGGTGAGTGATTGCCGGCCGGTTGGCCCCGAATTTCAGTGGAGCGGCTGGGGCAAGGCCTGGAGGGGTGAGTTGCTGACCGGAGGAGGGGAGACCAAAGCTGAGCATTTGAAAAGTCGGTGTGAGCAAGATTGGAGTTGACGGTGCATAATTGGCGGGTGCAGGTGCGGTACCATTATGTGAAGGTGTACTGGAGCCACAGCATAGATCATACCCAAGACTATAACAGCGCCTGAGGCAAGGGCTGATTAGCAGGATTTCTGGATATAAGAGCGGCCCGTAGTTGAGGATTAATGGGGCCATGAGATTGCTTAGGACTTGCTGGAGGAAGTTGCAGTTCGAGCGAGCTTCAGCTTTGCTAATATAAGTCAGATAAGGTGGCGATACAATCCCACTGTCTCACTCTTCTTTGGTTGACGGTGAGATGGGGTGGCACAGGCAAATGGCTGCGCCTCAGGGAAACACTATGGAGCACTACACTACCCCTGCTCCGTTGCAGCAGCACCAGATATCAGATGGCTACACCAGCCGCTGTAGAGGAGCCATCACACTCTGGATTGCTGGTGGCCATACAGGGCTCCAGGAAGGCCCTTGAGGGGAAGATAGAGACAGAGAAGTCCTACAGCCTGCTGGGCTATCCAAGGTGTTTGTTGTGGAGCGTGCTCACAGGGCCCTGGTTGCACCTCCTAGGCCTGGCGCCCCTCCGAGGGCTATCATTATGCATCTTTTGAACTATAAGGAAAGAGACTGCATCCTACAGGCTGCCTTGAAACTAACAAGACCGTCTTTGAGAATTGTAACATCTCCATATATCCTGACTATACGAACAAGGTACAGACCTCTAGAAAAGTGTTTCTGGAGGTGAATGCCAAATTTCGTGCAATGAACATTAGATATATGTTACTATATCCAGCACGTTCAAAAGTGCTATTGGGAGGCAAATCACACTTTTTTGAACAACTGGAAGAGGTCTGGAGATGTGGGACAAAGTTGGCCCGGGTAGGTCTGGCGAGACTGGTTTGGTGGCTGGTCATGTTACTGGTGTGGATGGCTTAGACTGGAGGAACCACGGGGTGAGCCAGACGGAGGTCTCCATGGGGCAGGGAGGCAGCAGAATTGAAATTCAACAGTATGGTACGATGGCGGTGGTGGTTCCTGAACAGGCTACCAGGCTGACTGTAGTACCTGATCTGGATGTGGAGATGATTTCTGTTGACAGTTAACTTTAAATTTCCTGAGGTGACAATGTTGTTCTGCTTGTCTCTGTGGGGCATGTTCTTTGGTTGCAGGTTCGCACAGGACTTCTTGAGTTCACATTATATGAAGAGGGGTAATGTCCTTATTGGAATATGTCTGAGTTGGTATGCAGGCATGGGATATTTCACATACGGGATGGGGGCGGTTACAGTTGTGGGAGGATCTTGTAGTTGGGGTTTTGGGGATTAGACTGTTGCCATTGCAGCGTTTACACCTATGGATCTTCAGTACGCTTTGATGTGTTTGTTTTACTGTTTATCTAGGGTGGGAGTGGGGGCTGGGTTTATTTAATTAGTGCATGTTTGCATGTGTTTGATAATGACAACAGTAGTGCATATTCGTATGTGAGATGTGAAACATGTCTTAAACATGCCTTCTTGCAGGAGGGAGGTTGTTGGGGGAGGTCAATAGTGGACAGAATATACACAGTATTAGCATGGGTCAACAGATTAATTTGCTGACATGGACTGTCAGGGGGCTGAAAAGCTACACAGCGCGCTATAGGGTGCATTCTTTCCTGCAACAACATAGGGTCCAAATAGCCTGCTTGCAGGAAACACAGATGACGGAGGAGGAATCGCAAAAGCTTGCTAAGAAATGGCGGGGTCAAATGTTCTCCTCGTCCTTTTCCTCTTATCAAAGAGGAGTAGCAATATGGGTTGCGCCATGGGTCCCATTCAGACGTGTTTATAGCGAAGCTGATGTGGAGGGGAGATATATAGTCCTACAGGGAATGCTAGATTGGGCTCCCCTTACTGTTCTCAACACTTACGCACCTAACACAGATGATCAAAGCATCTATGATAATATACCTGAGGTGTTGCGGGAAGGGGTGGGAGCTTCAATTGTACGGGCTGGAGACTATAATTGTATATTGGACAGCAAAAAAGGATCGTAACCCATCTAAACAAGGTACTAAACCATTAATGGTGAGAGCCCTCAAGGTGTTCAAGCATTATATGGGATGGGTGGAGGGAACTAAACCCGGAGAGTAGGGAATATACCTGCCATTCCAAGATACATAATACGTATAGTAGGCTGGGCCGCTTCCTCCTGGGTGGACTGAATTGCTCACAAGTGTGGGATGTTAAACATTTGGGGAGATTTTTATCTAATCATGCACCGGTTTGATGCAGCTGCAGTGGGGGTCAGACCCCAGGGTGACGCGTGGTTGGCGTATGCCTACAGTTTTTCTGACAGATGCTGTCTGCTGTGACAAAATGGCAGTTGCCATTAAAGACTACATAGCCTCGAATTGTGGAGCTACGGACTTAAGAGGAATGTAGTGGGAGGCCATGAAGGCCGTTCTGAGAGGGGTGTGTATAGGCACCACTTGCGGGGTGCTCGGACAAATGAAACAGGATCTCAATAAATGGAGGGCAAGCTGGCGGCCATGTAGCACCAGACACTCATAACAAGGGAGGCAGAAAAAGAGCAGCTCCAGTTGTACTAGAAGTCAATAGATGCTGGGAGACACTTGATAAGGTACCGCTTAGATTCTACACATGGAGTGGGACAATTCCAGAAAATTACTGGCATGGATTCTAAAGCGGGAAGTGGAATCTCCTCCCATTCTACATATCAGGAATGCCGAAGGTGTACAGATGAATAATCGCTGGGATATTTTTTAAGTATTAGCGGAACAATTGTAGGCTGTGTTGTGTGCCGGTGCATCGGTGTCAGACGATTATTTGGGGGAGTTCCTGAAGCAGAGGTGACTCCCACAGCTGGAACCTAAGAGTATGGAGAGTTTGGAGGCAGAGATAACTGTAGAGGAAGTGAGTGTGGGGGTGGAGGCATTGTCGAAATCTAAGTTATGGGCGTTCTTTGAGGAGGCGCGGGGTGTCCTGCCGGAGTCCATGCGCCCGGACATTGTTCCTCTAATGCTGAAACCTGGGGGGGGATCCGGGTGACCCCTCCTCCAATAGGCCGCTCATCATGCTGAATGGTAATGTTAAGATCCTGTGTAAGATACCTGCCTACATGGAGTGATTCGGGGTCTGGTGCATGAAGACCAATGCGGTTTTATATCTGGCCATAGTATGACTCATAACCTACGTTGTTTGGCACATGTCTTGCATGAAACCATGGGTGCAGAAGACGAATTGGTGCTAGCATCATTGAACCTAGAAAAGGCCTTTGATACGGTGGAGTGAGGTTACCTCCTGGCAGTACTGCAAGAATGAGGTTTGGTCCCCACCTCTGTGCGTGGGTTTGCTTGCTTTGTACTGCACCCTCTGCTCATGTACGGGTGGGAGGGGAATTATCGGAATCCTGGGTTTTTGGCAGGGAAACCAGAGAAGGGGAGTCCACTTTCACTGCTTCTTTTCGCCATAGTGGTGGAACCACTGGCAGTGTGGCTACGTGAGGAATTGGCCCCTTGGGGCATTCGGGTGAGACAGGTTATCCACATCGTCTCATTATACTAAGATGATGCGTTGATATATCTTCGAGAGCCAAGTATTTTAGTACCTCTACTGTTGTGGTTACTAGAGAAGGTCAGGGCTGTATCTGGTCTCAAGGTGAATAGGAATAAGTCACTTTTGTTCCCTTTGGGGCTACTGTGTGGTGCACCACTGGAGGACTTAGCGGTGGTGGGGCTTAGGTGGGAGCCGAAAGTTTTAGATACCTGGGTATCTGGGTTACCCACACTGTGGCAGCTCATGAAATACATAACGTAGAATGAGTAGTGACTGGCCTTGAGCATTCAGTGTCGTTCTGGAACAGGCTGCCTCTTTCAGTAATGGAAAGGGAGGCTATAGCAAAGATGGTGTTTTTGCCACAGTGTTTATACCTGGTACAGAATTTCCGTTAGCTGCAGCTCTTTAGCCGCCTGGACAGTTTACTGATCTCGTTGGTGTGGGCGAGGCGTCACAATAGAGTGGCACTGGCAACACTGCAGAGGGAGCTTTGGGAGCAAGCCGTTAAGAAAGTGATTTGACACGCTCCATATGATATGGAACTGAAGATATGGGACTGGGCCCCCTTTCGGGATATGGATAACTCCATGTCCTTGCAAAAGCTGGAGAGCGGGAGGATGTCTAGTAGCAGGGGACTTGTGTCCTAAAGGGGAGTTTATACCCTTTCAGGAGGCACAGACTGTGTTTGGCTTGAGTCCGGTTCAGTTCCTGCAGTAAGCCAAAATGGAAAGCATGGTTCAGGAGATCTGGCGTGGTTTCCCGGTCGCCCCACCGGACTTGAAGGTGTTGAACGGGCTGATGAATTGGGTTGATGAGACTCATTTAATTACTCTGTTCTAAGGAGCTATTCAGGGGGGATCAACTAGGTGTGGCATGTGTTGCGGGGAGGGCCTGGGAGCGAGAACTGGGGGATCCCATAGAGGACTCTGATCGGGCTCTGTCGCTGGTGCGCACACTCTCATGCAACAATAGGTTTAAGCTTCTGCATTTCAATTTTGTGCACCGTATGTATATTACACCTGATCGTCTCAACAAGATTGACCCAACAAAAGTGGCCAGATGTCCTAGATGTGGTGCATTAGGTGCCTCTTTTCTACAGTTGGCTTGGACCTGCAGGCAGGTGCAGCAGTTTTGGTGGGAGGTGGTTGGGAAGGTTGAAGAGGTCACAGGTGTGGGACTCGAAACAATGCAGTAGACATGTCTTTTAGAAGCTGTAAAGAGACCACGGGGAAAGTACATCCCATATAAACTAGCACAACCAGCTCTGGTGCTGGCTAGGCGCAGGGTGGCCATAGGCTGGATGGGTGCCAGGAATCCATCCATTAATTCCTGGTTATGAGACATACTGGCGTGGGGAACCGCGGAAGAACAACATATACGAATAACACGCAGGGAGGAGGGGGCACTAAGTGACCTGATTGCATGGAGAACACTTTTGGAACATTTCACTCTTACAGAGGATTCAAGCTCTGATTGGAGCACTGACGATGATGACTGAATAATGAGTTGGATATGTTGGAAATACTAGTGACAACCAACTGTGGCCATGTTGCACTTCTGATACATATAGTGTACATAAGGATTGGTTACATGAGGATGTTAACTAGCAGGGGAAGCTGAGGGGCAATATTCCTGCATTGGTCGCTGTTGAAGCATATTCCCGACTATGTCTGTATTCTGTCCTAAAAGAAGATATTCGTGATGACTCGCATTGATATGCACTGTGTTGTTTTTGTTGGTTCTGTATTATAAAATCAATAAAAACGGAGTTATAAAAAAAATAGCTATAGTGGATGTTAAAAAATAATGACCCTGGCATTTTCCCCAGGACAGTTTTTTTGCACTATTTTTTTCAAATAAGTCAGTAGCTCTTTGAATGACAAATGGTGTCCTTGATGATGACAAGGTGTAGCACATGAATATCAACTCCAGAATTTGTTTGATCATAACAATACTACTACTACTACTAATAATAATAATAATAATATTAATGCAGCTTCTAAAGCATGTAGCTACCTCATCCGGGGTGTCCCAGCACTAGATACAGGCACCCACAAGCCACAAAGTGCAGCCATTAAACTGCTAGTCAACCAGAGCTAAAAAAACAAGTTTTGAGTTTTTTATTAAAATGACATTCCGACTGGGCCTGATGGACTACAAGGCGCATTCCAAGGCTTATGTGCTAAATAGCTGGAAGAGTTACCATCTATGCATAATTTTTTCACTATGGGAACACTGGCCAACATGGCCCTCCACTGATCTTAGATTCCTAGATGGTACATACAGTAGTGCTCAGCAAAGGATTGGAGGTACCCGAGACCTTTGTTGGCAAATGCCTTGTAACAGTAGCAAAGGTCTATAAAAGAGGATCTCTGCTTCAGCGGCAACCAATGAAGCCTCCTAAGTGTGGCCCGATAGAGGCATGCTTTGGTAAGCACAATATAAAACGTGCAGCAGAATTCTGCACTCATTTGAGCATTTTGTCTGAACCTGTTTAACTCTGACATACAGAACATTGCTATAGTCAAGTCTAGATATAATCAAGGCTTGAACTTCTGTTTTTTTGCAAACTCTGGCAAGAAACAAAAGATTTTCCTAAACAAGAAGTCTAAAACATTTCCTTGCCAGCGCGGTTATTTGAATGTCAAAAGAAAGCTTTTCATCAAACCAGTTGCCAAGATTCTTGACCTTGGTCATGGGTAAAGGTAGTGGGTCCAAATCACTGGGCCACCAAGCAGTGGACCAGATGTTTGGATGATTGTCGAAGGTCAGAACCTCGGTCTTCCCAGCATTTAGTGTGAGACAGTTCAAGTCTATCCTCCTAGCGACCTCTGCAAGGCAGAGGCACAGAGAGGAGGCCATATGAGAGGAGTTCTGTGACAGCATGATGATAAGCTGAGTGTTATTCGCATACGAGATGATGGTAAACCCATAGTGTTTGATGACCCCAACCAGCGGGCGCACATACACTTCAAACCGAGTAGGGCTCTAGAAGGAGCCCTGCATCACTCCTTGCTTCAGAGGAAGCACTTTTGACTGATAAGGTTTTTGATACACCCGAAAGGTGCACTACTGCAGAAAAGAGGCGACCCAACTTAGAGATTTGAGGCCCACGCCACAGGTTCAGAGTCTTTTAGTCAGGATTCTGTGGGACACAGTGTTGAATGTGGCACTGAGATCCAACAATAACAATGCAGCAGAATTGCCAGTGTCAAATATCTGATGGACTGGCTTAGTTTCCAACTGTAGGGCTGACTCAGTACTGTATGAATGAGACAAGCCCAATTGAGTCCTATGTAGGAGGTTGTTAGCCTTAATAAAGCTCGAAAGCTGCTTATTAACATGCTTATCTATAATCTTGGAGAAGAGTGATAGCAGTGAAACTAGGCAGTAGTTTTCCGGCTTGGTGGGACTTAGTAGAGGCTTCTGGAGGAGTTGGACCACCACAGCATGCTTCCATTACCGCGGCACTTGGCCCATAGCCAGGGAGCTGTTGAGCAGCTCACCTAATAGTGGATGGACAACCTCCACACCTCGCTTCAAAATGGATGGGGATGCTTGATCCAACGGAGAGCCCAACTTTACTGAAGCATGTAGCATAATCAGCTCCCCGGCTTGAAGTGTAGCAGTCTAGCGATGTCCTTGGAATGGTCAAACCAAGAACTTAAGCAAGGGGCATCTCTAGGATTTGCAGGAAAGGAGGCAAAAATATTTGCCACCTTTTCTAAGAAAAAATGGGCTAAGGCACTATAGGCCGCCTCTGATGGTGAAGTTGAGGCTGAGACTAGAGATATTAAAGAGAGTGATAACAATAGCAAAGAATTTGCAGGAAGAGATCTGAGCAGACTGAATTTTGTTAGTGTGGAAGTCCCAGCGTGATTTCTTGACACAACATGGTAAATATTAGGAGCTGCCATATGATCTATTTCACAGACATGAGCATAAGTTCTCCACAAAAGGCGCTCAATGCACTTACACTTCTTTTTTAATGCTAACAGATCCTCATTAAATCAGTCAGGTTTTTGTCTACAAAAAGTCTGGTTCTCTTCAGGAACTATTTGATCCAAAGCTCCGCTGAGCCACTTGTCCAGTTGTAAGTCGACTATGTCAATACAGTTATTCAAAGTGGGCCGGCTGGTGGCTAATGCAAAGCAAAATTTAGCGGGCTGACTTTGGTCCATCGGCGTGCTCGTAACTTATGTGCATTTACGTGACTGATGGGAGCCGTATTGTAGGAAGTCGAAAACGGGATGGCAAAATGATTGGACCAAGTGAGTGGAATAGGGTGATCAGTCACCACACCAGCCAGGTTTGAGAAAATGAGATTGAGGATGTGGCCAAGTATATGTGTAGGGAAGGAAATGAGTTGAAGGAGCTGTTAACCCTTCAAATCACCAGCCAATGTGGTCGCCGCTAAGCAGGTAGTATCACCATCCACTGTAATATTAGAATATTGAAGTACCAGCGGGGAGAGCACATCAGCTAACAAAGAGACATAGGGGCCTCATTACGAGTTTGGCGGAGGGGATTACTCCGTCACAAACATGATGGATATCCTACCTGCTGTAGTACAAGTTCTATTATATCCTATCGAACTTGTAATATGGTGGGTAGGATATACGTCACATTTGTGACAGAGTAATCTCCTCCACCAAACTCGTAATGAGGCCCATAGTTAGAAGTGGGACCGGAGAGGTGGGGGGATAAAACAGAGTAATTGATATTGTATAGTTAATAGTAAGGGCCAAAGAAAAGGAAGCTGCTTCACATCCCTCAATAATAATATGGAGATCAATATATTTGGAGTATAAAACTATCATAAATATCCTGGGTAAATATATATTTTTTACATAATATTCATGGTTAAAATATTGTTTATTAAAATAGTGTGTGATATTCAATCTATTTTTCATGTGATGTTTATTGTGTTTATATTAGTTATGAATGAATATATAAATATATGTTACATTATTGTTTTTTAATACTATGGTGGTCATTCTGACCCTGGCGGTCTTTGACCGCCAGGGCGGAGGACCGCGGGAGCACCGCCGACAGGCCGGCGGTGCTCCAATGGGGATTCCGACCGCGGCGGTAAAGCCGCGGTCGGACCGGCACCACTGGCGGGGTCCCGCCAGTGTACCGCGGCCCCATTGAATCCTCCGCGGCGGCGCAGCTTGCTGCACCGCCGCGGGGATTCCGACCCCCCCTACCGCCATCCAGATCCCGGCGGTCGGACCGCCGAGATCCGGATGGCGGTAGGGGGGGTCGCGGGGCCCCTGGGGGCCCCTGCAGTGCCCATGCCACTGGCATGGGCATTGCAGGGGCCCCCGTAAGAGGGCCCCTACATGTATTTCACTGTCTGCTGCGCAGACAGTGAAATACGCGACGGGTGCAACTGCACCCGTCGCACAGCTTCCACTCCGCCGGCTCGATTCCGAGCCGGCTTCATCTTGGAAGCCTCTTTCCCGCTGGGCTGGCTGGCGGTCTGAAGGCGACTGCCCGCCAGCCCAGCGGGAAAGTCAGAATTACCGCCGCGGTCTTTCGACCGCGGAACGGTAACCTGACGGCGGGACTTTGGCGGGCGGCCTCCGCCGCCCGCCAAGGTCAGAATGAGGGCCTATATGTTTTATCTGTATTTTATTGGGTGATTGGGTTAGCAGTATTTTTTACATATATACCTATATATATATATATATAAATATATATATATATATATTAACTTTGAATAAATGATTCTTTGAAATTTATGATAATTCTGCCAATTATTACCTCTTTCTTTTTGTATTTTCAACAGATGTGAAAGAACATCAGTGATTACATCATTGATATCTCAAATAACATCATTAATGATATCACTGATGACATCAGTGACAATACCATGGTCATATACAGCATAGCATTACTGAGTGTACAAGTGTAGGTCGATAGCATAGAAACTGCATGAGATCTGGAGACAATTGTACATTTGAAAAGTTATATGGTCCACTTGTTTACAAATCACTAAAGTTTGGAGTGGAAGTAGTGCTCCATGTTAAACAAGTTAAAGGCTGAGTGCACCTGATGTGGTTAGAGAAGTATGTTTGAAATTAAGAGTTCTGCCTTAAAGCCAAAGCTGCTGTTGACAATACATTAACCTCCAGTGAATAGGCATGGGCCCATGTTAAATAGTTGTAATACAGTGGTATAGACAGATTCCATAGGACGTGCATTTTATTTCTAAAACTTTATTAAAGATTTTGAAGCACTGCCAGTTATTGAATATTGTATCATACAGGTCTGGCATTTATTTTTCTTCAGCCGGCATTTCCTGAGAGGAAAAATGCACAACGGAGAAAGAATAAGAAAGACGGTAAAAACGTAATAAAGGCAGAAAGAAGGAACCTGCAAGAGAGAGAGAGATAAAGGGACAGAGAGTGCCTGGAAGTTGGTTAAGGAGGCTTGAGGTTGATTCCAGACAATACAGCCTTAGTATTCTGTGCACCAAGGTTGGCTTCTGGCTTCTGAGCAAAATGCTGGCCACCTACACTTATTTTTCAACAAATTAACCACTGCCAATAACAATGTTCCACCCTTAAAAGCCTATTACTGTTAACACATAGTTTTCACAATAAGTCAGACTTTACTTGCTTTGTCATAATGTTTCGTAATAAACAGATCTTTCCTTTGGAATCTGACATAACTTTTCCCAGTGAACCAGTAAGGCAAATGGGCTTTGACAATTTCCTGGTACCATACAAAAGACACGCCTACTGAAGTGTGCATAAGCTGGTAACCATCATGCATACAGTTATAAAATTACAAATATGTCTGACATTATAATTGGCAGAACATAAACCATCTCAAAATGGCCTGACAAGGACTATTACATTGAAAATGTTCTATCCCCAGGGTGTGTCAGAGGGTGTGACCAGCTTATAAGTATTGAAAAAGTCATGCACCGAGGCATTGATAGGTATGTGCACAAATCCCTGGTTGGTACCTGCTTAGGGCAACCACTCAGCCATGATACGTGCCCACGTTCGCTAGTCGGTATATAGTCACAAAAACTCTGTCTCCTTTTAGGTACTGATTGGTGACATCTTAAAATTGCTGGTTTGCATTTTCTCTTACTGTCACATAATCATTTTTTGGAAGCTGCTTCTGCAATCCCTCACATTCGTGTCAGTTACCACCTTCTGCCATCCTACACATTCTTGATAGGTACCTGTACCCTCCATCAAACATCTCTTGTAGGCATCCTCCCCTATTTGGTATATAACATTGCTTAATATCAGCTCTTCTAATCCCTGGTTAGTCTTCTCATCCTCCCTCATACAGTATATCAATTGTCGGTACTTATATGCCTCTCACAAATCTCTTGTAGATACTTGTTCCTCCCATCCCGCATATTTTTTGGAGATACCTGGTCCAGGTATCCACATTGCTAGGCAACTGCATCTGGAATCTCACGCATCCCTGATGGATACATGCTGTGGCATATATCACTGGTACATACCTGCTCCCACCATCATATCTTTCTTTTTGGGTGCAAGCTCTCACATTCAAAACAACCCTATTGCGTAATTGCTCCTGATATCTCATAAACACTTGATAGGTGCCTATTCATACCATGCCACAACCCCAAGCAGATGAAGCTGGCATTTCAGTGCTGACACCTGTATGTTTGTGCGCTACATGTCATAGGTTTGAATCCTGAAGAGATCAGCTCAGCCTTTCATCCTTTTTTTAAGTTGATAAATTCCATTCCACAGAACTGGGTAATCCACTAACACTTGTAACAGCTCCTAAATAAAATAATTGCTTGAGATTTGGTTATTCCCAACATGAGCCATCAGAGAATGTGTATGATCTAGCTCAGAGAGATGAGTGCAAACACGAACCCTGGCCTTCTGGCCTCACTGTCTACAAATAGATTTCCCTGCACCACCCTCACTACCTGCACTACCGTTTAATGATCAAGGTAGAAGCAGATCAGCCCCGTCTCTATACAAACATCCCCTTGTTAAGATCAAGGCAGAACCACATTAATAAGTGTTTTATTCAAGCCTCCATTTAAGTTTTAGCTGTGAGTTAGGAGTTCATAATAATTTTACATATTACGATGGGCATGTTGTCAGCATGCTTACGTGTTTGGTGCCTCTCATTAGGGTAGTAAGCACTATATAAATGTTATAGTGCAATTTGCTATCCTACATGCAAACAATATCATTTATTTCTAGAGTTTTTCATGCTGCCTCAAAAAACCTCCTCTTTATTGCTAAAACCATGCATACAAAATTGATCTTGACTTAAAACTAGCTACTGTTTCTCTCCTCCTTCCTTTCTATTGTGAGACCCTCTCCTTACATGTCATACTCTACATGCCTTACTTTCTCTTATTGTACCCTAATATAAGTCACATGACTTTCTGTCACCTCAACCTATAGATCACAGCTTGTCTTTGAAACCATATCTTGAAACCTAACAATACCTATCTTTATCTTCCCTATATATTCAGCCCACGGACTATAAATATCAAATCACATGAACTCACACTTCTCCACTAATGATCTCATCTAAATTCTATTAATTTCTTTTACCACAAAGAAACTGGAGTAAATCTGTGAAATGGTTTCACTTGAAGCACAAAATTAATCTCAACAACATACAACCATTAGCCAAGAATAACCACTGGATTAACTACTAACCTTGTCTTCCATGGTAATGTACTATCTACTGAAAGTGCTTCAGCACGTCATCAGGGTTGATAAATGCAATTGCAAAGCCCTTGTCTATTCATGATAAAGGCAAAACATTTTCAATTTCGTGATATTTCACATAATAAAAAAGCTGTTGACCACACGACACAATATGATATTAAGGACTATTGTGTTCTCCCACTATCAGTTGAACGATCACATGGTTGGATAGTTGACTAAGAAGACAGAATAGTGCTCCTACATCACTGGGTAATGATTGTTAAATAAAAAATAAGTTGATGTGGCCTGGCAGCCATATCTGCCTGAATAGAAAGTATATTACTTTTTAGACCACTCCCTATTTCCCCATACATTTTGTAAACTTAAGTCCTTACAATTTTTTAAAGGTCTGGTCATTATCGGGTCACTCTAGTTCTTCATTCAAGATTAAATTGGAATCCTCCACTAGAATTTAAGAGGTGTGAAATTATGACATGCATAATAATAAATCCATGTAAAATTATTGGGTGCCTTGATTGGGTGATACACTTCAGTCACCCCTACTAAATTACCTTTGACTGATTAACAGGCTATTGTCCATCTGCTTTTGGGATCTGCTTGTAAACTAATCATTTTGTATTCCTCTCCACAATGGATTAGGTTAACTGTACCCCTGCTCACAATTATCTGTATAAATATTGCCATTGGCCCATCTGGGCATAATAATTCATGAACCTTCTGTTAAACCGATCTCCAATAGACAAATGATATCTGGTCTCTACATTACATATATTTGAACATATTGTGCCTGATTACAACTTTGGAGGAGTGTGTTAATCCGTCCCAAATGTGACGGATATCCAACCCACCGTATTACGAATTCCATAGGATATAATGGACTCGTAATACGGCGGGTGGTATATCCGTCACATTTAGGACAGATTAACACCGTCATTCAAAGTTGTAATTAGGCCCATTGTCTCTCTGTCTGCAGCATCGTAACCTATTTACTTTCCATGACCATACTTGAAAAGCTCTTCGGCAAACCTTGATGAAGAGTACTAATAAGGTGTAGGCAATGTGAACTGTACATTGAGTGCTGTACTGACAAATATTGTATTTTTGTATGTAGAAGCACATCCCATCCCCTCCTAGTCAGCATTCACATCCCTACGTCTGTGGGGAATCCCTCTTGAGCTGTAGTGTACTTTTGAGTGTCTTTGGGGTTTTCACTGTCAATGAGCTTTGCTGCTAAGTGGAAACATTCACATTTACTTTTAGTGTTTATCATTGTGTTCCATAATTTGGACTATCCCCCAAGCTGAACATTTTGTTTCTCCACATTGCCTTAAGAGAGATGGACATTTTTGCTGAATGTTTGTACTGAAGCTTCTAAAGAATTCCATTCTTTCCCTAGTTCCTATTCTTGTTCTTCATGATTTTAGAGAGATCAAAGAAGATAATGAACTTTAATGTATTTAATTGAAAAGCATTCTCTAGAGTGCTTTCTCTTTTATTGAATAACTTAGAAAATTCACTTAATTTTCCTGTGCATCCCTCTGGTTGAATTTAACTTGAAGGGGTCCCTGTGAGCTCTCTGAATATATTTTACCGGTTCCTCTCTGGGAATGTCTTTAAAATTGAATTGCTAAGCAGTTAGTCTGCTAAGGATTTGATGTTACTTCTTTCTAATATCTCTGATCCATTAATGCAGGGATGTTTGAGTCTAAACTGAAATTGTAATGCCCCTAGCATGCAGCTAGAGAGTTTGTGTTGGCAAGAGAGTTTCCTAGCTGTTTCTTAGATAATTGCTTTGATACCTACTCCAGATGTTTCATTCTATCACATAACTAATCCAGTTTATTCTTCTAGATTACCACTCACATTCTGAATATGTCTTTGGTACTGTTCTACAGTATCAAAGGTTCACATGAGTTCATTTTTACTGCCACTGAACAATCCATGCACCTTCTGTAGTACAGTGTTGTATGGCTGGAGAATGTAATGAGGTGGCGAATATAGCTGTGAGGTTGTTTTGAGTGTGTTATGGCCGATGGCCACTGGCTAGTCAATTTCTTCATTTATATCTATGCCAGGTCCTAAATCCTATTGTACATTTTGTGCCTGTTGTACGTTTTATGCTATACCTGCCGGATTGTTGAATGAGGTTTTTTAAGGGGAACTCTGTACACAGATGACTCATAAGTGACTCCATAGATTGTTTTTGGTATTGGGTTTTGATTTTGGGTGTAGCTCCATCCTGCTTACTGGACTCCGGGAGGCAGGTCCAAAGCCTCTCTTATTCTAACCAAACTTAACCACCCTTGTTTGGAAACAGACCCAACATATGCTATCCAACCATGTCGCTGCAGTTGGAGTGAATCTATAACTTTCTGTTGTGCATCCAGCTTAATTAACTTACATCTCTTCAGTGTATAAACCTTAAGAAAACTGCTGGTCTTCTCTGATATGCCAACTCCCTCTATTGGGTCCAGCGCTTCTATAAGGCCACTTTCAGCATCCCCAGTTTCTTCCATGCTTTCAAAGTCTTCGTCGGGCTTGGCTGGATTGTCAAGAATCTGCTGTTTTGTTCGAGGAATGCCTCTGGCCCAGGGAATCACATAAACATAAAATAACATCATAAATATATTTTTTCTTAAAAAAAAAAAAAAGAAAATAGATGGGACCTATATAAACAATACAATTGTCTATAATAAGGGTACCATGAAAGTATCAGTTGGACTGGAGTTGAAATATTAAATCTGTCCCTCACCCACCAGATTTATGCACTTTCCCAATTGTTTTAAGAACCAGATTTAGAATAGTAAATCCTGTTTCCCCACCAAATAATATCCTGTTTCCCAAATGTTGCTAGGATTGGAGTTAAAAGAATACATTTGCCCTCCCACCCGCAATATAGGTGCTTTCTCCATTGTGTCTGGAATTGGAACAGTAAATCTGACAACATATATATGCACTTTCCCAGTGTTTGAGGACTGGATTTAGAATATCATATGTATTTGTTAATGTTAAGAGCTTATATTTTGGGACAGCTACCCACTCTGGGTTTCCCGGTGCTTTTAGCAACAGATAGGGTTCCCCTAAGGCAAACAAGTTAAAAACATGCAAGTCTTAAATTGTCTATGGAAGGTGGTTTATGAAATGCAAAATCTCAGGTGTTCTGGTAGAGCGTTCCAAAGCTTGGGGCCGATATACACAAAGGAGCGACCTCCCATGCGAACCTGTTTAATCCTAGGAACAGTGCACCAGGATAGGTTGCCAGAGCTCAACAGGTGGGCAGGCTGAAGAGTTTAATCAAGGCCATTTTATGGTGAGGGCAACCCCTGACCTTGCTTTGAAGACATAACACGCAGCTTTAAAATGGATGCATTTCGCCACCTTGAGCCAGAGGAGGGTAGTAGTCATGTTTTGACAATTTGAAGATCAGCCTGGCGGCCGCATTCTCCATCTCCTGCAAATGTCTCATGGAGGCTTTATTAACCCCCAAGTACAGGACATTGCCATAATCCAGTCTGAACAGGATAAATGCCTGGATGACAATTTTTTAGTAGAACAATTTCTGTAGCCATTTGAAGGTCGTGAAGCAGGTAGCAGAAATCTTTGCCATCTGAGTCTTCATGGAAAGCTTGGGTCCACTAAGAAGTCAAGGTTCTTGACTTTAAGGGCCAGAGCATGGATAGCACCTAGAGCATCCAGCCGATTATGTGGTCCCCAAAGGGATTAATTCTTTCCAAGCACCAGCATCTCCATCTTGTCTCCATTAAGAATCAGCGAGTTTCTATTCATCCATGAGGATACTTGAGCCAGGCAGGAGTTCAAAGACACAGAATTGTGGTCCAGACACCCTAAGTATATCCACTTTCTCCAGTGTTTGCAGGACTGGAGTGAAAATAGTAGATCTCATCTGCCCAAATATATGCACATTCTCCAGTGTTATTGTGATTGGAGTTATGCTATTAAATTCCCTTCTTCAAAGTGCAAGCACTTTCTTCTGAATGTTAATTGGACTGAAGTTACAATAGTAATTCAGACTCCTTCAAATAATTACACTTTTTCCAATGTTTGTAGGGCTGGAGTAAGAACAGTAAATCTGATACTGTATGCACTTTCCCCAGTGTTAGTTTTAATGGAGTTAGAATAGTAATTCACCCTGTCCCCCCTAAAACTATGTACTCTTCCCCCAAAGTTAATAGGGCTTGACTTTGAATAGTAAATCTGCGCTCCTTATGTTACATGCACTTCCTCCAGTGTTTTTTGAGAGTTAGAATAGTAACTTTGACCTCTCCCAGTTATGTACACTTTCCTCAATGTGTTTAGTACTGGGGTTAGAAGAGTAAGGGCCCAATTACAAGTATGGCGTGGGCCCACTGTACATCCGGTGGCAGTCCGACTGCTGCATCCTTGGTGGTCCCACTGCCATATTATGATGATAGCGGTCGGACCACCACAAGACTTCCGCTGCTTCCAGGATTCTTGGATCTCGACGCGTCGGCGGTTGGGAAAGCAGTGGTCAAGCACAGCGGTCTCAACGTCGGTACCACTGTGCTGATCGTGACTTGCCTTTCAGCCAGCCTTTCCATGATGGGGACACCGCATGAAAAGGCCGGTGGAAAGGCAGAGATGGGGCTAAAGGGGAGCCCCTGCACCACCCATGCCCATGTTGTGGGCAGTGCAGAGGCCACCCTGTCAGCACCGTCGAAATGCACACTTTCTGCAATGGCAACAGGGTGCATTCAGATTGTGCTGGTGGCGCAGACAGTGCAACGACATTGGCATCTACTCTTTTGAGCTAAAGCCAATGCCGCAGCACTGTCTCTGCTGCCCAGCCCTTCAGGAACATCATAATATGGCGGTGGGAAGGCTGCCTGCTTGGCGGTATCCTCCACTCCACTGTATTGGCAGTCCAGCTGTCAACCGTCAACTTCATAATCAGGCCCTAAATCTGCCCCCCTCCACAGATATATATATATATGCCTACCAGAATGTTTGTCCAACCAGATTTAGAATAAAAAATATGAACCTACACAATATGTGCACAAACTGTATGTGTTAAATTTAAGATGTTATATTTGTTAACTATTACATTTTTTTCACTGTTGGTGCTTTTTATTTGAAATCATTCATTTTAGTGTTGTAGGCTTTTCAATTTTTTTATTATTTATAATATTTTGAATGTATTTGGTATTATTCATGTGGTACGATCAGACAAAATTGGGTTAGATGTAAATATACTTTTTTTAAAATATTACATTTTTTATTTTTTTTAATAAATGGAAGCCAAATATTTTAATCCATTTTTTAAATATGAATGTAGTTAATTTGTTTAGAAAAGAATTGTAAATATATATATATATATATAAAAAAACTAGTACAATTGTTTGATTACTTTAATTACTAATAATCGAAAATATATTTATTTTTTAGTTATTTTTACGATATTTGTAATACTATATTTTTGCGCTAGATATTTGTGTTCGTTCCAATGTGATTCATACTAATAAATTGTAGGTATTCTGGTACCAGAAACTTTTATACACTTTGTACTTTTTACTTCTTTGCTTTTGATATTTAAGTAGTTTGGCATTGATATTTTGATGTATGGCTACTTTAGAAGTATGTTTTAGGGCTACATCCAATGCCAGTGGTGTGGTGTCTGAAGTAAAGGGATCTCGTAATGCCTGGTTACTTGAAATAAATTTTAGAACAAGTGGCTAGTGGAATATCGAAAATGCCCACATATAATTTACTGTAAAGCATTTCAGATGCATACGTTTATACTAACTATAGTAAAGGTATAAAGTTAGTAGTTGGCAACTTGGAATTTGCTTGCAAGTAGGTACGTGGAAGCCCTTTGCCAGTTTAGAATAGCTTGACTATGCCCTAATGTGTGTGCACGTGTGTCTGTATGTGCGTAGGCATGTGTCAATCATCCAGACAGACATATGAAGAAAGTTGCTGGGGTAAGATTACATGTAATCTGTAATCACACAAGCATATGAATTATTAATGTACAGCTCAAGCGATTTTGCATGAAAATGATGACTGTAGTTTCATTTGAAACAAACATTTAGCACTACAGGTACAACTCATAATCAAATAGGCATGTCAGTTATTTGGAGGGGCAAAATGCCAAAGACACAGAAATGAGTGTTTAGCGTGGTTTGGAAATTGCATTTCTCTTAACTTAGTGCAGGCTGTGACACTAATTGTTTTCTAATACCCCCTTAATCAAGTAGTAATTGTAGAGGGTGCTTCATGAGACACTTGTGTGGAATTAATATTTCAGTCGTAATATGAGTTGCAGTAAGCACCCAGGGTGTGGGTCACACGGAAGTGATCTAATAGGACAATTTGTGATAAGATTGTGAGTGTGAAAGATATGGTTGCTAATGAAAGAAATAGGCCCTTCAAGGTCCCTTCGGGACAAACGACTGATTTATGCAATAGCCATCATACCTTTAGAGTGAGCACCGCTGGTCAACTGCTCATCTCTTGCATCTTCCCCAGGAGCCATCAGCAACATACTGCTATTTTTTTCAGGATTGGAACTTTTAGCAGAACCTGGGCCAGTCTGAGTTTCATAAACTATGGCCCTCATTCAGAAGACTGCGGGAGTCCCATTTTGACCAATAACAGGATTTACCTGCCAAATTATATTATTTGATCCCCGCATAACATTTGCTAAAGCAGGTGAAGTGTCCTGGTCAAGAACTGCCTGAGAGTGAAGAATAACGCTGTAATTTATGTGGAAACACTGTTTCCCACTTTAACTCTCAATTTCTTAGGGGCTGAGTAAGAGTGGATCTGTATTACCTCAAATCGGACGAGCCAGGTGCGCTGGTATTTTGTACTTCTGGGTGCGAGAACACCGAGGCCTACGTGTTTGCACATGTTAGTGCACATCTTACAGTGTGCTAGATTTGTGGCATAAAACCCAAACAAGTATTTGTGAATAGATCTTCATTTTTTTTTTGCAGTGTGCAATAGTGAAAATGTGAAAGCACATTTAAAAAAAGTTTTGATTATTGTTTTGAAATTAAATTTAACTGCTTGTAATTTGTAACAGGTAATTGTTTCTCTTTTGTTTATTTATAATAAGTTAGTTATCCGAACACTTTTCACACAAATCCTGGGCATACTGGCTGTCACAGCTCCAGCAACAGAGTTTTTTCCTACCCATACAGATTCTGAGGCTGGGTCTGAGAGCAAATGAACCAGAGATTATGGGGGTCATTCTGACTTTGACGGGCCGCGGAGGCCGCCCGCCAAAGTCCCGCCGGCAGAATACCGCTGCGCGGTCAAAAGATCGCCGCGGTAATTCTGAGTTTCCCGCTGGGCTGGTGGGCGACCGCCAGAAGGCCGCCCGCCAGCCCAGTGGGAAACCCCCTTCCATGAGGATGCCGGCTCCGAATGGAGCCGGCGGAGTGGAAGGGGAGCGACGGGTGCAGTTGCACTCGTTGCGATTTTCAGTGTCTGCTTGGCAGACACTGAAAATCTTGGTGGGGCCCTGTTAGGGGGCCCCACGACACCCGTTCCCGCCAGCCAGGTTCTGGCGGTCAAAACCGCCAGAGCCAGGCTGGCGGTAAGGGGGTCGGAATCCCCATGGCGGCATGGAGGATTCCCCAGGGCAGCGGGAAACCGGCGGGACACCGCCGGTTTTCCGTTTCTGACCGCGGCTGTACCGCCGCGGTCAGAATGCCCATGGGAGCACCGCCAGCCTGTTGGCGGTGCTCCCGCGGTCGTTGGCCCTGGCGGTCCATGACCGCCAGGGTCAGAATGACCCCCTATGTCTGTACCATATATAGAACGAATGTAAAACGCAGAGGTCTGGTGTGGCTATCTCATGTTCCTCGTGTAAACAGGATCTTGTTGATTAAATGTTATATTATATACAAGTGCCCCTGGGGAGCTAAAGAGACTCCCCTGGTCTGTAGTGGTTGTGACGTTCCTTCCTAATGGAAAAGTATGCATTGCATGCCAAAAAGATATTTGTATAGCCGGAAATCAACTAGAAACACCTAACGTTGGAGAAGAATAATAAACATATGCCTGCTTGAGTGTCTCTTTTGATATTGTGTCCAGACCATAACAATTAAGAAATGTTTTCCACATACCCAACACATGGTTCCTGATAGTCAAAGTGTGGTATCGGAGGTCACTCTCATGAAGCAGGTAATGGTTTGAAGTATTTATTTCAAGAAATGAGGACCGGATAAAAACCCTAGCCACCACTTGAGCCTCCAACTGTCAACTGAGGCTTATAACATTCTCTTTCCCCAGGGTTCCAGAATGAGTTACAAAGGTAAACACCACACCACCTCCCTCTCACTATACGCAATATAAAAAAACAACACATTAGTTACCTACTCCCCTTATATACTAAAACAAATGTACATATTTATGTACTCTAAAATACATAAATGACCTAGGAAACAAACTTCAAAATGCAATATAAAACTTTCCCATGTTTAACACATTACATAATCCTTGAGGAAAGTAGGACTCTTTCTCACTCTCCTGGGTCTACTTTCTTCTCCAAGTTTATGATGTTCGCTCAAATCACTACCTCGTGCTTTATCACTATACTCATTCGTTTTATCACTACACTCATTCCGACCTTCCACAACATTCGCCACCCTGTTCAAATTCCATATTCTGTGATCACTCAGTTTTACTGCATTCTTAAAAACGTTAATTACCTCAAAAGGTTGGCTGAATTTAGAACCACCAATACCTCTTCTGGGTAACTTTACTTTAACCCAATCTCCCACACCTACCATAGTTTCTTTCACTGCTTTTCTAACATCATACACCTCTTTTCTACACAACATCTTCTCTCTCCAATTTCCAGTTTCACCAATTTGCTTATCTACCAACTTTTGTTTCTCAAAACCCCACGATGGTAAGATTTCAACGTTTGGCCTCCTTCCTTTAAACAATTGGAAAGGAGTCACACCCGTAGATGAATGGGGAGTGAACCGATATTCCCTTACTTTTTTTCTAATTATCACCTCCCAATTACATCCTGAGAACAGAGCTTGTTGCACACTTTCCTTTAAAACTTTAACAAACCTTTCAACTACCCCATTACTTTCTGGGTGATAAAGAGCTGCCTTCTTGTGTTTCACGCCTCTCTCCCCAAGAAAGTTCTCAAATTACTTTGAAGTAAATTGAACCCTTTGTCAGAAAGTATGGAGCTCGGAAAGCCTTCTCTTTCAAATAGATCTTCTAAGAAATCAACTACCACTTTAGACTCCACTGAATTAACAATTTTAATCTCTGGCCAGCGCGAAAACATATCCAGACACACCAACACATATCGATCAAATGAATTGATTCTCAGCGGCCCTAAAATGTCAATAGCAATGTCGGACCAAGGGCCTTTGGCTTGCTGTCTCAACACAATCAGTTGTGTTCTGCATTTCAGCCCTTTATCACACAAGAAACATTCACTACAATTCCTCACCATGCGTTCCACCTGCACGTCCATAGCAGGCCACCAATAGGCCTCACGCACCCTCTCCTTAGTTTTGGTTATACCCATGTGGCTTGCATGAGCATGATTTACCAAAACCTCTCTTATACTGAATGGAGGAATACGTTTTGAGCCTCTCATAAGAAGACCATCCACAATCAACAATTTATCTCTGACTTGCCAAAAACCTTTCACAGAATCATGACCTTTATCATCTCCACACCAACCCTCATTTACCAAACTCATCACCTTCATCAACACTTCATCCTTCCCTAATTCATCCTTCCATCTTTCTTCTGAAATAATCCCTTCAGAAATGTTACACACACTGACTTCCTCATCATCATCCACAGCTTCAAGCTCCTCCATGTCACCTACATCACATTCAACATTAACCAACCACGAAAGACAGTCGGCTAGTACATTGTCTATACTGGGTATATATAAGACTTCAAAGTCAAATTCTTGTAACGCCACAACTCATTTGCGTATTCTGTAAGATACTAAATCTATGCCTTTCTTGCCAAACACTTCTTTGAGTGGCTTGTGATCCGTCTTAACTTGAAAACTCTTTCCTCAACTTGCGTACTGACCAGTACACAGCCAGTGCCTCTTTCTCCACAACTGAATAGTTGCACTCTGTACCTCTCAACACACGGGACACAAACAGAATAGTGTGATCAACCCCATTCTTTCTTTGCATTAGAACCGCACCCAAACCTTTAGAACTGGCGTCAGTCAAGATCCAAGATTCATCCGAAGTGTCAAAACTGCCTAAACTCGCAGCCGACACCGAACACTGCTTCAACACTCCAAATTGTTCTTGACAATCTCCAGTCCACTGAAACTCCTTACCCTTCTGTAGCAGCTCCCTTATGCTTGATATCCTTTGAGCTAAATTAGGAATACATTTCCCATAAAACTCCACCATGCCTAAGAGTTTCATCACTTCCTCCTTGTTTTTGGGACTCTCAAGTTTACAGATAGCATTGACCAAATCATGTTTAGGCTTAATGCCATCCCCACTTATAACATGACCCAAATACTCAATTTCTTGCAAGTTGAACTTACATTTCTCTGCCTTCAGCTTTAAGCCAACAGAATGTAGATGAGAGAGCACTTTTCTCAATCTGTTATCATGTTGGATGACATCAGCCCCAAAAATTAGCACATCATCCTGACACACCTTTACACCATCTAAACCTTTAATAACATGTTCCATAACTCTTTGAAACACTGCAGAGATTAATCCGAATGGCATTCTGACAAATTTGAATGTTCCAAAAGGTGTTACAACCGCTGTCAAATTTTGACACTCAGGATGTAACGCATGATGGTACGCAGAGGTTAAATCCAGGGACGAAAAATGTTTAGCATTATTAAGGGAACACAATAAATCACATATATTAGGTAGTGGTCCACAATCACCGCTTTGTTTAGTTCTCTTAAGTCCACATACAACCTTGCACTCCCATTAGCCTCTAGTGCAACGACAACTGGAGACAACCATTCCGTAGCTTCAACAGCCTGTATAATACGATCATTGACTAATTTTTCCAGTTCTATCCTCATGTCTTGCCTTACCAAAAATGGTACATTCCTAAACTTGGCAATTTTGGGAATGACATTAGGCCTTAATTTTATCAAATGACAATCATTCTTGACACACCCAATGGTAGTAGCAAAGACATCTGGAAACTCTTGCATCTGTTTTGCATTACTTTCCACCAACTTGACCACTAAATCATCCTTTGTCTTTACATCACTCGCTTTTACAACAGGACAGTGTCTCAGACATACTGGGGGATCCTCATTAGGATCGAAATATACATTAAGGTCACGTTGATGCATCCAACTGATAAGAGAGTCACCCTTCATGGATACATAAAATTTTCCTGGAACAATTGTGCCCCAAAAATATCCCAGTAGATGTATAGGAACACCTCCATATCCTCTAGGTTTGATGTCAGGATCACTTAATTGAACTTTGCCCGATAACCTTTGTTAAAAAAATGTCTTAGGAATGAGTGTTATTTTGGCACCAGAGTCAAATAACATTTTAATCGGACTGTCGTTGACTTTAACAACTTCCAAAGGACCATTACTCGAAAAAGATTTAATTTGAAAAATATAGTTCTCTTCATTATCTAAAACATCCAACTCCTGTACTTTCCTTTGACTCCTCGTAGATCTGCAGCATCTCGTGAAATGCCCTTTCCTTCCACAACTCTTACATTGAGTCTTCCATCCAGGACATCCTTTATTATTTGCAAAGTGTCCTTTATTGCTGCATCTAAAACATTTTCCTTTCACCTGTTTACTGTTGTCGATGTCAATCTCAGATGATTGGTGGAGGAATCTAGAATTCTTTACTACTTGTAGTAAGCTTCCTTTCTGACATTCAAGTCCACTGTCACTTGGCTGGATGTCCTTTTTTAATACTTCCGAACACGCTTTTGAGTGCTCACATTTTTTTGCCGCAATGATGACTTCCTGTAACGACGGGTTATCTTTGTGCCACAAGTTGTCCCAGGGTTTATCTGATGAACAACCTAACATTAACTGATCTCTCAACCTTTCATCAAGTGAAGATCCAAAGTTACAGGTGGATGCTAATTTTCCTAACTCAGTAATGTATTCTTCAATGGATTCTCCTGAGCGTTGTTGCATACGACCAAAATTAAAGCATTCCAGGATTGTGCTTATCTTTGGTAAATAGTGTACATCTAATTTCTTGATGCAAATTTCAAATTCATTCAAACCTGCTGCATCTTGATCAGATAGCTCGGGAAGATGGGCAAAGATCTCCTGACCTTCCGAACCTAGACAGTGCATCAATAACGCTGTTTTCCTCTCCGTACTCAGAGAAGTTCCACACACCTTTGCGTAATGAGCAAAAACAATTTTCCACTTAACCCACGGAATGGGAGGATTTCCTGGATTTGATAAGAAAAACAAAGGTGCAGGAACATTCTGCATGTTGAAATAAGCAATAAATATTCGAATGATGGTTTTTTACTTGTTGCAACCTTGTTTCTTGCGTGTATAACAAGTCATCTGCACACACGCATCCACTTTAATTTAATTAGAGTCACTTTGGTATTGGTAACAGAAAGGTGTACATGCGTAAGTCAGGCGAGGCTGAGATGCGTGTTGTTGTCATGGAAACAATTCTGTAGATTACACATGCGTAAGCCGAGCAGGGCTGAGACGTGCGTTGCTGGCCACTAGGAAGCTCTAACTGGGGTTGCGAGTACAAAGGGCTCGAGGTGTGTTGCTAAGCAACAAGAAGCACGAAGCTCGAGGTTGGTATCGCGTGAAGGCCTAGTGCGAGAACACAGAAACTCGAGACGGAGCACGAGAGGGGAGAGCCAAAAGATATAATGAAATTAAAAATGAGATTGGCTCACTTGTCGTATTGCCCGAAGATGTCCTCGAGGTCGGGTGGTATAAAAATGACGAAACAGGTGTTAGGGTTTATCCTCTCCGAGACTTAATTTTCTCCGACACTCCTTGCTGGTCCTTAAACACGTGGGTAAGAAGGTTGTCGCCAAAATGTGGTATCTGAGGTCACTCACGTGAAGCAGGTAATGGTTTGAAGTATTTATTTCAAGAAATGAGGACAGGATAAAAACCCCAGCCACCACTTGAGCTTCCAGCTGTCAACTGAGGCTTATAACATTCTCTTTCCCCAGGGTTCCAGAACCAGTTACAAAGGTAAACACCACACAAAGCTAGTGATTTGGGGTCTGATTTTGATTTCGGCGGATGAATTACTCCGTCACCATGGTGATGGATATTCTGTCCACAGAAATATAAATCCCATTATTTCCTATGGGATTTATATTTCAGCAGAAGGGATATGTGTCACTGTTGTGATGGAGTAACTCACCTGCCAAAATCTAAATCAGGCCCTTAGCTTTGGGAAAGTCCCCTTCATTATTTTGCCATGAGTTGAAACACATGATGCCTACAACTATGCTCACTTAGTATCTGTCAATTGGAAAACTAATTTAATGGAATGTTTTCACCAGATGAATATGATTTTATTTGAACAATATAATACAAGGAGAAAAGTTATTCTATCCAAAGAGTACAGTGTCAGCTGCCTGACTGTCGGAGTCACCGCACCCGGATATTTGGTGGGGCTCAGCAGGACATGTCTGATTTGGATACGTCAGTGTCTTTGTCTGCAGATTTGGCAGCTCTGCTCTTCCAGGTCTGTGGGCCAGCAGCAGGATCAGAATGGGATAAAAAATAGGCCCTGGTACCAAAATAAAAGTGGCCCCCATTAGAGAAGTCTAAAAAAAGTGAAGTCAGAAAAATCAACAGTAAAACCAGCCCACAGGGCCGTAAAACCAGTTACACCTGCTAAAAAACTGGACCACACACTCATCTATGAGACCACCCACAAGGCACTACCTGATTGCCCTATCGACCAGTCCCCCCTGGTCGGCACATTGATACAGCCTACTGCCAGGTCTTGGGTGGCAGGTTCTGCCTTTGGGCTACAGTACCAGCATTTTCTGCTGTTCTTGCAGCACCTGCTGATGCTGTGTCACAGGGAATTGAAGTTGGGGTGGCAGCTTGGTCAAAGGCTTTGGCGGTGGTATGTGAGGTGGCCATGTTAGCTGAGTCCACCTGGTTTAATGTTAGGAATGAGGCATTTTTTTGTGCACATGCCTCTACTTGCATTACAGTCACCATAATACAAAGATTAAGAAGTATCCCTATCGAAAATGGCCACAACTGTCCTCCTGAGTCATTTCCTTTTCTTGCACCCTGCTCTTCTTGCAAGGGGCCTATGAAATGTAAAGCAAAGAAATTGAATGTTACGGTGCAGTGGATGAATGATTTTTCATCTTATTTGTCACCCTTTTCATCAGCTTTTATGTCCCTTGACTTGCTATCTTTTGCTTCATTTCTGAAGTAGATCTAGAAAGTTCCCACAAGTTGCTCCACTTCCTGCTCACCTCTTTCTTCTATATGCCCCCTAAAACGTCCACCAACTTAGGTGATGCCAGAGGATTTTCTATTAAATTTGTTTTATGAAGAAGGTGCCTCTTTCTTATACTTACAACTCTGGTGTGGTACTACAACACGGCTGCTGAACTGAGCTAAAGAGCAAGCTAAAGAACACTGCCCCCAGTGACCTGATTTTGACTTTGACTAGGCACAACATATTTTCAAAGCACTGGGTCATCAGGTCGAACCTAGCTAAGGCAGTTTATTTATTCCACTTAAAAACTGATATAGGGGATAAGTGGGTAACAGAAGTTAGCTTACCAGTACAGATGACTTAGAATCGAAATAAACTTCTTTATAAGAATAGTATGCGTCATCCTAATTTTATTTTATTGTCTTTCAGTTTATGCTGTATGATATGTGATGACAATGGCAGTAAGATGCTAAAGCTGTCCCTCTTCAATGCCTGTTGTGTATCCTTACAGATGTAAGCCTGTTCAATAACTGTGTGTCTGCCAAATGGGATTAAAACAGCAGATGTAGGGAGAAGATGAAAAATATTCCGATTCACTGTAGCATTGTAGTTCAGCAGGGAATGGTAGTCCTAGGAAGTTATTGTCCATCGACGTTCCAAATGCTGAAGGTACAATGACCACTCCCATTGTCAATAACTATCAGAGGGCATCTTCCTCCTTGGACAATGACGCCTTGTTGAGAAGAACTGTTGGTAAAATGCTTCTCTCACAGTCTGGTTTTAACATTTTGATTTCTAAGGCTGTGTTGCCTACGTACACAAAGTGCCATTTGCTGCTGCTCACGAATAAATGTTTGGCTATAGGGAGTGTTTTATGCTGCAGTTTTGGTGTCAGGGTTCTGAGCTAAAATCTGGGAATAGCCATTCTTTCCAATCAACAGTGAACCAGGTGGAAAGGAGTTTGATCCATTATCGTATTTGACAGCGTCTATGTTTTAAACACAGTGCAAGGCACAGAGGAGTTCGGAGACAATACAGAGGCACGAGGCACAAGGCTGCCAGAAGAGTGCCTTTATATGGTCCACACTACACACTGAATTCAATTCCTGCTGGTAACCCTCTTGCCTTCGCCCCACTCCACATATGCTCTTGTCAACCACTTTACTTGTTTGAGGGGGACTGTACCATAAATAGTAAGTGGTAATTTAGAAATCGAAACGCTATCTGGGCTTTTCGAAGGCTTTGTACATTCCATTCATATTCTTATTAGGAGGTCACCCTGATTTCCAGGGTTTGATTTCCAGAGTTACTCACTTAATTAAATCGTTACAAGCCAGTAGTTATTACAGACACATTCTGATGTTATTTTCCATTGTTTTTCATCTTTTGTTATTAATTTTATATTGTTTGTTAATCTCCCTTTTTCGGTTCCTTCAGAAGGCCGGATGCTTGTTTTAGGAGGACCACTTTCCTAATTCTGATACACAGTGCTACTCTGTGATTGCTATCAATTAACTGGCCAGGGCCACAGGTAGCAGTACCTATAATAATGCATTTGCACAAGGTGCATAATTTAGGATTGCATGCTTGTAAAGCACAATATGTGAAATGAATAACCCCTAGGCACTTCAAGGCTGAAGAAAATAATAATTTTTTCATAACGCTTGTTTTGTAACATTTTTTCCATATGCTTCCAAATTCTGAATTGTTGTAGGAATTGAGGTACACTGACGCCATGTTTAGAATCCGGAGTCTTTGTTACAAGGATGAAGGCACTAAAACCGATCTTCTCTGACAAACCTGAGTCTTTGTAATGAGAGAGTTGGTGGTTAGATCTTGCTATACCTTACCAATGAGTCTTGAACCACTTTTCTGCTAGTGCTGAAAAGTGAACCAAATCACCTGAAGCTCTGCAGGTTCTAAAATCCTGGCTTTTTATGAACGCCCCTGAGTAGCACTAGCTTGTTCTTTTAGCACCTGCCTACCACTGTGGGTCCCAAAATGGTTCACCGCAGAACTGCATGAATGCCTACCATCATCTTCATCAACATTAGGAATTAGACAATAGGGCACTCAAATAAATGATCAAACTAAAAAAGTCACAGAAAATGAGCTTGGTAGCTACATCTTGACTGAGATAAAAAAAAATGACTAAGGACAAATAATCCAGCGCACCACTCTGAGCCATCCATCAAAAATAGATCCTTAAGGCAGACCTTGTGAAGATAAACAACCAGTTATCAGCTGATGTAGGATTACCAGAGGACACCACTACTAATGTCCATTGCCACCATTGCTGTTTGTGATTGCATTGAAGCCTCCGGTGTGAGCTTTTAGGGAGCAGTGTGGGCTTTGGTTTGTGGCCGTAAAATACAGCTTCCATTATATGCAAATGGTATATTACTGTATGTCAGGAACCTGGAGTAGATACTGGCTGCCATAATTTGTGATATTATTTGGTTCAGATGTATGTCTCTGTATTATCTGAGATAATGCCATTAAAACCAATTATCGCCAAGTTTGTGCTTAAATTTCCTCTGAGGTGCAAGCACGTGCCGGTTAGGTACTAGATGTGTGGATGCACTGCGATGTGAATATGGATCCTAGGTGGAAATATGGCTGGGTATCATCAAAAATGAGAGAACAATGGCAGGTAGGATTGCCCTCATTGATATGGTCATCCTGCCTAAGTTGCAGTTTTAATCACCATCTCAATTCATTTAAATAAGAGTTTTTTGTTAAAAAGAAAATCAACTTCTCTGAGCGGAACAATTGGCTATTCTAACCTGGGAGACCCTGACCCGCCCTTTGATCTCAGTGCCCAGCATATGACTGTTAGTCCCAGTGGTTAGTTTTTTGTATATGTAACACTCAGGATGAGGAGGTGGTGGGGGCATTGCTAGGATGCCAATATGGGAAATTCAGTTACTGAGGAGCCAAAAGGAAGGTCCAGTGCTGATGATTACAGACTTGCTACAAGCTGTGATATATTGTAATGACACTGAAGGCGAATACTCAACACTACTGGCACAGATGGTAGGTCCCAGAGATATATGTAACCTTTTAGCAGATACTTGGCTGAGATAACCTGTTTGGGTTCATCCCATTAAGTCAGGCACAGAAAATACAATCATGGCAGAGAGGGGCTAGTAACTGTCAGGAGAGTGACTCAAAGCAGTGGTACCAAGGAGCAAAGGGGATAGCTGAGACTTGATGATACAGGAGTGTAGAGCAGGTGTCCCTGAACAAAAGGCCCTTACCAGAGCATGAGGAAAGCCAGATAGAGTGGAGGAGAGTAGGGATTGAAGGGAGTCGGATGAGGTGACAGGGCAAGCACAGTGCAACTTAAAAGGGGTAAATGAGGAATAGGGAGCAACAGAGGACTCCTGAGGCTGATAGAGATTCGGGCGGCGGGCAGTCTAAAGGAAGGGGAGCAGGGTGCATGAGTCACCCAAAGTATACAAGTGCACTCTAGGCATCTGCATAGCCAGGTTGCCACTGGCAGTTGTCGTCAGCCGGTGAAGCTCAAAGGCAAGAAATGCTAAAGCTCCCAAACCTATGGTAAAAGGTGACCAGTATCGATGAGGCACCAGCAATGATATGCTGGGAGAAACGTGCATGCCAGAGCATGGCCAGCCTATGCCGGAGTTGGGCACCACACGCACTCCTTCCTTAGTAGGTGCATGTGTGTAGTTACTGTAGAAACCTGGCCTGGTGTGTAGTGGACCTTATGGTATTTGCACCTTATACCAGGTCAAGGCAACCTCTATTAGTGAGTGAGACAGTGTCTAGGAAGCCAGGAGTCTTTAGTGGTAGCGGTGGTGAGCAGCCAAGACTTATCTAGGAGGAGTGTAAAGCACTTGCAATACAACAGTGGTCACACATGAAAGAAACCACACAGTGTTACAAACATAAAGGTACTTTATTACACTAGCACTGAACTAGGGGCCAGATGTACGAAAGGATTTTACCCATTCTGTGTCTATGGGAAAAAGCTTTCGTACATATGGCCCTAGATTACTTACAGGCAGTCCCCCAACTGGAAGTAAGTACACACTATAAATATAAATATTTATATATATATATATATATATATATATATATATATATATATATATATATACATACACAGTAATTATTAGGTATTAGCATATAAAAACAACAAGCATTGGCAAGAAATAGTGAAAAATAGCTAGGGCCCTATAGGGGAGCCAAACCATATACTAAAATAGTCGAATGCGAAGTCAGGTCCCCCACTTAAGTATGTGGAGTAGTCAGAAGGGAGCTGAGAGAATCTGGGATCCCCAGAGGTGACCCCAAGTGACCAGGAGACCAGAGGTAAGTTACCAGGTCTCCCCAAAGACTTGGAAAAGGAAGGTTGCAGGACCAGTCCAGTGGAACCCAGTGGTGGATTCTGGTGAAGAGGACCTGCAAAACAAGGGGACAGAGTCCAGTCCACACAGGAGTGACCTTCTGTGGATGAAGATCCGGGTCGACGGGGGAAGATGAAGATCAGCTGTGGAGCCCAGGAGCTGCAGAGAGGTCCTTGGAGTCATGCAGATGATTTCCCACTTCGGTCGCCGGGTCTCAAATGGTCAGTCGTCACAAGAGCCACCAACAAGCCTTGGCAAATGCAAATCTGGGTGGAAGAGGATTTGCAGAGAGGAAGAGGACCAGCAAGGTCCAGGGGACTCGACCCTTGGAGGGGAGTCCAGGCTGACCTTCAGCAGTCGGAAGAGCCAGCAGGAGCCGTTGCAGCCCCATCAGGCAGCCCACTAGCAGCAGGCACAGTAGGTTGCAGTGAGGCCCAGTCAGCACACCTGGAGAGGAGTCCCATGTCGATGGAGCTGCAGAGAAGATACTGTGCTTGCAAGGATAAAGTGCTGGAGACCGGGCTACTTGGAGCCTGAAGATCCCTTGGAGCCAGAGTCAACAAGCATTAGTTGCTGCTAGAGTCACTGTCACGCGGGTACAGTCCTGCAAGGAGAGGCTAGGGCTCACAGTCTCCCAAGTGGGACAGAGGGCAGAGAGGACCAAGAGGACCACTCAGCACCATCACCTGTGTTGCAGGATCCATGCAGTTGCAGAGGAGAGCAGATCCCATCTTCTGGAGGTCTTTGACTTACGTGCTTGTGGATGCAGGGAATGACTTCTTCACTCCAACGGAGATTCCTTCTTGCTTCTTTCGTGCAGCTGAAGTCTTGCTGACGTCAGTGGATGCACAGCCATGGAAATGTTGCAAATGCTGGAAGGAGCCAAAGAAACAATGTAGCAAGGCGAGGTCGTCTTGGGAGTTGCAGATCTGGTTGGTTCCTGAAGAGTCCAGCAGTGGTTCCGGTGGCCAGGAGCAGAAGAGGCTGATGCAGAGGAGTTCTGGTGAAGTCTTGCATGCCAAATCTGGAGACCCAGCCACAAGGGAGTCCCTAAATAGCCTTATCAGGGGGCTTGGTCGCTCTGCAGGGTGACCACCTATTAGAGGTGGTCACTGAATTCATTCACCTGTCCTGACCAACCAGATACTCCCAGGGGCCTCTGCACATCTTGTTTTCAAGATGGCAGAATCAAGTGGCCACCTGGAGGAGCTCTGGGCACCACCCCTGGGGTGGTGATGGACAGGGGAGTGGTCTCTCCCCATTCCTATGTGTGAGATCGCACCAGAGCAGGGACCGGGGATCCCTGGGCTGGTGCAAACTGGATTATGCAAGGAGGGCACCTAATGTGCCCTTCAAAGCAAACCGGTGGCTACTCCTCCCCACGCATATAACAAAATTTCCAACGGAGAGGGTGTTGCCTCCCTCTAGCACAGGAAATCCTTTGTTCTGCCTTTCCTTGCACGAGCTCGTCCAGCATCAGTAGGGCAGAACCCTGTCCAAGGGGCTGCCTGCAAACCCTGAAGGACTGGTAGGAGCAGTACTGGGGAGTCCTCTAAGGAGTCCCCAGAGTGCATGGAATCATGCCAGCAATACTGACATTAGTACTGGGGTATGATTCTGACAGGTTTGATACCAAACACGCCTAGGTTTGGCGTTACCATTTTGTAGCAGGACCACCTGTGTCAAGTACACGGGTAAAATGGCCTCCCAGCACTTACGAAGGCCAGTGCATTGGAACTGTTGTTTGTAGGGGCACCGTTGTTCTTGCAGGGCTGCCCTCACACATAGGAACCTGCACCCTACTCTCTGGGCTAGGAGGGCTAACCATAGGGGTGACTTACAGTGACTTGGTGCAGTGACCAACAGTGAAAGGGTGCATGCACCTTTTCATGCAGGCTGCAATGGGAGGCCTGCAGACATAGTTTACATGGGCTTCCGTGGGTGGCATAATAAATTCTGCAGCCCATGGGAGACCCCTGGTTTATCAATGCCCTGGGTATCAATACTAAGGACTCACAGGGGTACACCAGTGTGACAATTGTGGGGTGTAAAGGGTATCAAAGCTACCAAATTTAAAGGAGAGTGCACAATCACTGGGGTCCTGGTAAGCAGAATCTCAGTGAAAACAGTCTAAACACAGTGGTAGGCACTGGTAAACACCATCTCAAAGAAAACACTGTTGAAATCACAATGTAGTTCTGGATTGTAACAAATGAAGCTCCCTTGTGCGTCTATGGGCTGAGCGTCTGCCCTTAATGGAACTTTTTGACTGCCCAGGTAAAAGTGTTTGTTGACTGCCAAACCACAGTCTCAGCAAGCAAGGAGAACACAAATTCTGTAAAGAGCAGACCCTCAGTAGATGGTTAAGGCAAAAGAGAGAAATACCGAAAAGATCTGCAGGAAAAGAAAGGGCCGTTTTAGAGCCTCTCTATTGTTCACCCCATCTGTGAGCAGGCAAAAAGGGAAGAATCCCCAAGACTTATTTTAGTATGGAAAAACCCAGAATCTCAGTCCCTCCCTCCATGCATTAAAACAAGCTAATCTTCTCACCAACCCATTGAACAGGTGAAGGGATAATGATCCCATCAACTGATACAAAACATGGGAAGGGCCAGAAGCAATGATCCTTAATATAAAAACAAATAGCCATGTGCCACAATCCAATCCAGAACATACCATAAATAAAATGAATGGAGGATTGATACTTGGGAATTTCGGGACAGGGAGGTGATACGCTACATAGCCTTGGTGACAGATCATTACTTTCCTGAAAATGAAGGCTCCTTGCGATTGGCCAGGTTGGTGTGGGCATATCAGACAGATCTTAGAGGAGTGGCCAGTTGTAAAATATTGTAAAAAAGGTATACTTTGGAATGTAGTACATATGGAGGAATAACTTTGGGAATTTGAGATATGCTACTTAAACCACAGGGGGCATTGGCATGCTTAATGTTGTCCAGGAGGAAGGCATACTGAGCATTAGTAGAGGGGGAAACTAGACTACACTTTTATGGTAGACAACATTAGCTACATGAAGATGGCAAAAAAGTTGGTAAACTCCTAGCGTAGCAAGGTAACAGAGATGAGGACTGAAATTGTGTGCAAAATGTATGAAGTGATGTTTGAAATGGGGTCTTTGGTTGACAGTCAGGTTACCCCTGTTCAGGCAAGAACCCTCACTCTAGTCAGGGTAAAAGAGAATCACCCTCAGCTAACCTCTGCTTACCCCCTTGGTAGCTTGACAGAGCAATAGGCTTAACTTCAGAGTTCTAGGTGTAAAGTATTTGTACCAATACACACAGTAACTTAATGAAAACACTACAAAATGACACAACACCAGTTTAGAAAAATAGAAAATATTTATCTAAACAAAACACGACCAAAGCGACAAGAATCCACAATGCACAAGTCAAGTCATCAATTAAAAAGCAAAAAGAGTCTTTATGTAGTTTAAAACACACACTAACACTGTTAGTGTGAAAATGTACGTTGGGTGTGTCAAAATTAACCCCGCACGGGCGAGTGTGCGTCAAAAAGGTCTTGCGATGCGTCGATTTCACTTACGAGCGAGACCTTGCGTCATTTCTCCTTTCATTGGGTAGGGCATGCCTTTTCTTCTCTCTGCAAGACAGCGATGCGTCGATCTGGTCAGCACTCTCGGGTCCGGGCAGGCCTTGCATTGTTTTTACACGCCCAGCGGTATTTGCGTCAGAAATCCAGCTGCACGGTGATCCGAAAATCCTGCAGCGCCGGTTGCGATCTCCTAGCCTCCGTCAGCGATGCTGCGCATCGTTTCTCCTGCTCCGTGCGTTGATTCTTCGTTGCGTTTCCGTAAAGTGTTGATTTTCAGCTGCAGAGCTCATGGCGCGTCGTTTCTTCAGCCACAGATCGGAGTTGCGTCGATCTTTTCCCCGCACAGTGCTCTGTGCGTGGATTTCCTTTTCTTTAGGCCGCCAGCTTCTCCTTTCAGGGTCCCAGGAACTGGATGGCCACCACAGGGCAGAGTAGGAGTCTCTCCAGAGACTCCAGGTGCTAGCAGAGAGAAGTCTTTGCTGTCCCTGACACTTCAAACAACAGGAGGCAAGCTCTAAATCAAGCCCTTGGAGAGTTCTTCTCAAGATGGAAGGCACACAAAGTCCAGTCTTTGCCCTCTTACTCTGGCAGAAGCAGCAACTGCAGGATAGCTCCACAAAATACAGTCACAGGCAGGGCAGCTCTTCTTCCTCAGCTCTTCAGCTCTTCTCCAGGCAGAGGATCCTTTTGTTTCCAGAAGTGTTTCTAAAGTCTGTGGTTTTGGGTGCCCTTCGTATACCCAATTTCTCCGTTGAAGTAGGCCTACTTCAAAGTAAAGTCTCTTTTGAATGTGAAATCCTGCCTTGCCCAGGCCAGGCCCCAGACACTCACCAGGGGGTTGGAGACTGCATTGTGTGAGGGCAATCACAGCCCTTTCAGCTGTGAGTGACCACTCCTCCCCTCCCTCCTAACACAGATGGCTCATCAGGATATGCAGGCTACACCCCAGCTCCCTTTTTGTCACTGTCTAGTGTGAGGTGCAACCAGCCCAACTGTCAAACTGACCCAGACAGGGAACCCACAACAGGCAGAGTCACATAAATGGTATAAGCAAGAAAATGCTCACTTTCTAAAAGTGGCATTTTCAAACACACAATCTCAAAATCAATTTTACTAAAAGATGTATTTTTAAATTGTGAGCTCAGAGACCCCAAACTCCACATGTCCATCCGCTCCCAAAGGGAATCTACACTTTAATCAGATTTAAAGGTAGCCCCCAAGTTGCCCTATGAGAGGGACAGGCCTTGCAACAGTGAAAAACGAATTTAGCAGTATTTCACTGTCAGGACATATAAAACACATTACTATGGGGGTCATTCCGACTCCCGCCGCCGGCGGTAACCGCACGCCCGGCGGGAGCCGCCGAATGACCGCACTGCGGTCAAATGACCACAGCGGCCATTCTGGCTTTCCCGCTGGGCTGGCGGGCAACCGCCAGAAGGCCGCCCGCCGGCCCAGCGGGAAAGCGCCTTCAACGAGGAAGCCGGCTCCGAATGGAGCCGGCGGAGTTGAAGGCGTGCGACGGGTGTAGTGGCACCCGTCGCGATTTTCAGTGTCTGCTTGGCAGACACTAAAAATCAATGTGGGGCCCTGTTAGGGGGCCCCTGCAGTGCCAATGCCATTGGCATGGGCACTGCAGGGGCCCCCAGGGGCCCCACGACACCCGTTACCGCCATCCTGTTCCTGGTGGTAAGGGGGTCGGAATCCCCATGGCGGTGCTGCAAGCAGCGCCGCCGTGGAGGATTCCCTGGGGCAGCGGGAAACCGGTGGGACACCGCCGGTTTCCCGTTTCTGACCGCGGCTGTACCGCCGCGGTCAGAATGCCCATGGAAGCACCGCCAGCCTGTTGGCGGTGCTTCCGCGGTCGTTGGCCCTGGCGGTCGGTGACCGCCAGGGTCAGAATGACCCCCTATATGTCCTACCTTAACCATACACTGCACCCTGCCCTTGGGGCTACCTAGGGCCTACCTTAGGGGTGTTTGACATGTAAGAAAAGGGAAGGTTTAGGCCTGGTAAGTGGGTACACTTGCCAGGTCGAATTTACAGTTAAAACTGCACACACATAGACACTGCAGTGGCAGGTCTGAGACATGATTACAGAGCTACTTATGTGGGGGGCACAACCGGTGCTGCAGGCCCACTAGTAGCATTTGATTTACAGGCCTTGGGCACCTCTAGTGCACTGTACTAGGGACTTACTAATAAATCAAATATGCCAATCATGGATAAGCCTATTACATACACATTTTGTAAATGCGCACTTGCACTTTAGCACTGGTTAGCAGTGGTAAAGTGCCCAGAGTAACAAAAACAGTAAAATCAGAGTCCAGAACACATCAACAACCTGGGGAACAGAGGCAAAAAGTTAAGGTAGACCACGCCAAGGATGAAAAGTCTAACAAGCGAGGATGGCATGGTATTAAGAGAATGCAAGGAGATAACGGAGGTCTTCTGTATACTGCTGCAAATTTGTGGATCCAGAAGAACTCAGTAAAATACTTTCTGTCCAGATTCCTGTCATCAGTAGACTAGCCTGAAGTATAGGCCCATCTGACAATGAAGAGCTGGTGGAGGCTACAAGGCAGCTCAAAGGTGGGGAACCCCCCTAGGTCAGATCCGATTCTCAGTTGCAATGTTTTTGAAGGCTAAACATATGTGGGTCTCCCACTGAACTTGTTTGACATTGTATTTGTATCTAAGCCTTGTATAGTTCATGACACGTGCATCTCTTATTGACCCATATCTTTGCACAATGTAGAGAATAAAATACGTCTAGGTTACTACATACTTTCTCAATGTGGAAGTTTGCTTTTGTTCATTAATGGCAGGATTCCTAACAAACATCAAATATTTCAATGTCTGTTCGTCTAAATGATGCTTGTGCTCCTGAGTGATTTAAGCTGTTTCAAGTTCTGTCTGAATTAGCAAAAAAATGTAATAAAAATATTTTACAATTAAAGTAGATACAACCTTTTTCATATTGAATAGAATTGCCCTAGTTAGTATTTGCAAGAACTTAATAAACTGTTCTCTAATGTGGTTATAGCTATGGTACGTGAGATATACATTTGTGGGGTAGGAGTACATCCCGTTGTATGAGGACAGGTGTAAAAACATGGATTGCCATGTGATTTTAAAGAGTCAAGAATACTCCAAGAATTTTGAGAAGAGATGGGGTCCATGGACAGACATAAATGATTGATGAGACATAAGAGCGAGGTACACACAAGAATGAACATGGGAAAAATGGACTGGTAAATAGTGGGGTTCAACTGCAATATGCATGCAGCAAATTGTATTAAATCATAAGCAACAGAGCAAAAGCACAACCAGCAATTTAAGATTTAGGCCCTCATTACAACTTCGGCGGTCCTTTCACAGCACCGCTGAAGCCGCTGCAGGCAAAAGACTGCCAGTAATGGAGGTCTTTTGCCCACATTATTAGGAGCCTTGTTCCACAGCGTTTTTGCCCACTGGCCCAGCGGAACACTCACCACAACATTGACACCGGCTCGGAATTGATTTGGGGCAATGTTGTGGTGCGTCGAATGCCACAGCACCTGTCGCGCATTTCACTGCCCATAATTTGGGCAGTGAAATCCGCGATGGGGCTGTGCATGGGGGCCCCTGCACTGCCCATGCCAAGTGCATGGTCCACCAGGGGCACCCCGATATCCCCCATTCCACCAGCCTTTCCATGGCGGTGTTTACTGCTAAGGAAGGGCTGGCTGATGGGGACTCGTAATCCCCAGGGCAGAGTTGCTAGCAGCGCTGCCCTAGTGGATTACAACCGCCGGGATCCCCGGGCTGCAGGCTGGCGATGTCTGCGGTTTGACTCTGACGGCTCTGCCACGATCATAATGGGGCGGTCCGACTGCCCTTTCTGCGGCGGTCCAATCACCATTGCGAGGCTGGCAGTCTTAAGAGGCCCATAGTGTGGAAATAGAGGTAGATGGGTGGCTAAGAGCTAAGGGGAGTGTGACTAACAATCCAAAAACAGCAGCTGACTTGTGTTTGGAGATGTCCTTTTTATTATTCTTTGAAATACAATAAAAAGCTTGGACTAAAAGGACCATTTGCCAAAATGTGATAAATAACTTGAATCATAACCTTTATTACAGCTCTTTCTTTTATTGAGCGTGCATGTACTTCACGCACCAAAATGATACACGAGGAGTAACAATTTTCATGTGATTTTATTTGTATTAGTGAGCATATCATTTTATATTTTTAGTCTGGAGTTTGAGAAAAGTGTACAGAATAATACATGACACTGAAATTACAAAAACTCAGATAAGTGGTATTTAAATATATATTTATCCACCCCAAAATAAAATAGAATACCGGGAAATGTAGGGGGCAGCTAAATATAAATTTGGTTTCCCTCCCCTTCTGTTTTCTGCCAGTACAAGAAAGTACGCAAAGCAAGAAATTAAGCAAATGTGAGTGCATATTTTAATGATGGGTATTAACACACCTTGAAAAGGCAACAATAAATGTACAAATCTAAATACCTCAATTGATTTAGGCTTTATTTTATTAAAGTAATGCTACAGAACAACGGCTCTTACCACTGCATCATAATAGTGTCAATTAGGCTCAAAAAACACATTTGCTATCTTTGCTTAGATAGATTCTTCTCAACTGCAGAACACTTCTCTGAATGCCTGTTAAATGTTATCTAGTGCCTTGTACGGGATGTTCAAATTGGCTCTGGCAATTAGACTACTTAGAATGCTGGCACTAACTACTCTTGTTTGTCTCCATTCTAAGCTTAGGGCAGAGGCACAGTTTTTGTGTGTGTGAGTGAAGTTAGGGAGAGGGTGTTAACAGTCATATTTCTCACATACCACAAGGAGTTAAGGATTGTTAATTTCTCTTCACATCATTATGCACCCTCATCTTTTGGTTCAAGAGTATAATTGCAGGACAGAAAATAAGCAGTAGTTAATAACCTCGAGAGAATCAGTTAATCAATCTTAATGTCCTAACCAAGGAGAAGTAAAAGTTCATTAGTGCCCTATATGGAAAGCGTAGATTGGCTTAGGCAACCAAAATGGTTGAAATGCTGGACAAGAACGGGAGACTAGTGTCGGACTTAGTTGGGAGAGATTAAGTAAGTGGATGCTAATAGCCTTATTGCTCACATGATTTCAGGTGTAAACCGATGTAAACAAGTCTATTTATGTCATGCATTGTGTATCCAGTTTGTTCAAACACATAACATCATAATGTTTGAACCTAACAACTGAGTTATGCCTCATACTTCCAAAGGCAGCATTGGTCACTGTGTTCTGCCATTTGTACATCAGAGATTGATAGAAAATGTTAAGGTTGACAGATGTCATGTTATGGATCCATGCAACCTGTTGTGTGTGGGATGAATTAAGAATGAGACTTCTCTATTTGAAGAACTGTGAAGTCCTCCCTTTCGTGTTTCTCTTCTCAGAAGAGAGAAGGCTTCATGGGGGTTTTGCCATGATCACTGAACATGCCAGAAATTTAAGAATGAGAAATAACGCTAGGGATCCCAGTGTTCATTCAGTGAACATAAAATATATCTGCTTTGCATAATGCAACAATGTTAATCACATGTTTCATATGGGAATGAAAATAAATGGGTAATCACGTCATAAATATTGTTGTGAAGAAAAAATATATTCTCCATGATCACACATACTCCCCGCAGCCTTCTGTGTCCCTGTATCAGTGGACTTCCTTCAGTAAAGGATTTACATTCTTTGTCAATGGACTTCTACACGTAAAGTGTTTACATTCTCCGTCAATCAACGTAATTCAGTAAAGAGCTTCCTTTCCTCATTACTGTAAAGATGATCAAGAGCAATGTTTAGTTTTCCTTTCAAAACGTGTTGAAGAGCTGGTGTAGCAGACACAGACACACCAGTGACATCTTCTAAAACTGTGTAACCTGCATTGCACCTTTTAAGGCAGTTATTTTACCTCAAGTACACTGATTTACTAGTTTCTAAAACCAATTTTTTTTCCATGCAGGAACATAAATTGATGCGAAATCAGAACCTCTCCGTACCAACGCTTCCAGACCTCAGTGAGGCAGCAGAACAGGAAAGAGGTAAGGTACATACAGTTTGCCAATCTTTTTGGAAATAATACACCTTGATAAGGATGTTACTAGTCCATGGTTGAGATTTGTGAGGACCTGGCTATTTAAATTGGGATTAGAAGACTTCTGGAAGAATCCACAAAATATGACTGGAGGTTCAATGGTCACATTAAAAGGAAGGTACTGAGATGATGTCATGAACCATTGGCTTATTTTTTCTACCTATGGTTCCTTGATTGAACCAGTTTATGCCAGATCTTTGTACCTAAAATTCAGATATGGGATCCTTCCAGTGAATAGTTTAAAAGCAAGTTGGAAAACAAATGTGGTATCCTGCTCTTGTCCGGTATGCAATGTTTCCCCTGAATCTCTGGAACATTCTTTTTTTTTTTTGTCCAGCTTATAAAGAGACTTGGTGAAGATGGATTATTAAATCTGATACAACGGAGTGGCTTATATGTGCAATTTCTTGCTATTTGATGAATGCATGGCAAATCTGCTTTGTTTTACTGACTGTAAAATGACTATATGTTAGTTTTATCTAGACCTGGTGCTATTGATAGTGGTTAAATGAGTACTGTGCTCTATTTCTAATCTGTGGTTACTTATCTTTTGTGGTTTTTATCAATGATTGTTTTTATGATATATTTATATTTTATTATATTTACTGTTTTATCGAATAAATAAATAAATAAAAAACACACTGTAGAGAAATGATTTTTAAAGAAACTGATGGCGTTTATAAATGTTACAAACTAACGTTATTTAGCTGTGGACCTACCGATATTTGAGATTAGCCAATACATCCACATGCCTGAATTATAACACTTATTTGAAGGATTTCAAACTTCCTGAGGTAAACTAAAGCAGGCTGTACAATGCATATAGCACCCACACTGCATGATGAGTAGTGACTTTCATTATTATTCCTGCTCTGCGAAAAAACTGTTTTTTTCTTACTTTGGAAAAGTAAAGTTGGTCTGGATGGGGTGGATAACCTGTTTCCTATTAGCCAATTCACCGTTTCAGGGATCAGGATGTAGAAAAAATATTTCCATGCGTGAGCCAGCCTGCACCAGCAAATGGCTTTGTGTGACTTTCCTAAAGTGAAATGCTGATTCTGGGAGACTGAAGGCATTTCATCTAATCTCGTTATCCTATTTCTTTAGAATCTGGGGCCATTCATATTAGTCACATGCTGGCCAGTATGAGTGGCTGAATAATGTAGGCACTGGATTTCATTCAGTAAAACCAATTCACAGCCAACACATTATCAGTTTTCCCACAGCCATCACACCAATCTAATTGGACGGTGTGAGAGAGAACATAATTTTTGTCATGGTCCCCCCACTTTTTTCTCTATGTGATAGAACCAGTTTGCCTTATAGCCCTGCTGCTGAGGCTGACAACAAATCCATAGTTGGCTATTAACAACCCTTCTCCTGAAAGACAATGGTTTGGCCTTTGGCTGCAGGAAGGTAGAAGCAGTGTTAACAGCTGTTACATATGAGGGTTTGTGCAATTGTGGGGGAACCAAAGTTGGCAATAAATATGGCTGCTTTCACAGATCCTCCTTTGCAGTGGTGATCGCAGATTCTGCTCTCAGGAATGGGACTGTCAGGAACTGAAACCAATCTAGCCCACAGTCTACTTTCACTTCTTGTCTATGCTCTTGGTGGGGGCACTGGCCTCTGGCACTGGCAGAATGATGTAACCTCATTTCAATAGAGGAATGGCTAGAAGGAGAGAAACAGCTCCTGTAGCTGGAAGAAGTTCAAGTTCATTTTGGATGGGGGATGCTGTGACGTTTTTAATAAACTGAGAAAGGAAGTGTTGCAAAAGGTGATGGAAATTCTGTGAAAAAATTCCCAGGATTAGATATAGGAAAATTTTAAGTCACTAGTTGTGCATAGATTAAGTTGATGCCTCACCGTCATCTCCTCAACAATCCTGGACCTAGGAAAGTATCACCTGAAAAAGAAGACTCTTCCTTACTGATGGCAGACTAATTACCCTAGGACTACTGATTTCTGCTGGCAGCTTGAGGCTAGTACTGTTATCCAAATGACTGAGCTCTTGTTATTACTACAGTGTTGCAAAGGCAGAAAGTCAGAGTGAACTCTAAATCAGGCTCTTAATCATTATGTCCACGTCCAGAGGACTGGGATGTAATAGTACCAGGGCTCCAGCAGTCTGCAATGTATTCATATTACATTTTGGTATCCAGAAACAGTTACAGATGTGAGTACTCCTAGAAACTGCTTCTATTTGAAGATTCCCAAGGCCACTCTTAAATTGATTCCGAATTTTAAAAAATCAGCATGTTACTCCAAATGTGGTTATGGATTGTATGTATGATTTTCATCATGCATGTTTAATAAACATGGCCCTGAGTGAGTACAAACATATTCAGTTCTCATGGCAAATGTGATTCCTTCTTGACACTTTCTAGTACATGAGAATGATGGAGCAGTCTCATAATCTATTACTGACAGGGGTATAAGAACTAAATAAATTCAGAGAATACTAATCAAAATGCCACATCAAAATATTTAAGGTTGAAGGGCCAAGGTTCCATTGAGTGATAATATTAAACATTCTTTTTCTGCCAAAGTTCATGTTTTTGGAAGATAGGAAATGTGTTTAGGAGGTGACATTGTTTTGGAATGCTTCATTTGTAGGTCCATAAACTGCTTAATAGTTGACAAAAAAGCTCTGCTGACCAGCATGGACCTATGTCCTCCTGTAAAGTGTTTTGCCCCATCAGTGAGTAGTACACATCTCAAAGGAAAACATTAAGTAAATAATACAGTGGATAAAGTAGTGGTGAAGTACCAGTTAGAGCTTTCGTAATGTATGTTCTTGTTGCTGATATTTATCTAAGTAAAAAACAAGAAGGCTGATATATATATTGGTAGGCAGAGTCTACCAGAGACAGAGTAGCCATGGCTTAGTACTTTACTTCCACCATGGGGAAGGCACTTTGCCCACTGTATTTAGAGATGTCTGCTGCCCATTTCAACATCTCCTGCATTTCCTGGAACCACCGTCACAGCAGTTCCTGGAAATGCATAGTTAGTTCTACAGATGGCACTGTCAACATGATCCAACGTGGGATTTTCTTTTTGAAAATAAAAGGTTATCACTGCCCCTTCCCATCAGGTTTTTCATGGTAGTGATGGGCAGTAAAAATTGGTTATGTGTCTGCACACTCTTGAAAGGGTGGATGGACACATGGCCAAACCTCTGACGGCCCTTACTCCGTTGGGCCTTGGGAGGTGTGTGCAGGTGGTATAAATGGAGTAGTCTCGGCAGCCACACACTGAAGGTCTGCCTGACTCTAAATGAGGCAGGTGCACCTTCTGGTTGGCGGAAAGGGTGCTCCATCACTTTACAACAGAGTTCTCTTTCTGCCAACATATATATCCAACCCATATACTTTTTTACCAATTAAACTGCTATAACAATTCTATTCAGTTTTATTCTGTGTGTTTAAATGCATTAATTTTTCCTCATCAGATTTAGCTTGTAAACCAATATCTATTTTAAGATGGTTAGCTGTTTTCAATGACACAAAGTCCACCATGCATTTCAAGTTTCAGTGTGCTCTTCTTCATGAGATGAAAGCTCCTATTTAATCAATTCATTTTCTGCTTCTGTCTTCCCAACCTTGTATAATTGAAAACAGCTAAGCTTACTTTATGGTTGCATTGTGGCTGCTAAATGTCTTTACATATTTTAGCATATTGTTGGTGCCTGGGGAAGTAGATTAGAAGTCCCCTGTAAAAGATTGGGAGTGAAACCTGACAGCTCTATCTCTAACTTAAAGATTTCATGTTAAGGCTGTCCTTTGCTGTGCCAGTTGTTTAAGTCACCAGGTGGCTGATCCCTGATAAGTGGCCAGTGGTTGCCAGCACTCCGCTTTTCTGAAACTAGAGGCCAATTCATTGCCTTTTGAAGGGCAGGATAATTAACTGCAGTCGGGGAATTGTTTTGAGCTTCTAGAGGAGATGAGTTGCAAGACTGATTCTAAGTCAGTTTTGACTTTGACAGCAAAAAGTACATTTTACAAAGTAACAATTCCACTAAAGGTATCAAAATCTTATTTGACATTAAATCAGATTTTGAAAGCTGACTGAAAGTTATTTTCATTTATTTTGGTAGCTTTTTCCCCAGTGAAAATACAAATTATGAACTTAACTTTGTCTAGATCGCTTCCTGGCAAATGTAGCCTAAACCTACACAGTAAAAAAAATAGCTTTTGGGTCTTTGGTCAAATGTGATCACATATCACAGTACTTATTTCATAAATGCATTATGTTGTTTTTATATAATAGGAACTCTACCCTGTGGGCTTACAAGACACACTTTTAGGGGTGTCAAAGACACACTTTCTTTCCATGTGTCACTATAGTGCTTTTAAATTACATCCCATCATAAAAGCCAATTTCTTCCACATTGCTACATGAAAAAATTATAGATCAGTTGTACTTGGTGTTGTATAATATTCTAACATCCTGAACAGAAAAGAAAGAAGGCTCCTCCCTTTCATCATCTTTAACTGTATTCTAACAAATGAAGGCACCAGACGCAGCAGCCAACAGCAGAATTACAAACCACAAATAGCTCTGTTCATAGAATCATATATTTGAAAGAATGCTTTTGGTCACCTGTGTCAATGACAGTTTGAAACTTCAAGCAGGTGACATCATTCTCCCTCTGCTGATGTGGGGGTGAGTCTGAAGTGCTCGACACTCCCATTGTAAAGGCTGACTCCTGCTTCCTCACCAGGATCTAGGGACTGGCGCCACTTAGCGGCAACTGATTATTTTTCACAAAAGGGGCATTTTCATCTATAAATCTGGGAGATTTATCTAATTTGCCCCTTCTTCAAAAATTGCTCAATCCAGCCTATCTGGAAACCTTCCCTTCACAGAGAGTATGCTGTGTGGATACAAGAGGTAGCGCAGGTCCAGGCTTTCAGGGCTCTTCATATGTCTCAGACATATGGGGTTCTACTTATCTGCAGCAGGATCTTTTTTGCTCACCAGCAGCCTCACTACTTGCATTCAAAATATTCCTTTTCTGTTCCTTGTGGTGCATTAGGCGCAGGAGATGCCTGGCTCCCATCTTGGTTGGCGGCCATCCTAGATCTGGGCCCACCAGTGTTTCAACTGGTTTTATGTGTTTATATTTCACATGATTTGTTTGCCATTTTTATGTTAATTTGTTTCCCAGTAGCTTCACTCTGGGAGGGTAGCATGCCAGAAGGAGCAGGAATAGCTGGGCTCCAGTTTGATTTTTGTTGGCCCTGGTTCTTTATTCGCAGCTCGGCTGACCATGCTCCCTCACAGGTGGCCTATTTATTCATATGAACTGTGCAATCATAGCAGACTCTACTTACTTGAAGCAGGATCTTTTCTGCTCAACAGCATCCTCGCTATCTGCATTCAAAATATCACTTTTCTGTTCCTTGTAGCGCATTAGGCATGAGAGATGCCTGGCTCCCGTCCTGGTTGTTGGCCATTTTAGGTCAAGTGCCACCGGTGTTTTAATTGGTTTCATGTGTTTATTTTTCACATTATTTTTGGGGGTATTTTTAGGTTAATTTGGACTTTGTTTCCCAATAACTTCACTCTGGGAGGATAGCCTGCCAGTAGGAGCAGGAGTAGCTGGGCTCCAGTTCGATTTTGGTTGGCCCCGGTTTATTACTCGTAGCTCGGCTGACCACACCCCCTCACAGGCGGCCTATTTAGTCATGTGAGCTGCGCGGACGAGCTGCTGGCGTGCCAAAGGTGCGCCTAAGGCAATCCTGTCTGTGCCATTCCGCACCTGGATGGTGCCAGGGGCCAGGACCCCTGCCAGTGAAGACTTAGATCGTAAGGTTTACTCTGCTAAGGAAATGTTCTCTCTGGCCACTGAGAAGGTGAATGAGGATTGTCTACATTTGCTGAATGTCGGTAGAGGCAATTCTGACTGTCGCCAATGTGGTTTCAGCTGGAAAGGTACTAAGCATATGAACTCTTGGGGGAGAGAGGACCCCCCGCCGGGACGATTAGATAAATGTTTTGCTATTAACTGTCACTCACTCCCTAAGCACAAAGCTCAGATCGGGGACCTTATAAGGGAACATTGCCCAAGTGTGCTTTTTCTTTCAGAAACTTAGCTTACGGATACATCAGCCCCTGACATCCTTGAGGCAATTCCGACTGGTTATGGCCTAGCTAGATTGAACGGACATTCTGGAAGAGGGAGAGGGCTGGCTTTGATCTTTAAAGAATCATTGTCCTGTACTTTTACAGGAATGAAGATCGAGGGCAGTGAGGCCATCTTCTTCACGTTAACACTCTCAAGTAACTGCACTTTAGCAGGGGCTAACTTATCTATCAGCCGCCTGGTCCTGCCGCTCAGTTTATGACTGCCTTGGCTGACACCATCACTGGTGCTCAGGTTGGCACTTCTAACTCCGTGGCCAATCCCGAGTGGGCCTGCTGCTACTCCTAGGGCACCCCTGAAGGGTGAAGCAGAAGGTAGTTGGAAGGCTGGGTGGGTAGACATGGGTGTCTCATGCCCCAGTAGTGAAGAACCTCCACATGGGTTTTCCCTACCTAGGGGATCGGCTCTTCCCCTCGGTTTTGCTAATTTTCTATCCAATTGCCTTAGGGCTCTGGGCACTTCCCTACTGTAAGTACAGTGTGAAGTGTGCATGCCTTTCCTACCTATGTTAGGAATTGGTGCTGACCACAGTATGCATGCATGCCTGCTGGTTTTCCAAACGTGCTGAGCCTGTCATAGCAGGCCTGGGTGTGCACACTTGCACCTTTGGTGTACTTAAACAGGAGCCCAGCCTGTTATAGCAGGCCTGGGTGTGCACACATTCACCTATGGTGTCCTTAAACATGTGTCCAGTCTGTCATAGCAGGTCTGTGTGTGCACACTTGCACCTGTGGTGTTCTTAAATATGAGACAAGCTTTTCATAGCAGGACTATAAGCGGGGTGCACCCTATAAGGATTGTGTGTGCACACTTGTAACTATGGTGTCTTTAAACATGTCCTCAGCCTGTCATAGCAGGCCTGTGTGTGCACACATGTGATCAACCTATCATAGCAGGCCTATGACTGCGCAGTTACACCTACGGTATTTTTAAACATGTGTCCAACCTGCCACTTCAGGTTTGTGTGTACGCAAGGTCACACATGCCCAGGGAGTGAGGAATATCCATGTGTGTTTCCACTCCACCTGAGAGCTGCTCTGCCCATAGGTTAACATTGGGGGAAAGTTAACAGTTATTCCTAACTGCAATAGTGGATTACAGTGGAGCAGGCTCATACTGTTTCCTATCATTGACTTCATCCTGACAAATCCCTTCCTATAGTAAAGGTGGTTTTGTCAATAATTAACTGAGAAATGTCACTTCTAGAAAGTTGGCATTTCTCAGCTCGAAAACACTTTGTGTGCCTTTTAAATTCAACTCTTATGGGAGGAGTGGCCAAGATGGCGGCGTGAGTGGACATGTCCTCGTGAGCTCCGCCGCCCGGGCCTAAACAGCGGCACATCGGTCCCGGGCCCTGTCGTCTAGAGCGTCCCCGAGTGTTTAGTGGAGCGCTGCAGAGATCCGGGGGCCGCACGGAGCAACCTGGTGAGAGGTGGACTGGCCATTGGAGTTGGCCGGTTCGGGCCGCTGGTGGATCCCGGTGTGCAGGCGGTCGGCATGGGCTGTCAGCCCGGGTTGGTGGCCTCAGTGGAGCAACCGGAGGAACGGACGGCTGATCCCAGGCCTAGTGGCGGCGGTGATGGGAGCGGCTGATGGGAGGAGCGTGGCGGCAACTACCGAGCCGCGGAGGTACAGGCCCAGGGGAAGGGCCGTGAGAGCAGCATCGGTGCACGGCTTCGGCCCCTCGGCCCGGTGCAAGTCTTGTGGTGCCAGGGCGGCCCGGTGGGGCCTTGGAAGAATGGGGGGGAGAAGCTGGATCCCCCCTGCCCACTACGGAAACAGAAGACCGGTGGGCCCTGAGGTGGGAGGAGTGATGCGACAGCGGGTGACTCGGCGGGACTGCTCAGCCCGCGGCGAGGCGGAGGCACACGGCGGTGCAGCGTGGCGCTGACCCCTGGCCCCTCAAGAGCCTGGCAACTCCGGGAGGGCCCGGCGGGCCGGGAGTGTGAGGACAGAGGTGGCAGGGCCCTGCCATCCCCTGGAGAGGCAGGCCCCGTGCCTGTGGGGGGAGCGTGGCACCCCAGCAGAAGGTAAAGGCCCGGCGGTGCGAGCCGGCCCGCGGCGGAGTGTTAGAGGAGCCATTAGACAATGCCTTTATTAGAGGGGGGGCCGGGTGGTCCCGGCCGGAGTTCAGACTACCTATGGTGTCCTCCAAACCTAAGAGGGATCAGTTGGTCAGGGAGATGCTGACGAGAACGCACCCCCCACAGAGCAAGCCCCCTGAGGCTGCTGCCCAGGCGAGTGGGCCCGAGGAAAAGGGCGATGAAGAGGACGACGGAGGGGCCCCGGTTACGAAGGGCTTTCTCACCTCCTTGTTCGACTCTCTGAGGATGGTTCTGCAGGAGCTGCAAAAATATATTTCCCAGGAGATGCGGGACATGTGTGCGGACATCACCTCGTTAGGGGAAAGAGTGTCGAGTATAGAGGACAATGAGATCTCCAGGGGTGAAGAAGTCGAACACCTGCAACAGGAAATTCTCCATCTGCGCGAACACCAGGAGCAACTGCAGATCGCGACAGAGGACTTGGAAAATCGCTCCAGACGCCATAATATACGCATTAGAAGAGTTCCTCTTGGGGCAGAAGGAGAGGACATTAGGGAGTTAGTCACAGCTTTATTTCGCTCCCTCCTCGGCCCGGAAAGCAAGCAGGAGATAACATTGGATCGGGTTCACAGAGCAGGCCGGTAGGGGGGGCTGGAGCGCACCCTCCTGATATCTTAGCGTGTGTACACAATTTTATGACCAAAGAAGATTTCCTCCAGAATGCGTGAAATCTCCCTCAGGTCCAGTTTAGGGGGCACAATCTACAGCTCTATCAGGACCTCTCGCTGCTGACCTTACAGAGACGAAGAGAACTTAAGCCCATTACAGAACACCTCCGGGCAAACTCTACGCCTTACAACTGGGGCCACCATTTTTGACTCGTGTTCCGTGGGGGGACCAGATGAGACAGGTGAAATCGCTGCAGGAGGCTCGTCGGATACTAAATATAGAGGAGACAGAACGACGGACTGGGCCCCAGGAGGAGGCTCCTCCAGAGAACCGACAGAGATGGCGACGAAAAGAAAAGAAACGGAAACCACCGTGGACATCATCTACTGAAAGAGCACTTGAGAGACAATCTGTACTGAATAGTATTACCGCTGGGATCAGTTCATAGATGCGGATAGCTCCCGGAAGATGTTGAAGTGGCCTGAGGCCATCCCAGGAGCAAGGAGTGAAGACATTGGAGCAGGGCCTGGGCAGCGGGGACTCTGGATATCACGAGTAGGCCATGTAGGGTGCTGCCGACACCTGTCTAGGACTTAGCCTCTTTTTGGACTCCCCATAGAGGACTTGACTGTGATTGATGTGCACCTGTTGTGCCCTTTTGTTACGCTACAATATGCTCCCCCTACAGGAACTACATTCTATTGTTAAGACCCTCATGCTCCTGTGTGCTCACTTTCTCAGGGCTATCCCTGATCACTGCCTCCCAGTAGAGGCCAGCTACTACGGCTTTCCGACCACTTACCTACACTTGACACTTAAATGCCTAAGCCTCAATGTCGGGGCCTTAATAATCCCTTGAAGAGGTTAGCGGTTCTCCCTTCCTTAGAGCGCTCTGAGAGCCACATTTGCTTGTTACAGGAGATGCACCAGCTGGCTAAGGACACATATCGTATGCGCTCCAAATGGTTCCCCCGGCAGTACGGGTCTTCCGCCCCTACAAAACACGGGGGTGGCAGTTTTTATATCGAAAGCTTTCCCCAGAGAGGTAATTGCTAAGATACATGAGGTTAAGGGTAGGTTCCTGGCCTTCAGAATGGGCATAGAGTCATTCCATTTCACAATTGCAACAATTTATGCACCTAACACTCAACAAGAAATATTCATGAGAAAGGCTATATCTGCGATGCTCACAACCCCGGACAGGGCTATACTTGTGGGTGGGGACTTTAATCTTGTCATGGATAATGATCTTGATCGATCAGGACACCAATATGGGCAGACTGGGGCTCTGACCCCGATGGGCGACAGTGGCTGGCAGATTGTGACTTAGACAATATCTGGCGGACAGCACACCTGAATCTATTAGTTTTATTCGGCATCCTCAAAGACTTACACATGCATAGACTATTTCCTGGCCTCTTCAGGGTTCCGCTCCCGAGTCAGGAATACCATGATTGAGCCCAGGGCTCTAACAGACCATGCCCCTATATGCTTGGTGGCTCGCCTCGACTGTGGCTGAGCCCGGGCCCTGGGGTGGCGCTTTCGAGGCACGATACTTCAGTCCCGGGTCACAGTGGAGACGGTGCGACAAGCCATACTGGACTATATTAGTCACAATGATAATGGGCTGAATAGCTTAGAGACACTTTGGGAGGTGCTGAAGGTAGTCATACACAGGGAGGTGATCTCACTCTCTGCCAAAGAAAACAAAGCCCAGAGAGACTAGAGTGGCTGCTCTGGAGTGCTCCCACAAACATACCAGCACTCCCAGGGTTTGGAGGGAATTAGAGAAAGCACGCTTACAATTGAAATAACTGGACTGGGATCGGGCGGAGTATGCTGTAGCCCGGCTCAAACCTAAATTCTGTATAGGGGGCAATCGATCGGGGAAACTTTTGGCCCATAAACTAAGGGCTCAGCCGTCTGCCAACGCCATAAAGATGGGGCGTTCCCCCTCCCAGGGTGAGGCGCGAACAGATATGCAAATAGCTAAGGCCTTTGTGGACTTTTACAGAGAGCTATATACAGCGGACCCAGCGACTGGCCCCGACCCATCTTCCTACCTCATGGACTGTGCAGTCACACCACTCCGTGAGCGGGACGCAGCTTGCCTTGACCAACCCATAAGGATAGAGGAGGTGATTTTGGCTATCTCCCGTCTTACGGTCGGGAAGTCGCCTGGCTTTTTTATAAAACCTTCTGTTCAGAGTTGGCCCCAATCCTCACATGGCTCTTCAACTCTTTCATAGAGACCAAGGCCCTTACACCCAGCATGCTAGAGGCCACCATCACGGTCATTCACAAACCTGGGAAAAGCACAGAGGACTGTGGTTCATACCGACCCATTTCACTCCTAAACATAGATGCCAAGCTATTCACGGGTATCTTAGCACAGCGTCTTAATCCCTACATGCCTGAGCTTATCGACCCGGATCAAGCAGGCTTTATACCCCACCGACAGTGTGGAGACAACACGAAACGGCTCTTACATTTAATAGACAAAATGAACAGATCCCACAAGGAGGCACTCCTCCTCACCATTGATGCGGAGAAAGTGTTCGATAGGGTGCATTGGCCCTACCTCTTCCGGGTACTGGAGCGCTTCGGGGTTGGACCGGCACTCCTGACCTGGATAAAATGCATATATCAGGAGCCCAAGGCAGCGGTCCGAGTCAACGGGACATTGTCTTTGCCGTTCCCGATTGGATGAGGAACGAGACAGGGGTGCCCGCTCTCCCCACTTTTATTTGCTCTTTACATGGAGCCCCTAGCACAATTACTTCACGATGATCCCTGTATTACCAGCATTAAATTTGGGGGCGATCACCACCTCATCAGCTTATACGCCGACGATGTGATTCTTACACTGGCAGAACCTATGGTCTCCCTCCCGGTGCTCATGGACACCTTATGCACTTTTAGTATGGCCTCCAGGTTTAAAGTGAACACACAGAAATCTCAAATCCTAAACTTGTCGGTCCCCCCTGAACATGAGGAGGAACTACGTCCCAGATACCCTTTTATATGGACAACGTCACATGTCCCGTACCTAGGCATAGCTTTAGCGGCGACGGCTTCTCTCTCAAGGGAGATACTGAACGACTTAGAGATGTGGGGGAAGCACAACCTATCATGGTTCTGTAGGGTGGCTGCAATCAAAATGACAATCTTGCCGTGCATACTCTATCTGTTTCAGACACTTCCTTTGACTCCGACGCCTAACACCATAACTACACTTCAGACAGCGATCTTGAAATTTAAATGGGATAAGAAGCCTGCACGCATATCACGTCACACATTATACCATCCTAAGGAGGAGGGGGGCTGGCGGTTTCTTGCCTGTTGAGCTATTACCAAGCGGCCCAGCTGCGCTTTATGCTGGAGTGGAGCTGCCCGCTTCCTGAGAAGCACTGGTGCTTCATGGACCACACAGTTGCTGGGTCTCATATGTGGAAGGAGCCCTGGCTACGACGCAGACACAGAGCGAAGGGGCTATATTCCTCACCGATCATGGGCGCGATTCTGTGGGTGTGGGACGCGGTGGTGACAAGACACGGTTTGACGACCTTCCCCTCACCTATGACGCCGATTTGTGCGAATTCCGACTTCACCCCCGGATTGCAGTCAGAGAACTTTCACCGTTTGTATGAGGGAGGGAGGGAGTCTATTCAATCCAAATGGAATTATCCCCTTTGATCAGCTGAGAGAGACATACGGACTTACGGAAGCAGACAGACTGACATACTATCAAGTCAGACACTGGGTACTCTAACTGACGGTCAGGCCCTTAGTAGCTAGAACACTCACGCCTTTCGAGAAATGGCTCCCGGTAAAGAAAGATGACAATCGGCTGATATAGGAAATCTATAAACTTCTTCGCGTGGCCTCACCACCTTGTAAAACCAGGGGGCAGAAAAGATTGAGAGGGAGCTGACAGAGGAGGAGGGGGATAGTATCTACTTCAGAGCACATCACACAGCTCATAACATATCGGGGGCGGAAACAGCTTATAAGTTAGCCATACTGGTACTATACCCTGGCGTGGTTACACGCATGGGACCCCACTAAACCTGGGCTCTGCTGGAGGGGTTGCGGAAACACAGGCACACTCATGCACCTGCTGTGGCACTGCCCCAAGCTGAAAAGATATTGGAAGAGCATTCTTGATGACATAGATAGAGTATTCCACACTGAGATTCCCAGACTTCCGACGTATGTTATCTTAGGTCTGCCTAACCCTCTTAGCTTCTCCCTCCGCTCATTGAGCGGATGACAGATTGCCCTTGCCCTGAATGCGTCACGCCAGACGATACTAGCTCTGTGGGGTACAGATAGGGTTCCGAGCTGCACCTCATTGCTTCACAAACTCTGGTTCATCCTAGCGATGGAGAAACTAACACTGGCGACTAGACAGAGAGCGGAAGATACGACCGCTCTCTGTAGACCGTTTATTCAGATTCTATCCACTGAATTCAGCGAAGTCACTTGCCCTGCATACTTAAGGACTTTGAGGCTGTTGCAGGATGCCTGACCGTGGGAGGAACAGATGGCTGCGCCGGGGTGGAATGAGGCCCAAGAGGCATCGCTGAATGATGAATGAGGGAGCTCTGTTGTTTTACCTTGTTTTCTTGTTGTATTCTTCCTTTGTTCTCTCCTTCCCCCTTTTTTTGATTGGTTTCCTTGCTCCATGTGATAACGGTTCTGGCATAATGATATCTGAGGCGAGAAGGATGATAATATATGTCAGTCCATGTCAAACAGCACTCTCTGCTGGTCATTTCCTTGGCTTGAGTGACAGATAAAACTTTACTGTTTTCTTGCTGCTTGCTGATGTGGCTGTAGGCGCATAGCTGTGTATTTTGTTCACACATATCATATACCAATAAACAGATTTGATCCATAAATTCAACTCTTATTCACAGTGGAAGCTGGAGGAGCACCTCTGTGCATTCCCCACGACAGCTATAATCCTTGGGCACACAACTGGAACAACATACCTCTGCCATTAGAGGGCCTGGCTGGATAGATTGGAGGGAGAGGTTTTGACACTTTGCCTCTCGGAGCCAGATCATGGCCTCACTAGAGATGAAGATCTGCATTCCAATGCCTCCTGGCAGACAGGACTAAAATTTAAGGGAGACATCTGTGACTCAAAGGGGAACACTCTGAGCCACCCCCAACATCAAAGCCACACTATAGTATAACTAGTGGTGTCACACTGCAGCAAAATAGGAATGTGCTTGTGGGAACACACTGCCAAAGTAATCTGTTGTGCACAAAGAGTAATTACTGCCCTTGGAAGGGACCGCGCACCTTTCATGAATCGTGGCTGGCCTGGGCTGATTGCCTGCTGCTGTGTGGCACCCCAAAGTGTGCTTGTAGGCTTGCCCCCTGTTTTCTGGAGGCGGTCTCAGGGACAATAAAGACCTCTTGCAAGGGACCTACACCTTCTGCCTGTGACATCTGGAGAGCAGTACCCACTTAAGTGCCCACATCATCTGCTGGATCCCATCTGGTGGCAGCGGTGTGAGCGTGGAATTAAGTATTGTGCCTGCAGACCTGAATTCCTGGTGCAGAGCCCCAAAGGAACAGCCTGTGTTGAAGAAGTGTGGCACTGCATTGTGGGGCCTTGACACGCATAAGTGTCGTGTTGGTGGTGAGAGAATTCACCACTCTGCTGACCGAGCCACATTTCGCTTGTGTGACACTTTGACTGCATGCTTATTGCGTGCGGTGTCCGATTCACAGGTTGCGACCCAAAGAGGTGGGGGCTACCTCTAGCAGTGCTGCATTCTACATTGTATGGCACCGCTGAACTTGCACTCTCTGTGTGTGACTCAAGTCATTGTGCCATAACACAAATGGGAGAGTGGGGAAGAATTCGGCTCAGAGGAAGAACCAATACCTCATACTGTGTCCCCACCTTTCAGAACCATATACACAAGGAGTGGCAAAGAAATTGCCCTTAGGCCTAGAATCCCAGATTTTGAGACTTGGTAGTGTGTCAAGAGTAACTGTGAATTCTAATTCTAATTTCAGCAGTCCCTTCAAGTTATTTTAACGATCAGGTTGAGTCCGTTGAGTCCGTCCAGGTGGCACTATCCTACCCGGATGGGGCTAGGTGGTCATATGATGAAGCAAGACACTATGAAGTCTCAAAATCTGGGATTCTAGGGCCAAGGGCAATTTCAAGTCATAGTGCACCAGATGTTGTGCCTCATTCCAGGGAGGTTCAGATTTGGTAAATCTTCGTGTGACCGGGAATGTCTGGTGCGACTCAAGTCATTGTGCACCAGACATTGTGCCACATTCAAGGTAGGTACGGATTTGGTAAATCTTCATGTGTGACCAGAATTGTATGGTGTGACTCAAGTCATCGTGCATCAGATGTTGTGCCTCATTCCACAGAGGTACGGATTTGGTAAATCTTCCTGTGTGAGTAGAATTGTCTGCACCATATGTTGTGCCTCATTCCAGGGAGGTATGGATTTGGTAACTCTTTGTGTGTGATCAAGATTGTCTGGTGCAAATCAAGTCATTGTGCACCAAGATTGTGCCCTATTTCCAAAGGGGCGTGAAGGAGCGGATTCATGTATTAAAGTGCCTGGCTTGGCTGGGTACTATTGTGAGCAGAGTGTGTCCTACGGTGACCCTCTACTTGTGCTTTGCAGAACAGGGCCTGTATGGAGCCCTCTGAGTGAACCTCTAGATTGGGCCACACTTCCATTTGTCAACTGCCAACTAATCATCTTGGTATTTGCTTTTCTAAATCAGCGTGAAGCCGGCTGTGATTGGCCTAGCACCCAGGGAAAGATTTCTTTCATCTTCAGCACTTTGGGACGGGTAGAAGAAGTTTGTTGAAAGGTGGAGGAGGGTTTGGGCCCACGGGGTCTGCAAGCACAGTGACACTGACTGACCGGATATCAGTGCATCGCATTTGGGTGCTGGGTGCAAGTGTGTCCAAGTGCGTGCTATACAAGCCTGTCTGATATCCGTGGCATTGTGTAGCAGTGCGGAATGAGCATGTGGGAGTGACTGCCTGTGATCAACTGCAACACATGGTAGTGTGGCTGTACATGTTGTTTTCTTGCCAAAAGATTATCGCGGTTGACATTGAGTTTTGCCCATGCAGCCAAGGCCCACAAGGCTTTTTAAAAGTTTTGTAATTATCTGTGTGTACACATTGCTGCTATAGTTGTGAACCGGGGTGCACCCTACAACTGTGTGATAGGGAACTGTAATAATTGCTAGGGTGGGTCTTGTGCTGACAAAGTTTTGCACCGCATGAGGGTGTTGCAAGGGAAAGCAGTATTTTCTGACTAAGTGTATAAATTGCTGATGTCTTTTTAACATGATTGGACCATGTACTGCTAGTGTTATTTCCTAATGTGATTTATGTCCAGAAGTACACAATGTACATGTCATGTTAGTAGTTATTGTTTCTGTTGAATATAAATCTTCTTTACATTCACAACGTGTGAAGTCTCTTTGGTGACGCTCATTGTCTTTATTGTGTAAGAGTGACGTGCCTATGCTTTACACATTGTCTCTGTGATAAGCCTGATTGCTTAGTGCCAAGTTGCCCATGGGTAGGGCACATGTAATACAGTGAGTGTAATCACCCTCCCCTGATGGGAGTGGTAGGTTCTTCCTGGCTCAGCCAACCAGAACATGCCATCACCAACAGTCCACCTCAGAGGTATGGCTGGGGAAATGAACAAGCTCTCCCTTGTGGTCACTTCAAACCAGTTCTGGGGCCAACTCCCTCTCCACTGTGATTGAAGCCTGGCTCACTTGAAGGACAAAAAACAAGACTGTGCACGGGTCATCTGCCATCTGTCTGGGGCAGGGGAGGACTGCCTGGCCTGAAGATAATTAAGTTTCAGGACACTATATAAGTGCCCATCCTACCAAAGGAACTAAAACACCTTCCCACACCCAGACCTTTGTCTCCTGCTCTTGGAGCAGTTTTCACACTTCATTCACAGCTGAGCACACAGAGAACTTTAGGCAGGGAAAAGATAACTTTCTAAAAGTACCCTTTCCCTTCATATGTATTTAAAAACAAAGTTCCTCAATGAATTGGGCATTTAATAAATATTACAAAGAGTCCAAGAATGAAATTACTAGGTTTATCCTAGCCAAATGTAGCATTATTAGATTTTAGATTGCATCTCAGTGTTTTTCTATGGAACAGTCATCCTTGCAACAGTGAAAATAGCTTTTGAAGCTTTTTCATTGCAGGCACATTGTTGGAAATCGCCCTTCTGAAGTGTTATCCCCAGACTTTTTGCCTTCCTCCTTCTCTTTTTCTGACCTAATTTTTGCTGGTTTTTAGACTCTGCGCACTTTACCACTGCTAACCAGTGCTAAAGTGCATATGCTCGCTCCCTTTAAACATGGTAACCTTGGATCACACGAAATTGGACTATTTGATTTACTTGTAAGTCCCTAGTAGAGTGCACTATATGTGCCCAGGGCCTGTAGATTAAATGCTACTAGTTGGCCTGCAGCACTGGTTGTGCCACCCACTTTAGTAGCCCCTTTACCTTGTCTCAGGCCTGCCATTGCAAGGCCTGTGTGTGCAGTTTCACTGTCACCTCGACTTGGCATTTAAAAGTACTTGCCAAGCCTGAAACTCCCCTTTCTCTACATATAAGTCACCTCTAATGTGTGCCCTAGGTAACCCCTAGAGCAGGGTGCTGTGTGGCTAAAAGGCAGGACATGTACCTGTGTAGTTTACATGTCCTGGTAGTGTAAAACTCATAAATTCGTTTTTACACTACTGTGAGGCCTGCTCCCTTCATAGGCTAACATTGGGGCTGCCTTCAGACATTGTTGAAGTGGTAGCTGCTGATCTGAAAGGAGTAGGAAGGTCATATTTAGTATGGCCAGAATGGTAATACAAAATCCTGCTGACTGGTGAAGTTGGATTTAATATTACTATTTTAGAAATGCCACTTTTAGAAAGTGAGCATTTCTCTGCACTTAAATCTTTCTGTGCCTTACAATCCACGTCTGTCTGGGTTTAGTTGACAGCAAATTGTGCATTCACTCAGACTCACCCCAAACACAGGGTACTCAGCCTCACCTGCATACATCTGCATTTTGAATGGGTCTTCCTGGGCTGGGAGGGTGGAGGGCCTGCTCTCACACAAAGGACTGCCACACCCCCTACTGGGACCCTGGCAGACAGGATTGAACTGAAAGGGGACCTGGTGCACTTCTAAGCCACTCTTTGAAGTCTCCCCCACTTCAAAGGCACATTTGGGTATAAAACAGGGCCTCTGCCCTGCCACCTCAGACACTTCCTAGAGAAGAAACCTGAACCAGAACCTGCAACCTGCCAAGAAGAACTGCCTGGCTGCCTAAAGGACTCACCTGACTGCTTTCTACAGAGGACTGCTACCTTGCTGATGTCCTGCTGTCTTGCTGCTCTCTTGCTTTGCTGCAAAAGTGCTCTCCAAGGGCTTGGATAGAGCTTGCCTCCTGTTCCCTGAAGTCTCAGGACCAAAAAGTCTTCTCTCTTGCAACTGGACTCCTTGTGCAATGAAAAATTTGATGCACAGCTAGTCTGCGGTGAAAAATTGACCGCACGCCGAACCGGAAAGACGGCGCTCGACTTCGCGAGGAAAAGATTGACGCGGCGCCTGCGGTGCGACCGGAAATTCGACGCACGGCCCGCCTGGACAACGCCGCCCGACTTCCAGAGGGGAAATCGACAAAGCACCTGCCGTGAGGGAGAAAATTCCACGCATCGCCCACCGGAACGATGCGCAGCCGGTCAACAAGCCCAGGATTGCACGCACAGACCCCGGGGTGTCTGAAAACCCCACAACCCAAAGAGGAGACCCGTCCGTGTGCCGGAAATCGATGCAACTTCTTCCCCGTATGGAAAATAATGACGCAAGTCCATGTGTGAAGGGGCGAAACTGACGAACACACCATTTTTCCACGCGTCTCCTCCTCTGCGGCCCTTTGCGGAGATTTTTCACTCCAACCAGGTACTTTCTGCGTGAAAGAGACTTTGTTTGCTTTTTAAAGACTTAACACATTTTATATCACTTTCCACTTTCCTTTTAAATATTAATGTCACCCATTTCTAACACACGTGTTTAACATTAATTCCATTTCGACACGTCCTGTTTTTAATAACCATGTACCCTGCCTTAGGAGCAGTAAGGCCTACATAAGGGTGACATTAATATTTAAAAGGAAGTTTTTGACCGGTCAAAAGGGTTTATTTGGTAAGTCAAATTGCAGTATAAAAGCTGCTTTAGTCAGGCTACAACAGTAGGCCTGAAGCCATTTTTTACAATGTCACTGTAGGGCTGTAGTCCACTAGTGTCATGTAACTTACAGGCCCTAGGTACATTCTGTACTATACACTAGAAACGTATAGGCAAGTTAATTTGCCATTTAGGGTCCACCACTTTTCTCATGTTGAAAAGAGGAGCATAGGCACTCTATCACTGTTTAGCAGGGGTGAAGTGCACAAAGTTCTACAGCCAGCTAAAACAGAAAGGGCAAAAATCTAGGGGTACACCAAATAAAAAATAATCATTTTCTACACTAACATTCTGCCATCCCCTGAAGTAAGCCCTGAATGCTCAGCTAAGCCGCTGTTGGAGAGTAAAGAGAACCAAAATCGAAAGGGCCCTGATGCATAAGTGGTTAGGAATAGTGGCGTAGCAAGGGTGCCGTGATCCCTAATGCAAGCTGGGAAGATGGGGCCCCTTCCTACCAAGGGGGTAGGTAGCAATAGACAACCATAACTGGGATGCAATTGGCACATCACAACTCTGAACCCAGGTGCCTCTGCACTACTGATTTTAGTATAGCTCCTTAAATCCTGGTGAATAACAATACCCTTCCCACCAATTTCTGGCAGTACACTTTTAACTTACTAGGTCACATTATAAACTGTTAATCCATTCCTATGAGGTATAAGTGATTGTGTTATCTTTTGTACAAAATTAAAAGTATTTTTGAGTTAAATTTAAAAACTGACAATGAGGCCCTTTCTAGCTAAGCGAGCAGGGCTAACTAGAATTATAGCTCAGTGGTTCCCAACCTGGGGTCTGGGGACCCATGGGGGTCCGCAACTGCTTAGAAAATTAAATAAAATTGACAGATTAGGTCCCCAGCTTTCAGTAATGACTCAGTTGGGGGGGTTCCAAAAATTCCAATAAAGATTCAGTGGGGGTCCCCGGACTCCAGCAATGACAAAGCGGGGTCCACAGAAGTCAAAAGGTTGGGAACCACTGGTATAGATAACACTTTCATTTGTGCCCCTCTTCCCTATGACATATGCACCAGGCTAAGCTATAACAAGACTATGATATCAATTTTGACCCTTTATCATCACTGCCTGCTGTAAATGTTCTTCTTTTTTAATTATGCTTAAAGTAAATTGCTAATTAAACATTTCTCATGTTTCTTAAACAATTGCAATGAAGAATAAATTATGGTAATTTCAACTTTGTTATGTAGTTTGTAAACTATGTCATTTACTGCATGGTAGCATCATGTATTTGGAAGCAGAAAAAGCCATTTTGTTAGGAAGGCTAGCCCAGCAATAAAAGCCAAGCAAGGCGTTTTTACTGAGCTTTTAATATTTTACTAAGTTCCTGCTGTCGTCCATTGACTGCTTAAGTCTAAAGAAGGCCCAAGAGCCTGTCTGATTGTACCATGCGGAGAGCTCTGCCAGGGTGGATAAGCCGCCAACGTTCTAAAACAGGACGTCTCAGACTAATGTTGAGGTCCAGTGGTGCCTTATCTCCAGGCACGCATTACTTACGTCACATCCTCCCATACTCGAAGATCCACTCTAAATCCAGCAAAAGGAGGGGAAGCATGGACAATTCAGGTTTATTGGCATTTCTTATTAAAATTAACATTAAAATAGGATTGACAGCTTCTTTTTCCACAAATCAATATCAAGAAGCTGTTTCATCTTGGCGAAAAGCAGAGCATCGGCTGTTCTGTGGTGACTAGAGAACAGTCGTCAGGATGAACGCTTAGGAATGACGTTGTGAGGAACTTAACATAAATGTTGGAGAGTTTGGGTGTACTCGCACGTCTGTTTTGAGGCTGATTTGTATTAAAAGTTATTTTTACTCCTCTACTTGATTTCACATGAACTTATTAATTAAAAGGTTATGTTGTGAAATTTTCTTTAGGTCCTTCTCCGTGTTCTCCTTTATCCGCTGATGAAGACGAGGGAAAAATTATCGGAAACTCTGACATAATGCCCAATATTTCGGATTTATTGCTGCGAAAGTTACGAGTGAACAAATCTCTTCCTGGAAGGTAGGGGCGGTGAAGCATTCAAGGGAACCTGCGGTGAAGGGGAGGGAAGCAAAATATGCCTCATATTCATAATCAGGGGTAACGTTCAGGCTGTGCAGATGCTTTGCGAATGTATTCTAAAAATTTACTGTGTGGCATCTTGATAAATTGTGTATGCATTTATCGGTTTAAACTTCTTTTCCAAACTAATCTTAAACTCATTTGCACAGTAACTGAGAGTTGCACTTTGTGAAGAAGATATCAGTATCAGTTTATGAATTTGCAAAATATTATTTTTTGCTACTTTCTCCGAAACAAAATACAGCTTCGCATAGTTTAAACGTTTTTTTGTTTTGAATCATCTGTATAAAAATCATGACTTCAGCTCAGCTTGTATTGTAAATATTTGGTAACTGCATTTTGCATTATATGGTGCCTTATTCGTACCACTGTGTGTCTTTGTGAATTGCAGTAAAGTAGAAATATGAAGGCAGTACCATACAGGTTTAGAACAAATAGGACTGTGACTTCTTTGCACTTTTACTAATAGGAAGTTGGACTTCCAGACTGGATTTACAAAGCCATGTAACAGTACGTAAAATATTACTTACTATCGGATTACATTACAATACCCATCACAACCTAATAGCCGAGATTCCTAACCCTCTGCGGAAGGTTATACAGACTCCCCCTTCATTGCAAAATAGCAGTAATCTTGCCAGGTTCAACGGTAGTAATGCATGGCGTGTTACCAATACATTTGAAACTTTGGCGTGTAGTATGTATTTTGCTGAAAAACAAAAAAAATGCTTCTAACAGTAATACCACCAAACTTATATGGGACGTGTAAAAGTTAATTGTTGGCATTTACATATCATAGATAATTAGGTGTAAATAAAGTTAATACACCTGAGACTCACTGGGGCTTCTACATGATGCCATCGGTTCTTTAAGATCAGGTGTCGTGTTGTCGTTAGACTTAAACCAACATAAGAGGTATTTTCACTGATTTAACACTAGCACCCATTAGAAGCTGATTACAAATTGCACTTGCTCCTTGTTTTGCAAAGGCATTAACTGCCCCAACTCATATTAAATGTCACATAAGTACACTTGCAAAACATCTACAAAGTCTGTTTGCACTGTTACTCCCCATTTTTTTTAACCCAAATTTTCTAATCTGGGACAAAAACACATGCAATTCCCTAAGCAAATGTTATTTGTGCCAAGATATTTTTAAGCCCCTCAAAACCGTATGATGTAAACGACCTGCAAAAGGTTGTATGACACAACCATGCATGGAAAAACAACGCATGCCTGAACAACAAGGTCAGAACCACGACCGCGTCTTTACCACACATGGCTTTACCATGCATGCCTTTACAACAAATTTTGTTGGTAGAGCATATGTGATACAGTAATATGGATGGTAAATTCGCTCCCTGCCCTGCACCCTAACACATCCCTGTACTTAAAACTACCCAACCCGCTGCCCTAACCCCAAAACCTAAAAAACTACCCCTACCTCCACTGCTCTTAAAACTACCCAAGGAATAAATACATAAAACTGCCCCAAACCCCCAGCCCCTCTACCCTTAACTCTAACCCGCTCCACGTTCTGAACCCTAAAACACACCAGCCATCTACCAGCCCCTGCCCATAAAACTACCCTGCCCCCAAAGGCCCTGAGGCCCAAATCCACAAAACCACCCTTACCCTCCTACCCCCAAATCTTCCCCGATCCCCCTCCCCAGCCCTGAGCCCTAAAACCCCCATGCAACCCACAATACCCCCCAAACTATCCAAACCCGCCCTTAAGCCTAAATTCCAGCAACTACCCAGCCACCCACCCTGAGCCCTAAACCCCCATGCACCCCTAAAATAAAAAAAAATCCCAAGCCCTAAAAACAACCCCAGCCCCACTTACCTCGACTGATCCTTCTTCCTGCGCCTTCCTGCTTGCCCGCCCATCCTCCCCTTCCCTGAGCCCTAACCCCCCATGCACCAGTAAAAAACTACTCCCCTGCCCCCATGCCCTTTAATCTACCCCGACCCCCCATTCTACCTCCGTCCCTGACATCCACCAAACTACCCCAACCCTGCCCCCTGCCCTTTAATCTACCCCGACCCCTCTAAACTCCCCCATTCACCCCTAAAATTTGAAAAAACTCCTCCACCACTAAAAAAAAACGCAGCCTCACCTACCTCGACCGATCTGTCTTCCTGCTCCTTCCTGCTTGCCCGCCCATCCGCACAGCTAGACCGCTGCCTGAACCACGCATATGCGGCCCGCCTTAACCACACAAATGCGTAGTTAAGACACGTGTGGTTCAGGCTAGCGTTGTTCAGCTTGCGGCCTTCTGGTACGCGTGGCTGTACCCACATAGTTTAGGCTGTTTCCCCCTGCAGAAGACTTACTTTCACCTTTCTGGGCTTGAGGTAAACTTACACCTCAGTCATGGCAGAATACTCTGTACATAAGCAGATAGGACAGGCCTATCTTTTTTATTTATTCCGGGTTTTCTACAGACTCCTCTGCCGACAGAATGCTTACATCATCAGGTTCTTCTAGCTGCTATCCAGATGCTGGTTAAGAAAGCAGCCATTTTAGCTTGGACATTGTCTCACATGCAAGGCCGGACTGGCCGTACCACATGTTTCCCCGGGAGGCTGAAAGGGTGACGGGCTGCTTTTATTACTAGGGGGCCGGTTTTGTAGCAGAGCAGCAGTTTTAAAAGCACTGCAGAGTTCCTTGCATATCCAACAGTTTTCAGGCAGAAATAAAAGTGCCAAGATAACTCTGATGATTAATGTACCTGCTGGGAAGAGGTCAGAGTTTTGTCCAATGATAGTTTTGACTCCTCCATGGTAGAGTGTTAATATGCCTGCTGCAACAAGCGTGTACTGTGCAGATCACATAACAGTACTTTATGTGCATAACTCAGCGGTTCCTGCTTTTATCACAGAGATCCTTCTGTACTGTGCAATTCTTAAGTCACAATCATAATCTAGCACAGTGAGCTATGAACTGCCATTAAAGTTCTGCATGCAAACTGCATGGTACAGGTTAGAAAGTTATGCTTTTTCCGAGTTTGTTTGGGTAGAAATACATTTGTATTGGTAAAGTCAACCCTAACCACTGTGTTATATTCTGAATCCTACGTTTATGCTTCCCCAGACCAAGGACTTTTAAGAAATGCCTACCAGTATGGATGACATGTGGATCCTACACCTTGTAGTCACCTTTGTCTTATGTAATATTTTCTATACACTGATTTATCAAATCAAAATCAGGGTTTATAAAGCGCAGCTACTCACCCATAGGGGCCTCAAGGTGCTAAGGGAGTTTGGCCTTTGAGCTTCAGTTGAAGAGCCATGTTTTCCTGTAGTGATGGTGAATGCCTGAGGTGCAGGGGCAGGGTGGTCCAGCTCTTTGCCGCAAGGTAGGGAAAGGATCTCCCACCAGCCTAGGTCTTCTGTATGCGGGGTATGGTGGCTAGTGCTTGTTGAGCGGAGCGAAGAGGTCTGGTGGGGGAGTAGAATGTGAATTATGAGAACTTGTTTTTGTATGTGTGTAATGTAAAGTGCTCTGGTACCCTACAGTGGTATGAGGGGCACTATAAAAAACATGAAATACATGTGAGAGAGGGACTATGGTACTATGGAGAGATGAGAGTCACTGTTAAAAATTAATAGAGGAAATCATTTTAGAGCCACACTAAAAATTGCCATATTCTGGTGCACTGTAGGGTCATCTTTTACTGTGCTTTAAAAACTAATACAATTGAATACATAATGAAAAATGTGTTGTAGAATGCAAGCCTCTTTGTAGTGGTCTGGCTCACTCACTGCACTTGTTATGCACCGTTTAGGAGCTGGTCTGACAGAATTTGCCAGGTCTGCTTTGGGTTTCCAGTGTACTTGTAAGGACTGGATCGAGGAAGACAGATGAGGAGGTAATGGCAGCTATATTGGGTGAAATATTTTTGTCAGGTAGAGAATAGGTTCTGCGGGACAGAGATTACATCTCACATGTAAGAGCTGTATCGAGGAAGATCTGGCCTCAGAGTAATGAAGATTACTGGTAAGCAACCTTGTCATTACACTGCATAATCAACTAATTACATTCCATGTATACCAACTTGTTGTGAGCCTTCTACTGAATTCCCTAACCTCACACGTTGTCGCAGGTTCTAGTGGTAGTCTTTCTTGACTAGACTTAATATCTGAACTATGTAACCATGTTAGAGCTGGTCCCTAAAGCAGACTGAATTCGAGTGTGTAATAAAATGTATATAAGCTATAATAATGTCAATATATGACGACAATTCAGAAACTGGTGCTTCTAATCTAGTGAGGCTATGGAAGGCACACCAAGCAGCATCCATTCTTTGTAGATGGGCTGGACCTTTACAAACGGTGGGCCAAACGCAAGAAAATCAGTCCTACCCCATCTGAAAAGGAGCAGTCTCGCCTGCACTGCTGTGACGGGAGCCCTATGAATACAATAACAATTAGTTCTAGATGGCAAATGGATTGATAACAGTGCACTTTTGTGCTTACAATTCTGGATTATATTGATTTCCTCCATCCTAGTGGAATTTTGCACTACATTTCTGGAGCCTGTAGATTTCCCTTGTAACAGTGCAATTGTACTCTGACATTTCGACGGACTGACTAGAACAAAATGTTGCTTTTGCACTGGTCTTTTTATGTAAACATATATACTGCATTTGTCTGACAGTGCAAAAGCTGCTGGCAAATTGTACAACTTCAGTCATTCCAATTAGTAAGTGTCAGTGCAAAATCGCACCAGTGTAGTTAACGTCATCTGTAGTGAACATCATCTGTCCGAAGGAGCGTGTACGCCGTGCGTAATTGACAAGCATCACATAACTCATGACTCTTGACGAGGCCTAAGTGCATTCATGGCGGGGAGACAAGGCTAGCAGTTTGAGTTACACACAAAATAACAATCATCAGAGCTACTGCCAACCTCTATCTACTAAGCAGCCACAAACTGAAACAAGTCTTCGACGACAATCAGACAGGCACAACCGGACTAACTCCCCAGAAACCAAGGTCAAGGCTCTCTGAATCAGACAGCTACAAAACTCCATCCGACTTTTTCGCAACCTTTCTCTTTGTCTTTGTACACTGGCTGTCCATTCTGCTGTTTATTTATTCGTTATTTATCCATGCATTTGTTCATTTGTTAAGTAGTTTTGTATTGCACTGGTGTGTTTCACATTGTTTGTGCAATGATACGATTGTGGAAGGTAAATGTGTAATCTCACAGAGCTGAAGGCCCCTCTCTGATGTTTGTCAATCGATACCCTCTTCTTAGAGTTCAGTTGAACATCACCCTGAAAAGCTCAGTTTTCAGTGGTTTCCTAAAACTAATGGTAGTCTTTCATGGCAAGACATCTACAACACAGTCTCTGTAGGGCTTCTAAAAAAGGATCTTTCCATACTCCATCAAGTCCAGAAGCAAAGGGCTTGACTTCCGTTCTGCTTGAAATATTTGAACTACATCACTGCTGCCCTCAAACTATTTATTTGCTCCTTGTAAAATCATTCCGCCTTTCAAGCAAGGCATTAAAAGGTCACATTTTGAAGGTCTTAGTCTGGGCGGCCAGGTACAACACTCTCTAGAAACCTGAAGTCAGACCCACAAACCCTTCTTGCCATCCAACCAAACGAGTGGAAATTGAGATCTTTGTCATAGGATACTTAAGGCACGGTTAACACTGTAGAAATGCAAAAAAACTGGCCTCTTCAGTCTAGTTTGAAATTAATGATTCACAGTGCTTAATTTGTAAAAGAATAAGTGCCAGGGACCATTGTTTTACTCAGAAGCTCTGTCCAGCGCAATCAAATGCCAGTGTGCCCAATGGCAAAGATGCTTAGTCTTTACTTCACTTCATGCCTCTTTAATCCAACACCACAATCTTCCTGCATTGTTAGATCACTCTTGCCAGCTTTTTCCATCATTTCTTTCACCCTTTGTCACTGTTTTTTCGTCTTTTTTTGCCTTCTTAACCCTTGTGTGTTTTTCTCTCTCTTGCTCTAGAAAAGTCTGTTGAGGAAAAGTAAGTGCCAGTCATCAAAAATAAGTGCTTTTGGACCCACCTGCAACCACCTCCTTCAAATAAGCCCTGATGATCCCATTGAAGGCCTTGACTTCAGTATGCTTCCTTTGGAAATACTTGCACTTTAAGCCAGTGACCAGTCTAATGTCCAGGTTTAATCAAGCTAACAGGCCATGCACCACTTGGTATAGGTCATCACATACTCTGGTCCAAAGTATTTTTGTCCTTTAAACTAGAGTATTGACATGATCCAGAAGCACAGAGGCCTCACTGTTTCCCTTCAAAGTGAACTCCAGCAACTATCTTCAACATTGTTACCAAACCAGCGCTCCATGTACGTCCATTATGGGTTGCCAGCGGTCGCAGCTGTGACCCCTAGAACTGTGTCTGCGACCCCTGGCTTCAGAGTTGGCAAATGAGTGCCAGGAACACAGTGGAATCCCATCCATATGGACAGCGGTTGTGGCTCCACTCTTTGTTTTCTCTCATTTATTTATTACACTACTAGTGAAAAATGATTCATTATTCACCATGAGTGTAATACAAAATGGAGTACGATTAGTCCCTCACAGTTTAGGTAAATAAAAACAATGATTTTAAAGGTTTGTTGTTTGTGTGCTTGCGAGTGAGTGCGTGTTTACCTGAGAGAGAGAGAGATAGTGTTTGTAATTGTGAATGTTTGTATGTGTAAGCATGTGTATGTGTGAAATTGAAGGTCAAAGGGCGTGTGATGCCACTTCTGACCACTACCCCTGGCATTTTGGTGAATTGACGTTCATGCAGCGCTCTGAGGCTTTTCTTAGCTTCATGCCCCAATTAACACATCATATTGAATTGAACTAATTACTTGTAAATCGCAAACTGTCGCTCCCACAGGAGTTTTCTGGCGCTAATACGGAACACGATTAATGAGGCTGCGAAGGAACACAACTGTAGCTTTCATAAGAAGAAGGGATGAGGACATCTTACAGAATGTAAAAATAACAGAGGGAATCTGGGATCCCAAAAACCCAGGTCCTGAGGCATTTCCTAAAGGCAGCTTCGGACTCAATAAACCTCAATCCGTTCATGCGCTCTAAAAGCAAACAAAATATTCTTAAAAAGTACTTGCTTATGGATTGTCAGCCAATTAGGAGATTTTAAGGCTTATGAAGCGGAAGTGTTCTTAGGTACTTTAAGGACTGCCCTTCTGACAGCATGTTGCACAATCTGAAGTCTATGAAGTACCTTTTTTGAGGAGTCCACAAACAGGCTATTAGAATAGTCTAGCCTGGAGGTCATTAAGGCGTAAGCTATTGATTTTCTGGCTACTAATGGTAGAAGATCAAAAACATTCTTTAAAGATTTTATTAAATTAAAACAACGACCTGCAGATGACAGGGTATAACAACTGAGAATCAAACTGTCAGGGGAGGTGGAGGAATATACTCTGACCACCAATCTGAAGGTACAAACTTGTTTGCTTTGCCAAATAGTACAAACTCCATTGTGTCCGTTTAACATTTAAGGTAGTTGGCTTTCGCCCATCTGATAAGAGCACCTATACAATTTTTTTTATTCAGTTCTGAGCCCAAAGAAGATTTGTCAAGAGACAAGATCAACTTAGTCTCATCTGTGGAGGAGATAGTATCAATCCCAAAAGATATTATCAAATAAATGAGTTGTGCCATGTGAATGTTAAACAGGGCCAGGCTTAATGATGAGCACTGCGGAACTCCGGTGGCAACCGTGGTTTCCTTTGAGATATAGGATCCTAATTTCACCATCTGTTTATGACCAGTAAGAAATGATTTCAGCCAGAGGTAAGTGGATCCAACTATTCCACACGCTCGGATTCGATGTAAAAGAATTTAATTGGAGATGGTATCAAAAACCTCCAGTAGGTCCAACAAGACCCACACAGCACTCTTCCCTTCATCTAGTGTGAGTTTTAAAGTGTTAGCCACTTCCAACAGAGCGGTTTCCATTCACCTGAAAGCCTGAGTGAAAGGCATGGAGTACATTTGTTGTCTCTAACAATAAAATGAATTGACTATTCACAATCTTTTCCATGATTTTGCTCGGTGCCGGCAAGAGATAGATTGGTCTCAGATTAGATAAATTGGTCGCACTAAGTGAGGGTTTCTTCTTAAGTGGTTTAATCACAGCCATTTTCCAAACTCCTGGGACTTCAGCTAAATTCAAAGAATAATTTAGGATAAGGTCGATCACAGGATTGACTATATCTGCCAATTTATGTAAGACCATTGGCGGGCAAGGGTCCTTGGGAGAGCCAGATTTACATGCCAAAATGGCTTGATGGAACTGGTCTAATGAAATTGTATGAAATTACACATACAACAAAAAAAAACGATAAATAATTTAACACATATATTTAAATGATCCAGTGCTAGAAACCATGAAACATTGTGTTCTCAAAAATACTTTGGTGCAGTTTATTTCTAAGCTTTTCATTTTGTTTAATTTCAGTGCGCCACCTCTAACAGAAAAAGAAGTTGAGGTAAGTTTTGTCTTTAACTAAATATTTTTTGTTTCTTTATAGTGCACCCTGCATATATTTCAGTTAGTTTGTGATTTTATCTTGTGATTCTGTGTTTGATTTAGCGATGTTAGAAATATGTAGCATGATTTTTTAATCAGATGTAGCACAGTAGTACCCCTTTTGCAAAAGTACATTTAAAGTTATATTTCCGAATAATTAGATCTACTTGTTTTGTCAAAGATGGTAAGTAGATCCCTTACTTTTCCGTTTTTGCTTCACTTTGCTCACTCTTTTCTTTTATAAGTTTTCCAGTCGCTGTGCCACTTATTCTCACGTTTCAACAGTTGTCAGCATTTTGAAAATAATCTATATAACGATTATTGATTACAATAGTCCTGTCCACATTGCTGTGTATATGGCTGTTTATCGTAGACCAAAGGAGTCAAAAAATCAATGGTAGAAAAAATTACATTTCGAGTAACAGAAGCTCTTAGCATTGCCCCTCTACAGATCAGTAGAGTACAACGTTAAATTCTTAATATCTTCAAAGTATGTACCCCCTGTTTAGCAAAGCTGGGTGAAGCGCTTAATTATAGCAGCTGTTTGCCTGGGCTCATATTTGAAACTCATGTAAGACTCATGTGGTACTTAATTAAGGAGCCTGCACTGATTGCGCAATAGTACATATTAAAATAAAGACCTTTTACTGAACATCATTATTAATTGAGACATACACTCTCTCTCTCTCTCTCTCTCTCTCTCTCTCTCTCTCTCTCTCTCTCTCTCTCTCTCTCTCTCTCTCTCTCTATAACAAGTAGTAGAAGAAAGATCCTAAACATGAGAGGATTTACCTCATGAAGTCCAGCTCTGTAATTTTCCTCTGAATTAATTTTTGGCCTGCAACAATGGGAGCTATTAAATAGCGACAAATACAGTTCATTAGGTGGGGACAATCTTGGAGTATGCACACCGCTGGCTACGAGACTTTAATACAATCAAGAGTAGGCTTACACTGTTCACTCAAAAAATCAGCATTTTATGGTACGACCGGGAATTGTAATTATGCTTGCTTGAAACAAGTGCACTGCGTAAGTACAAACATGGGCCACTGGACGGCAACAGAAGATGTGGAAAGTCAGGTCTCTGCACCAATCAGCCACTCAGAAAGACGAAGATGGCATTGTATCCCCGGCTCACTGAAGCTCCAAAAGGGAAACACCTGCCCTCTACAATATCCCTTTTACCCATCCTGCAAGAGTGGGAGATGAAAGCAGACTGTCCGGCTTTTTAAGGAAACAAATAGCTGAAAGGCAGAGGTCACTCAGAATACTTAAGTATGAATTTCGTATTTAAATAACACATTATGAATTACAAAGTTTTGGATTTTGTGAGAGTCAAGGGGATCAAATACTTACTGGAGCAATCTTACTCCTCATTTAAATGTGGAAACATATGGGGATAAACTGTCTAGCATTCATGTCTAAAGTCCTTACACTGACAACCTTTTTAAATGACATTAACCACTCCAGTACTGCTAATGTTGCTGACATATTCACGAAAGAGTGATTATGTGGCCTGTCCAGAAAAAGATGATACACTAGTGACACTAGATCACACAGTTAACAAAATAACAGGCTTACAAAGTATTATCCTTTCCTAAGTCAAAATCAAGAGAATTTTCTCCAACAGATTTACCATTCTTTAGACGTTGAGTCAAAATAGCCAATCTGTAATCATGAGTTGTGCTAGAACATTTCCTTGTGATACCAGTTCTCATGAGTAGCTTACAATTAATGGGCTGAAACGATATTGACGTTTCGATCCATATACCATTTACAACCAACATGTCCAAACTGATTTGTATGCCTGGTTAGTGCCTGGTCCTCACGACTCTGGAGTGAATTCCACAGCCTTTTGTTAAAACCTTGATTATTCCTGAAGAACCAAATCTTTCCAGTCTATTAGTTCTACGTATAGAATCATGTTTTTGAGAGCCCATGATGGATCAATACATGAAAATTTCATGATCGAAGAAGAATTTGTATTACTATATATATGTTGAGAAGTGTTGGAAATGGTCCTTGGGAACTACGCAGTTGAACCATCAAGGCTGGTAATACAGATTGCCACCTCACATCTAGAAATCATTACATAAGGGACAAAAACATAATTTTAACTGTGAACCAAAAACGAACAAAATCTATCTGGAAGTTAGGGCTTCTGGGCACGATCTTTAATTGAAGAACACAGGGAAATGAGTATTTAGCACTGAGGCAAAACATGTAGGCCCAGATTTACTGAATAGTCATGCAGCAGCAAAAGATTTGCTGCACGAGGAGAGAGAAGGAGGACGCCATATATACAGAAATATGGCTGTCTTTTCCCATCCCTAGTGCTGAAGCTGATTGTAGCTGCTGTGCGCCTCACACACACCTTTGCGCCATAGTGCAAGGTTGTGTGCGTGAGCTTAGCATAGGTTTTGTACTGGAAGGGTACCCCACAGCACAAAATACTATGCTTAGACACACTTTAAAACATGTCCTACTTTGTTTGTGCACTGCACAGCGCAGCACCCATGCACATTCAGAAAAGAAAGGAGAAATGAATAAATTTCTTCTTTTAACGCCTGCTTTAAAATGGCTTTAACTTTTGGTGCAAAACCCAGTCTTCAGTTATTTGTAGTTAGTTTTTTGCATCAGAAGACAGTAGGTGCATAGGAATTCCCATGTACCACCGATGTAACGCTCAACTTGGCGCTAAGTAACGCAAGCAATACTTTGCTATGCTATTTGTTAATTTTAATTGTTTTCAGCTGAAAACAAGTTTTGCGCTGGAAAGTAAATAAAGTAAAAAAGATTTTGCGTCAATTTACGTAACTTTTCTGGTGCAAACACAGCGTAAAATCTTGGTAAATATATCCCATAATGACCAAAAGCAGGGTTAAGATTGTGAAGGATGGAGAATAACGTCACCAATCCTTGTACTGTAGGTAGTGTCTGGTAGTGTCTACCACCATGTAATGAATTCTTGAAAGGTATTCCTCTGTAATTGAGACTTCATCTTGAAGATAGAACTGCCCACACATTTTTGCCAAAGCATTAGAAGATGTGATCACATAATATATATAACGAAGTGTTGAATGATTATCTAACCTGAGAAAGAATGTAGGAAGCAAATGAGCATCTTAGCAAGTCTAAACAGTTTAACTGAAATATAAAGCCCGCTTATGGCCATTTTCCCCCAGTCACGAACTGGCCACAAGTCACTTTCCATCCCACACTGCTGACATCCAATGCTAAGTGTTAGAAATGGGGTCTTTGGTTGGCAGTCAGGTTACCCCATGTCCAAGCAAGGACCCTCACTCTAGTCAGGGTAAGTCACACGCAATCCAAATTATCCTGTGCCCACCCTCTGGTAGCTTGGCACTGAGCAGTCAAGCTTAACTTAGAAGGCAATGTGTAAAGTATTTGTGCAATAAATCATACAATAACACCATATAGCACCACAAAAAAATACACCACTCAGTGTTTAGAAAAATATAAAGGTGGTCATTACAACCCTGGCGGACGGTGTTAAAGCGGCGGTAAGACCGCCAACAGGTCGGCGGTAAAAAAAATTGAATTACGACCGTGGCGGAAACCGCCAAGAAAGACAGCCACTTTAACACTCTGACTGCCACGGCGGTACAAACAAACAGCGCGGCGGTCACCGCCAACAGACAGGCGGAAGACAAAGTACCGCCCACAGTATCACAACCTACCAATCCGCCACCTTTTCCGGGGTGGATTCACCGCAGACAAAAACACGGCGGAAACAGGACTTCGAAGGGAAAACGCTCACCTCTACACACCCCACGAGGAATCCGGACGCCATGGAACCAGAGCTGCAGATCCTGCCAGCCCTTATCATCTTGCTCCTCTCCCAGGAGCACGAACGTCAGCGGCGAAGACCACGGTGAGTACTGCACCTACGACACAGGGGAGGGGGGAGGGAAAAAACAGGGACACACACATGCAACACGCAACACCCCCACCCCCGTCCTCACCCACCACAGCACACACACTAATACAGCATGATACATTACAGTTACACCCCCCAAACCCCCCGAAAGAATGCAAAGACAAAAGAAAATGAATGTAACCATTGTAATATATTAAAATCCAGTATGCAAAAATATACATATATACACTATAAACAAAATATACACCAAGAAAGTAGTCCAGGTAGTGCTCCATTGAAGTCCGTGGAACACTGGGCCCACACGGTATGGGCGAGGCCCACAGAAGATCCCCGACCATGATGGAGAGAACACTGCAGAGGCATCAGATAGCAATAAAACAGGCACCTCAGGGGGAGGGAAAGGGGGGGCACCTCAGCCGGTTGAGTGCACAATGCCAAATCCACGATGGGGCTACATGCCCACTGTTCAATCCTGGGGAGTGCAAAGCCACAGTCTCTCAAGTCTCTACAGTGGGTGGTTTGCCCACTGTTCAGTCCTGGGGAGTGCAAAGCCACAGTCTCTCAAGTCTCTACAGTGGGTGGTTTGCCCACTGTTCCACCCTGGGGAGTGCAAAGCCACAGTCTCTCAGGTCTCTACAGTGGGTGGTTTGCCCACTGTTCAATCCTGGGGAGTGCAAAGCCACAGTCTCTCAGGTCTCTACAGTGGGTGGTTTGCCCACTGTTCCATCCTGGGGAGTGCAAAGCCACAGTCTCTCAAGTCTCTACAGTGGGTGGTTTGCCCACTGTTCCATCCTGGGGAGTGCAAAGCCACAGTCTCTCAAGTGGATGACAGTCTCCACTGGTTCTGGAGGGGGCTTGGTGCCCAGAGTGCTTCATCCTGCCAAGGACTGAAGTAGTGGATGTCTTTCTCCACTGGTTCTGGAGGGGGCTTTGTGCCCAGAGTGCTTCATCCTGCCAAGGACTGAGGTAGTGGATGTCTTTCTCCACTGGTTCTGGAGGGGGCTTGGTGCCCAGAGTGCTTCATCCTGCCAATGACTGAGGTAGTGGATGTCAATCTCCACTGGTTCTGGAGGGGGCTTTGTGCCCAGAGTGCTTCATCCTGCCAAGGGCTGAGGAAGTGGATGTCTTTCTCCACTGGTTCTGGAGGGGGCTTTGTGCCCAGAGTGCTTCATCCTGCCAAGGACTGAGGTAGTGGATTTCTTTCTCCACTGGTTCTGGAGGGGGCTTGGTGCCCAGAGTTCTTCATCCTGCTCGTGACGGACTCAGTAGCGTCAGTGCCCTTGGCGCTCATGGGCCAGTGGTGCATGTGGCGGCGGTGCCCTGTTCAGCGGTGCTTGTGGCGGCGGTGCCCTGTTCAGCTGTGCTTGTTGCGGCGGTGCCCTGTTCAGCGCTGCTTGTGGCGGCGGTGCCCTGTTCAGCGGTGCTTGTGGCGGCGGAGTCCTTTGCAGTGACTCAGCTGCTGGTGGTCCTTCATGGCCCAGTGGGGCTGGTGCTGGCGGTCCTTCATGTCCCAGCGGGGCTGGTGGCGGCGGCCTCTTGGGCAGCAGGGCAGGTGCTGGCGGTGGCCTCCTGGGCAGCGGGGATGATGGCGGTGGCCTCCTGGGCAGCGGGGATGATGGCGGTCTTCTCCGCTGTGCTGCTCTTCCCAGACCTGCTGACTTTCTTGTGGCCCTTCCCCACCTTGGAAGGTGTCGCAGCTGACTCCATACTCCCACCTGGACCCCTTGGAGCGGCTTTGGTGGCTGGAGTCTTCCCCCTCTCCTGCCGGGCACTGCCCAACTTTTGATGCTTCACAGGTGGGGGACTGTCCGTGCTGTGGCTCCGTGCCACACTGGCTGCCCTGGTGGCCGGTGCACTCCAGATTCCGGTGACTACGGGCACCACTCGTCCCGGAGATGTTGTGGCTGAGGTGCTAGGTTGGGACCTGGAGAGTCGGGCCCTAGGAGACGGACGGGGTGGGGGAGGTGTGGGAAAGAGGTCAAGGTTGGACAGGAAGTTTTTTGGAGACACTGGGATGGGTAGCTGGAGGGGGTTTGTGAGTGGAGGAAGAGGTTGTGGTTGTAGGAGGTGTTCGTTTGGTGACTTTGGGTGAAGGTGCATGGCTGTTGGGTGGGTGTGTGCCTGCGTTTGGGTATCTTGGGAGGGGGCGTCACAGATACACTGGGAGAGGACACAGGGGACGTGTGAATGGCAGTGGGGGTGGTGACTGCACGTGAGCGGAGTGTGGTGGTGTGTGTGCTGGTGATGGCAGTAGTGGCTGTAGATGCAGTGCATGCAGGAGTGAGTGTAGACGAGACTGGGAGGGAGGAGGGAAACGTGGAGGAGGGGGACACAGTGGAGGCAGTGGATGTTGGTGTGTCTGCATGTGTGTGATGCTTGCGTGAGTGCCTGTGGTATGTGTGGTGCTTATGTTTGCCAGAGCTTTCCTTGTGTGTTGAGGTGTGCGCATGCTGGTCTGAAGGTGTGCTTGGGATAGGCTGAGGTAGAGGGGATTGGGTCTGGGTGGAGGAAGTTGGAGGGGGGAGGCTAGACACAGGGACAATGGCTGCCATCAGCGCTGAGGCCAGAGTCTGAAAAGCTCGCTGAAGGGCCGCCTGACCAGAATGAATGCCCTCCAGGAATGCATTTGTTTGTTGCAACTGCCTTTCTACCCCCTGGATGGCATTCAAAATGGTAGACTGCCCAACAGTGAGGGACCTGAGGAGGTCAATGGCCTCCTCACTGAGGGCAGCAGGGGTGACTGGGGCAGGGCCTGAGGTGCCTGGGGCAAAGATGATGCCCACCCTCCTGGGTGAGCGGGCACGGGGCAAAGGCTGAGGGGCTGCTGGGAGGGCGGTGCTGGTAGGGGGGGTGGCGGCTGTACCTGCAGAGTCCATGTCACTGGTGTCAGCTCCTGTCCCCGCCGTGGAGCTCCCCTCGCCCTCCGTCCCACTGGTGAACTCTGAGTCTGTTGTCTCACCCTCCAATGCCATGTGGGATGCAGCTCCCTCCTGCTCCGGTGCCACTGCTCCTCCGCCTGATGATGCTAATGCATACAAGAACAGGGAGACCACAATAAGGGGGACGACGACAGAAAAAGACATGTTGAGTGCATGCATTACCGATACCGTTGGAGGAGACGACAGACACAGAAGCCCCCTGCCCTACGCCGTGCACTTGCGCTCCACTGTTCAATCCCTGAGACATGGCCTACAAGGCCATGGACGACATCTGCACACATGGATGACACAGGAGCATGACTAGGTGTACTTTGCACTATACACAGGTGGGGTGGGGTGCCACATGGCCTGCATTACGGAGGGAGCTTGCCTACTAAACTCGCCCTGGCCTAGGGAAACCCACAGCCCACCTCCCCCACCCAGACACCTCCACTGCGCGCAAAATCAGCAGGTGTGAGTGTACTCACCCCTTGTGGCTGCTGTGATGCCCCCAAACGCCCATCCAACTCTGGGTACGCCACCGCCAGGATCCTGAACATCAGGGGGGTCATGGTGCGAATGGCACCCCTCCCACGTTGGGAGGCCATCCCCAGCTGGGCCTCCGCCGTCTTCTTGCTCCAGCGGCGAATGTCCTCCCATCTCTTATGGCAGTGGGTGCTCCGTCTGTGGTAGACCCCCAGGGTCCGGACGTCCTTGGCGATGGCACACCATATATATTTTTTCTGGTGTGCGCTGACCTACATGAATTGTACAGGGGGAAAAGAAAAGTTATTACAAAATGCACCGTCACAGTCATTGGCCCCCATCCCTACCCTTGCCATGTGGCACATGCACTTATTGTCATTTCATGCACGCCTCAATCTCCCCCCCCATCTTTCATCCACCCCACTCCACACAGGCATAGCCCATACAGCATGCTCCCAGTGTACTTACCTGTTTGTCTGGAGGACCATAAAGTAGCATGTACTGGGGGAGGACCCCATCCACGAGTTTCTCCAACTCCTCCGATGTGAAGGCAGGGGCCCTTTCCCCAGACACTCGAGCCATTGTCTCTTCCAGACCGAGGTAACAGCAGCACTTGCAGTGTAGGTCCTCTCCTGTCGAAGATCAGATATCGAGTGATTGAACAGATAGAAAATGGCAGTCACGTCCGGAGGCGGTGCGTACCGTCACCACCGGCGTACATCGTCATTGGCTCCTGGGACCCATAGGGTCCAATGTTAACCAATGCAGCATTGCGTTTGCGGTCTTCGACCGCCTACCGCAACGGTGTACAGCGCCAGCGCAGTTACCTCACATCCCATTGTCCCACTTTACAGGTCAGGCAGTTGCCATTTCAGGGGCCCACATGGCTTAATTTTTAACTGCATCACACATACCTAGGCCTAGCCTCAACACACATACAGGCCAATTTTCGGAATATGATTAGTGTTCTGTGTAAGCTGTGGGTACGTACCTCTTAGTTGGTTGACTCTGTGCTCGCTGTTGTCCTTCATAGGCACGTCCGCTGGGACATGTGAGGAGATGGCGGCATCCTCCGGTGTACAAACCGCTGGCGGACATGTCGACAATGGAGGAAAGACATGTGATCATCACCTACAGGCTTGACCGTGCCACAATCCAGGAACTGTGTGCCCAGCTGGAGCCAGACATGATGTCAGCTATCCGCATTCCCACAGAAATCCCCCCTCAAGTGCAGGTGCTGTCAGTACTCCATTTCCTTGCAAGTGGGTAATTTCAAACAACAGTGGCCATAGCATCAGGGATGTCCCAGTCTTTGTTTTCCAACGTGTTTTCCAGAGTGTTGTCTGCCCTGCTGAAACACATGCAGAGCTACATCGTTTTCCCTCAGGTGGAGGATTTGCCTACAGTGAAAGGTGATTTCTATGCCCTGGGACATATCCCCAACATCATAGGTGCCATTGATGGGACCCATGTGGCTTTGGTAGCCCCCGCAGGGGTGAACAGGTGTACAGAAACCGGAAGAGTTATCATTCCATGAATGTGCAGATGGTGTGTTTGGCAGACCAGTACATCTCCCATGTTAATTCCAAGTTCCCTGGCTCAGTGCATGACGCCTACATCCTGCGGAATAGCAGAATCCCTTATGTGATGGGTCAACTCCAGAGTCACCGTGTGTGGCTATTAGGTGAGCATCTGGAAGCAAGTCAGTGGGAATGGTTGTCTGGGTCTGGGGATATCCCTACAGATTAGTGTGTGTCTAACCGTTGTCCCTCGCCATTTGCAGGTGACTCTGGTTACCCCAACCTGTCATGGCCACTGACCCCAGTGAGGAATCCCAGGTCAATGGCAGAGGAACGCTACAATGAGGCCCATGGGTGAACTAGGAGGATTATAGAGAGAACCTTCGTCCTCCTGAAGGCCAGGTTCAGGTGCCTCCATGTGACAGGTGGATCCCTGTTCTACTCACCAAAGAAGGTGTGGCAGATCATCGTGGCCTGCTGTATGCTTCACAACTTAGCTTTGCGACAACAGGTGCCTTTTCTGCAGGAGGATGGTCCGGATGGCGGTGTTGTTGCAGCTGTGGAGCCTGTGGACAGAGAAGATGAGGAAGCAGAAGAAGAGGACATGGACAACAGGAACTCGGTGATCCTGCAATATGTCCAGTGAGACACAGGTAAGAATACAGACCTGCCTACTACATGTACTTTAATACTACTACCTCTCTACTGTCTGTCGTTTTCATCCAGTGTATGGTCAGTGAGTTGTCACTTTCCCTTATGATTCCACAGATGTGTGTCTCACAGTGTGACATCTGCTTTGTTTCCTCATGGACTAGAGCTGTGTGACATAGGTATGTTGACATTACATATGCACTTTACCACTGATTAGCAGTGTGAAAGTGCGCAGAGTCCTAAAGCCAGCAAACAAATGAGGTCAGAAAAAGAGAAGGAGGAAGGGATAAAGTTTGGGGATGACCCTGCCATTTACAACACAAAGGCAAGAACTGGGCTGGTACTGAAAATGTTATTAGTTTAGAATCATCAGATAACCAAACCACTATAAGTGTGCTGATCCTGCTCCTGGCCTCTCCTTTAATGTTTGATTTTCAGATGTTGAAGAGCTCGTTACTGAAATTGGCCTGGAAAATTGTTTAAAATAGGCCATTATTGACCTACATACTCTTGCTAAGTTGCAAATAGGAAAGACTATTATCTTAAATATCTGATTTTATTAAGGCTACCTTGTAATCTGGGAGTTGAAAAGTGGGTTTTTGAGCCTATTATCTGTAGGGGAAATGTCATTCTTTATGCCCACCACAATGGACAATATCAAATGAGAAACAAATAGCAGCAGTGTGTTGCCAGTACTGCATGGAAGCAGGACCGTTACTATGTGATATAGTGATCTCCAGGACTTTGGAAAATCACTCACCCATAATGATAAGGCCCAGAAATTCCATTATCTTGCTGGTGGAGAGGCAAGATTTCTACAAATTTATCACATACATGAGGTCCTGAAAAAGGGAAAATTCTGGTTCAGTGTAATTTTATGACTTGTATGTTTTGAATAACGAACAACACATTACTGAAGAAGCCTATCATTTTATCTCTTAAAGGTCATAGGGAAGCTATGAATGGTTCCATCAGTCTTGCGACTCACCAAGGGCTGAAGATAGTCCAAAAGGAAGACAAGTGAATTGGCAATTGTCATATGCACTACTCTTGAGACAATAAAGTGTTCCTTACATGTACTACCATCACAGTATGTCATTTGAAATCATTCAAGTGTCGAGCTATGATTGATTTATTTATTAGGTCCTTCCCTGTCTGAATAACCAGAGGTATCTCTTTTTGTTTAAAGAAAATGAGTTGATTTCAGAAGGTTACATATTGTACTGTAAAACATTTCTATTTGGAACTGTCAGATAACAAGAATCGGAAGTTATTAGTGTTAGTGTCCAGGCACGAAGGAAAACACAGCATTCTGACATCTATCTTTGTTATGGAAGAAAGGTTAGGGCTACCTTGCAGTTAAGGTTACCTTTCTTTGACCTGTTTTGCCCCTTGTGTGGAAACTCCTTGCTTTTTGTAGGAATAAAATAGCTGGTTGGTTTTATTGAAGATAATGCTCTGCCCGACTGGCTGGGACATGGTAAAGAAGGTCTGAAAATAGCCAGTAAAGATGCCCCTGCTCTAATACCAGTGGCCAAAAAACTCTGCTGATAACAACTTTTCTAAGATATACTTTGTCTCCAAGTGAAAAGGCAGATACATACTTTCTAATCTTTCTTTAAAATATTATCTTCAAATAGTAAACCATGAGGTTCAGTTTCTAATTCCAAGTTCAAATGAGAAATAGAAGTGGGTCCTACTACTCTGCACTGCCTTGTTGATTTAATAATTATTGGCAAACACTGTCTCTGTTTGAGATCTGGATGTAAACTTTTTTTGTATCTTCATCACTGTAGGAAAGTACCATCTTGCCTGGCATGTTACCCCCATTTTTCACTGTATATATGTTGTTTTAGTTGTATGTGTCACTGGGACCCTGGTAACCCAGGGCCCCAGTGCTCATAAGTGTGCCTGAATGTGTTACCTGTGTAGTGACTAACTGTCTCACTGAGGCTCTGCTAATCAGAACCTCAGTGGTTATGCTCTCTCATTTCTTTCCAAATTGTCACTAACAGGCTAGTGACCATTTTTACCAATTTACATTGGCTTACTGGAACACCCTTATAATTCCCTAGTATATGGTACTGAGGTACCCAGGGTATTGGGGTTCCAGGAGATCCCTATGGGCTGCAGCATTTCTTTTGCCACCCATAGGGAGCTCTGGCAATTCTTACACAGGCCTGCCACTGCAGCCTGAGTGAAATAACATCCACGTTATTTCACAGCCATTTTACACTGCACTTAAGTAACTTATAAGTCACCTATATGTCTAACCTTTACCTGGTAAAGGTTAGGTGCAAAGTTACTTAGTGTGAGGGCACCCTGGCACTAGCCAAGGTGCCCCCACATTGTTCAGAGCCAATTCCCTGAACTTTGTGAGTGCGGGGACACCATTACACGCGTGCACTACATATAGGTCACTACCTATATGTAGCTTCACAATGGTAACTCCGAATATGGCCATGTAACATGTCTATGATCATGGAATTGCCCCTTCTATGCCATTCTGGCATAGTTGGCACAATCCCATGATCCCAGTGGTCTGTAGCACAGACCCTGGTACTGCCAAACTGCCCTTCCTGGGGTTTCACTGCAGCTGCTGCTGCTGCCAACCCCTCAGACAGGCATCTGCCCTCCTGGGGTCCAGCCAGGCCTGGCCCAGGATGGCAGAACAAAGAACTTCCTCTGAGAGAGGGTGTTACACCCTCTCCCTTTGGAAAATGTTGTGAAGGCAGGGGAGGAGTAGCCTCCCCCAGCCTCTGGAAATGCTTTGTTGGGCACAGATGTGCCCAATTCTGCATAAGCCAGTCTACACCGGTTCAGGGGACCCCTTAGCCCTGCTCTGGCGCGAAACTGGACAAAGGAAAGGGGAGTGACCACTCCCCTGACCTGCACCTCCCCTGGGAGGTGTCCAGAGCTCCTCCAGTGTGCTCCAGACCTCTGCCATCTTGGAAACAGAGGTGCTGCTGGCACACTGGACTGCTCTGAGTGGCCAGTGCCACCAGGTGACGTCAGAGACTCCTTCTGATAGGCTCCTTCAGGTGTTAGTAGCCTATCCTCTCTCCTAGGTAGCCAAACCCTCTTTTCTGGCTATTTAGGGTCTCTGTCTCTGGGGAAACTTTAGATAACGAATGCAAGAGCTCATCCGAGTTCCTCTGCATCTCTCTCTTCACCTTCTGCCAAGGAATCGACTGCTGACCGCGCTGGAAGCCTGCAAACCTGCAACATAGTAGCAAAGACGACTACTGCAACTCTGTAACGCTGATCCTGCCGCCTTCTCGACTGTTTTCCTGCTTGTGCATGCTGTGGGGGTAGTCTGCCTCCTATCTGCACCAGAAGCTCCGAAGAAATCTCCCGTGGGTCGACGGAATCTTCCCCCTGCAACCGCAGGCACCAAAAAGCTGCATTACCGGTCCCTTGGGTCTCCTCTCAGCACGACGAGCGAGGTCCCTCGAATCCAGCGACTCTGTCCAAGTGACCCCCACAGTCCAGTGACTCTTCAGTCCAAGTTTGGTGGAGGTAAGTCCTTGCCTCACCTCGCTGCATTGCTGGGAACCGCGACTTTTGCAGCTACTCCGGCCCCTGTGCACTTCCGGCGGAACTCCTTTGTGCACAGCCAAGCCTGGGTCCACGGCACTCTAACCTGCATTGCACGACTTTCTAAGTCGGTCTCCGGCGACGTGGGACTCCTTTGTGCGACTTCGGGTGAGCACCGTTTCACGCATCCTCGTAGTGCCTGTTTCTGGCACTTCTCCGGGTGCTGCCTGCTGCTGAGAGGGCTCCTTGTCTTGCTCGACGTCCCCTCTCTCTCCTGGTCCAATTTGCGACCTCCTGGTCCCTCCAGGGCCACAGCAGCGTCCAAAAACGCTAACCACACGATTTGCAGCTAGCAAGGCTTGTTGGCGTTCTTTCGGCGGGTAAACACTTCTGCACGACTCTCCACGGCGAGAGGGATCCGTCCACCAAAGGGGAAGTCTCTAGCCCTTTTCGTTCCTGCAGAAACCTCAGCTTCTTCTGTCCAGTAGAAGCTTCTTTGCACCCGCAGCTGGCATTTCCTGGGCATTTGCCCATCTCCGACTTGCTTGTGACTTTTGGACTTGGTCCCCTTGTTCCACAGGTACCCTAGATTGGAAATCCACAGTTGTTGCATTGTTGGTTTGTGTCTTTCCTGCATTATTCCTCTAACACGACTTCTTTGTCCTTAGGGGAACTTTAGTGCACTTTGCACTCACTTTTCAGGGTCTTGGGGAGGGTTATTTTTCTAACTCTCACTATTTTCTAATAGTCCCAGCGACCCTCTACAAGGTCACATAGGTTTGGGGTCCATTCGTGGTTCGCATTCCACTTTTGGAGTATATGGTTTGTGTTGCCCCTATCCCTATGTTTCCCCATTGCATCCTATTGTAACTATACATTGTTTGCACTGTTTTCTAAGACTATACTGCATATTTTTGCTATTGTGTATATATATCTTGTGTATATTTCCTATCCTCTCACTGAGGGTACACTCTAAGATACTTTGGCATATTGTCATAAAAATAAAGTACCTTTATTTTTAGTATAACTGTGTATTGTGTTTTCTTATGATATTGTGCATATGACACTAGGTGGTACTGTAGTAGCTTCACACGTCTCCTAGTTCAGCCTAAGCTGCTCTGCTAAGCTACCATTATCTATCAGCCAAAGCTGCTAGACACCCTATACACTAATAAGGGATAACTGGGCCTGGTGCAAGGTGCAAGTACCCCTTGGTACTCACTACAAGCCAGTCCAGCCTCCTACAATCACCACTGTTCATTCGATACTCATTATTTGATAATTGTACCAACTGTACCAACTAGCAAGGCTCTGTCTCAATCTGTGATATTGCTTCACCATCCAGCTCACCGCTAGATTGCAGACAAGGCAGTGATGATGACCCACAAATCCACAAATGCCATAATCATTGGGCCCAGTTGTTGACTTTAGACCAATCTATTATCTGTTGCTGTTTTTGTCTCTTTAAACAAGATTGGGCCAGCATTCTAACTCTCAGGACTGCTTTTATTCTATCATTTACCACTGGAGGAGTTTGCTCTATCCATTTTTTACAGATTATTTGTCTGGTTGTCAACATCAAATAAAATATCAAATTGCCTTTACTTTGACATAACCGATTTGTGTTTTTGGAACTGACTCTGAAGAAAATAATGGTTGAGTTTAACTCCATATTCCGATGAATTGCAGCCAATATGATTTTACTTATTGCTTCCCAGAATCTTAATAGAGCCAGACAAGTAGCATACATATGTTTATCATCTGCTTTAGGTACACCACATTGCTTACAAAACAGATTGCAGCGAGCCCAATATGACCTTTTTAGAGTAAGCAGTTTATTCCTTTTTGGGGTAGCTGGGCTGACAATGGAGTAAGAGGTATTTAAATATATGATATTTGCCATAACATTTTTAGATCCTTATCCAGCAGGCATCCAACCCAGGCTTGATACATAGCTGGCCTCTTCATGTCCATAAGTCTCCATGCCATTTGCAACCTCTTTCTTCAATTCCCTCAGTGAATGGAGCTTTTTCCATGAAGTCCTGACAGAGTTAATATGTCCACCTTTGTGGCTGATTATGTTTACACATAAAACGATTCCCATTTGTCTATACACATAAAAGATCACAGGATTCTGACCATGTTACCCCAATTAAGTCTCTCCCTTAATTTAAGTTTGCCAGCTCTAACGGAAGGCTCAAAGTGTACATTACACACTCTGGGGACCCAGGTGAATCTCATATTGGCACAATACAACATTTTACACCTGATCCTCAAATTGGCCTATATCCTACTTGCTCCCCCAAACCTATTTAAAAAAAAAATATTTAAGAGATACAAACTCATGTACAAACCCATCATTGATCTTAAGCGTGGACCACATAGCTTGGAACAATCTACCTCTATCTAATGAATCAGGGGTCCCCAGTAGCATCCTAAATTACTTGAGTTGAAAATCCCAGGAATACAAATGTACATCTGAGAGATGTAACCTGCCCTTCCCCAGTTTATGTCTTGATTTCTTTCAGGCAATCCTCATGGACTTAAAGGCCCATGCAAATTTATTAACACAGTTCTGCAGTGTGTGAAGAGTTTTTGGGCCGATGTTTTGTGAGCTATAATTAAAAATACAAGTGATTTTAGGTAGAGTATGCATCTTTATTAAATTAACTGTACAATAGAATATTAGGGGAAGATTATGCCATTTCATCAGAGGTTTTATCGTCTGAGTTATTACTCTGGTTAAGTTCTCTTTTGGTATTTGATCAGTGTTATGAAAGGTGTCAATCCCTAAATAACACATTCTTTTTGTGACAACACTGGGGCAGGTTCCAATATTCCTGGTCATTATCTGACTCTTGTTGCTGTTGATGGAGAAACCCTACACAACAACACAAACAGATGCCCTTTTATCTCATACTGCTCTCTCCAGACATTTGGTAAACAAAATTAAGTCATCAGCATATAGCGTCATTTTTTCTTGAGGCTCTGTGCTTTAAAGGGAACAATAGCTTTGTCTGATCTTAATTTCTGTGCTGAGGTTCAATTAAAGGATCAATAAGGATCAGTAAAAGAGGGTAACCTTACTGCATGCCTCTACCTATAACTACCTGGTGCATTAAGAAATTATTTACCCAAACTCTGACTGAGGGATTACAGTATAGGCCTTTTAGGGAGTTTATGAAGACTGTTATGATTCAAAATGTGTTTAGACATACAGATATTCCCAGAATACTTGATCAAAGACCTTGGCCTCATCAACGGCCACAATTGCCTGGGGCATTTTCTGTAAAATGGCAATAGCTATGATTCATGTAACCTGGCGAGTAAATTCTCGGAACTATCTTCTGGGAATAACCCCTTCTGATCCCCGTTGACCAAATTCTCAACAACCCCAAATAACCTTTTTCCTAGTATACCTTCAAAGATATTATAACCAAAATTTAGTGGTTAAAGGTATAAGATTCTTGCTTAACAGAATTTTTGTTGGGTTTTAAAATAACTACTATATTCACCTCTCCTGAGAAAGTAGGCAGATTTTGGTTTTTAATCAGAATATTATTAAATAGTTATTTGCAAAACAGAATTAGCCGATTTACCTAAGCCTATAAGCCTTCTGGACCTGCAGCCTTTCCCTTCACTGTACTGGAAATGGCTTTTAAGATTTATTTTTCTGTAATTTCTTGAAACAGAGCTTCCTGATTCTACAGGCAAGTGAAGGTAATTAAAGTGTGTTAAGCAAGTTCATGATATCCCCTCTATATGGGTGCAAGTGTTCACTATAAAGATACTAGTAAAGCTTCTGACAAGTCTCCCCAATTTTCTCACTCTGAATGACAGTAGGTTCACCAGGGCCATTCTGAATGGATCTGATATAATTTTGTGTTTCTTGCATCATGGTCTTCCATGCCAGGAATGTGTGTGCAGCTGTCTGAAAGAAGATATCCTCGACCTCACCTGCAGTACCTTCATTCATTGTGGTTTCTGTGAGGGCACAAAGTTGACACTGAACTTGTGGGGATCTCTTAATATGGCTGACAGAGTCGGACGAGGATGGCACACATAGGGGGTCATTCCGACCCTGGCGATCCATGACCGCCAGGGCCGGGGACCGCAGAAGCACCGCCAACAGGCTGGTGGTGCTTCCTGGGCCATTCTGACCACGGCGGTAAAGCTGCGGTCAGAAAAGGGCAACCGGCGGTTTCCCGCCGGTTTACCCCTGGCCCAGGGAATCCTCCATGGCGGCGCTGCTTGCAGCGCCGCCATGGGGATTCCAACCCCCTTCCCCCCATCCTGTTCCTGGCGGTTTTTACCGCCAGGAACAGGATGGCTGGAACGGGTGTCGTGGGGCCCCTGGGGGCCCCTGCACTGCCCATGCCACTGGCATGGGCAGTGCAGGGGCCCCCTAAAAGGGCCCCATAATGATTTTCAGTGTCTGCTCTGCAGACACTGAAAATCGCGACGGGTGCCATTGCACCCGTCGCACCCCTACAACTCCGCCGGCTCCATTCGGAGCCGGCTTCATTGTTGAGGGGGGTTTCCCGCTGGGCCGGCGGGCGGCCTTCTGGCGGTCGCCCGCCGGCCCAGCGGGAAAGCCAGAATGGCCACCGCGGTCTTTTGACCGCGGTGCGTCATTCGGCGGTTCCCTCCAGGCGGGCGGCGACCCCAATAATGTCCTACTCCATCCTGACAGTGGACACCTGCTAAACTCTCAATAAGCTCCCTTGTTGTAGTTAGGGCTCTGTGTTTCACCTTTGCAGAATTTTTATTCTGCAAGTGTAATCTTGCTCAAATTCTGAATAATAGGTTTTGCATTTTTCTTTTCTCTCCTACACGTTTTTCATGTAATATATAACACAGAAGACTGGTCTGTGCAGAATATGTCTTGTGCAAACAGTGCAACTAGTTGTGTGATCTGGCAACATGTACTGCACAACAACCGGGTTTTGTAGAGTGTAAGGCAAACACGTTGCACATGTAGCATGTTGACTTTATTTGCACTAAGGCGAAAAAGGCAAAAAGTGTTCAATAACTGCGCCAGTATATTTCACTTAAAAGGTATAATTTTCCCCCACACCTGTGCGTATTTCGTATTAAAAAAAGGTAAAATCTTGCCAAGGCCTGTCACAATCTGAGGGTTTGCTTGCTATCATAAAAGGATCATTAATTGTGTCGAGGGACACAGGAGGGATGTCCGTTTAACCTTTTAGGCCAAGCAGTCAAGACCCCTTGTATACTTCAGTATACTTCTTTGTGGGCTTAGAGCTCACCCTCAGCTTTTCATTTGTTTATTTCAGTGTCCTTTAAAAATCTGTGCTTGCCAGTAGCCAACCCTTCCTATTTGTCCCTCCTTTTTCTGGGTTGCTGACAGAGCAGCACTGCGTTACTTGTAGCCTTTCACTTGTCGCATTATGGCAACTGGAAAAGGGACTACTCTTTCCTTTTGTCTAAGAGCATTCACATGGAAGCTGGATGTTTTCAGTTGCTCTGAGCCCCCACTTCCATTTATGTAGACAGCGCTGTAATTGTTGTCTCCTCACATTTGTACATTTAAATCAGTTCTCCATGCCACACAGGGCGCCTGTTTACTTTTATTTATGTAACTTCAAAGTGAGTGAACTGTAATTAACAGATCAATAATGGCTGCACTCTTTTCTCTGGCTGCTAGTACCGTCTGATTCCGGCTGTCCTGCACTTTGCGTCCCACCTCTGCAGCTGCAATTCATGTGCCCAGTTCTGTCTGCCTCTGCTACCTCACCAATTCCCCCTTTGCTGCAGGGGATGCACACCCTTACGCTCGCCATAGCCTTGAATTAACATGTTGTGGTATTAAGGAAAGCTCTGCCTGCTGGGCTCATCTGCAGCGGCATTCATGTGACATGACATCACGTGTCTGCAAAATGATCCACTTATTTGCTGAGATAGGACATAGGTCTCTAATGGGCGAGCGTGCAGCAGTTATGTTTTGAAGTTTAGTTTTGCAGCCCTGCCTGTGCCACCAGTACCTCGCACATGAGGCCCTGCGACTAGTCTGGGCTGCTAAAGACTTATCATCCCGGATGACAGGCGACAATCACTTTCAGGTCTGTAATCTGACTGACTTCTTGAAAATATATTTAATTTTACAACGTCAGCCTGAGTCTAAGTTCACTGATGTCCACAGGTGCTGGTGGGGCCCGAGCTATTGTATCGGGGCATCTACACTCTGCTCTCAGCTGATAATAAGTGATTGCCCACTGTGGTTCACAGTCAGGTCTTTCATCCTGAAATATATCTAATTTTCAGCATATCCTGAGCATGTAGCTCACTGCTGTCCTCAGGCTGGAGTGGTGCATGGCAGGCTGGACACTCCTACAGACTTTGCTTCCTACTACCACCAGTTCCTCCATTGCAAGCCCACCTAGTTTCCTTTTGTGTTTAGGGAACTGGTAGTTAGTTTGACAATTCTATACGCTTCTTCCCAGCTCAACTCATAAAGTTAGTAACCCAATAAAACTTTATCTATGTCAGTTTATTAAACTCTCTCTTTGGCTTCTAGCATGATTCAACTGTGTAGTCAAAATGATGAATACCCCAGGATGCAGCCGAAGAGCCCTGGAGAAGGCAGCCACCTAATTGTTTCTGCCTCTAAGCTGGGAGACAGATTCTCCTCTCATTAAAAATTTGATTGCCTCCAACACCTGCCCTCAGGCCCTCTCAGCGCTCTAGGCCTGATGTCAGTTTCCACTCCACACAGGGCCGACAGTGAGCTTCAGAGATCAGGCTCCGGCACTAGACAAGCCACACAGTGTAGTTTGCCCCTTGCCTGGCATTTCCTATACTTACCAGTTGGCATTTGCTGTTTGGGGTTAGTAAATCCATCTAAGCTGTCCTTTCTCTCCAGCGCATGCTGGAATGCATCTCCAAGCCCCCAGACCTGAAGTTGGTGAACAGCGAGTTGTGGTGGTGGTCTGCCAACCTTGCTTGATTTTCACCTCGTTGCAAGCCTCACTCACCTCCCCAACGTGTATGTGCACTTAACACCATGTCATCATGGTGCTTGCTATTCATCCTCAGAAGGCCACCCCCAAGCTTCAACCCACTGCATACCAAACCCCTCTACTCTTCACCCATGTTAAATAGATCATTCCGAAAAACAGAGGTAGTCCTGACTGAGGACACATTCGATGTGGCCTCTTCACCCCCCCAAAAAACCATCAGAACGACACCCAACCAAACCTTTCTAATGAGGCCTCTTCTAAGGCATTTTCACTGTCTCATCTAGGTATTTATATGGATTTTCCCGATGTCATCAGTAGAGGTGGGCGAGCCACATAAGGCACGAGCCAAGCTCAACAGTACAGGCCTACCTCTGGTTCAGCTCAAGGTCTTCTTGGATCCTTGATCTCAAAAGAGCTGAGCTTTAATGTCGCTTCTGTCTGCCACCCACACTCGACAACCACACGTCAAGAACTAAAAACAAAGCATACACCTTTTGTGTTGAAAAGGAGGGATGTGCACTGTACAAAAATAATCTTTTGTGTTTGGGTGCAACACTTCTGCAATGTAAAGAAATGCTTTTTTTAATTATAAAAAGGCTTTCATAATTTCACATTTATGTTGCATTATTTAACCCCTCGGGTGCGCTGGACGCAACGGTTACATCCATGGCAGCACCGCTCAGGTGCCCAGGACGTAACTGTTACGTCCAGATAGGGGCCCTCGGGGGAAGCACTAGCACTCCCCCCGGGGGCCTCACACCCCCTCCCCTGGGCAGGGATGGGATGGAAGATGAATCGCTTCCGCTTCCACCCATGGGCCCATGCCCCCCGTTGAGTCTGATGACGTCAGCGCGCGATCGAGAGCTGACCTCATGGCCGACCGGAGGAGAAATGCCTTTGCATTTCTCCGATCACGTGGAGGGGCCGAGAAAGTTATCAAAGGAAAGGAAAGGAAAGGCCTTTCCTTTCCTTTGATGTCTTTCTCAGCATTTCTGCTGCCCGATCACGATGCGATTGGGCAGCAGAAATGCCCACTAGACACCAGTGTGTGTTTTTTTTTTGTTTGTGTTATTGAATAAGGGGAGCGGCCCCTTGGGCAAGGGCTGCTCCCCAGGGGGTCAATTGATTTTTAGGACATTGCGCCCCCCCTGGGGGCAGATCGGCCTATTATAATTAGGATGATCTGCCCCCATGGGTGGCATAAACTGCTAGGCACTTGGGATAGTTTTTTTTTGTTTGTTTTTTTTATGTGGGGAGAGATCCCTGAGGCAAAGGTCACTCCCTGGGGGGCAAAACTAGCCTATTTTTATTATGCCAATCTGCCCCCAAGGGGGGGCAGAAACCACAAGACACCAGGGATTTTTTTTTTTTTACATTATTGAATGAGGGGAGCAGCCCCTTGGGCAAGGGCCGCTCCCCAGGGGGGCAAAATATTTTTAGGCCTTTTCTGCCCTCCCGGGGGCAGATCGACCTATTATAATTAGGCCGAACTGCCCCCGGGGGGTGGGGGCAGAAAACCCTAGACACCAGGGATAATTTTTTCTTAGGCAAGGGTCGCTCCCCATGGGGCAAAATTACTCTTAGGCCATTTCTGCCCCCACCCCGGGGGCAAATCGGCCTATTTTTATTAGGCCAATCTGCCCACAAGGGGGGCAAAAACCACTAGACACCAAGGATTTTTTTTGTTTCATATTATTGAATTAGGGGAGTAGCCCCTTGGGCAAGGGCCGCTCCCCAGGGGAGCAAAATATTTTTAGGCCAATCTGCCCCCAGGGGGTGCCTAGACACCAGGGATATTTATATTTTTTGTTTACTTTATTTATTTATATATGGGGTGCGACCGCTCAGGCAAGGGTCCCTCCCCTGGGGGGCAAATTGTATTTAGGCTATTTCGGCTCCCCTTGGGGGTGGATAGGCCTATTTTTAGTAGGCCAATCCGCCTCCAAGGGGGGCGGAAACCACTAGACACCAGGGATTTTAATTTTTTTGCATCAATTTCATGCAAGGGGAGTGAACCCATAGGCAAAGGTCATTCCCCTGGGGGGCAAATTATTTTACGACATTTCTGCCCCCCTAATTTTGTTAGGCCGATCTGCCCCCAAGTGGGGCAGAAACCACTAGGCCTTGGGGATTTTTGTTTTGCGCCAATTTTACGCAAGGGTTGCTCTGCCCTATCCCCAGCCCAAATAAATGGGGCTAAAGTTGTTCTGCCCACCAGCGGGCAGATGGGGCAATTACCCCCGATCGACACCGTGGGGGTGCAGAAGGTCTACTAGATGCCAGGGAATGAAAAAATAAATAAATAGTGTGGTGGTGGCTACCAACCAGTATGGGCATGGTTATGCCCCCACCCCAACCGAAGGGGGTAACAGTCTTTCAGCTCTCCCCCACACACTAAAACATCTTATCCTATGGCAAGCAAGAGGACATTTGATTATTTTGAGTTTTGATTTTACATTTGGGCCGTGAGAGCTTGGCTAACAATGGTGAGGGCTCCACTTTTTGGACTTTGGGACGCTGCCATGTAGAAAAATCCACAAGACCTAGACACATCTGAAAACTAAACATCTGAGTGAGTCCAGGGTGGTGTGCTTCACATGCACCTGCACCATTGTTTTAGCAACAATGCCCTGAAAACCTCTAACTTTGCTGGAAATCACACATTTTTCCCACATTTTGGTGGTGGAACCTTCCGGAATCTGCAGGAATCCACAAAATTCCTACCACCCAGCATGATCTCATCTATACCGATAAAAATTCTGCCCCACTTGTCAGCCTAAAAATGTTTTTTTTCAAACTGCCCTTTTGGACCTGCTTTGGCTCCCCCTCTTTTTCGACATGTTTTTGGCTCTTCCCTGTCACAGGCACTTGCCCACCTACACAAGTGAGGTATCATTTTTACCAGGAGGCTGAGGGGAACATTGGGTGGTAGGACATTTGTCCCGGTGCGGTGATCCCACACAGAAATGTGGGACAAATATGATTTTTTAGCTAAAATTGAGGTTTGCTAAGGATTCTGGGTAAGAAAACACTGGGGGATCCACGCAAGTCACACCTCCCTGGACTCTCTCAGGTGTCTAGTTTTCAGAAAAGTCTGGGTTTGGTAGGTTTCCCTAGATGGCTGCTGAGCCCAGGACCAAAAACGCATGTGCCCCTCCCCCACAAAAACAAGTAGTTTTGTATTTGATAATTTTGATGTGTCCAGAAAGTGTTTTGGGGCATTTCCTTTTGCATGCACTAGGCCTACCCACACGAGTGAGGGACCATTTTTATCGGGAGACTTGGGGGAACGGTAGGTGGAAAGAAATTTGTGGCTCCATTCATATTCCAGAAATTTCTGTCACCGAAATGTGAGGCAAAAGTGTTTTTTGGGGCAGGTTTTGAGGTTTGCAAATGAGTAACAGAACCTGTGGAAAGCTGCACAAGTCCCCCCATCTTAGATTCCCCAACGTGTCTAGTTTTAAAAAATGCACAGATTTGGTAGGTTTCCTTAGGTGCCGGCTGAGCTGGAGGCCAAAATCCACAGCTAGGCACTTTAAAAAAAACAGCTGTTTTCTTTGGGAAAATGTGGTGTGTCCACGTTCTGTTTTGGGGCATTTCCAGTCGCGGGCGCTAGGCCTACCCACACAAGTGAGGTACCATTTTTTATTGGGAGTCTTAGCGGAACGCTGGGTGGAAGGAAATTTGTGGCTCCTCTCAGATTCCACAACTTTGTGTCACCAAAATGTGAGGAAAAGGTGTTTTTGGGCCAAAATTTAAGGTTTGCAAAGACTTCTGGGTAACAGAACCTGGTGAGAGCCCCACACGTCATCCCATTCTGGATTCCCCTCGATGTCTAGTTTTTCATCCCCAATCTTGTTGCCTCCTTTTTCTGACCTGTTTTTGTTGTCTTTAGAACTCTGAGCACTTTACCACTGCTAACCAGTGCTAAAGTGCATATGCTCTCTATGTAAATTGTATTGTTGATTGGTTTCTCCATGATTGCCATATTTGATTTACAGTAAGTCTCTAGTAAAGTGCACTAGAGGTGCCCAGGGCCTGTAAATCAAATGCTACTAGTTGGCCTGCAGCACTGGCTGTGTCACACACATTAGTAGCTCTGTAAACATGGCTGAGACCTGCCACTGCAGTGTCTGTGTGTGCAGTTTTAAACTGTAAATTCGACTTGGCAAGTGTACCCACTTTCCAGGCCTAAACTTTCCCCTTTCTTACATGTAAGGCACCCCTAAGGTAGGCCCTAGGGAGCCCCAAGAGCAGGGTGCAGTGAATGGTTAAGGTAGGACATATAGTAATGTGTTTTATATGTCCTGACAGTGAAATACTGCTAAATTTATTTTTCACTGTTGCAAGGCCTGTCCCTCTCATAGGTTAACACATAGGGGCTACCTTTAAATGTGATTAAAGTGTAGATTCCCTTTGGGAGCGGATAGACGTGCAGTTCGGGGTCTCTGAGCTCACAATTTGAAAAATACATATTTTAGTAAAGTTGATTTTGAGATTATGGGGGTCATTCTGACCCTGGCGGCCGGTGACCGCCAGGGTCACCGACCACGGGAGCACCGCCAACAGGCTGGCGGTGCTCCCGAGGGCATTCTGACTGCGGCGGTTCAGCCGCGGCCAGAAAGGGTAAACCGGCGGTCTCCCGCCGGTTTACCACTGCCCTTGTGAATCCTCCATGGCTGCGGAGCGCGCTCCGCAGCCATGGGGATTCTGACACCCCCTACCGCCATCCTGTTCCTGGCGGGTCTCCCGCCAGGAACAGGATGGCGGTAGGGGGTGCCGCGGGGCCCCTGGGGGCCCCTGCAGTGCCCATGCCCATGGCATGGCATGGGCACTGCAGGGGCCCCCGTAAGAGGGCCCGCAAAGTATTTCAGTGTCTGCTAAGCAGACACTGAAATACGCGACGGGTGCAACTGCACCCGTCGCACCCCTGCAACTACGCCGGCTCAATTCTGAGCCGGCGTCCTCGTTGCAGGGGCATTTCCTCTGGGCCGGCGGGCGCTCTTTTGGAGAGCGCCCGCCGGCCCAGAGGAAATGTCTGAATGGCCGCCGCGGTCTTTTGACCGCGGTGCGGTCATTCAGCGGCGGTACCTTGGCGGACGGCCTCCGCCGTCCGCCAAGGTCAAAATGACCCCCTATGTGTTTGAAAATGCCACTTTGAGAAAGTGAGCATTTTTTTGCTTACACCATTTCTGTGACTCTGCCTGTTTGTGGATTCCCTGTCTGGGTCAGTTTGATAGTTGGGCTGGTTGCACCTCTCACTAGACAGTGACACAAAGGGAGCTGGGGTGTAGCCTGCATATTCTGATGAGCCATCTTTGCTAGGAGGGAGGGGAGGAGTTGTCACTCACACCTGAAAGGGCTGGGCCTGCCCTCACACAATGCAGTCTCCAACCCCATGGAGTGTGTCAGGGGCCTGGCAAGGGCAAAGCAGGATTTCACAAACAAGAGAGACTTTTCTTTGAAGTAAGCCTACTTCAAAGGGCAAAATGGGTAAAAGAAGGGCACCCAAAACCACAGACTTTAGAACACTTCTGGAAACCAAGAGGAACCTCTGCCTGGAGAAGATCTGAAGAGCCTGTGACTGTGCTTTGTGGAGCTATCCTGCAGTTGCTGCTTCTGCCTGTGCTAGAGGACAAAGACAGGACTTTGTGTTCCTTCCTTCTTGTGAAGAACTCTCCAAGGGCTTGAATTAGAGCTTGCTTCCTGTTGTTTGCTCAGGGACAGCAAAGACTTCTCTCTGCCAGCACCTGGAGCCTCTGCCGAGACTCCTACTCTGCCAAGTGGTACCCATCCAGTTCCTGGGACCTTGAAAGGAGAGGCTGACAGACTAAGAGTGGGAAATCCACGCACGGACCACTGTGCAGGGAAAAGTTTGACGCAACTCCAGCTTCGCATCTGAAAATCGACACTCGCCTGCAGTGCGATTGAAAGAGCGACGCAAGCGGCTGGAGAAACGGCGCGCAGCATCGCTGACGGAGGCTGGTGAGATCGCAACTCGCGATGCGTGGTTTTTGGATCATCATGTGGCAGGATTTTTGACGCAAACATCTCTGGGCGTGTAAAAACAACTCAAGACCTGCCCGGACCCGAAAGTGCAGTTTGAATCGATGCATCGCTCTCCTGCGAAGAGAAGGAGAAACGAAGCATGGTCTCGCTTATGAGTGATATAAACGCATCACAAGGCCTTTTTGATGCACACTCGCCTGTGCTGGGTTATTTTTGACGCACCCTGGTACATTTCCACGCTAACAGTGTTAGCGTTGTGTTTAAAATTACATGAAGACTCTTTTTGGTTTTTAATTGATAACTTGACTTGTGTATTGTGGATTTTTGTCGTTTGGGTCTTGTTTTGTTTAGATAAATATTTGCTATTTTTCTAAACCTGTGTTGTGTCATTTTGTAGTGTTTTCATTAAGTTACTGTGTGTGTTGGTACAAATACTTTACACCTAGGACTCTGAATTTTAGCCTACTGCTCGTGCCAAGCTACCAAGGGGGTGAGCGGGGGTTAGCTGAGGGTGAATCTCTTTTACCCTGACTAGAGTGAGGGTCCTTGCTTGGACAGGGGGTAAACTGACTGCCAACAAAAGACCCCATTTGTGACATTTCCCTAGGTGCCGGCTGAGCTAGAGGCCAAAATCTATGGCTAGGGACTTTGCAAAAAACACGTCAGATTTCAATGTAAAAATCTGATGTTTCCATGTTGCGTTTCTTGTCGCGAGCATTAGGCCTACCCATGCAAGTGAGGTTCCATTTTTATCTGGTGTCTTGGGAGAACACAGAATAGTAAAACAAGTGTTATTGCCCCTTGTCTTTCTCTACATTTTTTCCTTCCAAATGTAAGACAGTGTATAAAAAAAGACAACTATTTGAGAAATGCCCTGTAATTCACATGCTAGTAAAGGCATAGATTTCAGAGATGTGTAAATAACCACTGCTTCTCAACACCTTATCTTGTGCCCATTTTGGAAATACAAAGGTTTTCTTGATACCTATTTTTTACTCTTTATATTTCAGCAAATAAATTGCTGTATACCCGGTATAGAATGAAAACCCATTGCAAGGTGCAGCTCATTTATTGGCTCTGGGTACCTAGGGTTCTTGATGAACCTACAAGCCCTATATATCCTCGCAACCAGAAGAGTCACGCAGACGTAACTGTATATTGCTTTCAAAAATCTGACATTGCAGAAAAAAGTTACAGAGTAAAACGTGGAGAAAAATGGCTGTTTTTTCACCTCAATTTCAATATTTTTTTATTTTAGCTGTTATTTTCTGTAGGAAACCATTGTGGGATCTACACAAATTGCCCCCTGCTGAATTCAAAATTGTGTCTACTTCTCAGAAATGTTTAGCTTCCTGGGATCCAGCATTGGTTTCACATTCATTTCTGTCACTAACTGGAAGGAGGCTGAATGCACAAAAAATAGTAAAAATGGGGTATGTCCAAGGAAAATGCCAAAATTGTGTTAAAAAATTGGGTTTCCTGATTCAACTCTGCCTGTACCTGAAAGCTGGGAAGATGGTTATTTTAGCACCGCAAACCCTTTGTCGATGCCATTTTCAGGAAAAATAACGCAAGCCTTCTTCTGCAGCCCTTTTTAAAAAAATGTAAAAAACGACATTTTTTGCTGTATTTTGGCTAATTTCTTGGTCTCCTTCAGGGGAACCCGCAAACTCTGGGTACATCTAAAATCCCTAGAATGTTGGGAAAAAATTATGCAAATTTGGCGTGGGTAGCTCATGTGGACAAAACGTTATCAGGGCATAAACACGAACTGCCCCAAATAGCCAAAAAAAAGGCCTGGCACCTGAGGGGAAAAGGCCTGGCAGCGAAGGGGTTAAATATCAACTATTTTCAGGTTCAGCTCATGTTTGGTCTCTTAGATGCACCTTTTAGAAGCACAGTACCAGCATGTCAAATACTAGTAGTGTGTTGTAAAGTGTAGGTTCTGTACTCCCCTAACAAAGATTTAGAGCAGGGGGGATCGGTTCAGAGGAAACTAACTGCATATGTTTGAGCGAAAATTAGGAATGGGGCTTGAAAGCTTTAAAACCAACAAATGGTATTCTTCGTTGATGGGAATGTAGCAGTTACAATTGTAATACCTTCCCTTCGATGGAAAACCTTAAATATCCCTTCTCGTTTGATCTTGGCCTTCCACTTCAGTCTGCAAATAAACAAGCTGTGCTTTTGCAGACATGTAGATGGCATATATGGCATCGCTGTAACTTGAAAAACACTAGTGTGAGAAGGTTACTCGCTACTTAGTGCATCTTGTGAAGTCAACTGTTTCAAAGCGTGCAGTAGAAAGTGGTTTCATCAAAATGTTTGTGATTGACTGATGCCTCTTGGTTTTGAATCCTGTGAGTACCTAATTAAGCAGCCTAGCTATCGTTGCTGAACAATCACACTGCTTACAATTCATGATGGAGATAAGTGTGAATAGTCAATGACCACTTCTGCTTGTCTACAGTGCTTCACAAGAACTGCTTATTTTGTTTGGCTCATTGAGTGGGAGCCACAGCCCACTGCAACAGCAATATGGCAGCTGCAGCATGGTTATCCTCAGGGTCTGTATAGCTGTTGAGAAGACAAATTCTGTAGACATCTGCTGTTTGTGTGATTTGCAGCAGGTTGTGCGGGCAGTTGTATAATGCTTCAGTGATTGGACACTGACATGGATTCCTTTGAAAGATGGGAGGTGGGTGTTCATGAAATCAGACAGATTAGTGTTTTCTTTGGTACATCTTCCATTTGCTGCTATGTTAGTTAGAGGCACATCCTTGCCTGGTAAGTTGATTAACATGAATTGCTCTTCGTGAGCTGTATTTTGGAGAGCTAAAGGTTGCTGTGGGGTAACCATCAAGCACCTAATCATTTGGACGAGATGTTCAACCTGTAGGAGTAGAGGATGGATATTGATGAGGAGACAAAGGGGAAGTGCTTTTAAAGTTTGTATTTATTGCAATGAAAAAATAAAATCTTTTGAGATCCAAGAAACCTGCAGACCCTCCATTTAGAAGCATCTCCACTGCAGCGGTCTGGGTTTACCGAGCATTGGCCATACAACATAGTCTTTTATGATGGTCTGTACTTGCACACAACCCTTTGACCTACTGACAGTCCTGCAAAAACCCTCCTCTGTATTCTTTCTTCAGCACTGCACAGACTAACATATGTCTATCATACTGGTTCTCATGGGCTGTTAGAATGAACATAACAGATACCAAGTTGAGTTCAAAGTCTGCATCCTGCAGCAGCAGGTCTTCATGTCCATCTTATAGTGTGCAAATAACAGCAGGAGTGAAGCACTTCTGAAGCATGGCAATAAGCCAAGGCCACAACTTTCCTTGACACAAGAAAGCTCAAAATTGAACCTATTGCTACACACCACACAATTTACCGCCAGATAATTCAACACCACCCAACATAATTACACTCCACATAATACTACTCAACACAGCATGATTCAACTCCACATAATTACACTCTACTCAATACCACATAAATACACCCACCATAAAACCACTCTAAGCCACATAGCAATAATCCACATAGATACACTCCACACCATTCCACATAATTCCAGTCAGCAGAAATTCACTCAGCGCCACACATTTCTACACCACACAATTCAACTCCATACATTTCTATTCCACACCACATAATTAGACAAAAAATCCCAGAATTCAACTCAACAACACAATTACACAACACACCTCAGAATTCCACATCAAGCCACCACAAAATTCAACAGCACACTACATAAACTCCAGTACAAACCACTCCACAACACAACATACCAATGCACATAATTACACTCCATGACACACACTCCCACTCCACATACGTCTAATACACTCAATGCCACATAATTACTAGCCACATAATTCAGCCGCACACCATGCTGCATAATTTGTCAACACAAATCCACTCCACACCACACTGTTCCACGCCCCACAATTCCATAACTAACAATTCCAATCCAACCCACATAATTCCACTCCACACCACATACATCCATTACACTCCATAGCATATTGGTAAAAGAGTTTGTCATTTACAACGCCAGTGAATCTAATTCTCATTAAAACAAGAACTATTGGCTTTGCCAATGCTTGTTTCTTGATTAAACTAAACCCTGGAGTGCAATACGCTAGGATAAAATAGCACTATCCTGACTGACCAAAGGGGAACACTTTCACAAGCAGAATGTTCACATCGCAGTAATTGCTTCCAAACAAAAACACAATGGGAAATCCTATAGCCCATGTACAACACATCATGTACTTATTGGGCAAAGATGTCCTGTTCAGCTAAAAGAACAGTCTGGCTATACATTAAAAGGTCACAATGCTATTGTAATTAGTATTTACAATTGCACACTCTTGTCGGGCTGCTTTTAATGTCAGCTGCAAGGCTTGGAGCTTAGGCGCCGCAGCTAGAGGTGCTGGGGTTCTGCATCATACCCAAGAGAACCATGCTAGACTTCAGAAGACGAATGAGCAAAAAAATTACTTTAGGTTTTGTTTATATCTCATCACAGAGGTCAAATATCAGGCTCTCACAAACTGCTGCTTATGTTTTAATAATTTAGAGACTGGTGTTTACTTTTTCTTTTGTAACAAATGTATTAAAGAGTTACGAAACTTTCATCAGTATGAGTACAACATAACTGAAATGAGATCCACTAGATTAAGGTACATTAAAGTATCAATATAACCTAACCAGAATCAATGGTTAATAACATAGATAAGTTATTGCTATATACTAAACCAGCAGGTAGATATTCTAGCGAACAAACGAATATAATTTATAATTTTCCAATTTTATAATGGGTTGGAGTCGGGGGTAGGGAAAGGGGGAGGAAGAAAGAAGACTGTTAAAGAGAAGACGAAGGATCTAAGGTACAACTGTACCATATTGCCGATCTACAACAACGGCAGAATTGAACTTGATTCATGCGGAGTCTGACGGATGAGTAACAGTAGGGGAAGCGGGCAGGTGTTGAGAGAGAAAGGAGGAAAGAATATCGTATTTGTTTAATTGTTTTGTGGAATCGATTACAGCACAATCTAATATGTGATGATTGCAGAGTATATCCCACTATTTAAGGAATCCGACCTCTCCGACCTCTTGGCATTCTTCCAGCTGGATATATTCAAATGGAGATGAGATTGTGCAAATATTGATAAGGGTAGCCCATACTTGTGGCCAGAATCGACTGATGGGGGGGCAATCAGAAAACATACGAACAAGATCACTTTTCTCCATTTGGCAAGATAAACATTTATTGTTCATAGATAGTGTGTATTTATATAAGGGGGAGGGGTAAGGTATAACCTGTTATAAAAGTAAAATAACGTCTGTGTGGTGTTAGCATAGGGAGAAGTGGTATGGACTTTAGACCAAAGTTTTGTGCCTTGACTGCACAAGAATGGATTGTTGGAGATCAGCTTCTCATTGGGTTTCAATAGTCATTTTTGGCCTATGGTAAGAAATGTCCTAGTGATTGTCAATATCTTCATGGATGAAGGATGCCTTAGTGGGAATTGTAAAGTTGAATATAGGAGAACTATTGTCTGGAGCTAGTACTGTGGTAGTAGTAAATAGAGGTGCTTGTGAGAAATATGCCTTAAGCCATGTATAATTAAGAAGTGATGGAGTGTGAAGTCCATATTTAGTTTGAAAGGTGGAGAAAAGAAGAAAACCGAAGTCAGAGAAAATTTGATTCATTGTAACAGTACCCATCTGGAACAATCCCTCCAGAATACAACTCTGTTATTTCATTTTAATATGTTTATTATACCAAAAAGGTGACAACAATAAGTTCTCTTTGTCAGAGCATGAATGTGTGATAAGGTGTTTTGCTAAAGAGATGGAGATAGTAATAATAGATGAGGGAAAAGATTAGGGAGAATGTGACTAATGAACCAAGGGCCTGATTCTGATGACAGCGGTAAGAGAACTGCTGTCGCTTTTTGGCGGTCTTCCCATCTGCTTCCTTGGTTGTCTGACTGCCAGATTACAAAGTGAGCGGGAAGACCGCTCCAAGACCACTGCCACCATATGTGCTCCTGTGGAGGCTGTGAGAGAAATACAGGTGGGCCATGGAGGCAGTACTGCCATTTTTAACATCAGCGTGATTACGAAATGCCTTTCCACCGACCTTTCTCTGGTGGGGCTAACGCCATTTGTGAGTCAGCAGAAAGGCAGTATATGTGCCCTAAAAGTGTACAGAAGGTGACTATGACCTTGTGTACTGGCACTGGTACACATGTAGAGCGCTCCAGTACCTTTGGTTTAGGTGCGCTCCACGTCTAACAGCTCTGACAGCTCTTCACAGACGACAACACATAGCCAACTGATTGAAATCAAGTTGTGGGTGTGTCCAGCAGTTAGCATTCTGGCCAGCGTTGCATTACGGCTCATGGTGACACGTACTGCAATCATTACTCCACCGCAGTGAAACCGCCAGCCCTGCAGGAAAGTCATAATGCGACAGGTTGGGAGGCAGCCTGCTCGGCTGAGTACAAAGTCTTGCTGCCGTGGCAGCACGGCAGTGCAGCCAACAAGCTCATAATCGGGCCCCAAGTAATGAAAGGGGAATGAGTTGTAAACAGAGTGTTCCATTCATTGCCAGATTGTGGGGCTAGAGATAGGATTATCATTTAGAGGTCAAAATCTGTTTAAGCGTATAAGCAGAGTGATATTTTTAAAGTTAAGGAAATTTACCCTTACAAGTGCTTTGGGTTTTTGGAGTTTAGGAATGGAAATGTATGCTTTTTTGTTTTTCCATAAAAAATGTCCTTATGGAGCTGTTTAAAGAGTGAATAAAAAGACTGAAGGAGCTTCACTGGTAGCTTGGAAAGTTAATAATAGACAACATCATCATCTTAATGGTGTCTAGTCGCTCCCATCAGACTAAAAATAATGGTGACCATTGCTCCGAGAGTTTGAGTATTTTTTTGCCCAACTGTTCATACATTAACCCATATAGGGTTCTGTAATGAAGAGGAGTATCAAATACCTGAGCATTTGATAGAGGTAGGACACCTAGTGAAACCTGAACCTGTCTTTAAGACAGTATCTGTTAAGGCGGAGTACCTCTGATTTATGAATGTTCAATTTGTAACCTAACAACAATGAAAATTCCTTTAATAAAGTGAAACTTTCTGGAACAGTTTTAATAGGATATGAAATGAAAAGAAGGACATCATCAACATAAGCCGTAAATTTAATATTGATGTCTTTATGTTTAAAGCCTAAGAAGTTGCCAGTTTGGCAGACCTTTTCCGAAAAATGGTTCAAGAGAAAGGATAAATTATAAAGGGCAAAGAGGGCATCCATGTCTTGTGCCTGTATTTAAATGAAAGTAAGAAAATTGATGGCTATTGAGAAAAATATAAGTGGTAGGGGATGAGTAGAGCAAACCAAAATATTTTAAAATAGTGGGTCCAAAACCATGCCATTTCAGAGCTTGAAACATAAACTCCCAATTCAATCTGTCAAACCCTTCTCCATGTCTAGTGTGACTAAATAGTGGGCCCAAACCCATGCCATTTCAGAGCGTGAAACATAAACTCCCATTTCAATCTGTCAAACCCTTCTCTACGTCTAGGGTGACTGCAGCGACTGGGTAGAGGCATTTAGAGGAGAGCTGTATGATATTTAGAAAGAGTTATCAGTAGCATATCATCCTTTGATAAAACCTGATTGCTCCAAACCTGTAAGTTCTGGGGCCTATTAATACAGAGAAGCCAGCAACTTCCTAACAAACTTGCAATATGTGTTAATGAGCAAGATTGGTCTATAATTCTTGCATAAAGGTAAATCCTTGTCTTTTTTTTGTTCAAACAGAGCATAGCGTTGAGAAAGAATCCTGCAATTTTTTGATGTGAGAGCAGTTTGAGGATGAGTATTTTAGAGAATTTAGAATAAAATTCCCAGAAAATCCATCTGGGCCGGGTGCTCTATATTTGGGTAATTTAGATAAAGCTTCAAGACATTTGGCTGTTGAGACATCTTTGTCCAGAGATGAAAGATCAACAAGCATATTATAATTTTTGGGGATGGAAGAAATTTTTTTATTCAAGGGGAGATGTCAGAGCTATATGGATTAGTGTAGAAATCATGTAAGCATTGTAAAATGTCAGGGTCAGTGTGGTGGCTAGTCTCATGTTTATCTTTAATAAAGTTAAGTTTATGCTTTTGTTGTTTGATTTTTAAGTAATTGGCCACATGTTTACCAGATGTGTTACATCCCTGATGATATTTGGTGTTAGTTTTTAAAAGAAAACCTTCTGCATGTTCAATAGAATTTGTATTAAATTGAAGCTCAGCAGTAATTAGCTGAGATAATGTGTCTTTACTTTTAGAGGTAAAATATTTGTGTTCGAAAGTTTTTTACATGATTGACCATGGATGAATATTCTTTGTGTGCATATTTCTTTTTGGAGGCAACATAATCAATAATAAAGCCCTTGGCTGCTGGCGTATATGCATCCCAAATAGAATACATTTGAGCATCCTCTGTCATATTAAATGCAAACATTTTGCTGGAGAATTGCTAAAAAGTTTCAATGAAGATACAATCTTGTAATAAATAGTTGTTAAATCTCCAGGTGTTTGTATGCATACTTTTTTATAGTAAGTCTAAATAATAATGGATCTTATTTTTGTTCGTGTCAAGTTTCATAAAATGTTGTGTGCCCCAAATACGTAATCTATTCTGCGAGTGGGTTAGTGAGCGATTGAATATAAAGTTAACTCCCAACTGTCAGGGTGAAGAAACCTCTAATGATTCAAAAAATGAAGGGATACTCTTCCTACAGGGAAGATCCTAGAAGGCTACACACTCACTCAGGTCAAACAGTAGGGGAATTGCTCCCTTAATTTTTTGGCTCCCTCACACATCCAAAAGGGATGTCATGCTTCATCATCATGTTGCTCCTCGTAGGACCGGCACTGCAATGTTGCAGTGATGATGAGAATTGATCCCAAAATTGAAAGTCTACACCAGGGAACCATAAGCATTACATATAGAGATAGGCTCACTGTTGATTTTAGGGGTCAAAAGTAACCATCTACCATCTCATCTTTAGCTGTAGTGGCCTCATCCAGAGATACCGACTTGTGAAGTAGGATTATAATCCCATTTTTATGGCCAATGGCAGAACAGAAAATATTTCCCACCCATTGTTTTTTTAAGAAAATTCATATCTATTTCTGCAAGGTGAGTTTTATGTAGTAGAGCATTCCGGCCTTTCAATCTAGGTAAATGAATCAATGTTCTTTGTTGTTTCATTGGATTGCAGAGGTATTTAACATTCCAAGAACAATATGTAGACTACCAGTAGTAAACAAACCAGAAAGGAGGAGTATGCATTAACCAATCAAATATGCATGTACAAAATAAAATGATGCTAGAGTCTGAGAAACGAAAAAAGATTGTCCGATGAATGCTATATAGCGATAATACCAAACGAATAGGCTAGAGAAGATGTATTGAAGGAGAAGAGAGGAAGAAAAGGGAAGGATGCAAAAGATGGAAAAGTCAAGGTGACTAGATGGGGAGAAGGGAGCATATGGTTTAGAACCAAACTCCCCATGTTGAGTGAAAAGTGGATGGTAAAATGTCCAAGGACTTTAACCATATTTAAAAGCAGAAAACAATTGATAGGGAAAGTGGCGGAGTGTAGTGACAGAGACCAACCAGGTGCCCAACCTCCCAGAATGGAAATATAATGATAAAAATAGAAAGAAGTGAAAGATGGGTCAAACTTTATTTATAAAAAGAGAGATTAACCGAGGGAGATAGAAAGGAGAGAACAGAATGACAACTAGATATCAAGACAGAAACAATAAACCTAGTGACATGATGAGAAATTCACACCCACCAAAGCAACCACTGGGTACATGCACAATGTTGGCTGTAAACACTCAGGGTTGACAAGACATGGGGTCACAGGACACTTCAATCCAAGCCCTGAGGTGTGCATAAGATCTGTGAAGATAAGGGAAGAGGATAACTATTAGAACCATAATTATCCCAGCTTGGGAAGACTAGTTTCCTGGGTTTCAAAAGTATGAGATGTGTACTTATAAGTGACTTTAAATATACAGGGATGAAGGAGGCTATATTGAATGTTCATGGATTTTAAGGTAGGGCATAGACCAAGAAATTCTTTCCTTTTGAGAGTTGTTGAGTGAGGGGCATCCTAGGTGATAAAAATCCTATGTCCTGATGTTAGACCTGACATCCTTGGCATGGTATTCCCCAACGTCTTGCCCTCTGATCTCTTGTTTTTCTGACTTCAGTTTTGCTTGCTTTTAGGATTCTGGGCATTTTGCCAGTGCTGACCAGTGCTAAAGTGCAGGTGCTCTGTACTCTAGACAATAGTAACATTGGCTTTGCATATTTAATTTACTTGTAAGTCCTTCGTAAAGTATACTACAGGTGACTAGAGCCTGTAAATTAAATGCTACTAGTGGGCCCGAGCACTGATTGTGTCACCCACATATGGTGAAATATGTCTTAGGCCTGCCACTGCAGAGCCTATGTGGGCAGTTTTAAACTGCAATTTCGACCTGGCAAGTGTACCCACGTGTCATGGCCAAACCTTCTTTTTTATTACATGTGTTGCCCCTCATGTAGGCCCTGGTTAGCCCCAAGGACAGGGTTCAGTGTATTTAAAAAGATTGACATTTACTTTTAGGTTTAACATGTCCAAGTGGTGGCAAACTACTAAATTTGTTTTTCACCACTGCAAGACCTATCTCTCTCATAGGTTAACATTGGGGTTACCTTGAAGCACCGTTCGAGTGTAACTTTCGATTGGGGAAAGATAGAAATATGGAGTTTGGTGATTCTGGTTTCACAATTCAAAACCACAACTTATGGTGATGTTGAATTTTAAATTATAATTCTGAAAATGCCACTTTTAGAAAGTTGGCATTTTCTTACTTTACCCATTCTGTGTCTCTGCCTGTCTCTGAATATACATTCAGGGTAGATGACAGCTGGACTTTGTGCATTCCCTCTAGACAGTCACATCCAAACGGAGCTTGTGTGTGACATTTGCAACCTGATGGCCCATCGCCAGACTGATGAGTCTTCCTGGGGTAGGTGGGAGGAGGATCTAATGCCTACACCTAAATAGGGTTATGCCTCCTCTCACACAAAGGGCTGCATACCCCCCAGTAGAATGTCTGGAGGCAAGGAAGGAGGGGAAGGGACCTTGTGATCTTCACAGGCCTTTTGACGTCTCCCCCACTTCAAAGACACATTTGGGTAAAAGTACTGGACCCAAACCCCACCAAATCAGTTCACTTTGGGATCCTGAGGAGACTCTGGAACAAAGACCCTTGCTGCCAGGAGGGACTAACACTTTTCAACTTGTTCTGCTGTGTTAGCCTGCTACCTGCTACTTCTTGCAGTGAGGAGGGATTGAAACTGCCCCTCTACAACCTCTATAACCTAAGAACTCCAAGGGCTTGTTGGCTTGTCCCCTGTTGTCGAAGTCTCAGGGCCATCTAAGACCTCACCAACATCTTCATAACTGTGGATGCCCCTAAGGAACATCGCTTACAACTTTCCTGATCGGCACATGCCCTGTACCCCATGCTTAGTTGTATCCATGTCACACACCTCAACTCTGGGCTGCTCCCCACCTGTACAGCTTCCCTGTGTACAACCGCAGCTGCCTGATATGCCACTGATGGAGAATGTGGTATTGGAGGAAGCCCTCCTTCAGCACATCTCCCCCAACCCTGTGTTGCCGGAGCAACCCGAGTGACGCCACAGCACCCAGACCGCAGGAAGGTACTGTGACTCTGTGACTGCACTGTAATTTTGCAACCAGCGTGAGTTGTGAATTTATGATTGTAACGGACTGAGCGAGGTCTCCCGAGTGAAAACCACTCTAGGGACTTGTTGAGCATTGTTGTGTCCCGATCTAGCATGTCGGTAATCTATTTGCCAAGCCAGACAGGGACTGCTGTGAATCCAAGAAACGTACCCTAAATACTTGAACAGGAGTGCTCAGGCACTCCCATGTGTGTTGGTTATGTACATATTTCGATTATTTATATGTGGAGAAATATTTAGTGGATTTTTCTTGTTTTGGTCTCATATAACTCAGATAAATATTCTTTTTTTCTAAACTGGTGTGGAGTTTTTGTGGTGTCTTCTATTGTGTTACTTCAGTGTTGCACAAATACTTTATACATTGCCTCTTAAGTTAAGCCTGCCTGCTCAATGCCAAATTTCCAGAAGGTGTACACAGGTTAATTTAGGATGTGTATCTGACTTACATGACTAAGGCTGTGAGTCTTACTTGGACAGGGTGCAAATATCTGCCAACTAGAGACCCAATTTCTAACACCTAACCACATAATTTGTTTGTGCTGTTTAGAAGCTGAAATCCCTATCATTAAATTGGAGTATTGCAAGAAATAGGCAATGATACCTCGCGGATGAGTGATAGAGGACTTAGATGGTGGACCAACGCGTTGAGCTCTTTTTATGTTAAGGGAAGGACAGTCCTTTCGCCCCACAAGTTTAGGAACTGTGATTTGTAGGAAGGAATTCATATCCAAGCCCTCCTAGTCTTCTGGGAGGCCATAAATGCTGAGATTACTGCAACGATTACATGTTTTGAAATCTTCAGTGTGTTTTTGAGAAGCAATATTTCCTGAGACAGAATATCCTTTTTTGCAGCAACATTTTGGGCATCACTTATCAGTTGTTCAATTTCAGACCCTAGAGTCAGGGTTAGACCACTTCTCCTCAATTCTTTGAAGAGTGACATTAATTTCCATGATAAAAAGTTTCAGGTTTTAATTTCATCCAAGGGTCCGCTAGAGTAAGGGACCAAGAAGACTTAGTGGGAGATGGTGGGTCCTTCTTCACTTACTTGTTTACCTTTCCTGTGTTTTCCTTCCTAGGAACAGAAGAGGGATTTGGTGGAGGAAAGTCTTTGGATGTGGATGGCAGTTGAGGATTCATGGTAGATGTTTAGGTTCACAGTAGACCTGGGCGGAGCTCATGGAGGTTCACTCTGTGGAATTCCGCGGAGTTAGCAAAAAACTCAGTGAGATTTCTCAATTAAACCACCAGCAAATACAACAAAGTATTTAGTGCTGAAGATCGCACCAGCAGCTTTAATGAGTTTCGCCCCGTCAGCTTTCTATAGTAAGACCAATTGTGAACATCGCAGTCATCCCCTTCCCCATCAGTAAAACCCCACTCACTGCACTTGAAAGACCTACTGCAGATTGGAGTCATAAATGTAGGTTGCTGGTGCCCATGGCCTGAAGGTCGAATCTCTGCTGAGGGACATCCAACCAGCAGTTGCGTGCAGGGCGGAGGAAGCTGGCGGGGTGCACAGGGGCAGAGCTGAGACAGGAAGCGACGACCCCACAGTTGCAGCTTTGGGTGATCGGAGATTTGTAAACAGTGACAATGCTCACCGCCTGCTCCAGAAGCCGGCACAAAATGAGGGTAAACTACACAGAGGGCCTGGGAGGAAATCACAGAGTCAGGAATAGTTTGGCGCCCAAGATCACCGAGGCAGGAATGCCCAGAGGAAAGGCAATGGAGCGTCAGCACACAGATAAGCCTCACAGCCACTTTGCATTTTGGAACATGTAGTTTGTTGTGACACTTCTCATGGCCAACTACTAACTTTCAGAAACTATGCGGCCTGTAGGCTGAGTGCTGAGCAAGTTGGTAAGCTCCGCTCCGCCAGTGGCTAGTGGTTGCCGAACTCCACGCTGCAAGCGGAGTGCGAAGTGGGCAAAAGTCCATGAACTCTGCCAACGGAGTGGAGTTCACTGCCACCACTAGTTCACAGTAGAAAGGTAAACCTATAGGTAGAATAAAAAATTGTAAAGCAGAAGCACCAATGAAGGTCAGTAAAATGAACAAACCTATTGATGAGTGTAAGGAAATGCCTCCTTGGCCTGGTTACCCCCTGACGTTTTACCTTTGCTGATGCTAAGTTATGATTTGAAAGTGTGCTGGGACCCTGCTAACCAGGCCCCAGCACCAGTGTTCTTTCCCTAAACTGTACCTTTGTCTCCACAATTGGCACAACCCTGACACTCAGGTAAGTCCCTTGTAACTGGTACCCCTGGTACCAAGGGCCCTGATGCCAGGCAAGGTCTCTAAGGGCTGCAGCATGTCTTATGCCACCCTAGGGACCCCCTCACCCAGCACATACACACTGCTTGCCAGCTTTTGTGTGCTGGTGGGGAGAAAATGACTAAGTCGACATGGCACTCCCCTCAGAGTGCCATGCCAACCTCACACTGCCTGTGGCATAGGTAAGTCACCCCTCTAGCAGGCCTTACAGCCCTAAGGCAGGGTGCACAAAACCACAGGTGAGGGCATATGTGCATGAGCACTATGCCCCTACAGTGTCTAAGCAAAACCTTAGACATTGTAAGTGCAGGGTAGCCCTAAGAGTATATGGGCTGGGAGTCTGTCAAACACAAACTCCACAGCACCATAATGGCTACACTGAAATCTGGGAAGTTTGGTATCAAATTTCTCAGCACAATAAATGCACACTGATGCCAGTGTGCACTCTATTGTAAGATACACCCAGAGGGCATCTTAGAGATTCCCCCTGAAAACATACTCGACTTCCAGTGTGGGCTGACTAGTTTTTGCCAGCCTGCCACACACCAGACATGTTGCTGGCCACATGGGGAGAGTGCCTTTGTCACTCTGTGGCCAGGAACAAAGCCTGTACTGGGTGGAGGTGCTTCTCACCTCTCCCTGCAGGAACTGTAAGACCTGGCGGTGAGCCTCAAAGGCTCACCCCCTTTGTTACAGCGCCACAGGGCATCCCAGCTTGTGGAGATGCCCGCCCCTCCGGCCACTGCCCCCACTTTTGGCTGCAAGGCTGGAGGAGATAATGAGGAAAACAAGGAGGAGTCACCCACCAGTCAGGACAGCCCCTAAGGTGTCCTGAGCTCAGGTGACTCTTACTTTTAGAAATCCTCCATCTTGTAGAAGGAGGATTCCCCCAATAGGATTAGGGATGTGCCTCCCTCCCAACAGGGAGGAGGCACAAAGAGGGTGTAGCCACCCTCAAGGACAGTAGCCATTGGTCCTCCCAGACCTAAACACCCTCCTAAATCCAGTATTTAGGGACCCCCAGAACCGGAGAAGACAGATTCCTGCAACCTAAAGAAGAAGAAGGACTGCTGACCTGAAGCCCTGCAGTGAAGACGGAGAGTCTGATTTGGCCCCAGCCCCACCGGCCTGCCTCCCTACTTCGACGAAAACTGCAACAGCGACGAATCCAACAGGGACCAGTCACCTCTGAAGCCACCTCTGAAGCCTCAGAGGACTGCCCTGCATCTAAAGGACCAAGAAGCCCCAGACAACAGCGGCCCTGTTCAACAAACTGCAACTTTCTGCAACAAAGAAGCAACTTTAAAGACCCCACGTTTCCTGCCGGAAGCATGAGACTTTCCACTCTGCACCCGACGCCCCCGGCTTGACTTGCGGAAAACTAACACTACAGGGAGGACTCCCCGGTGACTACAAGCCTGTGAGTAGCCAGAGTAGACCCCTCTGAGCCCCCACAGCGACACCTGCAGAGGAAGTCAAGAGGCTCCCCCTGACTGCGACTGCCTGTAACAAGGGATCCGACGTCTGGAACCAGCACTGCACCCGCAGCCCCCAGGACCTGAAGGAACCGAACTCCAGTGCAGGAGCGACCCCCAGGCGACCCTCTGCCTAGCCCAGGTGGTGGCTACCCCGAGGAGCCCCCCTGTGCCTGCCTGCATCGTTAAAGAGACCACCGGGTCTCCCCATTGCTGTAGGAAAGTACCATCTTGCCTGGCATGTTACCCCCATTTTTCACTGTATATATGTTGTTTTAGTTGTATGTGTCACTGGGACCCTGGTAACCCAGGGCCCCAGTGCTCATAAGTGTGCCTGTATGTGTTACCTGTGTAGTGACTAACTGTCTCACTGAGGCTCTGCTAATCAGAACCTCAGTGGTTATGCTCTCTCATTTCTTTCCAAATTGTCACTGACAGGCTAGTGACCATTTTTACCAATTTACATTGGCTTACTGGAACACCCTTATAATCCCCTAGTATATGGTACTGAGGTACCCAGGGTATTGGGGTTCCAGGAGATCCCTATGGGCTGCAGCATTTCTTTTGCCACCCATAGGGAGCTCTGACAATTCTTACACAGGCCTGCCACTGCAGCCTGAGTGAAATAACGTCCACGTTATTTCACAGCCATTTTACACTGCACTTAAGTAACTTATAAGTCACCTATATGTCTAACCTTTACCTGGTAAAGGTTAGGTGCAAAGTTACTTAGTGTGAGGGCACCCTGGCACTAGCCAAGGTGCCCCCACATTGTTCAGAGCCAATTCACTGAACTTTGTGAGTACGGGGACACCATTACACGCGTGCACTACATATAGGTCACTACCTATATGTAGCTTCACCATGGTAACTCCGAATATGGCCATGTAACATGTCTATGATCATGGAATTGCCCCCTCTATGCCATCCTGGCATTGTTGGTACAATTCCATAATCCCAGTGGTCTGTAGCACAGACCCTGGTACTGCCAGACTGCCCTTCCTGGGGTTTCTCTGCAGCTGCTGCTGCTGCCAACCCCTCAGACAGGCATCTGCCCTCCTGGGGTCCAGCCAGGCCTGGCCCAGGATGGCAGAACAAAGAACTTCCTCTGAGAGAGGGTGTGACACCCTCTCCCTTTGGAAAATGGTGTGAAGGCAGGGGAGGAGTAGCCTCCCCCAGCCTCTGGAAATGCTTTGTTGGGCACAGAGGTGCCCAATTCTGCATAAGCCAGTCTACACCGGTTCAGGGACCCCTTAGCCCCTGCTCTGGCGCGAAACTGGACAAAGGAAAGGGGAGTGACCACTCCCCTGACCTGCACCTCCCCTGGGAGGTGTCCAGAGCTCCTCCAGTGTGCTCCAGACCTCTGCCATCTTGGAAACAGAGGTGCTGCTGGCACACTGGACTGCTCTGAGTGGCCAGTGCCACCAGGTGACGTCAGAGACTCCTTGTGATAGGCTCCTTCAGGTGTTAGTAGCCTTTCCTCTCTCCTAGGTAGCCAAACCCTCTTTTCTGGCTATTTAGGGTCTCTGTCTCTGGGGAAACTTCAGATAACGAATGCATGAGCTCAGCCGAGTTCCTCTGCATCTCCCTCTTCACCTTCTGATAAGGAATCGACCGCTGACCGCGCTGGAAGCCTGCAAACCTGCAACATAGTAGCAAAGACGACTACTGCAACTCTGTAACGCTGATCCTGCCGCCTTCTCGACTGTTTTCCTGCTTGTGCATGCTGTGGGGGTAGTCTGCCTCCTCTCTGCACCAGAAGCTCCGAAGAAATCTCCCGTGGGTCGACGGAATCTTCCCCCTGCAACCGCAGGCACCAAAAAGCTGCATCTCCGGTCCCTTGGGTCTCCTCTCAGCACGACGAGCGAGGTCCCTCGAATCCAGCGACACCGTCCAAGTGACCCCCACAGTCCAGTGACTCTTCAGCCCAAGTTTGGTGGAGGTAAGTCCTTGCCTCACCTCGCTGGGCTGCATTGCTGGGAACCGCGACTTTGCAAGCTTCTCCGGCCCCTGTGCACTTCCGGCGGAAATCCTTCGTGCACAGCCAAGCCTGGGTCCACGGCACTCTAACCTGCATTGCACGACTTTCTAAGTTGGTCTCCGGCGACGTGGGACTCCTTTGTGCAACTTCGGCGAGCACCGTTTCACGCATCCTCGTAGTGCCTGTTTCTGGCACTTCTCCGGGTGCTACCTGCTTCAGTGAGGGCTCCTTGTCTTGCTCGACGTCCCCTCTCTCTGCAGGTCCAATTTGCGACCTCCTGGTCCCTCCTGGGCCCCAGCAGCGTCCAAAAACGCCAAACGCACGATTTGCGTGTAGCAAGGCTTGTTGGCGTCCATCCGGCGGGAAAACACTTCTGCACGACTCTCCAAGGCGTGGGGGATCCATCCTCCAAAGGGGAAGTCTCTAGCCCTTGTCGTTCCTGCAGTATTCACAGTTCTTCAGCCTAGTAAGAGCTTCTTTGCACCAACCGCTGGCATTTCTTGGGCATCTGCCCATCTCCGAGCTGCTTGTGACTTTTGGACTTGGTCCCCTTGCTCCACAGGTACCTTCAGACAGGAATCCATCGTTGTTGCATTGCTGATTTGTGTTTTCCTTGCATTCTCCCTCTAACACGACTATTTTGTCCTTAGGGGAACTTTAGTGCACTTTGCACTCACTTTTCAGGGTCTTGGGGAGGGTTATTTTTCTAACTCTCACTATTTTCTAATAGTCCCAGCGACCCTCTACAAGGTCACCTAGGTTTGGGGTCCATTCGTGATTCGCATTCCACTTCTGGAGTATATGGTTTGTGTTGCCCCTATCCCTATGTTTCCCCATTGCATCCTATTGTAACTATACATTGTTTGCACTGTTTTCTAAGACTATACTGCATATTTTTGCTATTGTGTATATATATCTTGTGTATATTTCCTATCCTCTTACTGAGGGTACACTCTAAGATACTTTGGCATATTGTCATAAAAATAAAGTACCTTTATTTTTAGTATAACTGTGTATTGTGTTTTCTTATGATATTGTGCATATGACACTAAGTGGTACTGTAGTAGCTTCACACGTCTCCTAGTTCAGCCTGAGCTGCTTTGCTAAGCTACCATTATCTATCAGCCTAAGCTGCTAGACACCCTATACACTAATAAGGGATAACTGGGCCTGGTGCAAGGTGCAAGTACCCCTTGGTACTCACTACAAGCCAGTCCAGCCTCCTACATTGGTGGCAGCGGTGGGATAAGTGCTTTGAGACTACTTACCACTCTTGTCATTGTACTTTTCATAAGAGAAAAATATACAAAACAAGGTCAGTGTATATACACATAGCCAAAAAGTTTTGCATTTCCTCTTTTCACTCTTTTCTAAGTGCTGAAAAGTACTTCTAAACTTTCAAAAAGTTCTTAAAAGTTTAAAAAGTTTTTTTCTGTCTTTCCAAAAAGTTCTGAAAACTTTTTTCTCTTTGTCTATCACTTTAACTCTCTCTAAAAAATGTCTGGCACAGGCCAAAAAGTTGAACTGTCCAAACTTGCATATGATCACCTTAGCTGGAAAGGAGCAAGGAGTCTCTGCATAGAGAGAGGTTTGAGTGTAGGGAAGAATCCTTCTTTAGAACTGTTAATTAATATGCTTAGAGTACAGGATAAGGCCATAAGTGCCCAATCTGTAGAAAAAGTAGCTAATGGTTCTCAATCTGATCCAGGGACTCCCCCAGGAAAAGGTTCAGGAAAGAAACTTCTCAGCCTGCCCATTACTAGACAGTCTAGCATAGTTGGTACAGAGGTTGAATCACATCATACTGATGATGTGCTCTCACATTATACTGGTAGCCAAGCTGTTAGGGTGCCCTCTGTAAGGGACAGGTCTCCTTCTGTTCATTCCCATCATACCTCTGTATCTAGAAATGTCCCTCCCACCCACCCTGATGACAGATTGTTGGAAAGGGAGCTCAATAGATTGAGAGTGGAGCAAACCAGACTGAAGCTCAAGAAGCAACAGCTGGATTTGGATAGACAGTCTTTAGAAATAGAGAGGGAAAGACAGAAAATGGGTTTAGATACCCATGGTGGCAGCAGCAGTATTCCCCATAGTCATCCTGCAAAAGAGCATGATTCCAGGAATCTGCATAAGATAGTTCCCCCTTACAAGGAGGGGGATGACATTAACAAGTGGTTTGCTGCACTTGAGAGGGCCTGTGCTGTACAGGATGTCCCTCAAAGGCAGTGGGCTGCTATCCTATGGCTATCATTTACTGGAAAAGGTAGGGATAGGCTCCTTACTGTAAAAGAAAATGATGCTAACAATTTCCAAGTTCTTAAGAATGCACTCCTGGATGGTTATGGCTTAACCACTGAACAGTACAGGATCAAGTTCAGAGATACCAAAAAGGAGTCTTCACAAGACTGGGTTGATTTCATTGACCAGGCAGTGAAGGCCTTGGAGGGGTGGTTACATGGCAGTAAAGTTACTGATTATGACAGCCTGTATAACTTAATCCTGAGAGAGCATATTCTTAATAATTGTGTGTCTGATTTGTTGCACCAGTACTTGGTGGACTCTGATCTGACCTCTCCCCAAGAATTGGGAAAGAAGGCAGACAAATGGGTCAGAACAAGAGTGAACAGAAAAGTTCATACAGGGGGTGACAAAGATGGCAACAAAAAGAAGGATGGTAAGTCTTCTGACAAGGGTGGGGACAAATCTAAAAATGAGTCTTCATCAGGCCCACAAAAACACTCTGGTGGGGGTGGTGGGCCCAAACCCTCCTTTAATCAGAACAAGGAAAAGAAACCATGGTGCTATTTATGTAAGATAAAAGGCCATTGGACAACAGATCCCAGTTGTCCAAAGAAAGGCACCACAGCTCCTACCACTACAACCCCTACTGCTACACCTAGTGTCCCTACTAATAGCAGTGGTGGTGGGAGCAAACCTACTAATAGCCAATCCAAGGGAGTAGCTGGGCTCACTTTTGGTAATTTAGTTGGGGTTGGTCTGATTAGGGAGACCACAGAGGCTACTTTAGTCTCTGAAGGGGCTATTGACTTAGCCACTTTGGTTGCTTGCCCCCATAACTTGGAGAAGTACAAGCAACTAACCTTAATAAATGGTGTTGAGGTCCAGGCCTACAGGGACACAGGTGCCAGTGTCACAATGGTGATTGAGAAACTGGTGCACCCTGAACAACACATACTTGGACACCAGTACCAAGTAACCGATGCTCACAACATAACACAAAGCCACCCCATGGCTGTTGTAAATCTCAACTGGGGGGGGGTATCTGGTCCAAAGAAAGTTGTGGTAGCTTCAGATTTACCTGTAGACTGTCTATTAGGGAACGATTTGGAGACATCAGCTTGGTCAGATGTGGAGTTGGAGGCCCATGCAGCAATGCTGGGCATCCCAGGGCATATTTTTGCTTTGACAAGGGCTCAGGCCAAAAAGCAAAAAGGACAGGGAAGCTTGGATCCTGGAACAATGGACCAAGTGCTCCCTAAAGCTAGGGCTAGTAGAAGCAAACCACTTCCTACTATCCCTCCCTCTACAGTGGATTCTACTTCTGAGGAAGAAGAATTCCCTCCCTGTGCAGAACCTACACCAGAGGAGCTGGAAGCAGACACTGCTGAGCTTTTGGGTGAAGGGGGGCCTGCCAGAGAGGAGCTGAGTGTGGCACAGCAAACCTGTCCCACATTAGAGGGTCTCAGACAGCAAGCTGTCAAACAGGCTAATGGGGATGTCAGTGACTCACACAGAGTTTACTGGGAGGACAACCTCTTGTACACTGAGCATAGGGATCCTAAACCTGGAGCTGCCAGGAGATTAGTGATTCCTCAGGAGTACAGGAAGTTCCTCCTAACACTGGCACATGACATTCCCTTAGCTGGGCACCTGGGTCAAATGAAAACTTGGGACAGATTGGTACCACTGTTTCATTGGCCTAGGATGTCTGAGGACACAAAAGAATTTTGTAAGTCCTGTGAAACCTGTCAAGCCAGTGGCAAGACAGGTGGCACTCCAAAGGCACCCCTTATCCCACTGCCTGTGGTTGGGGTTCCCTTTGAAAGGGTAGGGGTTGACATAGTTGGCCCCCTTGACCCTCCTACTGCTTCAGGCAATAGGTTTATCTTGGTGGTAGTGGACCATGCCACAAGATATCCTGAAGCTATTCCTTTAAGGACCACTACAGCTCCTGCAGTGGCAAAGGCCCTCCTGGGAATATTTTCCAGGGTGGGCTTCCCAAAGGAAGTAGTATCAGACAGAGGAAGCAATTTCATGTCTGCATACTTAAAGGCCATGTGGAAGGAGTGTGGTGTAACTTACAAGTTCACAACACCCTATCATCCACAAACAAATGGACTGGTGGAGAGATTTAATAAAACTCTCAAAGGCATGATTATGGGACTCCCTGAAAAACTCCGCAGGAGATGGGATATCCTTCTACCATGCCTCCTTTTTGCCTACAGGGAGGTACCCCAGAAAGGAGTGGGCTTCAGCCCCTTTGAACTTCTTTTTGGACACCCTGTTAGGGGTCCACTCACACTTGTAAAGGAGGGTTGGGAACAACCTTTAAAAGCTCCTAAGCAGGATATTGTGGACTATGTACTTGGCCTCAGATCAAGGATGGCTGAGTACATGAAAAAGGCCAGTAAAAACCTTCAGGCCAGCCAAGAGCTCCAGAAACAATGGCATGATCAGAAGGCTGTTTTGGTTCAGTACCAACCAGGGCAGAAAGTGTGGGTCTTGGAGCCTGTGGCCCCAAGAGCACTCCAAGATAAATGGAGTGGTCCACACACAATTGTTGAAAAGAAGGGTGAAGTCACCTACTTGGTTGACTTAGGCACTGCCAGGAGTCCCCTTAGGGTGCTCCATGTCAACCGCCTGAAACCCTACTATGACAGGGCTGATCTCACCCTGCTCATGGCAACAGATGAGGGACAGGAAGAAGACAGTGATCCTCTACCTGATCTCTTCTCTTCCACAGAACAAGATGCTCTTGTGGAAGGGGTAGTTTTGGCTGATTGTCTTACTGCTGAGCAGAAAGATAATTGCATAAATCTCCTAGGACAATTTTCAGAACTCTTCTCCATTGTGCCAGGCACCACTTCTTGGTGTGAGCATACTATAGATACTGGAGACAGTTTACCTGTCAAAAGTAAGATCTATAGGCAGCCTGACCATGTCAGGGACTGCATAAAGCAAGAAGTTCAGAAGATGTTGGAACTAGGAGTGGTTGAGCACTCTGACAGTCCATGGGCTTCTCCTGTGGTACTGGTACCAAAACCCAATTCTAAAGATGGAAAGAAGGAAATGAGGTTTTGTGTAGACTATAGAGGTCTCAACTTGGTAACCAAAACAGATGCTCACCCTATACCCAGGGCAGATGAGCTAATAGATACACTGGCATCTGCCAAGTATCTAAGCACTTTTGATTTGACTGCAGGGTATTGGCAGATCAAAATGTCAGAAGATGCTAAACCTAAGACTGCATTTTCTACCATTGGAGGACATTACCAGTTTACTGTAATGCCTTTTGGTTTGAAAAATGCACCTGCCACTTTTCAGAGGTTGGTGAACACAGTCCTGCAAGGGCTGGAAGCTTTCAGTGCAGCATATTTGGATGATATAGCTGTCTTTAGCTCCAGCTGGGATGATCACCTGGTCCACCTTTGGAAAGTTTTGGAGGCCCTGCAAAAGGCAGGCCTCACTATCAAGGCTTCAAAGTGCCAGATAGGGCAGGGTAAGGTGGTTTATCTGGGACACCTTGTTGGTGGGGAACAGATTGCACCACTTCAGGGGAAAATCCAAACTATTATTGATTGGATTCCCCCTACCACTCAGACTCAGGTGAGAGCCTTCCTAGGCCTCACTGGGTATTACAGGAGGTTCATTAAGAACTATGGCTCCATTGCAGCCCCTCTTAATGACCTCACATCCAAGAAAATGCCTAAAAAGGTATTATGGACAGCAAACTGTCAGAAAGCTTTTGAGGAGCTGAAGCAGGCCATGTGCTCTGCACCTGTCCTGAAAAGCCCTTGTTACTCTAAAAAATTCTATGTCCAGACTGATGCATCTGAATTAGGAGTAGGGGCAGTCCTATCACAACTTAATTCTGAGGGCCAGGATCAACCTGTTGCTTTTATTAGTAGAAGGTTGACCCCTAGAGAAAAGCGTTGGTCTGCCATTGAGAGGGAGGCCTTTGCTGTGGTCTGGGCTCTGAAGAAGTTGAGGCCATACCTGTTTGGCACTCACTTCATTGTTCAGACAGACCACAAACCTCTACTTTGGCTAAAACAAATGAAAGGTGAAAATCCTAAATTGTTGAGGTGGTCCATATCCCTACAGGGAATGGACTATACAGTGGAACATAGACCTGGGAGTAGCCACTCCAATGCAGATGGACTCTCCAGATATTTCCACTTAGACAATGAAGACTCATCAGGTAATGGCTAGTCTTATTGTCCTTCGTTTGGGGGGGGGTTGTGTAGGAAAGTACCATCTTGCCTGGCATGTTACCCCCATTTTTCACTGTATATATGTTGTTTTAGTTGTATGTGTCACTGGGACCCTGGTAACCCAGGGCCCCAGTGCTCATAAGTGTGCCTGTATGTGTTACCTGTGTAGTGACTAACTGTCTCACTGAGGCTCTGCTAATCAGAACCTCAGTGGTTATGCTCTCTCATTTCTTTCCAAATTGTCACTGACAGGCTAGTGACCATTTTTACCAATTTACATTGGCTTACTGGAACACCCTTATAATCCCCTAGTATATGGTACTGAGGTACCCAGGGTATTGGGGTTCCAGGAGATCCCTATGGGCTGCAGCATTTCTTTTGCCACCCATAGGGAGCTCTGACAATTCTTACACAGGCCTGCCACTGCAGCCTGAGTGAAATAACGTCCACGTTATTTCACAGCCATTTTACACTGCACTTAAGTAACTTATAAGTCACCTATATGTCTAACCTTTACCTGGTAAAGGTTAGGTGCAAAGTTACTTAGTGTGAGGGCACCCTGGCACTAGCCAAGGTGCCCCCACATTGTTCAGAGCCAATTCACTGAACTTTGTGAGTACGGGGACACCATTACACGCGTGCACTACATATAGGTCACTACCTATATGTAGCTTCACCATGGTAACTCCGAATATGGCCATGTAACATGTCTATGATCATGGAATTGCCCCCTCTATGCCATCCTGGCATTGTTGGTACAATTCCATAATCCCAGTGGTCTGTAGCACAGACCCTGGTACTGCCAGACTGCCCTTCCTGGGGTTTCTCTGCAGCTGCTGCTGCTGCCAACCCCTCAGACAGGCATCTGCCCTCCTGGGGTCCAGCCAGGCCTGGCCCAGGATGGCAGAACAAAGAACTTCCTCTGAGAGAGGGTGTGACACCCTCTCCCTTTGGAAAATGGTGTGAAGGCAGGGGAGGAGTAGCCTCCCCCAGCCTCTGGAAATGCTTTGTTGGGCACAGAGGTGCCCAATTCTGCATAAGCCAGTCTACACCGGTTCAGGGACCCCTTAGCCCCTGCTCTGGCGCGAAACTGGACAAAGGAAAGGGGAGTGACCACTCCCCTGACCTGCACCTCCCCTGGGAGGTGTCCAGAGCTCCTCCAGTGTGCTCCAGACCTCTGCCATCTTGGAAACAGAGGTGCTGCTGGCACACTGGACTGCTCTGAGTGGCCAGTGCCACCAGGTGACGTCAGAGACTCCTTGTGATAGGCTCCTTCAGGTGTTAGTAGCCTTTCCTCTCTCCTAGGTAGCCAAACCCTCTTTTCTGGCTATTTAGGGTCTCTGTCTCTGGGGAAACTTCAGATAACGAATGCATGAGCTCAGCCGAGTTCCTCTGCATCTCCCTCTTCACCTTCTGATAAGGAATCGACCGCTGACCGCGCTGGAAGCCTGCAAACCTGCAACATAGTAGCAAAGACGACTACTGCAACTCTGTAACGCTGATCCTGCCGCCTTCTCGACTGTTTTCCTGCTTGTGCATGCTGTGGGGGTAGTCTGCCTCCTCTCTGCACCAGAAGCTCCGAAGAAATCTCCCGTGGGTCGACGGAATCTTCCCCCTGCAACCGCAGGCACCAAAAAGCTGCATCTCCGGTCCCTTGGGTCTCCTCTCAGCACGACGAGCGAGGTCCCTCGAATCCAGCGACACCGTCCAAGTGACCCCCACAGTCCAGTGACTCTTCAGCCCAAGTTTGGTGGAGGTAAGTCCTTGCCTCACCTCGCTGGGCTGCATTGCTGGGAACCGCGACTTTGCAAGCTTCTCCGGCCCCTGTGCACTTCCGGCGGAAATCCTTCGTGCACAGCCAAGCCTGGGTCCACGGCACTCTAACCTGCATTGCACGACTTTCTAAGTTGGTCTCCGGCGACGTGGGACTCCTTTGTGCAACTTCGGCGAGCACCGTTTCACGCATCCTCGTAGTGCCTGTTTCTGGCACTTCTCCGGGTGCTACCTGCTTCAGTGAGGGCTCCTTGTCTTGCTCGACGTCCCCTCTCTCTGCAGGTCCAATTTGCGACCTCCTGGTCCCTCCTGGGCCCCAGCAGCGTCCAAAAACGCCAAACGCACGATTTGCGTGTAGCAAGGCTTGTTGGCGTCCATCCGGCGGGAAAACACTTCTGCACGACTCTCCAAGGCGTGGGGGATCCATCCTCCAAAGGGGAAGTCTCTAGCCCTTGTCGTTCCTGCAGTATTCACAGTTCTTCAGCCTAGTAAGAGCTTCTTTGCACCAACCGCTGGCATTTCTTGGGCATCTGCCCATCTCCGAGCTGCTTGTGACTTTTGGACTTGGTCCCCTTGCTCCACAGGTACCTTCAGACAGGAATCCATCGTTGTTGCATTGCTGATTTGTGTTTTCCTTGCATTCTCCCTCTAACACGACTATTTTGTCCTTAGGGGAACTTTAGTGCACTTTGCACTCACTTTTCAGGGTCTTGGGGAGGGTTATTTTTCTAACTCTCACTATTTTCTAATAGTCCCAGCGACCCTCTACAAGGTCACCTAGGTTTGGGGTCCATTCGTGATTCGCATTCCACTTCTGGAGTATATGGTTTGTGTTGCCCCTATCCCTATGTTTCCCCATTGCATCCTATTGTAACTATACATTGTTTGCACTGTTTTCTAAGACTATACTGCATATTTTTGCTATTGTGTATATATATCTTGTGTATATTTCCTATCCTCTTACTGAGGGTACACTCTAAGATACTTTGGCATATTGTCATAAAAATAAAGTACCTTTATTTTTAGTATAACTGTGTATTGTGTTTTCTTATGATATTGTGCATATGACACTAAGTGGTACTGTAGTAGCTTCACACGTCTCCTAGTTCAGCCTGAGCTGCTTTGCTAAGCTACCATTATCTATCAGCCTAAGCTGCTAGACACCCTATACACTAATAAGGGATAACTGGGCCTGGTGCAAGGTGCAAGTACCCCTTGGTACTCACTACAAGCCAGTCCAGCCTCCTACAATTGCTTTCTACACAAAACCCGACGCCTGTTTGCATTCTGCACCCGGCCGCCCCTGTGCCGCTGAGGGTGTACTTTCTGTGCCTGCTTGTGTCCCCCAAGGTGCCCTACAAAACCCCCCTGGTCTGCCCTCTGAGGACGCAGGTACTTACCTGCTGGCAGACTGGAACCGGGGCACCCCTGTTTCCATTGAAGCCTATGTGTTTTGGGCACCTCTTTGACCTCTGCACCTGACCGGCCCTGAGCTGCTGGTGTGGTAACTTTGGGGGTGCCTTGAACCCCCAACTGTGGGCTACCTTGGACCCAACTTTGAACCCTGTAAGTGTTTTACTTACCTGTGAACTTAACAATTACTTACCTCCCCCAGGAACTGTTGATTTTTGCAGTGTCCACTTTTAAAATAGCTTATTGCCATTGTTGTCAAAACTGTACATGCTATTGTGATTATTCAAAGTTTCTAGAATACCTGAGTGAAATACCTTTCATTTGAAGTATTACTTGTAAATCTTGAACCTGTGGTTCTTAAAATAAACTAAGAAAATATTTTTTTCTATATACAATCCTATTGGCCTGGAGTAAGTCTTTGAGTGTGTGTTCCTCATTTATTGCCTGTGTGTGTACAACAAATGCTTAACACTACCCTCTGATAAGCCTACTGCTCGACCACACTTCCACAAAATAGGGCATTAGAATTATCTCTTTTTGGCATTATCTTACCTCTAAGGGGAACCTTTGGACTCTGTGCACACTATTTCTTACTTTGAAATAGTATATACAGAGCCAACTTCCTACAAGGAACAATTCCAAATGGCAATAAAGCAAATTGGAAATTGGCCGGTGGGGAAAGTATGTTAGATTGCCAATATGGCTTATAGGCAGTAAAAGTTGTAGAAATCCACCAAGGATGTGTGAAGCATAAGAAGTGCTCAGAGTCTCCCCTCCATATGGTTAAGCTGAATGAAGTGACCCACCCTTCGCTGTAGAGACTGCAGGTGAAACCTCCTCAAAATGACATCCCTGGCAGCTCATCATGAGGAGTGGCTGTGCGATCGGTAAGGATTAAAAAAAACACAACTTAATCTGAAAAATGTACTTTGCCGCTAATCAGCCGCTCCTGGGCCGCTGCATGTCTCTCTCCACACAAAATAGACAATAAAACTGCAAAAATGTGTCTCGATGTCCCGGGAGTGTTGGGAGGCTCAAAGTCCAGCGGCCATCTTGGAGCGTTCCAGTGCACGCTCTTTACTTTTCTTTTTCTAACTTCAAAGTCAGAGGATTTTGCAACTGGAACTATGTGACAATCTTGCTAGGTAAAGGGAGTGTGAACACAAAGGCTGTAGGATGTAAATTATTTTTATAACAGACAACAAAACAAATATCTATAAATGCGCTGTTCAAATATTTCAAAACACAGCAGTTAGAAAAGCACAAATAAAGCACTTTCTTTTGTAATTCTGACGTGCAATGGAAACAAAGATTTTAATATCACTACAACAAATCAAGATAGTTCACTTGGTAATACACAAATGATAAATATTCAGTGACACTGTATATACACAAACTGCATGTCTGTACAATGTTAGTCTTCGTTTCAACTGAAAATATGCTGTCTGTAAAAGACAGTGAACTACCACACTATGCTTTAATAATATATGTATAACAGTGGGCTCCAAAATGCAACATACTACACACTTACCACTGGCCTTTTGAATTGGCTTGAATCATTTGAATCACTTGTGTTTTTTGTATTATACTTGGCTTTTTCACAAATCTAGTACTTCAGTGATGTTACATTGATGGCAGCACCCCCTCTGTGAAAACTGTTCCAGCACCACTGTCTTGGAGAGCTAGTTTGAAACGATACAACCTATATTGTCCATTTACATTTTATGTTTTTGTAATTTTCTGCCTTGACTTCTCACATTACATTTGGTTAGGACTTTAAAATAATGTTTCTGTTGCTGTGCTACTTAAACATGAATAGAGACCGATTTAAGAATAAAATCTCACTCCTCGTTGGTATTGTATACAGAGCTGCTGAACGGTAACTAAATAGGAAAATCTGGGCAGTGTACGGTAGTGCAGTGAGGTAACGTCTAGGCAAAGATGTGCCTCTAAGGATGTTAAAGACAGTTCTTTGTGAATGTACAAATATTTACTTATAGTTGAGGGGATGTAGCCTAACAGCCAGAGCTGCCCACTTTGGCCCAGACGAGCTGGGTTTGAGTTCTTCTGTTTACACAACTTCCTTTCATTTTGGGCAAATCACTTACTCTCCCTATAACCAAAAAAAAACATCTTACTTTATGTAATTTGTTGCTCTTATGCCCTTGAGCCAAATTCACACTGCAAAAAATAAAAAAAACTTCAAGTGAAAGCACAATTTGTAAGATAACACAGATTTGAAATCTTTTAACTTACATCAGTGTTAACATTTGCACAGTAGATATTCAGCATCTAGAGTCCGGAACTGCACAGTCTGGCATATTCTTAGCCCATCAGTTGGTCTGCCTTTGCCACTGCAATCCCTTTCTCCACCTTGCCTCACTGAGTCATCTCCTCATTTTCGTCCAGTGCCATGGAACTTCTAGGAGGTTCCTAGATGTCCCTGTGGCTGGATGTGGTCCGCTTTAGAGAAGGGTGCACATATCGAATGTGTCATTGCAGTAAAGTATGTCTGCTAACCACAGCTTCACCTTTGGTGTTGGCCTCTTACCCCATGCTGTTGCCACTCTCCTCTTTTCTAACAGTAAAGCCAGTACACGGTCTAAGGATCACTAGTGTTTCCCTGATGTAGCTGAGTGCCACTATAAAGAGGATTGAGACATTTGCAGTACTGACATCTTAGCAGTTTGCTCAGAAATGCACTATTGCCAATAAACTTGGATGTCTGTACTGACCCTCGCAAGATGCATAAAATCAGCTAATGAGTGATTGCAGCTCTGGCTGTCTTGGCGCCTGTATCCGTGCAGTTGTGATTTGGTTTAATACATCTGGTGTAGATATTTAAGGCGCACCAACCAATATCAACTGTTGAGAGATATCTTCCTCGTGGGGCGCCTCAAACCATCATTGGTCATGCGTGAGCATGAGTCCATGGTCCCTTCCCCCACACTTTGCGTCAAGCATAATAAAGCCCTTCCATGGGCGGATACCTTTCTGTAGACACATGGGGGGTCATTCTGACCCTGACGGGCGGCGGAGGCCGCCCGCCAGAGTTCCCCCCTCCGAAATACCGCTCCGCAGTCGAAAGACCGCGGAGGGTATTCTAAGTTTTTCCCTGGGCTGGCGGGCGGTCGCCAAAAGACCGCCCGCCAGCCCAGGGAAAAACTCCCTTCCCACGAGGATGCCGGCTCGTAATCGAGCCGGCGGAGTGGGAAGGTGCGACGGGTGCTGTTGCACCCGTCGCGTATTTCACTGTCTGCCAAGCAGACAGTGAAATACTTGTAGGGGCCCTCTTACGGGGGCCCCTGCAGTGCCCATGCCTGTGGCATGGGCACTGCAGGGGCCCCCAGGGGCCCCGCGACCCCCCCCCTACCGCCATCCGGTTCCCGGCGGGCGGACCGCCGGGAACTGGATGGCGGTAGGGGGGGTCGGAATCCCCTCGGCGGCGCAGCTAGCTGCACCGCCTTGGAGGATTCCAAAGGGCGGCGGTACGACCGCCAGTGTTGCCGGTCCGACCGCGGCTTTACCGCCGCGGTCGGAATGCCCTTGGGAGCACCGCCAGCCTGTCGGCGGTGCTCCCGCGGTCCTCCAACCCGGCGGTCATTGACCGCCAGGGTTGGAATGACCCCCATGGTATCATACGACTAAGGTTCTAGGCAGTGGCCAGATAAATGTGTTCCCCCAACATGCGTATGTTGTAACTGAAAATACAGAAATATCTTCAGTCCAGACACCTTCCCCTGCTCTCTGAATTGAGTCAGTGTCATACACTTTTCCTCATTGTAGAGGTACACAATTAGTAAGGTTTTCTTTTGCGGTATGGTATCCTCTTGATAGAGTACCAAGTAGAAATTTAGGCCAGACATGTCAAATGTACTAAGTGGCCCCTGTTTTCATGAATTTCTTTGATGTGCTTAATAGTAAAACCTAGGACTTTGCTTTAGAGACTCTCCTACCACACACACTACTATAATTTAAGGTCTCATTACACTCCTCTATGTTTTTGTTTTCTTAACTGCAACATTTTATGTGGATACTGTTTCAGGAACATCTGTATCTCTCGCAGTAACTAAATGTGGTGTGTAGTCGCACCTCCTTTTGTGTATTGACAAAGGTGAGATGTGCCTTCTTCTCTGAGAATAATGGGCCATGGAGGACTTATTTGACACAGGCTCCTAACCTATGTGGAACTTTGAGAGTGGTTGTATCGTGTCAGAGTGTCCAGGATGAAAATGTTGGGAGCCGTTAATTTATATTTCACAACGTACAAAGTAAGTTTGAGCTGTAACTTGTTTTTTAGGTCTGGCTTTACAGCACAGCTATTGCCGATCACATCTGATCACCAGTAAAAGAGCTTCAAGACCTGCACTTGTAAGGTTATTTTTTTCTGTGCAGCTGGGCTAGAGATCTCGGGAAACATCATAATCGCATGAGTACTCAAGGGAGAGCGATGCCTACAAAATACCTAGTACATTGCTTGTTGATGTTTTACCGAAAGAGGCTCCTGTAAACAAAGCACACTCTATAATTCCATGCTCTGTTACAGAGGCTTGCTCTAGTTTTTATACAGCTGCATGTGTGGTCTATTTATTGTCACAGAAGGGCTGGGGCTATCTGGATCTCAATGGTTTTATTGACACAAGTCTGCATGAGGTAAATCAAGAAAGGCAGGAGAAATGTGTGAGTTGGATGATTGCAGAGGTAGGTTTCCATCACTGTGAAGGCACGTATTGTCTTAGCCAGTGAGCATCATGGATAGATTTGTGGGAGGTGCAAGGGGAATGTAGGTTTAATGAAGGCGGGCTTCAGCTTGGGCATGTATACTTCCTCTGTAATTCCCTCTGAGGGCCTGCAGTGGCACCAGATGCATGGATTGGGGCCTAATTAAAAACTGAAAACGTGTGTGCCTCTGCCACATTGACCTGACCTGCAACACCACCAGCAACTGACTTGTGCCCAGCCGCCTGTGCAGTATGTAGTTCTTGTGAGAGATTCTCAACTAGTGTCACCAAACCTTACAGCACCAAGCATTTCTCTGCCACCACAGGAAGACCTGGATGGTGGCGTAACTGCATCTCATCACAGCAGTGGAACACTTGACAGCAGCTGACATTCTACCTAGAAACTGGTACTGTTCAGGAGTGGGCATATAGTAACTATGCTTCTGTAACAGAACTGTATCTATGTGAGCGGGGTATCTCTGTGAGTGCAGGGTCAGTGGTTTGCCTGTGTGAGTGCAGTATCAGTGGTTTGCCCATGTGACTGCAGGCCAAGTGGTGTACCTGTGTGAGTGTGTGGTGTGCCCTTTTGATTGAGGGGTGAACAGTATTCTTGTGTGAGTTCGAGAATGAGCAGTGTGCCTTTGTGAGTGCAGGTTGAGTGGTGTGCCTGTGTGAGTGCAGGTTGAATGGTGTACCTGTGTAAGTCTGGGGAGAGTGGTGTGCCAGGATGAAAGTAGGGTGAACGGTGTTCTTGTGTGAGTGTGAGAAAAGTAGTGTGCCCATGTGAGTTTGGGGAGAGCGGTGTGCCCATGTTAGTGTGGGGAGAGTGTTAGCACATCTGATATTATTTGGTTTCTTATCTATCATTTGTTTGGGGAAGCGTTAGAGGTTCGATGGAACTTTTGACTGTGCTTAGAGAAATTCTCACCATAAATCCCAATACAACACAAATCATCAATAAACAGCAGTAAATACTTTTGGAGTCAGTAACTCGTCACACACTATGACCCATTTGGTAATGAATAACCACACCTTTTAGTAAAAGTTAGAAAGTTTATTACCCTATATTAACAATGCTAATATCATGTAAATCTTCTAAAGAATCTCAATTTAATTAATGCATTGATCACTAAACCTTCTAGAGTTACAGTACAAATTATCAATAGATGAAACTGCTCAATGGAAATAGCATACATCTAGGTTCAGCAACTGAGCAACATCAAGTATTTGTTAATAGCAACTGTTACCGTGTTAGGGTCTCCCTTACTAAACTTCGGATTAGGATAGCATGTTTGGGCTTCATGCAAAACAATTTTAGCCAACTTATATTTGGAAGAACATCTAGCTATGGCTCTGTCAAAGCAGCAGGTGGTACCTAGAAATAAAAGACAACATTTGCAACAAGAACATTAGCATTAGTTATACCTCTTCTCACATGGATCAGCAAGCTGCGATTCTCTTTGTCAGTTGGACATCTGTTCGGTCAGCATCAGCAGTGGGTCATAAAAGGGAATGGTTTGGAAATGGGGACTCTTAAGTTCCACAAATCATCAGAAAGGAATGTCTAAGGGATCAGCATGCAGCATCAGAAATCTAAGGAATTAAGTTAGGTAGAATCCTCTCAGGAATAATCAAAATAGCAATGAGCATACCTCTACAGAAGTACAATAAGAGTGCGCGAGTGGGCACAAGTTTGCCAGCGTGAGTGAGCATCTTCTCTCTGTGCAGTCAGGTTAAGTTAATTTCATCTAAAGAACTTCCCACATTGCCATTGGTCAAAGAATCGTACGTTTGCAGTTAGTCCAAAAAAACAAAACAGTTCAAATCTAAAATATAGCAGAACTGTCTTTCACATGTCAATGATTGGCTCCTCTTCTTCTGTTCCCACTGTCAAGCTTGTCAGGTAACATTTTAGTATCCATCCGTACTCCAGTCAGTGCATCCATTGTCAGTTCCTGGGAATATCGCTGTATCACGCACTAACTATACAATGTTTCAATAACTAGTAAACAATCTTCTATCAAGCAGTTCTCATGAGAAAGTTAAAGACATCTGCTAACATTTGGTCAACTCAGTGGAAAAACAATACATGAATTAATTTCTTTAGTCATACATTTCCCAGGATTTATTAGAACAGTACAGCTTAACATGAGGCTGTGCAAACTAGGCCCAAACCTCGCTAACTTAAGCCTACAACTTATAAAGCAAATACATAATGCAAATTCATTAATACATCCTACTACTGCAATTTCTTAGAGTAAATACTTCAATTAATATTAATAAGCCTCTAATAAAGACACTTCATGATTAATAGCGGCCACTCAAGTGAGCACATTTTTTCAAATCACACATTCTTTTTCTATGTTAAGTCAAATTCTATGCAGATTCATAATCCAAAGTGCATGATTATTTATTAGTAAAAGTTCAACGTTCACAAGTTTGGTGTGCCCGTGTGTGAAGGTATACGGTGTGCCTGCCTTAGAGCAGAGGGATCTGTGTCTGTATTAGGCAGGGTGATAGTTGCGCCCGTGTGAGCTGACTGCCTCCATAAGTTTAGCAGGCAAGGTGCCCATGTGATTGTAGGGCGAAGAGAGTTTCTTTGTAAGTGTAGGTGTAGCTGTGTGCAAGTGGGAGTACAGGTGCAGTGCTTTAAAGGCAGACCTGTTGGCATTGCTGAAGGTTGTTTAAAAATGTAAGCCTCCCACAGCATTTTTACATCGAGCCCACCCCTTATATATCAAAGCGTTAATCTTTCTTAGATTGCCATAGTAACAATTTACAAATAATTTATAAAATATGTTTAGTTTTCAACATCCTAGGTTCATTGTAAGTGACAGTGCCCGAAAGGTAGGCGTTTTATTTTTCAGTAACCTTGATTGCAACCCTTTGGCACATTTCAAATGGTGACCTCGGGCAGCTGGCTAGGCCAAGTGCCGGACCTACTCCAAGCACTGATACAGCCGGGAAGCCCGGAGACAGGCTGATGACATCAGCTGTCACTCGGAGCTCACGTTGTGCGGGAAGGAGACTGAGGTTTCGTCAGCATGAGAGCATGCGCACATCAACTCATCAAGAGAGAATCTATTCACAAGAACAATTACAATAAGCTGCACACTGAAATGAAACAGCTGGCTTTGCTTTAAATAAATATGGTACATTTATCGTGTAAACACGCAGCTCAAAAACACTATTGAGAGATGACCATTTACCATTAGTTTTAAGCTTTGCAAAGCTCACAAATTTAAAACTCAGAAGAGTATGCTTTCAAGTAAGGTATGTTATAGGCAAAAGTAAACCAGCGTTGCTCTTGTTTACTCTAGCAGTCACGTAACTTCAACAAGCCGGTGATTTGTATACATATTTCGCCACTTAAAAATCTTTCTAGTTTTTGAATATGTTGTTGTCATTGGTAGATTTCGTTGAGTTTTTTTAACTTGATCATGCTCTTTCAACAGGTTTGCATCTTTCATCAGATGTTTTTTCAGTTTTCTGATTTTGATGTATTTGTTGGACTCCTTCAGTGGTAGATTTATTTGTCGGTGTGCGTCGCCATCGCCATCTGTCCTTATATCCATATGCTCAATTGCATCTGAGGTGCCCTGTTTCCTAATACTGCTTCAATTACTCGTGGCCGTAAACAAACCAAATGTCTCACAATATTCACCCATTTGTATATTGCTGATTATTTCTAAACGCAGGGGACTTGGTCATCTGTGCGTGTGTGTCCCTAAAATTTAAAAAAGAAATCCTGCTAGGAAATACACAAGATCCACACATCCTGTGACTGACATTACTGCAAATTTAACTACAACAAACGCACCATTTGGACCAAGTGTGTATATGTGCAAAGGGTGCAAAAGATTAATAGAAAGATAGAGAGAGTATCATAATCTACAGCGTAGTGTAAAACCATTCAGCATTCTCTTTACCTTGCACTAATCACTATAGACTTAATATTTCAAATATGTACCGAATATTCAAACATGGCGGCTAGTTTTTTTTCTGAAACAAGTCGTTTTATAGTGCAAACATCAATTTCTACAGGAATCATCTTCAGCGGAAGGGGCCTTACACCATGAGCTCACCTTTGGACCACACGAGAGAACATACACAAAGAATGACATTTAAGCTGGCATTAGCATTGTCAAGAGGAGTAGCTGTTCTATAAATCGAATTAATTCTTCAGTTATTAATGAGTTAATTTGGGTTGTTGTGTGAATGGGTGACTGAGTGAATGTAATCATGAACTCACTAGATGGATGGATCAGTGAGTGCATGGACGAATGAGTAAGTGACTGAGGAATTGGATACATTTAAGGTGAGTTAATAGATGGATGAATGGTTGAATGAGTCAGTGCAATGATGGATATGTGGATGAATTGGTGAGTTCAAAGGGTGAGTACATTGATGGATGCACACAAGTTACATGAATTGTACAATCTGACTCCTCAGTGTTACAGTGCTATCAACAAGCACTTTATTAGGGCAGGCACTGTTCTGCCAATTTACATAAGGATTTACCAATAATATCGCTGTGCATGTATTACTTCCAAGGGTGAGCACCACTGTTCCTAGAGTGCCTACAATATTTCAAACATCACCACCATCATCATCATCAAGGTCTCCCCAAAAGCAAGCTGTCCTCATTGAGACTTTTCCAGTCACCACATGTGACTTTGTCTGGCTAGGCATCCGGAGCTCCAGAAAAATGGCAATATCTCAACACAGAAACTCTGACAGAGGTGAACCAGATACATCAGGTCTATTTTGTGCTGATGTGAATCGGCCATGTTTGCAGCTATCTTGCTACGAACTTTTGGAAATGAGTCCACACCTGTCCAAGGGCTAATGCACTGCAAATCATGCCATCTGGAAGTCCTGTTCAGAGACAGATTCCATTTTTTTTTATTGAAGATGTTTTTATCATGCTAATGGTATAGTATTTTATAAAGTCTGGAAGCAGAAGTTCAACCAGGAGGAACGACCAATTTGAGACTGACATCATGCACTCATAGTTCCGCTGTCTTTATGACTTTTTCAATCTCAAAGTTTTTCAGCTGCACGTTTGGACTGTGATTTCCTTCAAGATGCAGTAAAACGTTATTTGGATATAGTTTATAAATTCACTCTACTGAATGTTTTTTGCTGAGAAAGTGGAATCCTTCACAAAATTAATCCCAACTCATTGCATTTGTAGGTTAGGCATCAGGCATGCTTATGTCTCAGAGTGCTCGCTGGATCACAGTTTCCACTCTTTTGCATTACGTTTTACATTGATTTTGAATGCAGTAGTCTGTCACATTGATTTGTTTTTCTTTCTTTCCCATAACTTGTGAACCTTTTCATCCGTTGCTTTTTATGTGAAGATTTTTCCATATGAAAAGTTTATGTTTTTCTCTTAAACCCAGTGAGGGCATTTATGTTCTTTATAGTTTTAACTGAACATTATTTTTCTCATTAGAGGGGCACTTCACATAAAGACTGTGACCTCGCTGTGCATCCATAGCCATACAACTCGGAAATACATATTGTTTAACAACTTTATCGGGCTGGAACTCGAGCGGCCTGATGAACACAAGAGCACATCTGCCCTAGGCCCAAGAGGTTAAAACAGACAAATATTGTGTGCAGGTTCTGTTCTTACAGTAGAAGAATATAAACACAGGCAGCAACCCCCTGAAAGGTCCTTGAAAAATGGATAACCCGAGTGGGAAATGTTCATGGCAGTTTTATACATTATGGCGTGTTAGAAGCTATGTTTTCGAGACATCCCCACCACAAGTTTGGTGAATTTGTTTATAAAGCATCAACATCCCACCTTGAGTGCTCTTCAGAACACTGTAACTTTAAAAGAGAAAGGTAAAAACCTGTCTACAGAATCAGAGCTCCCAAACTTTATTTGGCGGCTGTGGACACAGCTTCTATTAGATTTTTTCCCTCAAAAATATTTTTTTCTTCCTGGAAAAGTAAAGAATACCTGGCATGCGACCTGTTTTCCTTTGATCATTTATTTAATCGTGGTAACCTGTGACTGTGGTCATATCAGCAAGAACAAGTTGCCATGTTCAGAACACCTGCTTTGATGTTTGCTTGTGCTGTCTCCAGCAGAAAAGACACGTGATCTGAGTATCATGGCTTCAAAGGCAAAGGCCCTGCAGCTTGATACACATGGATGGAAATGTAGAAAAGCAAGGGCAATGGCTTAGTGCACATAAACATCACGACTACTACACACACGCTTCCTCTCTCATGCTTGTATCTCCCAGGCTTGTCTTTCAGTACAGGACCTTTCGCTGTTGCTGCTTACACAGTCATGAGAAATCAGAGGCAGCTTGGGCACAATGATGGCCTTCGGGATAGAGGTGGCTACAAGGACACTGGTGATTTTTTTTCCAGAAGTGGAGAGATCCACAACCTACATAACATATGAACTGTCTCTCAACCTACATAATGTTTACTACCCTTTCAAGATAGTGTCACGATTAAAGAACTTTGAAAGCTTTTTCTGTGCTGTGTATTGTATAATTCGTACGAACATGTGCAAATATCTATAGAGTTTGTTTTCTAACTGTCAGATGTTGAAAGCGTTGAAAGAAGCCAGACAAAGTAATTCGATCATCTTGGACAAACATACAGGGAGAGAGGGACATTTGCACCAATCACAATGTGAAACTTGGACTCTGATACAAACCTGATTGTTGAGGTTTTGGAGCAGGATTCAGCATCAAGCACTATTTACACCAAACATTGCATTTTCGTAGGAGACTCTTTTTGGATCTCTTTTCAGTGCTCTAAAGCCATCTGTTGCCTTATTCTATTCTGGGATAAAACAGTAAAGTGACACTACGTGTGAAACCCAGCAGAGCCATGCTATGAATATGTAATACACGTACAATCAGTGCTGGAATTCATAATATTAGGCACGTGGCTGAAAATGTATGTGTGCATCAGAGGGAAGCCAGTAGGTGATACCCTGGAACTGATCATTATAGTGGCAAAGGTGAATAGTTTCTCCTGTCTTCCTTTGCCTAATTTATGTAATCGGAGACCAAGAAGGGACTTTGCTGTAACAGTGAGAAAGAGAGAGAGAGAGAGAGAGAGTATGGTTTTATCAAGTTAAGCAGTCATTGATGCTCAACTGGACAAGTATTGCTCATATGTGCTGAGTTAGACTTTGGTGGGCATAGTGGATATAGTGAGGGGGAAGGAAACTAACAGCACACACAGCAAATCAAACTGAGCAAAACAACGTATTTTACCTTAATCGTAAGTTTAGTTTGGTTTAGCTCTTCATCCGTTTAACTCCAGGGGAAATGCTTGTAGCAGGAGCCAACCCATGTTGAACAGTTTCATCTATGTTGTGCACAGTTCAGTGACCTGTTGATCTGGTGTATGGGGATTTGCTAGTCTTTGGATCATTTGTATCTATCAAAAGTGTGTCCTCTATTTCCAGCTCTTAAATCATACATTTATTTTTTACACTTCCTTTTAAGCATGCTCCATAATTTGCATACGCATAAATGTTGCTAGGAGCATAATGCAAGGTTTTGCAATAATGGCTTAAAATACATTTTTCAAGTGCTCTGTGAGAAAGTAGCTCCCTGTAGAAAAAGAAATTCATCACAATTTAATTAGCCAAAATCAAATCGTTTACAGACATGAGGTGGAATCCAAGGCTCCTTATTGGTGGCTGAAAACATAGGGGCCTGATTTATGAAAAGTTAGCGCCGCCATTTGCATAATTTTTTAACGGAAAAGAGGGGTAAACCTCCAAAATATAATTATATTTTGTAAGTTTTTGCTGTTTTCAAACTTTTCATAAATCAGGCCCTTAGTCTGCAGTTACCCTTGAAGGCTACACAGGCCCATCCTGTGGGATGTGAGTTCAGGTTCCATGTGAGCAGCCCAGATAAACTGCTCATGACCTTACTCAGAGAAATTCTGAGCTAAATGTATGCGCTTCAGAAAATGCAATAACATTAATTTAGCGAAGCACACAGTTGTGTCCTGTGTGAACACACACATTCATGATACATCTCCCAGTGCGCTGGCACAGACCAGAGCTGAGAGCAGCAGCAGCAAATGTCAAGGGGGATGGTGGAGGGGAAGGAGGAAGCAATGAAAAAAAAAAAAAAAAAACAACTTACCTTTCCCACCGTTCCCGCTGCTTCCTGCCACGTTGCTCCTCTGCTACTGACGGTTGGTGTCCCAGTATTCACTGGTACACCAGCACAGGCTCCCCAGTAAACTTAGCATGAAAGAAGCACCAGGATTGTGTGAGCGGCTTGACCAGCTGCTCAGACATTGCCCTGGGGTCTGTGCAGTTTCTCTTGCCCTGCTGTTTAACAGAGCCAGGCTGGAGAAACCTAAGTGCGCATGTGTGTTTGGCCAGCCTGAGATGGCCGGCCAAACACACCTGTGCACTTAGGTGCACGCTCTCCTCATCCCATCTCCTGTGGCCCAGCCTCGCCCCTCCCTAAACTGCTGGCTGAGCCAGCAGATGAAAGCAAACTATTGTTTTATTTTTCATCTCTTATCTTTTATCTCCTGGCTCTTGACCAGGAGAGGGCGATACTCCTCCCCATCACGGAGGACTCGCCCTGCCTATTTTTAAGCGATTGTACTTACTAAAATATCTACACTAAACACAGAAATACTCCGAATGAATGCATGAGCTACAGACAGCACAGTGCAAAATCAGAGAATACACCTGTACTTGAGTCTTTCAAAGCCTTGCTATCCACGGTTCATGCACTAAAGGATAACACCATGTACTTTAGGCAGTGCCGTCATTTACAAACAGGGACTCAGGTCAGCTCCGAACCACCGCATGTTCATGATATGGCTCCCGACGTCTCAGTTCATTTAGCAGGGCAGTACTATTTACAAGGGATATTATATCCCACATTTAAATCTGACCCATGTAGGACATTGCATCATTTTTTCTAATGTTTTATTTACTTTCGAAGAGGGCAGAACTCCACATGGCAAATCTGTCAGTCTTCGGGCCTGTTACCATTCTGTGTACATAGAAAACCCAGTACTGCCTGCTGCTGAATACCCACAGAAGCAGACAAGGATGTGTTCACTTTGACCACTGTACTTTGGGCATACCAAGCTCTGCCGGCAAAACCAGAAAGACGCATGCAGGGTAAATGATAACTTCGTTTTTATTTATTTTTTAAGGGCAGTCTACTTTACTGTGCGCGCCCCCCAAATCTGCTTGCAGATTTTATGCTATGAAGATAGTAAACAGACTACAATCTGCTGTACTAAAAATGTAGTGGTGGATTTTCCTACTTCTGTATTTCTGTGGTAACAGACAGTAGCCCATAGCTTGTTTATTGAGTTCGTAATAACTAAACTGCTGGCAGGCAAGGGGATAACTTGCAGGGCAATTTCAACTTTCCTTTTTTTTCTCAAAAAAGTATTTCCTCTGTACTATGGCATTTCTATCCATCGCCAAGGGTAAATGGAAAATATGCACTGCCTTGTGGAATCCAACCTCCCCCTTCATGCCTTAATAGATGGTGTATTTGGGAATCGACAGTCCCAGCTGACCCATAAATGTGCACGGGTTACCTTCATTTTCTCTTGTAAAACTGCAAATTCTCACAGACCAGTTCTGACATTCAACCAGGCATACTCAGCACTATGCAATTCGTGTGTTTAGGAAGGGGTGGCTTGTACTGAAACTTTTGTTTTATGGGAGAAAAAAGAATCAAACAGAAAGAAATGTAAATTAATTTTTTTAATCGTACTCTGGCTTGATCTATAATATTTCTGGTTAAACATCTTTACCTGGACAAGCATGTAGAATTACGTTTGCAACGGGTAATACACATGCCCTTCTTGTCCCCTTGCAGAATGTATTTGTGCAGCTTTCCTTGGCTTACAGAAATGACAGCTATACACTGGAATCCAGACTCCACCAAGCAGAAAGGGAAAGGAACCTAACTGAAGAAAACAATGAGAAAGAACTGGAGAACTTCAAGACATCTATCACAGTAAGAGGGCACTATTCAAGTGCTGTAAAGAGTGGGGAGGAACAACATTTAATATACGGGAAGATTGTTTAACTAAAATATTAATAATATCGTTCACAGTCCTTTTCAATAAACCCTAAAGCCTGGTTCAGAACAGTAGCCGCTGAGGATATTGAAAAAAATAACAATAATTCAAAAACACAAAGGAGGCTTTCAGACTGTGCATTTAGCCAACATATTTGTCCGGTTGACATATGAATGAATTAATGAATGAATATTGCTTAATTAGTAAAATAAAAAGTGGAAGAGTTTAAAGTTTTTCTTTGGAGACTGCCGCTGGAGCTGCTAAATACCAGGGTTGCCAAATACCAAAATTGGACTAGTCTTGATTCCACCTCATACCTGCTCCTACCGTTTGTCATTTGTTACCTATATTTATCTTCCATCTTCTTAATTTTCTGACTTTCTTTGTCTTGTTCTGGGACGATTAATAACTTTCAGTCCCCAAAATCAGTGCAGTTGCCCAACACTTGCAACTGTATGTGCAAACTATTGTGTGTTTCAGTTATCTCACAACACATAGGACACATAACATTATTTAGAATTGTAGCCATATTTTGGAATGAGCCGATTATTTACCTATAATCATTATTGCTTCGTTTACCCATCCCTCTCCAGTATTTACTATTTAAGGTGTGTCCACCTCTCCCCGCACACCACCTAAAGCAAAAGCAGCCTGTTTCCGGTCCCTCTCCCTCCCAGACCCTTACCCTCATGAAGGGCCATGAAGGGGTCCCCGCTGTACTTTCTGTAATCCTCAAGCACTGTGAATCGAGGTTGTGACCAAAGAAGTGAAGGTGGGACATAAGTACTAGGGCTAGGAAGGGCAATTGATTTAATGAACAATTGCTGTGCTATCTTCCCAAACTTTCATCATCCTAGTCCCTACTATTCAAAGATATACCAGAGCAGTGAGCTTACAACTCAAACCCCCAACATACAAAAATAACCCTGAAGCAACACAATATGACCCAGAAGAAGGAGCACCAGATTACCACTAACAGTGCTAGTGGGAAAAGAACAGCAGGTGAATGTGACATTAGGGAGAGTCCACCGAGCAACCACAGCTCTTACTGAATAGGAGTAGCTGGAGGAAGCAGTCCAAACAAGAGCCAAGACGCACCTTCAGACAGAGGCTAACTGCCAAACTTAGGTAGAACCGAGATAGGTTGTCCCCAGTCAAGCAATAGGAAGGACAAACCAAGACCAAAGCTTAAACAAGGAGCCCACATGAGAACGAGAAAGAACTGACCATCTGCCAAAGCAAAAGAAAGACGTGGTAAGAAAAGCCAGGCCGAAACATAGGCACTTTGAAGAAGTCCAACAGAGAAACAACAGCCAAGACCGAGAACATATCCAGTATAAGGAACAACTCAACTTGGTGGCCAGAGATGGAAGACATACCACAATGTAATCCCCCCATAACACCAGACTTAACTGAAAGGCCACCCAACTGAATTAGGTAGCCACACCAATGCATCAAAAAGAAAGCATTACCAAACACCTAAGTGACTCCAGCTAATGGATGGAGACTTGGATACATCAAGATAGGGCACGACCAAAACACCCCAGAGGCAGGAGACCCAGAACTGCACCTAAACCAATGCAGAAGACCACACATTTGAACCACAAAATGAAGCAGCTAGGATAAGGGAAGGTGAAACACAAGTCAAACAGCCAGAGAATCAATGCACAGCCAAGCAGCAGGGAGCACAAAAAGAAGCAAGAATGTCCATATCCGAGCCTCTGAAGCTCCAAACCAAGTTGGGAGTGGAAGAGAAAGCCAAAGTGACCATCACCAAACACCACAACTATCAAAGCCTGTTAGTAGCTCAAAAGGAAGCAAAAATAACCAAAGCAAAATACCTCAAGCCTGAAGCCTTCTAGGGAGGAATGGGGAACCTGAATGGCCAGGATTTCAACATGAGCCTGGTTGGAGGCAGTAAAGGAAGCAAGATTGGCCACACCTAGTGCCACAAGCCCCGAGCCCTACATGAAGCCTATGAGAACACCAGAGCAATCCTCAAGCACATTATGTGATGCAGTGGATGCCAGAGCTGTCAGATCAGAGTCACTGACCTTAACAGCATTTAACCCAGCATGAAGGAACAAGAGTGCAAAGGGGGACAAGACAAAAGTGAGTGCTGAGAAAACTGGCAGAGAATGGGACTGAGAGTGCAGAACCCATACATCTCATCACTAATGTAGGAGTGTGACTGCCAGGATATGGCACATGGAACTGCCAAAGACATATATATATATATTTATATACATATTTATATATACATTAATCCATACCTACAGGAGGACACAAGAGCCAGCAAAGATTGTACACTGATGCACAGCGACAGACAAAGAGACCATAGGTCATAAACACATTTGGAAGCCCCCCCTCAAAGAACTACCAGTGATAAATGGTAAAGAAATGAGAAGATAGTAGACCTAAGTCTCCAAGCAACAACCGCACTAAACCAAGTTGTCGAGAGCTTGGAAAGGGAAGAATATCCACCCGACAACCCATATTGCCTCCACTATCCCACATGTACAGAGGAATACCTGAGGGCGACTAAAGAACTAAAACAGAGCCAAAACGGAACATTCAATTCAATCTCAGAAACAAGAGAACTCAGGTTAATGCCAAGATGAAACACAGACACTCTGGCCAGAATATCGACAGGACCATCAGGCAACACTCATTCACCTGCTTAACCGAAGAAAGAGCTCCTTTTACAAAAACCAGAAGAAATTTTGTATCAGCTTTAAAGAAGTGTTTAGTAACCAGGATTTTACCTTGAAGTGTATTATGAATCAAGATGCACTTGCCCAGATAAATAACAGTATATTCTGCTGTATGTAGAGGTAATTAAAGTTTGATTTTAGAGTTCACTTGTTGAACGCTATGGATGCACTTGCATACATGCTAAGTTACATAGCATAAGTAGAGAAGACAACTGTTAAATAATAACTTACTGGGTGAGGCGAGGGCTTTGTATAAATATAATTGTCTCCCATTTGGAATTCTGGGCCTATCCTAATGACTACTCATAAGGAAGTGCTATGTGTAAAGAAGTATGAACATCTCAAACATATGAAGATGCATTATAAAATAATACAAATTCAAAAGCAAGCTCATAAAAATAAAATGATGTAACTGTACAAACCATTGAAGGACTCGCAAGGAAGAGAAATTGATACAAAAATAGGTTTACCATTTCAATGGAAGTCAATGGAAGCATAAATTAGCATGCAAGTAAATTGGAACCATGTTCAACGGTGAAACAGTCGCCCTCATTCTGCTCGACCTCTCGGCTGCCTTTGACACCGTCTGTCACCGCACCCTAATCACCCGCCTCCACTCCACCGGAATCCAAGGCCAAGCCCTGGACTGGATCGCCTCCTTCCTCTCAAACCATTCCCAAAGAGTTTACCTCCCTCCGTTTCGCTCAGAACTCACCGAGATCATCTGCGGCGTACCCCAAGGCTCATCACTCAGCCCGACACTCTTCAATGTCTACATGAGCCCCCTCGCCAACATCGTACGCAAGCACGACATCATCATCACCTCCTACGCCGACGACACCCAACTTATACTCTCCCTCACCAAGGACCCCGCCAGCGCCAAGGCCAACCTACAAGAGGGTATGAAGGACGTCGCAGATTGGATGAGGCTCAGCCGCCTAAAGCTGAACTCTGAAAAAACGGAAGTCCTCATCCTCGGCAACACCCCGTCCGCCTGGGACGACTCCTGGTGGCCCACGGCCCTCGGGCACTGCACCGACCCCCACAGACCACGCCCGCAACCTCGGCTTCATCTTGGACCCTCTTCTCACCATGACCAAGCAAGTCAACGCCGTGTCCTCCGCCTGCTTCCTCACCCTCCGCATGCTCCGCAAGATCTTCTGCTGGATCCCCGCCGACACCAGAAAAACCGTGACCCACGCCCTCGTCACGAGCCGCCTGGACTACGGCAACACCCTCTACGCCGGGACCACAGCCAAACTCCAAAATCGCCTGCAACGCATTCAAAACGCCTCGGCCCGCCTCATCCTCGACATACCCCGCAGCAGCCACATCTCCGCACACCTGAGACACCTGCATTGGCTCCCAGTCAGCAAAAGGATCACCTTCCGACTTCTCACCCACGCACACAAAGCCCTCCACGACAAGGGACCGGAATACCTCAACAGACGCCTCAGCTTCTACGTCCCCACCCGCCTCCTCCGCTCCTCTGGCCTCGCACTCGCTGCTGTCCCTCGCATCCGCCGCTCCACGGCGGGTGGGAGATCTTTCCCCTTCCTGGCGGCCAAGACCTGGAACTCCCTCCCCATCAGCCTCAGGACCACCCAGGACCACTCCGCTTTCCGGAGACTCCTAAAGACCTGGCTGTTCGAGCAGCGATAACCCCCCTTTTCCCCTAGCGCCTTGAGACCCGCACGGGTGAGTAGCGCGCTTTATAAATGTTAATGATTTTTTGATTTTTTTAGGTTTATCATATGGGTAAGTTTACAAGTCAGTAAAATGAGTTCCCTGGGTCTTGATGATGGAAACAGTGCCAAAGTTTCAGTGATTAGCAAATGTGTACGCTTGAATGAGGTTTTGAAATTTGACAAGGTTGCCATTTTTGTGAAGCTCATCATCAACAGTGGGAAGGGTCCCAAAAGGAAAGACACAAAGTTTCTGGCAAGGAGCTTTGCATGAATTAGGCCAGCTGTAAGCAGTGCAAGGTACTGGTGATATCCAAATAGGTCACATCTTTTTCCATTGATGCTGGCACTTCATGACAACATTCAGTTGGCTTTTGGTGCTTAAAGATTTTTTTCCCAGATTTGTGGTACACTGAAGATTAGAATTCATCATTTGAGGTTTTCATTCTAGATCATAGCCACAATTCTAGTTCCAAATTTGAAAGACATTGCAACTGATCTTGGACCTGATTTAGAATTTGGCAAACAGGATACTCACTTAAAACATGACAGACATCTGTCTGCCTTAGTAGAAGTATCATATAATGTACTTGTAATACAGCGTATGGGATCAAGTTTGTGATGGAGTAACACAGCCACAAGACTCAAAATCAGACTGTCGGTGTTTTGGAACTCTCACTTTATTCCTAGCCTTAGAAAAAGTTAGTCCATAGTAGTAGGCACTCCTGAACCTCCTATCATCTTTGGGGTGAGCAAATAATCCAACTTCACAAGCCTTTAAACTCAGTTTTCAGAGTATAACTTTTCAGCACTTTCTGGGCCTTCTGACAGCATTTATCACATAGGACTACATGTCCCAGTTTTCCAAAATGGCAGCTGAACACATTGGGCAAGTCTCTCTCTGTGCACCTTAGTTCTCCCCAAAATTTCCCTATTAGCCCTCTCTGAATCAGAGTAAAGCACACCCTTCCCATCACCCTCATATTAACCCTTTCATGAAATGAGATGCATTGATGTCTCTGGGATATCTCTCCTACAAAAGATTCCATGTAGATGATCCTCTTTCACATGAATCTACTATCACAAAAGGAGGGATACCTCTATGTTAAGTGAAACGTTTGATAGGTTTGAACTTTGTCAGGAGACTCCCAAGCCAGTATGCCTATACTAGCCGTCACCTTTTTGTTTGACTAAGCCTTTCATTAGGGATATCTGCTGACAATTGAGAGCAGCAACACAGAAGGAGCTCAAAAGGGTCCTTGTCCTTCGAGAGCCACAAATATGGAAATCATTCACATCTCCTTACCCCTTCCTGATCTCTAGGGCGGTGTGAAGGAAAATAATTGAAACATACTGTAGAGTCTCCAGTCAACATTTAAGTTGTCAAACTAGATTTTAAACTGGTTTAAGACAGCAGATTAGCAACATTTCTCGAAAACATTCATGTAACATTTATAATAAAAATCAATGATTGATATTAGTAGAATTGTAAAAAATGGCTTTTCTAACTGACTCCATGCCAAACATACAAAATTGTGGCTTTTAAAAAGTGTGCATATTTATACAGTAGTGTTTGACAGTTCCACAGTAAACAAGGCATTGCAGCTCATACTTTCCTTTTGCAGATGTAAGTAGACATAGTTTACATCTTCTACATTTAAACATTATGCAGCTTGACCATGCTGGATCAATCACACTTACTGCTGAATTACATAATATCAGATTTGTCAAAAAAAGATATGTTTTGACAAAATCCTTTTGAAGCCTGAGCCATGATGTGACATTGCAGTTTCCTAGTCTATAGACTGGCTTTTTTGCCCACAAATGGGTGGCAATGGTCTCACTGTGGCTGACATTGGGCATTTGACTTTTATGCCAGTTGCACAGTTTCTTTGTACTTTATAGTTGACTTTCACAAAAGTCAATTATTAGTTTGTTCCAAATAGTTATCATGATGCGTATGGTACGAGGCTCAATCAGTGAGAAACATTTGGCAGTCTTACGTTGCCCAGAGGTCAAATATGCCAGCAATTTATGTTCAAACAATTAAAAAGCTGTGCTGAACATTTGTAAAAAAGTGGATTTCCTGTATCATCTGAGCTTTAAAGCCTTTATTTGTACCTGATTCTTTGCTGCTATTTTCAGCAATCAGCTTTTCAGTAATGTACAAACTGTACTGGCCAAATTATGGCATGTGATTTTAGCAAGGTCTGCAGATGTGTGCATATGAACACAAAGAGGAATGTTCTCTTTCCCTCCATTACCCTCTGTGCTATACACATGGTTCCTACCTGCACACATTTCTCACTGTTCTTGTAGGTCTTTTGTCTGATAAATGTCTCTATTAAATGAGTATTCTAAAAAAGATTTTCCTAATGAAACTCTCAAAGCTTCATCTCTTTTGGTGAAATTGTGCTCCTTATATTTTTGCATGGGGGTAAAATACTACTTTATTACAGTTGATCCCAATCATATAATGCTTTTTGTGCTTATCTGGAAGGGGGGGTTTCTTGGAATAACCAACCCAGGATCTTTCGTCTATTAGCCCTTAAGAAAGGGGGTGTCCTGACAGGAAGAAGAAAAGGTGCTTGATCTCAACACCAATAGGTATTTTCATTCACTTTGAGCTTCCTTTGATGTTGCAAAGGTTGGAGAGAGTTTTTTTTTCACAAAACAAAGAGCTCTATCATCTTGGAATTAACTGTTTGACTTGGACTGCCCTAAATGAAATCTGTCAAGATTTGGGGTATCAAAATTTTGTAAAAGGCACTAGCAAAGCATAGGAAATTATTGTGGGCCTGAAATAATAATATCTGGTCACAAAATATTGAACATAGATTGTTAGCAGTATTGTTGCGACCAGTAAAGATTTTGAAGAACAGACATATGTACTAATAGCAGAATGCAGCAGGCTCGTGAGATACGCACCAATCCCTATAACTTCCCAACTATCCAAACAATGGGACATTCAACTGTCCTTAGTGTGCAACTCCACCAAAGCACCTGCTGCAAAGGTGCTAGAAAGGTTAGAAAAAAACAATAATGAAAGCCATAATGGTGGTGCACCACTTGTTAGAAATTATCAATTCACATATAAGGAAAGTCCAGCTCTCTTGTGGTATGGATACATCAAATCTTCACTTTATTTACTTCCATTCAGTTCCTTCCGTCGCTGTAAATTTGAAACCGCGCCGGCGAATTGCAGACTGACTTTTCCTGCTTCGAATGGTTCTCTAATCACAATGAGGGCTATGGCTAGTTTCTATCCGGCACTATGAACTCACCTTGATTATTTGGATATACTAGGAATATGTACGTGAAGACATGTCTAAATCATAACCAACCAGAAACTGAATAGCCCTGAAGAAGCTCTATGTTAAAGGGCAAAACGCGTTGGCTGTTGCTACTATGTACATCATGTATCACCAAGAACAATATGGAAGGAAATAACTGAATGGAAGAAAATAAAGAGAAGATTTGATGTATCCATACCACAAGAGAACTGGACTTTCCTTATATGTGAATTGATAATTTCTAACAAGTGGTGCACCACCATTATGGCTTATGTACTAATAGGTCGATTCTTAAAAATCCAAATTGTAATAGACCACAGTCTGACCTACCTCATAAATATTATTAGGTAGGTCACAAATTGTGACTCACTACAGTTGGAGGCCATCACTGGGATGGTGTCTGCTGGGGCAGCAGACCACTATGTTTAGGATTTCATTTTAATCAAGTAAACATTTTTTTAATACAGCCCATTTTCCTTAAAATGTTGACTTTTTTGTTTAAGAGTTGGCAGTGGTACCCCTTCTTTGTGGTGTTGGTGAAATATTAATGTTTTTGCATCCGGATTTAGATACCAAAAACTTGATATATCAGAAAGTGATTATTATATGGAAGGGGCACATACAACATGCTGTTTCCAGATAAAGTATCCATTCACAATCCTATTTCAAGATATGGAAAAACTTTTCAGACTCTTTAAAGGTGTTAGTACATATAAAAAGCATTTTACCGGTTGCAAATGCCAAACTTAAGCATCTACAATGATTAAGATGCTTAGTACATCTGGCCCATAGATTGATATTTTTGTGGTTTAAAACTTGCACTTAGATAGAGTTCTCCATAAAAAAAGGCTAGACTGAAGTGTCTACCAGGAATGGGGAACATTTATGCTTGACTACACCCAGGGGCAGTGGGGAAGCCTACATCTAGTTTGTGTCCTGCAACTACAAGGTTGTAGTCCTAAGTGCCAAGAAACCTTTATCATCTGGTAGGTCTGGAGTCAATAATATTAGAAGATAACTGAGAGTTAGGGGGTCATTATGATCCCCGCGGTTCAGACCGCCATATAAACAACACATGGAGGGCCGAAAGGCAGCCTGACGGTGGAGGGAATCATTACCCGACAGGGCAGCGCTGCTGCCCCTTGGATAATGATCCCTTCTTGCACCAGCCTTTCCCTGGCGGGTTCCCCCACCAGGGAAAGGCTGGTGGAAGGGGTGCTACGGGGCCCCTCTGGGGGCCCCTACACTGCCCATGCACTTGGCATGGACAGTGCAGGGGCCCCTGTGCAGTGTCCCATCACGCAGGTCACTGCACCTCATAAAGTACACTCTAGAATAGATATGCTGTGGGGGACCCCATCCATATGCTCCGTAGTCAAAGAATCTGGATATTTGGCCAGGGCGCTCTCTGATCATTCCCCATTGCTGTTGACGCTGCAGTGGGGAAGAAGGCGGTCCGCAGTCCCTGCTTGGCATCTACAGGGAAAGGGACTGCTAGATCAACTCTTTAGAAAAGACCCCAACACTTGTATAAAACAATATTGGGAGTTAAACAAGGGATCTACAGGGTCGAGAGCGTTGGAGTGGGATGCACACAAGGTTGTTGTCTTTCGGCCTCCTGGGAAATACGTTGCACACTACCCACGGAAGTTGTTACCTTGGAAAGAAAATTTAGAAACTTAGAGGTGGCAGTAGCACAAAATAAGGTACCATTTGAAACACTCCGGGGTCAGCAGGTGGTTTACGAGGAGGCTGACCAACGTCTCCGTTGCATGATTATAGATACCATCTAATGCGATTACAGACGGAAGGGAATCGATCGGGAAGATTGCTAGCATAGCGTCTGAGAGAGGACCGTCAGCAGACCCCTATTGGTGCAGTCTGTCTAAGCAACAGAACTTTAGCCAATACACAGGAAGCAATTAATAATGCGTTCAAGGAATACTACACAGGGCTGTACCGTGGGCAAGCGACATGTGACACTCAGCAACTAAAAACCTTCCTTAGTGGGACTCCGCTTTTGCGGATGTCAGCAACGAATAGGATAGCATTGGAGGCACCCCTCACGGTGGAGGAGTTAGAGGCGGCCATGATCCAAATATCCTGCAATAAGACACCGGGGATGGATGGGTTGCCGATAGAGTATTACATCACTTATGCGCAACACCTGAAAGGTCACTTGTTGGCAGTCTTTGCTCCCACAACTGCTTTATTACTTTGCAGCATTGCCCATTGTGATGCCTAGGAGTTTCTTCAGTGAACTGAATAGATTACTGTTAAGGCTAATATGGGGGAATGGTAGAGCGCGAGTGGCCCTCGCCACTCTCCAACGCCCTCTAAGTGAAAGAGGGTTGGGTGCCTCTAACTTCGAGCATTATTATGCCACGGCACAATTGCAATGGACACTGAACTGGATACATAGGCCTGAATTGGAGGAGGCTCAGTGGGTTAGCACACAAATACAAGGAGTATCAGTATATACATGGTTGACAAACTGCACAGTGCAGTATAACACCGGCAACCCCTTACTGTTAGCAGCTCATGCCTGTTGGAGATGATACGTACAAAAAAGAGGTGCGGGATCCCCTTACTCGCCCCTCATCCCTTTAGGGCAGATACCATGGAGCGCAACCTCGACAAGAACTTATTCTGTCGCCACATGGACGGAGGCGGGAATACCAACAGTGGGGGACTGCTTTGATGGCGGTGCCTTGATGTCATTCGAGGCCATTAAAAACCTTACATCTGTGGGGTTGAGACAATTTACGTCGTATTATTCTATATGTTATTTAATTAAAAAAGCTTGGGCGAAGGGGGACCAGGAACCCACTATTTCCCCCACACTACACTACATTTTATCAGATAATGGCCACACAAAAGTGATCACAAACCTGTACAAAGGCTTGAATAAAGCGCCCAGCAACGGACTGGAGAACGCAAGAGCACGATGGAACACAGTTCTCCCAACTCCTCTGTCTCCTGAGGAATGGTCCCTTGCCCTTGGTCAGGTTCAACGTGTGTCGCGGAACCCCAGGTTTCGGTACACCCAATTTAATTTGATACATCAGACATATCTTTCCCCATTTCGTCTTGAGCGAATATTCCCTGTATCTAGCCCGGTGTGTCCTCGTTGTGGCTCTCTGTCGGCACACTTTTACCATATGGTGTGGGAGTGTAGGCCTCTGTCGGAAGCTTGGCGTGACGTAGTGGCAGACATTGTCGATGTTACAGAACAACTGTTTCTGTTAGAGCCGAGATCTTGCCTGTTGGGTATTAGGACCAGAAACAAACAATACACTCACACTAATAGGTTTGCAGATCTGGCTTTCGTAATATACAAAAGGCTGATTGCTATGAATTGGAAGGCTCCCAGGGCACCAGAGCTCTAGACGTGGTGAACCATAACATTGCGATGGGCGCGGACAGAGGCCTGAGTGCTGCGAACACTATGCGATAGGGGACAGATGTGCACGGGCTGTGACTCATGGGAGGCATTTGTCACTAGATTGGAAATTAAGAATGATGAGCGCCCACCGTGAATTTGGGAGAGCAATGATACAAAACGGTATGGAACGCTAGCAAAGGATGGCTAAGATTAGGTGGCTATACTTTCGTCTTGAATGACATTGTAATAGTAACAATGTACCTGCACATATATTAGTATAAGGCTGTGAAACTGAAAGTGAGTGATGAGGATGATAGCAAAAATGACTTGCACAAGATGCTTAAGCAATCAAAAGAGACTCATGATATATGACATTGTACTACAGTTTATTAATATATGGTGGTGTGATGCAGGAAGTTACAGAATCTCCCATTAGAAGGATTGTATAATGCATCAACAACTAAATGTGTTACTGAATTCTTGCAGGATGGAGGGTTTAAAGTTTGGATCCAGATTTTGTTAGTTATTTTGATGTCTGGACATTAATATAATGTTGTTATCCTGTTGCTTTGCGGATTGTATTAACAAACGATTGCAAGGTCTGAAAATAATAAAACAGATATAAAAAAAAAAAAGTAATGGTGGGACGATTTGTTATTGAAAGTAGTGTTTTGTAGGCTATTGCCTGCACGTCTGATAAAAAAAGACCCAAGCCCACCATGTGTGATATGATATGTTATTGCAAATCTTCGTGTCGGATAATATTGTTTAATACCCATAGCTAGCAGAATATCAATAAGAAAGCGGTCCCATGTAGTTAGTGACTTTAGTAAGTGTGTCAGCATAGGCGTGTATGCCTAAGGAGACTAATGTGTTAGGGGTAGCTTTATAGTGAAGATATTAGCTAGCATGTTTTCACTATCTTTGCAATAAAACAATAAGGGCCTCATTACGACCCTCCAACATACTACCGGTGCAAGCCATGTTACCCTGGGGATTATGGGTCCCCAACCGCCAGCCTGTCCACAGCGGTTAACACCGCCATGGAAAGGCTGGCGGTACGGGGGACTCAGGGTGCCCCTGGGGGCCCCTGCACTGCCATGCACTTGGCATAGGCAGTGCAGGGGCCCCAGGCAAGTCCCATCGCGCATTTCACTGCCCGAATTTAGGGCAGTGAAATGCTCGACGGGTGCAGTTGCACCAGCTTCACATCAACATTGCCGCCGGCTCTATTATGAGCCGGCTGCAATAATGATGTGACTTTTCCGCTGGGCCAGCCAACGGAAACGCTGTTTCCGTTCGCTGGCCCAGCAGAAAAGTCATAATAGGGAGCCAGATATACTGCCAACACGGTATAGTGGCGCCCGCAGCTTCGGTAATGAGTTGTAGTTGTAATGAGGGCCTAAGTGCTCTAAATCACCAAGGGGGTGGTTAAAATGCCAACAAGCAGCCAAAGGCAAAATGTCTTGTTTATGTAAGCGTTCGGAGTCCAGAAAGATCTATATGCAGTTCAGAATTTGCATTGTTAGATAAGGGGAGAAATTTTGTACTGTAGCAAAGAGCTTCATATACTGTCCCATTTTGTGGGTAAGATTTGATATTATATTTAGTGCATGAAATAGCCCAAGGGCGATGGATCATATCTGTTTGTTGTTTGGAAGTTTTCTTTAAGGTATTATAAATTATGGATACCGTATGTCTTTTGGATACCGGCTTCTGGAGGAAGTGTAGGCATTCCACCTTATGTGGTATCTTGATGCTCCTCAATGCAACTTTGAGTGCAAAAATTGTAGAAATTTGTAAGTTTGACGTTAAATGTAGTAGATATCATAGAAAAAGATATTGTGTTGCCAGGTTGGATAATATCCTTACATATAGAATACCTGTGGATGACCACTCTTTCCAGAAAGAGAGGGTAGGACCAAGGCTGATAGCTCAATTAAACTACAGAGTTGGGTTGACCATAGTTTTGTGCTGCCACCAAATGGTTTGTCTGGTTAGAAAGTCTGTTGGATCATTTATAACTTTAGGGAAATTGACCCCCCCTCTGGATGTCTAATCTGTAAATTAGAGTGGTATTCTTGCTCTTTAACCTTTCCAAATAAAAACTGATAATAGGGCATTAACTGAGTTTTGGAAAGAGATAGAAAGGCTAGTTGGAAACATGCTTAGGAATCTGTGGTGAAAACATAATCTTAACTGTTTCAACCCTGCCCCACCATGTAATAAATTTCAGTGACCTTTCCTCTGTTGCAGCGACTGAGCCTGTGGATTTAAGACCTAAGTATTCTAATCTGTGCGGTTGCCATTTCAGATTAAATTCAGTCACAACATGAGAAAGACGGAGTACATTCATGGGGAAATTTCCATTTTCTCCTTATTCAGGGTATATTTTGAGACATTAGTGAAATTTGAAATAACTTTAAGTATTTCCAGTATGGCTCTTTCTGCCTCTGAGAGAACCTCAGAACATCTTTGGCATATGCCACCAAATTTTGGTGCCACTTTTGAAGGCGATCCCTTATATTGTATCTCTAGTCTGTATGGAGTGTAGAAAGGAATCAATTTTGAGTACAAAGAGAGAGGGGAGAAGGACCTCCTTGCCTAGTGCCTTGTGATAAGCTAAACTTGTCTGGTAGTTGACAATTAAGTTATATCTGAACTGAGGGCCTCTGAAAGATGGTCATGTGTATCTAACGCGTGCCCCTACACTTTTCTAGTGTTAATTTTAAAAAGGTCCACAAAACATTGAGGTGAATGAGAGATGGCAGGAACTTTTATAGTTTAAGAGCCAAAAGCTTAGTATATATTTTATAAATGGTGTTAAGTAAAGAGATAGGACGGACATTTTTTGTTTCTAATTGGTCTTTACCTCCCTTTGGAATACCTACTATATGGGCTTTGGAAAAGGAGCCTAAAAGTTTACCTGTGGAGTCAAAGGTGTTAAAAAGGTTCATGGTGTGGGCCAATAATATGTGTTGAAAGTTTTGATAAAAAAGATGCAGGAAAACCGTCTGGACCAGGAGCTTTATTCGGTTTTAGAGACTTAATGGCTTTGGTAATTTCATCTTGTGAAACTGGATTATTAAGAAATTCCAAATCTCTTTTGGAGAGTGTGGGAAGCTGAAGAGGATCTAAGAAAGAAAGCTTTACATGTTTCTCAATTGGAGGTGTTCCCATTTTGAGGTGAGTTATTTAACTGTGAATAAAAACTTCAGATTGTATCAACTATTTTAGCTCGTATGTTGATATATTATTTTGTATCTTTAAGGGTCAAAGCAAGAAGTCTACCTGCTTTATTACATTCTAGGGGATTTTTAGGTTTGCATTGAGTAGACCATGTATGAGCTCTCTTACTTAGGATTTTAGTATATTCATATTTGAGGTATTTGATTTTCACAGTTATTGTGGGATTAAGGTTTGATATTCTGTCTTTTTCCAGAGAGTGAATTTGTTTTTCTAAAAGGTTCAACTTTGCATTCAATTGCTTGTTTTTATTAGACATTATGCCAATCATCTCCCCCTGACAGTAGCTTTCATGGCATCCCGTACTGTCCCATCTCCAATTCTGAGAAGACATTCTCTTTAAACAAATCGTCAAAGATAGGACAATTACATTTTTGGAGATGTGTTAGAAATGGGGTTTCTGGTTGGCTAGGCTATACACCTAAACCAGGCAGAACCTACCAACTCTAGTCAAGGCAAGGGAGTTACACGTCCAAAATAACCCCTGCTCACCCCCTTGGTAGCTTGGCACGAGCAGCCAGGCCTATCCCGGTCATAGACGGAGGTGGAACGAGGAATAGAGGTGAGTTTTCACCCCTTCCCATCAACATCTGCCAACTTAGAAGTGGAGGTGGGACTGCCACTTTTTTCTTGGTAATAAGGTAATTCAAATCTGCACAGCGGGAAGGGTGGCCTGGGTCCCATCGGAATCCACTTTTCCCTCTTCCACTGTCAACGCAGGCGTGTTTCTTAACGGAGACGGCACTTCGAATGCGGGCTTTCGGCTATGGGACTGCCAACATCTAAATATGCTGGGTGCACAGTCACAGTGGCGAATAGGTTTTCAGTTGAAAAGTCAAAGGCTGGACCGTTACAGCCAACATCTAAATCAAGCCTTTAGTCTCTTTATAACCTCAGAACTTTGACTTTCCTAGTCAGGATGTTTCTCTGTGAGTTTTTCTCTGAGACCTGAAGCCTCTCGCGTCCTGAGCTCCACTCCTAAGCCGCCATCTCCGTTGAGCGCTAGACACCTCCCCGCTCTCCCCACACCTACACGTCCTTTTTAACTCCAAGGACATAGGTTTGATGGGGCAACAAGGGTATTACCTTGGCTAGCAATGGTCAAGAAAGGGGTAGAACGTGCTATCTTTGGCATCCCCAATAGACTCTAAATTACACAAATTGGGACTTGTTCCAAAGCAGTAGTACATGATAAATATAATTTTGTACAAACGTTGTGGATTTTCCAGTTTCAATAGCTGATTCTTATTTTATTTAAGCATATAATAGTTTGCACACTTCTGTTACAGCGCCCATTAGTATAAAATTACTATGCCATTCTTATTTCAAAATGGGCCTATGTTTAGATTGTAACAGTGTACCAAATTATTCCTTTCAGGCATCTGCATCTCTGTGGCTGCACTCTGATCACAGAGAAGCTTATCAGAAGTTATTGGAAGACATTGCTGTCCTGCATCGTCTAACAGCAAGGCTCTCCAGTCGTGCTGAGATGGTTGGTGCTGTACGCCAGGTAGGAGTTCTAAAGTTGCATTTTTTTCATTGTTACACACTGGTTAATTCTCATGTGGTCATGTAAAATTTGTATCCAGAACCTAGAGACACTTTGTTGCAAGCATACTCGTGCACTGTTGAATATCACATTTGTGGGTGAAGTATAAAAATTACAGTCTCCAACACAGTGTTACATGACCTTCAGTGTTCTGTTTACAGGACCTTGTCCTGTGAACCATGCTCATGTCCTCCCTGTTCATCTTGCACACAACCCCATTGCAAAAACTAATCTTCCATGGTTTTAACAGACACCTCAATAATGGCTGCAAAGAGATTTGAGTGCATATACTAGTTGTGAGAAAGGGCTAGGTTATCTTTCTCTTTGAAGATCTGTGTAGATGGAAAATACCTTCAGGGGTTGGAAAACATGAATGCCCTTTGCCAACGTCATGTCACCTTACTTACAGCCTTCTCAGGTCTAGTCCTGCTACTACAACATTACAACATGATAGGCAGCATATTCCATCAAAGACCGAATATTAAAAAATATGCACTTACACAGGCCCAGTGACTAAATAAATATGGCTGTAGAAAGAGGGGTTTGCGACTGCTGCTGGGCGTTTCGACCAGCCCTTGCTTTGCATTGGAGAAGGCCTTGCAAAACGGGATTTGGACTCATAGTAAGCTGGAACATGGCCTGGGTGGAGGCCTAGCCCTGCAGCGAACACTATGCAGCAAGACTGGATGCAGGGGAGATTAGACACTGGCCCTTCACATGACACCAGTGAGGATTTACTGCACTAGATACTTAGGTCCATATTTATACTTTTGCGTCAAAAAGTATAGCGCCAGCTTGCATCATTCCAGAGCGCCACCAGGCACCACATTTATGGAATCCCACAAGCCGGTGCTCAGGGTGGGCTAGCATCAGAAAAAATGACGCTAGCCGGTTGGAGGTGGCAGTACTGGGGAAGGGGGTTTTGCCTCAAAAAACGACACTAGGCTGGTTAAACGCAAAATAAAATGCCTCTAACTTGCCTACTGTCATTTCCTGACGCAAAACCATCCATACCACATGACTCCTGTCTTATAATTGACAGGACTCATGCCCACCACCCCAATGGCCAGCACAGGGGACCAGGGCCCCCCGGTCATGTCCATTGCACCCAGTGACATGCAGATGGGTCCCATGTCAGGGTCCCCAATGGCACTTAATTGTTTTAAAAAAAATACTTACCTATACTTACCCTGCTTACTTGGGATGGTGTTGAGCCCCTCCTCCCACCCGTGCGTCATTTTAGCACAGGGGGATAAATATCGGGCTAGTGGGTTAGCACCATTTTTTAGATGGGAACGCCTACCTTGCAGCTCATTAACGCAAGGTAGGTGCACGCATCCAGGAAATGGTGCTAACTCCAATGTTTTGACGCTAGATGTGTCTAGCATCAAAATATAAATATGGAGTTAAGTTTGCGCTGAATTTGTGTTAAAAATAATGCAAATTCAGCACAAACAGTATAAATATAACCATTAGTGCAGGGCCTTAATGCAGACCATGTATTCACCCTGTGTCAAAAACTCCTCTGTACTTGTCTCAGAAAGGCAAAATGGCCCACCACTCTGTACAATTATTACCAGAGAGAAGGGTGAGATCTTAGACTGTCTTTGAAATACCCAGTGCTTGTATAGCACATACGGAGCACAAATAGGTTTGTGTATCCACAATAGTGAGAAATGCCCATCTTACCTAGTTATTACATTTGGGTTGGATGTGTCACCTGATAAGCTCCAGGCAATGTTTCATGGTAGAGGTAAAGTAATCATACCCATTCACAAAAATAGCACATTAAGGGCCAGATGTAGGAAACACTTTGCGAGTCGCAAACGGCAAAATCTGCCGTTTGCGACTCGCAAATGCGTGTTTCCTATGCAGAAATGCATTTTGCGAGTCGTTACCGACTCGCAAAATGCATTTCCGAATCGCAAATAGGAAGGGGTGTTCCCTTCCTATTTGCGAGTCGCAGTGGTATGCAACTCCATTTGCGACCGCGTACGCGGTCGCAAATGGAGTCGCAGTTACCATCCACTTCAAGTGGATGGTAACCCACTCGCAAATTGGAAGGGGTCCCCATGGGACCCCTTCCAGTTTGAGACTGGACCCCAAAATATTTTTTCAGGGCAGGGAGTGGTCCAAGGGACCACTCCCTGCCCTGAAAAAACCGAAACAAAAGGTTTCGGATTGTTTTGAAATGCAGCTCGTTTTCCCTTAGGGAAAACGGGCTACATTTAAAAAAAAAAAAAGCTTTATTGAAAAGGCAGGTCGCTAACATGGAGGCCTGCTGACGTCAGCAGGCCTCCATGTTAGCGAGTGCCTATACTCGCAATGGGGCCGCAATTTGCGACCCACCTCATGAATATTCATGAGGTGGGTCATTGCGACCCCATTGCGAGTTGCAGACGGTGTCTGAGACACCGTACTGCATAGCAATTTGCGACTTGCAAATTGCGAGTCGCAGGGACTCGCAATTTGCATGTCGCAAATTGCTCTCTTCCTACATCTGGCCCTTAATGTAGTAACAACTGGAAACCAGGAAAACCTGCACAAAGTGTGTTTTGGAAACCACATAGAGAGTACAGCGAACAAACTGTGGCTCAAGATTATGGCTACTTGATGTTCAGTGTTAGAATCAGTGGGGGATTTTCATGAAGGCCTTTGTCTAAACTAATCATGTTGGTTGAAAATGTGGGTGAATGAAAGTCAAAATGACTTTCGCCATAATGTACATCTTATTGTATGCATGTAAAAAAAAACATTTTGGCACATACAGTAGTACTGATTAGGTGGTGTGAGAAAATATTAACACTCATATATTTTTCTAATGTATGTATTGATGTCACTGTCGAAACCATTTGCAAAGTCATAAGTGTTATTGAAGAGATCAAAAGCAGCTCATTGCAGCTTCTGTGAGTTGTTTCAGTGTTATATTCGTTTTTCACTGAAACAACTTTGTTAAAGGTAAGTTACATTTTCATTTCCTCATAAGATATATGTTTAGAACATCTCAGAAAATTTGTAAAGAACACAGTTAAGGTGAAGTCATGCCTAAAATACAAAATATTAAAACCACTGAAATTGGCAGACTATTATTACCTGAAGAAACCACAACTCACCCGACTGCACTGCCCATGAACTCACTCATGATGCCACAGGTAACATTAAAAAATACGTAATCAGTGTCATCCATTGTCATTCATGTTTTTTAAGATGCACTTCAGCAAAGTTCCATGTTGCTAGAATTGCACTGTGCATACCCTTTAGCTATTGTAACTCTAAGCTCGCTGTACTTAGCCTTTGGACTTGCACAGTGGGTGCAGGGCCAGGAAGCTAGCTTTGAAGGAACTAAAATTAAAAGTATTTAATGAAAATTAACATTGTGCAGAAGAATCCCACCAAGAGGCACTTTGCAATCATTCTCTTCACCAACACCAGCCTGTGACAATGGGGAATCTCTCGGAGATGATGAATATCACTGATGCCATGCTGCTTCTGGAGACCATTTTAATAACAAACTATCTTGCTGTGGGGAAAGTATATTTGAACCCTCCAATAATCACATATGAGATTACATTTTTTGAAAGCCTTATTCAATTTTTGCAATAAAGTTTCGTAGCAAAGATATCTTTGTATTTACCTTTTATAGGCATTGCACGCTCACTGGTTGTGCTGTTAAACAAATGCATAGTTGATTTGTTAGCTACATACCTCACTTATTTTCTCTTGAGATTGCTTTGCCATAAACACTTTTGTGCAAAAGCAGATGTAAAATCTGTCTACTGTTCAGGATTTCCCTGTTTGGGCAGTGAGTGCGATCAGTCACATGTCAAATTAAGGCAGTCATGTCTCGTTTACACAGCCTGTCGGGCAATTTCCAATGACATAACATCATCTCTCCCCTTGATGTCCTACTGAGCTGTCTAAATCCTGTCAAAGACTCATCTTACAAGGAAGACATGACCGCTTCCTTAACGATGCTGCTGAAGTCCATCTCCCTTGAAACTTTTGATCCTATACTTAACATAACCAACACCTCCTCCTTTGAAGGTAACTTCCTTTACATCATCAAAATCAGTCTTATCCTGAAAAAGGCCAGTTCTACAACTGCAAACCTCACACTGAGCCCCACTTCCCTTAACTCAGAAGGATCATTGAGAAGGAAGTTGCTAGTAACTCACAATCAACATATTTCTGCATAACTATGACTCAAAGTTTAGATGTTGGTGCAGTACTAAAACTTCAACCATCCATGCAGGCCTCTGCACCAGCCATCAAACTCTACTCAATAATCTCCCTACATGTCTAGGCTTCAGTGGCACCATCCTGCAGTAGTTCACATTTCTACATCTCAGTATACAACTGTTGGGATGGAGAAGTCGTCTGCATGGTGAAGACATGTATTCCCTACCTTGAGTGCCCAACTGTATTATTGTCTGGATCTCTAATGCTGATTTTTTGTCGTAGGCAAACACAGATCATTTGCGTATGCCATGACAAAGACCTGTCCCATGAATTGTGGTTTTGGTGAACTAGGAAGGGCGCCCAAAGCTCTACCCTCATAGTGGTGGAAGGCTACTACCTTCACCAGGAGTTAAACAGCACAAGTGCGGCGGTACCTTGTAGTCATCAGTAGTAGCGAACAGGCCCTTCTTACCCTGTGTCACTAGAGTGACGCCTACAGGCTCACACACCTTTTTAAAAGTTCAACTGCAATTTGTTTAACTCATCATTGGCCTACCACAGGTTGATGTGGAAGTGCATGCATGATGAAAACATGTACTGAATGCATGTGGCACACAGGACATACACTACACAGAGGATGCAGTGTGGAACAGTGTGGACATGGCAAATGTGTGTGCACAGGCAGTGTATGTGTTTAAAGTGATGTACTCTGGTGAAGTACAAAGAAACTATAATACGGAAGAGTGTGCACAGTCTGAATGCATGTGCTGCATGTGGGAATGCTGGTGGTAGCATGGCACATGGGCAGAGCAGTACTAGATAGTGAAGTGTGCTGTGAATGTACATTACACAAAGGACCTTGAGTTCCATTTTGAGATGCCCAGGCCTGCCTGGTGAAAACATGAGGAGTAGAGGAATCCCCCAGACAGAGTTGTATATTGCTGCATTCCAGTAAGCTGGGTGGGACAAGCACTGAATCAAGGGTAGCCAGTCTCTCCCGGTGCATTTCAAAGGGCTCTTTGATTCAGTGACAGGTCATAAGGAGGGGGCCTGGACACAACTCTGGAAGAGGGAGATGGGGTTGATAAGAGAATCATAATGTGTAGGGCTGATGGCCAAGGATTAGCCTTTGATGCACATAACACTGTGACTGATATCCTGGTGTGAATTCTGGTCACTCCCATGAATCTTGTCGTGGGTTAATCAGCTTCAGAGTCCTGACTGCTATGACAGACACCCTTCAGGAGGAAAGATGAAGGGGAAGAAATGTCCATTTTAAAGAAGCAGAACCCCACCATAAACCTTCAAAGGTCCAGACTCTAAATCACATTTGGTGTCTGGAAAAGTGTAAGTAGGGAAGTTTGAGACCCTCATCCATCCCGACATTGATCAGGCCATCACCCATTTGCTGAAGTGGCTCGGCGACCCTGGAGCTAGGAGGGGCTGCAGTGACCATCAGCATAAGACTAGCATAACTAGAGTGTGAAGCTGGAGGGGTGACCCTGTATACCAGGAGGGGCCACCAGAGAACTCTGAAGCCGAAAGATCCGGGTCATCACCCGGGATCGGGAAACCGTGGTGACCAACGTGAATTGCAACTTGTGCCTTCCCACCATGAAGCCGTCAAAGCAAGGAAACAAGCCCCCACTCTCCACTGAGGGAAGGAAAGACTTACAGCACGACCACCATAACCACAGCACCTCACCCTTCTGGATTCTGCAGGTAGCGTGGCTCAGGAAAGAGAGCCAGTGCCTACTGGGTGCTGCCGCATGTGACCGCGAGCAGCCCAACTCAGTCGATCCTGAACAGAATCCCACTGTAAGGTACTTGGCCACCGGAGTGAATAAGCCAAAAACTTGGCTGAGTAGCCCCGGGGGACATGTCACCATTGGCACTGCTAATCCCTAGACTCTAAAAACTAAACCTACATGAAGAGTTCAAGGGACGAACTCTTGACTTCAGCCTTTTAGTTTACATTCCGTGGATGCAGCCATGAGTAAATGGGAAATAACAGCAAACCTGTTGCAATAGAGGTGGGAGGAGAGGGAGTGCCTTACCAACTTCTAGAGCCCCGACCTCAAGGGAATTGTGTTTTTGCTTGTTGAATATCATTTGCCTTTGCATGTGTAGAGTTATAATTAAAATACTTTTTATACAGAAACAAGTATTTAACTGGACATTGATTTATTGTGTGCTCTGCTGTAAATTTGATTTATGAGTCATGTTTACTGAGAGTCAAGTGCAGAAGGAGGTGCTTGACCCAGCAGAGCAGCATCCATAGTAAGTGGTCTCAACTACCTTGGTTGGGCACAGTATCCTTTGCTTGCCCCATGGCCTTCTGAATGGGGTACTGGCAGCAACATAATTGATAGCATATGTTAAAGAATGGTCAACCTTTAAGTGGAACAACTTTGCATGCTCCTGACTAACAAAACCATCAAGGTGCAGCTGGAAGCTATTATTGTAAAACTCTACTTGAAGATCACAACCAACAGAAGGACAAGTGCTTTATCATTCAGTCTTGGATGTCAAAAGCCTACATGAAGTCTTTAGAAGCATCCTTTGGGTGCATAGCCGTGCAACAAGAAAGAGCAAGTGAAAGGGTATCTCCCTGCTAGGAAATTAGATGGATTCACATCCCAGACAATGAACTGCAGGAAACTGTATTATTATTTGGGGTGGGTGATTTCCCACCTCGAGGAATAATCACAGCCCTTGTCAGGATGAACCTTCAAAGTCACTAAATTAATCTGAGCTCAACCCCTTTTTAGCTATGGCACAGGGCAGACTTAGGGATGTGTATAAAGTATTTATTTTGTACCAAAACAACAATAAAGTCGAAATGCAAAATAATAAAAATCGCAAACCGAATTAGAAAAATATAGTAGAATATAATAGACAAAATAACACTAGAATGATAAAAATCCAATAAGGAGAACTGGAGATATAAATATTTAACCTTTTTAAGTAGGATTAGGGCCAAAAAGCACAAAGTGCCAATGATAATGATCACGGTTGACAGACATAGGTGCAATTTGACACTGACAGTGATGGATGTCTGTACCAAAGTTCTATCCAAGTTGCTACCATACCTACCAGAACAAATGATATCATGTGGCGAATGCAACACACATAGCACTATGTTACCCTGCCAGAGACCAAAGGGTATGAGAAGGAAACGACCAGAAAGCAAGCTTTTTTCAGGTGTACCCAAAGACTCTACAATAGTATACTAAGAAAGACTTGGCTCACACCATCACTTTCCAACTTCAGAAAAGATTCACAGCTCCACCTATTCATGGAACGCCTCATTCCCAATCATTAACACCTCTGATATTTTGAGCACGAATCATTATAAAAGAGTGTTCCCTCTATCTTTAGCCACTGAAGGTCGGTACACCCTACTACTGTGTTCAGATCTCCATTCATCGATACCTACTGCTGCACCATAAAAATACCTAAACCTGCGTTTTAAGAGGGCGGCGAAAGATAATCACCATTGTGAGCACAATGCTTAGTTCAGTTATTTGACTGCTTGCATAAATTACACAAAATAAAAATCCTGCTCAACCATTCTCTATGTGAAAACTATATTTGTAATTATATTTTCAGAATGAAAAAGCTATGTTGTAAACCATGTTAGTTCACATTTAACGTGTGTAAACATTAGCAAATAAAAAAGCTAATAATATAATTTTAATAGATATGTGTTTCCTCTGAGTGAACTCATTATCAGGTCTAGGCAGCATATCCTGTTATGTGGATCTATCTGATTTTCCGTTGCTTGATAATTTTCTGTTTGATGGAAAGTCAGTGATAGCAACTGATAAACACTGTGGATTATATCCCTTCCTATCCTGCTTTATACCTGTCTCATTTATCAAGTTATTCCAATGTGTGAGCCTACTTATGTTTGGCGTTGTCATTTTGGTCGTGATTGTGCACCCAACATTTAATCATTTAGTAGAAATGGCAGTAAAACTTAATTTTTATGTATTCATTGATGATTAAAGGCCACAATATATATAATCAGGTATACTCCAAATGTTACTTTTTAATTTTGAGAACAACTAAAATACATCCACAGTGGCCAGGTTTCAACTGCAGAAGATTAGAGAACTCTGCCCATATGTTTCCATGCATTCATCTAACACACTATTATCATCACTGGCCCTCAGCAAACTTGACAATTCAGAAAACCTTTGGTAGGTCTATCCCTTTACTCTTTTTGTCCGGTAAACAAGGCACTAAACTTTGCAACAATTCAAGCTCCTACTAAAATGGCCAAGCTGGCCAAGAATGGAACTCTCTTTAAGTTACTGATCCTGGACTTCAAAGCCACAAATGGCACATTTCAAATAACCTCTGCTAAATTCTGTTCAGATGCTCAGAAACTCATGCACTCAGGTGATCTTACACTGTGGATCACCCCAAAACAACCATGTGCAGCCTCACGATGTATTATCTTCCACTTACTTGATCCACTGCATTGGAATTATCATCCAGCTGAAATGTGCTTTGCTAACCCCCCTTCAAGACTTCTTTCAAGTATCACTTCATGTCAGTTGTAAGAAAGTACCCTCTTTTGGGATGGTTACCCCCACTTTTTGCCTGATGTCAGTATGTTTTGACTGTGTTCACTGGGATCCTGCTTACCAGGACCCCAGTGACTGTACTCTCTCCATTTGGTTGTTCCTGACTTAGTAAACCCCACATTTGGCATACTTGTTCCCCCATGTAAGTCCCTAGTATATGGTACCTATGTACCCAGGGCATTGGGACACCAAGGGTTTCCCTTGGGCTGCAGCATGTATTATGCCACCCATGGCAGCCCATGCACAATGTGTCTGCAGGCCTGCCATTGCAGCCTGCGTGAAAAGGTGCAAGCACCCTTTCACTACAGGTCACTGTAAGTCACTCCTATGGTAGGCCCTCCTAGCACAGAAGACAGGGTGCAAGTACCTGTGTGTGAGGGCACATCTGCATAAGCAGAGGTGCCCCTACGAAGTCCAGATCCATTTTCCTGGACTTTGTAAGTGCGGGAAGCCATTTTACCCGCGTACTGGACATAGGTCACTGCCTGTGTCCAGCAACGAAATGGTATCTCCGAACTTGGGCATGTTTGGTATCAAACATGCCAGAATCATACCCCAGTACTGTTGCCAGTAATGGTTGCATGATTCCATGCACTCTGGGTGCTCCTTAGAGGACTCCCAGCTTTGCTAATACCAGTTTGCATGGTTTTCACAGGAAACCCGCACTGCTGCCATCCTACAGAAAGGTTTCAGCCCTCCTGTGGCTTGATCAGCTCAAGCCCATGAAGACAGAACAAAGGATTTCCTTTGGGAGAGGGAGGCAGCACCTGTTGGAGTGTAGCTTTTATAATAAAAAATTAACATGAACTTCTTTCAAATTAATGTGTAATGAAGCTGCATAGAAAACGTGGCAGACTAATATTAACATACACGTTTGAAATGTGCCCACGGGGAGTGGCCACCAATGTATACGATGATTAATGGAATTGATTAATAATGAATTATTAATGTACTAATGTATGATTCTGTTTTAGCATTAAGAGTTATATGTTAAGGTTTTGTTGAATTAATCATTAGGCCTTAGTTAGCATGGGTCTGGGCCTAGCTGCCTGGTCTCATATTAAATGTGTTTTTCTAATGTGCAATGTGCTGTCTTCCAGAAGGACATGAAGCTGTACTTTTCCAGAAGCTAGAGATGTGTGTGTAGCCGTACTATATTCTTTCTCATGAGAGCCGACTTGCTCAAGGAGACATTCTTGCTGAATGCAACAGTGTCATTCGCAACAGCTACAAGGTCGCCCAAACTGGTAAAGACAATGGACCTACTGACTAAGCAAGGAGTGTTACGTTTTTCTACCTGACAGTCTACCCGTTGAAGACGTAAATCACAGGAGCCAATGAATTGCATGAGAACTGTTTTAAGTGAAAATTCTAGTAAGGTGATCAACGGACTATTGGATAGAGATAATGGTGCACCAAATACTGACCAATTGGAAATTAGAGAATTGTCTGGCGATTAACGACGTGTCACAAGGAGAAATCAGCCATTTGCATGCCTTTATCCTGCCACTCTTACTCAGCCATTTTCGTGTCTCTTACTGAGACATTAGAGGGACACTCTTAGTCTTGCTCTGATATTATGGTTTAGTCTTTGCTATTCTGATACTTTAAACCATCCTCACCCTGTTTGCCTTCCCGATATTTGCTTCTCCTCCTTATGAGGGAAGTATTCCTACTTACCCTATTTTGCTGAGACTTTGCTGTTCTGTCTGGGCTGATTTCGAATTGACTGCTGTCCTGAGGACGAAGACTGATTCTGTATGCTGACCCATTACGGAGGGTAACTATATGATAATGAAATTGTAATTGTCTGTTTGCCTTTTCTTTCTAGGTACCAACTGCTCTTTGATAGAGACCATAGTTAGATGTTTTCCAAAGTTTTGTTATCAAATTGTTTGCATGAAGCCCAACATGCTGATGCTAATTTGAGGTTAGTTAAGGAGTTCACTGACATTGGGCACAAATAGACAAATGACTGGATCTGTGCTTTGTTGAATAAGGTATTAATGCTACTCTGCTAAAGTTGATTCATGTTGACATCGTGCTTTGTTCTAATGTTCATGATCTTTGCTTTGCTTAAGTCACATTCGAGTTGCCACATTGTGACATTGTTCATGTGTTTTCTGGTATTAAGACTAATAAACTTGCTAGTAGAGTGTAACTAATAGGGAATAAACCTCATAAATCTTACTAAATCGAGTGTGGTTATTCATGGCTGAAAGGTCATGTCATGTTTAAATTCTTATTAATGCAATAAACTAGTTTGATTGATTCGTTATTGTGAATATTGTTGAGGTTATTGACCTAGTGATTGAAATGTAGAATAGATATCTTGTCTTGAGGTGTCCCCAATCAGGGTCAAAAGGTTCATTGGCATAAAAACGAACCCCCGTGCAAGTAAAGTACCTTGGTCGGGCCGCTTTATCACACCCTCTCACTTTCTAAATAGGTGTTACATGGCTTGGGAGGGGAAGCTCCCCAAGCCACTGGTATGCTTTGAAGGGCACATTTCGTGCCCTCCTTGCAAAAAACGGTTTGCACCAGTCCCGGGACCCCCAGCCCCTGATCTGGCATGAAACTGGACAATGGCAAGGGGAGTAACCACTCCCCAGTTCATCACCATCCCAGGAGTGGTGGCCAGAGCTCCTCCAGGTGGCCACTTGATTCTGCCATCTTGAATCCAGAATGAGCAGAGGCCACTGGGAGCATCTGAGTGGCCAGGACAGGCAGGTGACATCACAGCCCCATCTTGATAAGTGGTCAGCCTGCTAGGTGGCTATTTAGGGTCTCTCTTTTGGGTGGGTCCTCAGATTTGACGTGCAAGATTCTAGCGGGAATCCTTTGCATTGTTTACTTCATCTTCCTGCTACTGGAACTGCAACTGGACCCTCCAGGAACCGACAATCTGCAACTACAGCAGCGACTCTGCTCTGCAACATTGTTTCTCCAACTGGCTCCAGCAACTGCAACATTTCTCCGGCCGGGCATCCTCTGAGGGTGACGTGTCTTCAGCCTGCCACAAGAAGCAAGAAGGAATCTCCCTTGGAGTGAAGGAGTCACTCCCCTGCATCCGCAGGCACCAACTGCAATGACAACCTGATGCATGAATTCCCTCTCCTCCAGAGCTGCGTGGATCCTCTATCATGGGTGGTGGTTTAGAGTGGTCTCTTTCATCCTCTCTACCAGCTGTCAAACTTGGGAGACGGTAAGCCCTTGCCTTGCTACGCAGGACAGTACCCCAGTGCACCGCTTCTCTTGCAGCTACCAAGGCTTGTTGGCATCTCCTCCAAGGGATCTTCAGGCTCCGTGTAGCCCCAGTGCCCAGCACTCTTCCCTGGGAGGCACAGCCCCCTGCGTGCTTCTACAGCGACGTGGGGCTCCTTTCTAGATGTTCTGCATGGGCTTCACCGAGACGCCTGTGCTTGCTGCCAGTGGGTCATCTGTGGGGACTGCTTCCTCTTCCTACAATTCTCCTCACTGCTGAGGGTCACCCGGGACTCCACTCCATGGGTTGAGTCCCCCTGGACCTTGCTGGTCCCCGGCAACCCTGCATCTCTTCATCCACGACTCTTGCCTTAATAATAATAATAATAGCTTTATTCGGTCTTTGAGGCCATCAAAGCATAAGAAATACATAAATAACAGAATTTAAAAACATACAATAAAAAGATGGGAACTAACTTAATCACTTTGATGTACATATACATGGACTAAAACATAACAAAAGGAATGCATCCCTTTTCTTCATACCTTCTAATTTCTACATCCTAAAATAAATAATGACATAGAATAAAAAATGTATTTCAGTGAGCGATGTCGTATACGCCAAGCTGTCGCAAGGAACTTGCTGACCGCCTGGATAACATTTTTGGAAATGTCGCTCTTTAAAATCCTGATAACTATAAAACACTGTCTCAAGCCCAGATCTCAGCAGGTTGCACAGATTCATTTTGACCTAGGTGTCGTATAAGCAGGACAAAAGTACATAAAGTGTTCAATGGTTTCAGTGCAAACAATACAAGCTGGGCAAAGATCAGTAGATGAGGACCCGCCCCAATTTTTAGTTAAAGATAACAGCGGGAGACTTCCAAAGCGGAAGCGTGCCTAAAGACCCTTCCCGAGTAAGTCAGGAATCAAATCAAGATATTGTTCAAACTGGGGATACCACTTGAAGTCGATGAATAAATTGGTCAATCTACCATAGGATGTACAATGGGCCAAATCACTCTTTATATGGGACCAATATACTGTCTTCAAGAGGGTCTAGTCAGATCTCTCCAAGTTGTGTGGCTCTTCCTTCGTAGACCCAGAGTACAGAACCAGTTAGATACATGAATAACCCAGTGTAAGGTGGCCGCTCCTGACCTCCTTAGAATGTCAAGTACTGAATCTCTGTATACAGTAAGTTCCGGAACAGTCCAAATCCTTACTCAGTATAACAAGTCTTAGGGCTATCAGGTCAGCTATACGGTTAAAACCTAGGTCCAAAAACATGGGGATCAGAGGAGTACTCTGGGGACACGCAAGTAGGGCCCTGGCGAAGTTATTTTCTCTACTGCTAATCTTTTGCTCTCAGAGAATCCCCATCATTCAGCGCCATAGGTGGCTGCACCCTGCGCCTTTGCCAAATAAATTTTGATGGCTGGAGATACAGCTTTAGATAAAGAATTCTTATAGAATTGCAGGATAGCAGCCGCTCTATGCTGGAGAAGCCCCACACTTTTGCCGATTTGTTCCTCCCAATGCAAGTTATTTGAGAGCCTCACGCCCAAGTAGTCTATGGTCCTAACTCTACTTAGTAGGGCCCCATCCATATTGATGGTGCGTCTTCGGCTGGGGCCGGAGTTAAACACCATCAATTTTGTTTTGTTAACATTCAATTCCAATCCATGATCATCACAGAAGGACTTGAATCTATCCACAAGGATTTGGAGGCCCATAGGGGTCTTGGAGATAAGAAGAGAATCATCAGCAAACAACAGTATTGGGATCTTCTGCTCATTTAGAGTGGGAGCATCATTGGTGCATGAGGACAGGATTTGTACCACTTTATTGATAAATAGCGTAAATAGTGTAGGAGCCAAAACACAGCCCTGGCTTACTCCCCTCCGTATAGGGATCTTATCAGTCAATTCTCCTTGGTCGCCCCACATCACTTGTGCATATGTATCATCATGTAGCCGTTGTAACAGAAGAACTCGATTGGTGGGGACGCCCATCTGGTGTAGTGCTTCCCAAAGCTTTTCTCTGGAAACCAAATCAAAGGCAGATCTGAGGTCCACGAAGACAACAAAAAGAGGTTGTTTAGCGAGGACCACATATTTCCAATACAGGAGAGTCAATCTAAAGACCTGATCTATCGTGATAGTTTTAGAACGAAAGCCTGCTTGCAGAATGGAAAGGGCCTGATGTTCTTGAACCCAACTAGTTAACCTCTCTAGCAGTTGTTTGGCAAATATTTTCTGCAGATTATCAATCAAACTAAAGGGTCTGTAGTTGGCAGGGGAATTTGCATTACCCTTTTTAAAAATAGGGATTATCTCAGTACTATTCCAAGTGCTTGGAATTGGACCACCAGCAGTGATTCCATTTGAAATCAAATTGATATACCAGGACCAGATAGTTATTTCTGATTTATAAAAGTCACCTGGTATCTTGTCAGGCCCAGGCGCTTTTCCTGATTTTAGTGAATTAATTGCAATTTTAGTTTCCTCTAAGGAGAAGACGAGTGGTTCAGAGCAGTCACCCCGGCTGCCCAGCCATGGGGTAGTTGGATCATATGCTGGGGGATATCCAACTAAGGGGTCTTGAGGGGCAGCATAGAGTTGGGTAAAATGATCTACCCACATCTCTGGTTGAATATGATTCCTTATGCGCCTCCTGCCCCCTCCTTGCCCTCTAGACAATAGTTCCCAAAACATCACATTATTATTGTTTTCCGAGGCAAGAATCAAACCCTGCCATATCGAATCATCCCATAGCTTTTTTGCTAATATTTGAGCCCTCCTATATGATTGCCTAGCTGATTGAATCTCTACAGGGGAGCCTGTCTCAATAGCACCTTTTAATTCAGATTTGGCCCAACTGCAGTCCTCATTGAACCATCCTCTGTCACCCTTGGGAAGAACATCACCCGCTTTGGTTCTAATCTTTTTATAGAAGAACCTCTGCAATCCCTTAAGCATTCCTTGATGAATGTCTAGGATAGTGATATTGTCAGTTTCATTTTCCTCATAGGTTGCCAGCTCATCTACAAACAATTTATAAATCCCAGCCATCGAGTGAGAACTAGACAAAACCTTTGGCCAAGAGACCTTAGTGTAGTTATTATTCAGAAATGGGGAGGGAACCACTGTGCATTGTGTATTTGAGGTTCTCCTAAAAACATCCCGATCCATAGATAATAACAAAGGGTTATGGTCGCTTTCACATCGGAATTCTACCTTCATATCCTTTAGTAGAGGACATAACCTAATATCAAGTAAGAAATAATCTATTACGCTTGAGGACGTCCCTCGTTTGAAGGTAGATGCCAATTTTAAGTCTGAGGGCGTACGTCCATTGCAAGCCCTGAGACCATACTTTAAAAATAACATAGCTACCTGGAGGGCTACACGAGAACGAGTACACGGGTAGTTGTTTGTTAGCTGTGGGATTCCCCACATCTCATCTTCCTCATCTGTTAAACCAGTGACCATATGAGAGGGTTCAAAAGTACAGTTAAAATCTCTTGCTATTATTAAATAAAAATGGGGATTTAGGGAGTCAAAAAATTCTGTCAACTGTATCAGAGTTTGAGACTCAAGCCCCCTAGAAGCAGATCTCGCATATACATTAATAACAATAATTTTGAATTCCCGATGCAAAGTAAATTGAACTCCCATTAGATCCAAAGAATCTATTTTTAACCAACGATGTTCACATTGCAAGTCCTTGTTAATAAGCATTAGTAAGCCCCCTTTAAGACGGCCTTGACCCTTCTCCGATAGCTGGGCAGGAATATTATATGAAAGAAACCCATCAATAAAAATTTGCTCATCGGCCCAGGTCTCTTGAAACAAGCAAATGTGAAAATTATTAATAAAAGTAGCCCACTTTGAGTCCCCCAGCTTCTTACGAAGACCAGCTACATTCCATGTTAGAATTAGAAGCTCAGGGATGGCTAGGTCATTGCCGTTAACGGGGCTGGGTCCCTCCTCCATACAATTATCCCCAGTGATAACACCTAACCACACATCCCGATTGCGGTTTAGTCAGTCAATAGCATCCAAGGAATGGAAGGACTTGTGGTCCACGGGGGGTTCACATTCCAGGGCCAGGGCTAGCTCACTAGTAATCCTTTCTATGCGAATGCAGGGTGGTTTTAAAGAAAGGTAAATGCCAACCCTTTTCATTACCGATAAGGTGATCCACCATAGCTTTTTTAATAAAGCAGACAGAGATATATTCATGATTTAGCCCTGGTTGACTATATCTTCCTACCTCATGGATATCCGAACTAATAACCGAGAGACAATCACATCTAAAGAGCAACCAGTGAATAACCTTATTGGTCAAGGATTCAAGATCTTCAAAGGAACCAGGTAGCAGTTTGGGAACGTTAGTCAAAAAAATAATACTGGCTCTACTTGTTTGGCCCAGGTGTTGTACCTTTCTTACCTGCCGTGGAATACCCGTCGGGGAGATACCTGAGCCAATGAGGGTCCCATCTAACCACATGATGTAACAGCCCCCTCAAGTGCATCTTCCGCAGGGCTGGGCCGTGTTGCAGTGTAAATACCCCCCCCTGGGCCCCCTTTATATTAGAAGCTCCAGTACACTTCTGGCCTAAACTTACAGATTCAGACTGATTGCTCTCTGCATGGGGCGGGAGTGAATCTATTGGGAGGGGGTTTGTCACTAACCTAGGGGGAGAAATAACTGGTTTTACTCCTAGCTTAGGTACAGTTTTTCCTCCACCCATTCCCAATCCCACCTTCTTTTTTGTTATCTGGCAGCTACAACCATTTTTTTGCACCAAGTTCTCTCTAATCAACCCCAATAAAGATACAACCAAAGTCTTTACTTCGTCCACCTTTCGTAAAACGAGGACTAGATTGACATTCTCATGCGAATTTTGCGCACCATCAGAAGCGAGCGCATTATATTGCTGACTAATATTCTCAATGGCATCTCCATGCATAGTGTGTGTTATACTGGTAGGCAAATCTCCCTCTTCCTCCAATAGCCCAAATCGGTTAGTGCATGGGATATTAGGAATCACTACAATCTCAGGACTTAGTGGGAGGGAATAGCCGTAGTACCCGTGGAAGGGAAAACTGAGTAACTAAATGGAACATCCACGATACTGCAGGGAGTTGCTACTGTCATATGGGCAATTTCATCCCTAGGGGCAAGGGAATCCTCACTTGGAGAGGTCAAAACTGTTGAGTGTGTTGGTTGTATCTTCTTCTTCCTGCCGAAGATTGCTGGTATTTACCCCATCCCCATGGTTTCACTCTTTTTTGTAGGTGGATGGGGATTACTTTTCAAAAGTTCATCAACCTCCTTAAATAACAAGTCAATTTGATCAAGGGGGTTGGATCCTTTACTGTTAGCGGGACTCACAACATTTTTAGTGTGCTTTTTCAATTTTTTAGTACCGTTCTGTTGAGGTGGAACATCCACGGCTTTGCGTTTTCCCATTGCAGGGTACTAACAATATACAAATCACAGCACCAGAAATGATAAAGATTGCCCAAAGCACTTATTCTTGTGTAAGAAGAGTGATGAGGTTTATCGAGCCTCTGGTGCTTAAAGGGGCCTAGCACCGCCCCAAACGGCTTAATTATGTTAAATAAAATAGCCAGCACTCAAATAACGCTTTTGACAGCACAAGGCACGTACCTTAGGGCCCAGAGGGCGGGCGCAGCGCAGCCCCATTCGGCCTCTGACGGGCGCAGATGGGCCCACCCTTGTCCCACGCGCCACCCGCGCGCCACCCGGGTGCTTCCCGCGGAGCGGGAGTGCTGAAAGTTCTTTAAAGGGGCTCTCAGGCCCTGCCCCCTCTGTGACGTGCCTCCGCTCTCCTGGACGCGCTTCCCGTGAAGCGGGAGCTCTGAAAGTTCTTTAAAGGGGCTCTCAGGCCCTGCCCCCTCTATGACGTGCCTCCGCTCTCCTGGACGCGCTTCCCGCGAAGCGGGAGCGCTGAAAGTTCTTTAAAGGGGCTATCAGGCCCTGCCCCCTCTGTGACATGCCTCCGCTCTCCTGGACGCGCTTCTCCTTTGCTAAGGCTTGTTGGTGGTTTTCCACACCACTGACCGACTGCAACGATCTTTCTGATGTGGGGTATTGACTGCATCACTTCAGGAACTCTTCTGCTGCTCCGGTGCTGCACCGCTAACCATCTTCTTCTGCCGTCAAGCTGCTCCAGCATCCACAGACGGGTGGTAGTGGCTCCTGCCAAAACTGGACACTCCAACGCAAACTGGACTTGGTCCCCTTCCTTTACAGGTCTTTCTCTACAAGGGTCCACCTTTGGTCTCCTGTAGTCTTGTCTGGATCTTGCGAAATCCTCTTCTGAAGTCCTTTTGGTGGGTTTTGGGAGAACCAGACACTTACCACTTTCCTCCTGGTTGCTGGGGGCACTCTGGTACTTACCTTTTGGGGTTCCTAGTTCCTCCAGTTCCCCTCCACTGATTCCATTCCTTGGCTGGAGGCCCGACTTTAGCATTCCACTTACTTAGTATATGGTTTGGTCCCCCGTAGGGCCTTCAGTACTTGCTATTGTTTTCACTGTTTTCTATTGTCTTTTATGCTAATCACTGACTCCTAATGTTTACATATTAGTGTGTTTACTTACCTCCAGTTAGGGTATTGCCTATGCAGTATTTTGTTATTTGTGTTACTATAATAAAGACCCTTTATTTTTGTAACACCGAGTGGTTCTTTCATGTGTGCAAGTGCTCTGTGACTACAGTGGTATTGCATACACTTTGCATGTCTCCTAGATAAGTCTTGCTGCTCATCCACAGCTACCTCTACAGAGCCATGTCTTCCTAGACACTGACTACACCTCATTAATAGGGGATGTCTGGTATAAGGTGATAGCACCATAGATGCTCACCACACACCAGACCAGCTTCCTATATCAGTGAATTAAACTCACCAACTGTACACCATCCTCCCCTGCTCAGTGCATCAGTGTTAGACCTGACAGCCTTAGGGTAGTCACCCCTAACTTTTTGCCTGCCTCCCTCCACTTTTGGGATACTGTTTTTGCTGGTTTTTAGACTCTGCGCACTTTACCACTGCTAACCAGTGCTAAAGTGCATATGCTCTCTCCCTTAAAACATGGTAACCTTGAATCATACCTGATTGGACTATTAATTTACTTATAAGTCCCTAGTAAGGTGCACTTTATGTGCATAGGGCTGGTAAATTAAATGCTACTAGTGGGCCAGCAGCACTGGTTGTGCCACTCACTTAAGTAGCCCCTTTTTCTTGTCTCAGGCCTGCTATTGCAAGGCCTGTGTGTGCAGTTTCACTGCCACCTCGACTTGGCCTTTAAAAGTACTTGCCAAGCCTAGAACTCCCCTTTTTCTACATCTAAGTCACCCTTAATGTGTGCCCTAGGTAACCCCTAGAGCAGGGTGCTGTGTAGGTAAAAGGCAGGACATGTACCTGTGTAGTTATATGTCCTGGTAGTGTAAAACTCCTAAATTCCTTTTTTACACTACTGTGAGGCCTGCTCCCTTCATAGGCTAACATTGGGGCTGCCCTCATACACTGTTGAAGTGGCAGCTGCTGATCTGAAAGGAGCAGAAAGGTCATATTTAGTATGGCCAGAATGGTAATACAAAATCCTGCTGACTGGTGAAGTCGGATTTAATATTACTATTCTAGAAATGCCACTTTTAGAAAGTGAGCATTTCTTTGCACTTAAATCCTTCTTTGCCTTACAATCCACGTCTGGCTGGGCTTGGTTGACAGCTCCTTGTGCATTCACTCAGACACACCCCAAACACAGGGTACTCAGCCTCACTTGCATACATCTGCATTTTGAATGGGTCTTCCTGGGCTGGGAGGGTGGAGGGCCTGCTCTCACACAAAGGACTGCCACACCCCCTACTGGGACCCTGGCAGACAGGATTGAACTGGATGGGGACCTGGTGCACTTCTTAGCCACTCTTTGAAGTCTCCCCCACTTCAAAGGCACATTTGGGTATAAAACAGGGCCTCTGCCCTACCTCATCAGACACTTGCTGGAGAAGAAACATGAACCAGAAACTACATCCTGCCAAGAAGAACTGCCTGGCTGCTCAAAGGACTCACCTGCCTGCTTTCTACAAAGGACTGCTGCCTTGCTGTTGCCCTGCTGCCTTGCTGAACTCTTGTCTGGCTGTGAAAGTGCTCTCCAAGGGCTTGGATAGAGCTTGCTTCCTGTTCCCTGAAGCCTCAGGACCAAAAAGACTTCTCTTTTTCACTTGGACGCTCCGTGCGCCGAAAATTTCGACGCACAGCTTGTTCCGCGGCGAGAAAAACGCCGCACACCGAAGCTGACCGATGCGACGCTCTGGGGACGATCGAAAATCTGACGCACGGCTTCGCAAGGATAACGCCGCCCGACCTCTAGAGGAGAAATCGCCGCGACGCCTGCCGTGAGATCGTAATTTCAACGCGCAGCCCTGCAGATCGACGTCTAGAGGAGAAATCGACGCAACGCCTGCCGTGAGATCGTAATTTCGACGCGCAGCCCCGCAGACCGACGTGCAGCCGGAGAACAAGCAGGAAAATCCACGCACAGACCCGGGACATCTGGTAATCCCCGCGATCCACCGAAAGAGACAGTCCGCGCGCCGGAAAACGACGCACGACTTCCCCGCGTGGAAAATAACGACGCGAGTCCGTGTGTGCTGGGGAGAAATCGACGCACACACCCTTTTTCCACGCACCTCTTCCTTTGTGGCCCTCTGAGGAGTTTTTTCCACTCCAAACCAGGTACTTGTGCTTGAAAGAGACTTTGTTTATATTCTAAAGACTTAAGACACTTTATATCACTTTTCAGTGATATCTCTACAATTTCCCATTGCAACTTTATTCTTTGTGACCTACAATTATCCTGATAAATATTATATATATTTTTCTAAACACTGTGTGGTGTATTTTTGTGGTGCTATATGGTGGTATTGTATGATTTATTGCACAAATACTTTACACATTGCCTTCTAAGTTAAGCCTAACTGCTCGTGCCAAGCTACCAGAGTGTGGGCACAGGATAATCTTGGATTGTGTGTGACTTACCCTGACTAGAGTGAGGGCTTTTGCTTGGACAGGGGGTAACCTGACTGCCAACCAAAAACCCCATTTCTAACAATCAGCCTCTGTAGATATAGAAATATGCCCATGATTCATTTGTGTTTTCTCACAGATCTGTATTAACAATCCATTGTGCAATATCCTTAACTACTTGTCTAAATGCTTTTTTTGTGCTCCATAAAATTAAATAATATTCTCTTTTTATGTTGTAGGAGAAGAGAATGTCAAGAGCAACAGAAGTCATGATGCAGTATGTGGAAAATTTGAAGCGGACTTATGAAAAGGACCATGCAGAACTGACGGAGTACAAGAAACTTGCAAATCAGAATTCAAGCAGGAGCTACAATGGTTCTGGTAAACTGAATACTGTATATGATTGTTTTAATCAACAGAAATAGACAAGACAGTGCATCTTCATCTTTCACTTTTTATTTGTGTTAAATTGTGGTTTTATTCAAATTTATTTGATAAAAGCAAAACCAATTAAATTTTACCCAAAATTCTAAAGTTTCTAAAGTGACAAAAAAGTGGCAGGTCTACTACATACTGGGCACTTACAGTGCATAAAGATGTTAGGGTGGAAGTCAGGAACGTTTACAGATTCAGGATGATGAATGTAAATTGTTTAAGCGAGACATTCATAAAGAGTGGAGGTGACTTTGTGTATACTTTGGTTTTGTACTTCGTGTGTTGGTGGACAGCATACCACTATGGTTTCCATAGCTACCCTTGGTAAGGATCATCGCTGCTTCTCGGTGGATGTCATTGACCAACTACTGTGATTTCCATGATTATATCTGGGTTTCTCCATCCCGACTTCATGCACAGTACAAACCCACTGCCACAGTCAGTTGTTTGTCCTGGGTTGTGTCATCTCTGTTTAGGTAACCCCTTTATTCCCAGATATGGATTGTGACTGCTCACATCGCCAGTTCTGGATGGGCCAAGTTTTCTTCTCATATTAGATCATCCAGTCAACAGAAAATGGTAAACCAGTAAGATAATTATTTAATTGCAGACATATACAAAAACCTCATACATGACAAAAAAAGGTTACAGGTATCAACCAATCTGAAACCACAACACTGCCAACCATTTGCAACAAATTGAGTAGCCTGTTCCTTTACCACCTCTAAACACTTTGGTGCATAACTGGGGATAAGAAAGCACTACACAAATGCTATGATACATTATAATACGGCATCTGCTTAAAGTTCACACATCACATTCCCATCTTAACTAGATCTGCTTCTACTGTACTTAATCACTGAGGGGCTGAATTACAAACATACACTTTTGTGTATGTTTAAGATTGTTTGCTATTCACAAAGGGATTTATGAGTAGTATCTTTACGAGTGCGCAGTCTTTGCACATAAAACGATTGGTCTTTTTAGGTGTGGAGACTCCGCACTGGTAAACATAATACTTGTACATCCATTTGTGAATAGCAAACAATTGTAAACTTAACCGGAGGTGTAAATTTACCTTTGTGAATTAGGCCCTGAGTGTCATCTCAGAGGAATAATTCTGAACTATGCTAGACTGCCAGCTCTACCAAACACACGGAATCGTGAAAAACACCCTTTCTTTTAAGCTTAGGAATGCGTAATAGTAATGCAGTATTTATGAGACACATATTTATTCTAAAATCTTTAAAACAAAAAGTCATTTGAGCATAAGAGTCATTCACAAACAAATCAACTTTATTGTTGGAAGATCAGTGGGATAAACAGCCACCTTTTGCCGGAACTTGAGGCCCGATTAAGAAATATATTTTTTCACACGTGACCGACAGTTGACTGACCCTTGACTTGATCCTGAATTGTCACCTATTTATGGAAGAAAGCCCATAACCTGACCTAAGGAAGACAGCTACATATTAGTCATAGGCTATGACAAGACATTGGGCTTAACCTCTTAGCTGCTGGACCTTTTCCCCTCCAGTGCGGAGCCCTTTTTTGGCTATTTGGTGTAGTTCGCGATCAGGCCTTCATAACATTTTGTCCACATAAGCTATCCACGCCAAACTTGCGTCCTTTTTTTCCAACATCCTAGGGATTCTAGAGGTACCCAGTTTTTGTGGGTTTCCCTGGAGGAGACCAAGAAATTAGCCAAAATACAGCTAAAATTTTGTTTTTTTTACAAAAATGGGAAAAAAGGGCTGCCGAAGAAGGCTTGTGTTTTTTTCCCTGAAAATGGCACCAACAAAGAGTTTGCAGTGCTAAAATCACCATCTTCCCAGCTTTCAGGAACAGGCAGACTTGAATCAGAAAACCACATTTTTTAACACAATTATGGCATTTTACTGGGACATACTTCATTTTTACTATTTTTGGTGCATTCAGCCTCCCTCCAGTTAGTGACAGGAATAGGTGTGAAACCAATACTGGATCCTGGACAGCTAAGCATTTCTGAAAAGTAGACAAAATACTGAATTCAGCAAGGGGTCATTTGTGTAGATCCTACAAGGTTTTCCTACAGAAAATAACAGCTGAAATAAAAATATATTGAAATTGAGCCAAAAAAACAGCAATTTTTCTCCACGTTTTACTCAGTAACTTTTTCCTGCAATGTCATATTTTTTAAAGCAATATACCGTTATGTGTGCTGGACTCTTCTGGTTGCAGGGATATATAGAGCTTGTAGGTTCATCAAGATCCCTAGGTACCCAGAGCCAATAAATGAGCTGCACCTTGCAATGGGTTTTCATTTTATACCGGGTATACAGTAATTCATTTGGTGAAATATAAAGAGTAAAAAATAGGTATCAAGAAAACCTTTGTAATTCCAAAATGGGCATAAGATAAGGTACTGAGAAGCAGTGGTTATTTGCAGATCTCTGAATTCCGGGGTGCCCATACTAGCATGTGAATTACAGGCCATTTCTCAAATAGATGTCTTTTTTACACACTGTCTTACATTTGGAAGGAAAAAATGTAGAGAACGACAAGGGACAATAACAATTGATGTGCTATTCTGTGTCCCCCAAGTCTCCCGATAAAAATGGTACGTCACTTGCGTGGGTAGGCCTAATGCTCGCGACAGGAAAGGCAACATAGACACATCACATTTTTACATTGAAATCTGACACTTTTTTTTTGCAAAGTGCCTAGCTGTAGATTTTGGCCTCTAGCTCAGCCGGCACCTAGGGAAACCTACCCAACCTGCGCATTTGTAAAAACTAGACACCTAGGGGAAACTAGAAACCTAGGGGAATCCAGGATGAGCTGACCTGTGAGGCTCTCACCAGGTTCTGTTACCCAGAATCCTTTGCAAACATCAAAATTTGACCCAAAAAACACTTTTTCCTCACATTTCTGTGACAGAAAGTTCTGGAATCTGAGAGGAGCCACAAATTTCCCTCCACCCAGTGTTCCCCCAAGTCCCCCGATAAAAAAGGTACCTCACTTGTGTGGGTAGGGCTAGGGCCTGCAACAGGAAATGCCACAAAACAGAATGTGGACACATCACATTTTCCTAAAGAAAACAGAGCTGTTTTTTGCAAAGTGCCTAGCTGTGGATTTTGGCCTCTAGCTCAGTCGGCACCTAGGGAAACCTACCAAACCTGCTCATTTTTTAAAACTAGACACCTAGGGGAATCCAAGATGGGGGGCTTCTCACCAGATTCTGTGACCCAGAATCCTTTGCAAAACTCAGTATTTGGAGAAAAAAAACACTTTTTCCTCACATTTTGGTGATAGAAAGTTTTGGAATCTGAGAGGAGCCACAAATATCCTTCGACCCAGCATTCCCCCAAGTCTTCCGATAAAAATGGTACCTCACTTGTGTGGGTAGGCCTAGTGCCCACGACAGGAATAGATCACACAGCGGTCAATGTTGGTCCTTACATGAGGCAACTGTTGACCCTGGAGTGATCCATTCCTGATGCAGGCACTAGGTATAGGCACTCAAGTGGCGTAGTGTTCTTATCAGGACAGGTAAGGAATCACTGGGTGGTAGGAATTTTGTGGATCCAAGCATATTCCTGTAGCTTGTGTCACAAAAATGCAGGAAAAATAGAGGTTTTTTTCAACATTTCAGCTTTGCAGGGTATTCTGGGTAAGAAAACTTTGGGGAATCCACACAAGTCACACCTCTGTGGACTCCCCCAGATGTCTAGTTTCCAGAAATGTTTGGATTTAGTATGTTTCCCTATATGGCGGCTGAACCCAGGACCAAAAACACAGGTGCCTGCCTTTCAAAACCAGTTTGTTTTGTGACAGATACTTTTGATGTCTCCACAGTACGATTTGGGCAGTAGAATTTGGGGGTGAACTAAATTGGCGAGCTCCCAAGAGAGCACTCTCTCTCTGTGCTTGCAGCCACATTCACCTGCTCTCTGGGTTGGAATAACCCACTATTGCCCCATTGCACAGACTGTGCTTACGAAGGGACAGCAGGACTGTCCTCATCACCTCCCTCATAATTACTGGAAGAGGAGTTATCGAATGGGAGCAGGAAGCGGCCTTATAGCTGCTTCCTGCTCTGACGGGGAAAACAACAAAACAACACTAGGCGTGCTGACATCACAAAGGGGCGGTTGAGGGGTGGGGGGAGACACGGAAGATCTTCCGTGTCTCCTGGGGGTTTAAAAAGAAAATCCTGGGGTGCAACGCACCTGAGTATTTTTTAACCCCTTCTCTGGTTGTGACCTGCACCAGGGAGGTAGTGGGGGCGTCGGCCAGGGTCCGACGTCTGCACCAAAGGGGTTAAGGGTTAGGTGTAATAGGACTCATTTGACAAAAATGATATGCACAACCCAGTGCAGTGATTTTCATAACTGCCAAGTGCACGGGGGACACGTACAGCACCATGTTTTGTTTTTTAGCCAACAGTACGTTGCAGTATGAGAATTGTAGAGTGCGAACTGTGTGGAAAAATAGCCCTAAGCGGCACAGAACGCTATGCGATTTTGGAGTGTCCAGTGATAATAGATGTGACAGGGACCAAACTGGCAGCTAGTATTTCTAATAACAACCCTCATTCTGTGATCTGAATTAATACGTTGTCAGTTTTACTGTCTGATTGTTCTGTGTACACGCACTATGGAGCTTTGTATAGTATACCTCAAAACTTGTGTATATTTGCAACACTGACCATGTTTTTTTCTGATTTTGTTATGCAGAAGATGGCGTGGCTCGTTCATCCAGGTCCATGTCTCTTACAATAGGGAAGGTATGGTACTGTCAGCATCACGTGATCGCCCTATTCTGATGCATTGTAACCCGAGAGGGTGAGCGCGAGGTTGTGCATTTCACACAGTTTGCTTTAGTATCTGTTTACATATATAGACGTTTCATCAGCTTAGACAGCAGCTGTGAAATGGAGAATCCTAATGCTTGGCATGTGCACCTTCAAAGTAGTACATGCGCGTGCAAGTAAATGTCATTGGAGTATTACATGCAAGCGCATGTAAATATCATGAAAGTATTCCATGCATGTGCATGTAAATGTTATTAAAGTATCATGTGCTTGTGGAAGTGCATGTAAATGAAATTAAAGTATTCCATGCATGTGCATGTATTCGTCTGTGCAAGTGCATGTAACTGTTAATAAAGAGTTAAGTGCATTTAAACTACAATACAATACAATACATTAAAGTATTCCATGCAAGTGCAAAAAAGTAAAGTATTAAATGCATATTTATGTAAAAGTAATTAAATATTAAATGCAAGTGTATGTAAATGTAATAAAAGTATTACATGCAAGTGTATGTAAACGTTATTGTATGCAAGTGCATGTACATTTAATTCAAGTATTATATGCAAGTGCATGTAAATGTCATTGGAGTATTATATGCAACTGCAAGTTAACATCATTAAAGTATTACATGCATATTCCCGCAATAGCCAGTAAGTATTAAATGCAAGGGCATGTAAATGTAATTAAAGTATTACATGCAAGAGTATGTAAAAGTAATTGTAGCATTGTATGCAAGTGCATGTAAATGTCATTAATGCATTTCATGCATATGCACGTAAACGTCATAAAAGTGTTACATGCATGTGTATATAAACGTCATTGAAGTATTAGTTGCAAATGTATTTAAATATCATTTACTTAGTATATGCAAGTGCATGTATATGTTATTAAAGTATTACGCACGGGTGCATGTAAACGTCATTGAAGTATTATATCCAAGTTCATGTAAATGTCATTGTCATATGATGTGCGCGTTAATATCATGGAAGTATTATATGCAAATGCATGTCAATGTCATGGAAGAGAAATGGCAAGACACAAACCCAACAGTACTTTACCTGTATATGGTGAGGATTTAAGGCCAGATTTAGCTGGGGAGTTGCATTTGAAACACCTCCAGTTTCTAGAGGAAAAGAGTCTGATGAAAATGTCACCATTTGAATTTCATTCATCATAATAAAGCTTCGCCTTCTCCTCTGGATTTAACACTTTCTCGACAATTTGGGGATTCTTCATTATCATCCAACTATAAAGCAGGCTTACAAAGAGGGATCTGCTGTGTTTGTTGCACTATGAACCTAATTACCAGAGAGTCTGTTAAAAACCCTGGATCTCCCAGCCTCTCGCAATTACCAATGACAGATGTACCAGCAAGTTTAGAGAGGGGACTAAAGGGCTTATATATTTTTGGGGAATAACGGGTGACTTAGATTTACTCTGTAGATTTCCACATGTTTTTCCCTGGTATTACACCCGGACATTTCCATTTCACCTGTATTCAGGAGGTGCAGTTTCTGGGCGGAATGCTACTCATCAGCCATGTTTCTGCTTTACTTATAATTCTGATGGCTCCAGAAACTTCCATTACCCGGCCTATAACACTTAATAGCTTGCTCCTAATGCAGACATAAATCTTCTCGCACTGTACCCATAGATCACTCAGTGGCATAGTGTAGGAAGTTGGCTCTGTATGTGCTATTTCAAAGTAAGGAATAGCATGCACAGAGTCCAAGGGTTCCCCTTAGAGGTAAAATAGTGGTAAAAAGAGATAATACTAATGCTCTATTTTGTGGTAGTGTGGTCGAGCAGTAGGCTTATCCAAGGAGTAGTGTTAAGCATTTGTTGTACATACACATAGACAATAAATGAGGTACACACACTCAGAGACAAATCCAGCCAATAGGTTTTTGTATAGAAAAATATCTTTTCTTAGTTTATTTTAAGAACCACAGGTTCAAATTCTACATGTAATATCTCATTTGAAAGGTATTGCAGGTAAGTACTTTAGGAACTTCAAATCATAAAAATTGCATGTATACTTTTCAAGTTATTGACAAATAGCTGTTTTAAAAGTGGACACAGTGCAATTTTCACAGTTCCTAGGGGAGGTAAGTTTTGGTTAGTTTTACCAGGTAAGTAAGACACTTACAGGGTTCAGTTCTTGGTCCAAGGTAGCCCACCGTTGGGGGTTCAGAGCAACCCCAAAGTCACCACACCAGCAGCTCAGGGCCGGTCAGGTGTAGAGTCCAAAGTGGTGCCCAAAACACATAGGCTAGAATGGAGAGAAGGGGGTGCCCCGGTTCCGGTCTGCTTACAGGTAAGTACCCGCGTCTTCGGAGGGCAGACCAGGGGGGTTTTGTAGGGCACCGGGGGGGACACAAGCCCACACAGAAATTTCACCCTCAGCAGCGCGGGGGCGGCCGGGTGCAGTGTAGAAACAAGCGTCGGGTTTTCAATGTTAGTCTATGAGAGATCTCGGGATCTCTTCAGCGCTGCAGGCAAGGGGGGGATTCCTCGGGGAAACCTCCACTTGGGCAAGGGAGAGGGACTCCTGGGGGTCACTTCTCCAGTGAAAGTCCGGTCCTTCAGGTCCTGGGGGCTGCGGGTGCAGGGTCTCTCCCAGGCGTCGGGACTTTGGATTCAAAGAGTCGCGGTCAGGGGAAGCCTCGGGATTCCCTCTGCAGGCGGCGCTGTGGGGGCTCAGGGGGGACAGGTTTTGGTACTCACAGTATCAGAGTAGTCCTGGGGTCCCTCCTGAGGTGTCGGATCTCCACCAGCCGAGTCGGGGTCGCCGGGTGCAGTGTTGCAAGTCTCACGCTTCTTGCGGGGAGCTTGCAGGGTTCTTTCAAGGCTGCTGGAAACAAAGTTGCAGCCTTTCTTGGAGCAGGTCCGCTGTCCTCGGGAGTTTCTTGTCTTTTCGAAGCAGGGGCAGTCCTCAGAGGATGTCGAGGTCGCTGGTCCCTTTGGAAGGCGTCGCTGGAGCAGGATCTTTGGAAGGCAGGAGACAGGCCGGTGAGTTTCTGGAGCCAAGGCAGTTGTCGTCTTCTGGTCTTCCTCTGCAGGGGTTTTCAGCTAGGCAGTCCTTCTTCTTGTAGTTGCAGGAATCTCATTTTCTAGGGTTCAGGGTAGCCCTTAAATACTAAATTTAAGGGCGTGTTTAGGTCTGGGGGGTTAGTAGCCAATGGCTACTAGCCCTGAGGGTGGGTACACCCTCTTTGTGCCTCCTCCCAAGGGGAGGGGGTCACAATCCTAACCCTATTGGGGGAATCCTCCATCTGCAAGATGGAGGATTTCTAAAAGTCAGAGTCACCTCAGCTCAGGACACCTTAGGGGCTGTCCTGACTGGCCAGTGACTCCTCCTTGTTGCTTTCTTTGTTCCCTCCAGCCTTGCCGCCAAAAGTGGGGGCCGTGGCCGGAGGGGGCGGGCAACTCCACTAAGCTGGAGTGCCCTGCTGGGCTGTGACAAAGGGGTGAGCCTTTGAGGCTCACCGCCAGGTGTTACAGCTCCTGCCTGGGGGAGGTGTTAGCATCTCCACCCAGTGCAGGCTTTGTTACTGGCCTCAGAGTGACAAAGGCACTCTCCCCATGGGGCCAGCAACATGTCTCTGGTGTGGCAGGCTGCTGGAACTAGTCAGCCTACACAGACAGTCGGTTAAGTTTCAGGGGGCACCTCTAAGGTGCCCTCTGTGGTGTATTTTACAATAAAATGTACACTGGCATCAGTGTGCATTTATTGTGCTGAGAAGTTTGATACCAAACTTCCCAGTTTTCATTGTAGCCATTATGGTGCTGTGGAGTTCGTGTTTGACAGACTCCCAGACCATATACTCTTATGGCTACCCTGCACTTACAATGTCTAAGGTTTTGTTTAGACACTGTAGGGGTACCATGCTCATGCACTGGTACCCTCACCTATGGTATAGTGCACCCTGCCTTAGGGCTGTAAGGCCTGCTAGAGGGGTGTCTTACCTATACTGCATAGGCAGTGAGAGGCTGGCATGGCACCCTGAGGGGAGTGCCATGTCGACTTACTCGTTTTGTCCTCACTAGCACACACAAGCTGGCAAGCAGTGTGTCTGTGCTGAGTGAGAGGTCTCCAGGGTGGCATAAGACATTCTGCAGCCCTTAGAGACCTTCCTTGGCATCAGGGCCCTTGGTACTAGAAGTACCAGTTACAAGGGACTTATCTGGATGCCAGGGTCTGCCAATTGTGGATACAAAAGTACAGGTTAGGGAAAGAACACTGGTGCTGGGGCCTGGTTAGCAGGCCTCAGCACACTTTCAATTGTAAACATAGCATCAGCAAAGGCAAAAAGTCAGGGGGCAACCATGCCAAGGAGGCATTTCCTTACACATAGCCAGTGTGTCATGGGCCTTAGTACAAGGGAGCAAGTGGGCTTTCTGGTTGCTGTTTCAATTGGAAAATCAGCAATAATTAATATTTTCTGGACCCCTCAAGCCTCTGCACCTGCTGCACCAATAATAACCCTACTCCAGACATAGAACATTCAGATTTCAGTCTCTCTTGCAGGGTAGGTTCTGGCCCATAGACCTCTGCAAACCATAAAAAATATGTCCAATGTGGAAGTTTCAGGTCATCAATTACAAATGGTTTCTAATAGATCCATGGACTGAATATTGGTTTTCGGACATTCAGAGATTAATTTAAGCCGGTGGTTGCAGATGGGGCAGTCTGCCACCCATTTTAGAGACCAGCAGAAGGAAGAGAAAGACCCTGCTTGAACAAAATAATGAGGCATGGAGTTTCTGGTGGTTGATTCTGAGCCAAACGTTGAGTCTGCACTCATTTGTTTGTTACAAATTGAGCACTTGTTGAAAAAAGGGAAGTTCTGCTGGATAAATCAAAATACCACGGGACCAGTTGATAGTAGTATTACAATTTTTAGGATTAGAGTGATAGCAACTGTAATTTTCTTGGATGTCCAGAAATCCATAAGCCACGTCCTGGATCTAGTGAAAACCACTTATTTCTGAAACTGTGGTTATCACTAAGATGTGCAGGAAACAACAGAAATTATTTGCCTACTGTTCATATATATCAACTCCTAGTGCAAAAGATCCCAGTCCCTGACTCCAGCTTCCTTCTAAATATAGCACAGGCTGTTGTTCTACAGGAGTCACAGTTGTGCCGAGGACTTTCAGCTGGAGAGATTTATTGCTGTTTTTAAACAAACCTCAATTATTTTGTGATGATAAGACTTGAAACTTACAGTACAATTAACCCTCAAACATCTGTGATTTTCTGGTAATCTCTGAATTCTTTCTCATAGAATATGCCGCGCAGGAGAGTCAGTGTTGCAGTTGTTCCAAAGTTTACATTACTGAGCCTCCCAGGTCAATCCCCTCAGACGTCCCCCCTACAAGCTATGCCAACACTGGTAAGCAACCTTTCTTATGCTTAATGGGATAAATGAACGTAAATTACATCTGCAGCATAATCATAAATTATATTAGGTTTCTTGGAACAACATGATGATTACAATACAAAACAAATGGCGATTATAACTAAGACACATGCCTGAGGACCACCTCAGGAAATTGTCAGGGTACAGGAAGTGCGGTGTGAAAGCAATGGATATTTTAATGCAAGGACGTTAACACCATACAAGTGACCATCCACATGTAATCTTTTAACAATTTTAGTAACAACACTTTATTTTACACTTCCTGAAAACAATATCACATAAAAAGTTGCTTTATTGAAGCAGCATTCTGAAACATTAGTACAAATGAGACTGCAAGGTGTGATTCAGGATAACCAGGCTTTGGAACCGTTCTTACAGCATATATATTGTTTCTATATAGTAAATAACTAGTTTTCTAAGCAAGTCTTTGATGTGATGGACTAGTCTACCTAAGGCACGTCCAGTATGGTTCTTGTGCCTTTCTGAAAATGTGGGCACCCAGAGAATTTTAGTGCATGAAAATTCATTATAGTTTAAGAGGATAGGGTGATTACATCATGTCAGGGGAGTTAAATTAAGACAGCATCTCACGTACTATGTAGCAGGTTAGTATACAGGGAAACAACATCATCTGCTCCAGATAAAAAAGAGAGTCATGACCGGTATATTGTACGCTAAACTTGTGCTCTAATCTCTAATCATTGAAGCTCCATTTTAGGGTTTGATAAGTGTAACACATTTAAACAAAACTGTATCTCCAGACAGACAGAACCATTTAAGCCCAAAGTATAGATGGTCACCTTCATAAATATGACCCTGCTTTGTTCAGGGTAGATATGTCTTTCCCATTAGCTTCTGAGTGCAGTTTAAACCATATTTAAATATGTTTAAGTTACTTCATGATACTCCTTTACCTGTCAATCTTATTGCAAAAGAATAAGTACTGCATTCAACAAGCCTAGTCATACTGTATTGTAGCATGGGCTACAGACGATGGCTACTACTTGAGGCCCTGTAGATAATATGATGAATCATAGCAAGTCAAATGGGTGAGTGTGAGTACAAAGTATGCAGAAAATACAGAAAGAGGATTGGACGTTCTTATAGGAGTGAACCAGAGAAGGATGAGTTTGTGGGTTTTTTGGGTGGTTGTGTGTGTACTGTGTGTGCATCTTAGCTCTTGCAGTATTTTTTAAATCTTTATCTGAGTGACTTAATTATTTAACTGCATGATTCCAATTTGAATTCCACTCAACAAACACAAACCTTGCATTATGCGGACAATTACGTCCTTTGTGATTGCACTTGAGCTCTTTTGCAGAGGGATCTAGATGCCTTGCTACATTAAGCAGCCAAGAACTACTTTGAACTTAATGTGAAGCTCAGGTGAAGTCGGTAGGTAAAACTAAATACTGTAGAAATTGTCTTTGAGACCCTGATGGAATTCATGGACTATGTATATTTGGGCTTTTTATTTGATCCTACACTATCTTTGATTCCCCTCTTTAGGATTAAGAGAATATAGATAAATATTCTAATGATTTACCCTCAGAGAACTTGTGGCCATTTTGGTAGCCATGCAAAAACTCTGAAAGAGAGCATTCAGGACCAGAGTTTTACCTGTTCTTACAAAGGTACTCTCAGACTCCGGGGCTGTGGTTGTTTGCTTCTGATGTCCCGAGGCACGTCTAACTATTGCCTTCCACACTGGGCCTAGTACAGCCCTTCAGCACTTGACTCTTAGTGATAGTGATGAGGTGCGTGCAATCACAGATTTGTCAGTATGAGGGTGCTTAAAGCTCAGAACTCAACAATCATCCAGCAGTGCAATAATGGATTGGCCAATCCAGTGCTTGTATTTGTTAAAAGAAAGTGCTTTAATACACACATCAAAAACCCAATGCCAAAAACTACAGGCCATAGGTATGCGTTAATGCACAAGGCAACAGCATTTGGGGCTGGTATTCCCACCTTCTTTTATTCTCTCCCTTCTCCAAAGTTCAAGTTTTGTTTTGGGAAGGTATCAGGTTGTAACTCTTCTTTTGAGTTTATGCACTCATTTACTCTTATCTGTCTTAATTGTCCTTATCTCACTACTATGAAGTTTTGCCTGCTCTTTGCTCACGGCAGGGACCCACAAAATGAATCTCTCTCTCTCTCTGACCCTTTCTCTCTCTCGCTCTCTCTCTCTTTCTTTCTTTTCCTGGGAGGATACGTGCTGGCTTTGAGTGCTCCGTCACTCAGGTCAAGTCCACATGGAGGCCACCGCTCAAAGTCTGTGCTAGTGTGCATAATCTGGAGTCATCAAAGGTGTCCTGTCTGGTCTCAACCTTGCTTCTTGGCTTAGGGTCAGTGGAGAATGTGGAAGGCAAGGTCAAGTGTCACAGGCCCGACTTGAGGCACTCCTCTTTCAGCCAAATGACACACCACAGCTTACGATATTTTCTTGGTGGCACAGGTGCAGGTCAATGTTACATTGGGCCAGTTCACTTATGCACAGCTTCACCCAGTCACTCACTGAACAATCTGCTCAGGCTCAACTTCATTATGTTGCAGCAGTGTCAACTGTCTGTTGGAATAGGCTGCACTTTGGTCCGTGGAGCACATATATCGCTACCTTCCTTCCTAGATGAAGTGACGGTCAGCTGCCTCTGGCTCCCCTTAGGTTATTACATCTCCTGCAGGTTTGGCATACTATTTTCCTCTCTCAGCAGGAAGGTAGGCCTCCATGCACTTGAGAAGAGGGGGACAGTTTTGTAATTCCAGGTCAAAGTCCAGGTGAAGTCCCCTCACATCTGAGGAACTGAATATCAGGCAGACATGAATTATGATTGTAGAGCAGTCCTCTGAATACTCAGCAGAGCACTCCCCTCTTTGGTCAAAGAGAAATTGGGTCAGTGGCTCTCACTTTTACACAGTCACAGCAGACAGGAAAGGTTGATTCTTTGTCAGTACTAATAGAAACAGTTTGCATTGGTTCAACTTTCCTCTTACCTCTCCATGCTTTTCTCCAGGTTTGAAACTCCCACAGTAGGGTCACAAAGAGGTGTGAGCTTTCTTTACTTGGCTATCAACAGTCACACTGAGCATTTTTCAGAAAAGGGACAAAGCTTGGCCTCACTTTGAGGACCATGCACACTCTGAACTTCAGAAACTGTAGCCCCACACGTCATATTCACCAGTGCTCAGAAAGACTGCTTGGCAAATTCTTCTCGCAAAAGGACCTAATAGAATTTCTAAAGGAACCCTGAGTCCTCTTTTCCCATTTCAGTGATTAGGTCTCCTCCCTCCATCTTCAGGAATGTGGTAAATACACTTCCAATTCTGGGAAAACACCTGTACCTCCATCCTATGCACTTGAACAGGCCAGGGCTTTCCAAAATGAAAACCACAGGCCTCGATTACTCTGATGCACTCATACACACACAATGTATGTGACACGCAGGTGACACATGCATAACATACACTTGGAATGTTACAGCTAAGATCCAGGTAATTGCATTGTCACAGAACTTTACTTGAGTGGGTCAATAGTCCTTCACTCCAGTGACAGACAAAAATGTCTGGACACAACTAATAATTAAAAAAAACACGGTATGCTGCAACCACTACTCTACATGCTAAACCTGTGACAGGGGTAGTACAGTGTCAGTCAAATGAGGGCAAGCTTGGTTTATCTGCTTATTATACAAATGTGGAACTCAGAAGTTCTTTACAGATTATATTTCACTGTGCTGTGGTCTTTGAATCTCAAAGTAAATGAATGAATGAATACAAAATGTTTTAAAAGTTTTAAGAATATTTTACTTAATCTCTGATCAATTTAACAGAATGAGAAATTACATTGCTGATATATTTATATTTTGTATTCAATGTGACTAAGATTTGATGTAATAATTAATCAAATATGGGTTTGATCAATCTGAGAATAAACTAAAATAAAAAAAGGTTTAGCTGAACTCCAGGGGCTGTATTACAGAAAGTGCCCCGGGGGTGCAACTGACATTTGCGCCTGCTTTGTGCACCCCTGGGGCACTATGGTGTCACAGTGGGGGCCATAGATGCTTGTGCAGCCTCTTCTGTAATAATGATAATTCTGGTGCATGTGAAGTTTCAGCGCTATCTCAAGGGTGTGTTCGCTCATTTGCATGGGGGTATGGCCCCATGCAAACGAGGGAATCACCTTGCCTCTGCTCAGTATTATGGACTTGACACAGAGGCAAACACGCCTTTAGGAGGCGTACTGAAAGTGCACCACAAAAAGGTGGCACACTTTCAGTGCGCCTCCTAAAGGCAGCCCTTTGGAGGAGAGAAAAGGGCTTCCATGGACCCCCCAGCCATCCCCTTTCAGGTGGGTGCAGTCACTCACTGCACCTGCCTGCAAAGGGATCTCTAATCCCTCGTGAACCTGCAGGTGGGTGCCGCCTGCACTGTGAAACACGTAGCAGCGTTGAAACAGACACTCTGGCGGTAGCCGCCCGCCTGGCGGGAACCGCCGAATGACCGTACCGCGGTCAAAAGACCGCGGCGGTCATTCTGGCTTTCCTGCTGGGCCGGCGGGCGACCGCCAAAAGGCCGCCCGCCGGCCCAGCGGGAAAGACCCAGCAACGATGAAGCCGGCTCCGAATGGAGCCGGCGGAGTTGCTGGGGTGCGACGGGTGCAGTGGCACCCGTCGCGATTTTCAGTGTCTGCAAAGCAGACACTGAAAATCATTATGGGGCCCTGTTAGGGGCCCCTGCACTGCCCATGCCAGTGGCATGGGCAGTGCAGTGGCCCCCAGGGGCCCCACGACACCCGTTCCCGCCATCCTGTTCCTGGCGGTAAAAACCGCCAGGAACGGGATGGCGAGAAGGGGGTCGGAATGCCCATGGAGGATTCCCTGGGCCAGGGGAAAACCAGCGGGAAACCGCCGGTTCCCCTTTTCTGACCGCGGCTTTACCGCCGCGGTCAGAATGGCCCAGGAAGCAACGCCAGCCTGTTGGCGGTGCTTCCGCGGTCCCCGGCCCTGGCTGTCATGGACCGCCAGGGTCGGAATGACCCCCTCTGTATTTCACTTGAATGTGCTATATCCAGGGCATTGCTTGTTGGCGGCTTCCCTGAGGGCAGCGAATTCACCATATTATGGCACACTTTCCCTGTTAATACCCAGCACACCTGTTTCAAGATGCGCAATGGCGCAAACTGGGAAAGTGCACCCTCTTGCAAAACAGGCCTAAGTAGCAAAGACTTTACCACTGGCAGTAACTCAACCTAGACATTGCCTGTTAGCTCTTGGTAACCTTATATCAAGAAGCATATCCTCAAACAACATAACAGCTCTGTAAGACATATGTTTTAAATAAAATGGTTAGTGTTAAACAGTCTTTTTAAGAGAAACACCTGAAGTTAGAATTTTGTTGTATCCAACATTCCCAGAGCAATACTGATTTCAGAAAGATCACTAGTGTGTACAAAATCAGGTTTAGATATAAACAGGATTATCAAGGTAGTTTTTCCAACGATCTCAGTGTATTAATCAGATAAGGTCAGACAAGTGGGCAAATGTCCCACCTCCTTAAGAAGGTGTTTCATCTCCTTTACGATAACCTGATTAGTGAGTATGCATCAGTGTATAAGGGGAAAGATTTCTATTGTACATCTTTTAGCTCCACCTGCCTGTGAGGGTTGCACACCAATAAATGGCAATAAACTGCTAAGAGTGAAAAGCAAACTCCATTGAATAGGGCTTCCTGGATAAAGGGAGGACAACTCAAAGAAAACTGTCACCCTTTCAGGGTCAGGTTCGTGTTCAGTGGATGTGTTGAAAGGATTTTACACACAAGATTGTTTGACTTTCTTTTGTGTACTGTTAAAACAACTTAAATGGCCATTCCTTGAATTCCATCTAGACCTTTGTACAGGATTTATGAATTTCATCCCAAATATTAGACCTCTTAAATTGTCAGAAATTAGGATTTCGCTATTATTGCAGTTTACACTCTGGTGTCTCCTAGGTACAGCTTCTTTATTCTGGCGTGACTTTATATGGAAACCTGATTTTAGAAGTCATCTAAAAAAGGATAATTCTTAACTTAACATGGAAAACTCAGTATATCTGGACCTATTTACTTTTAAACATCATAGGTTTTGAATCAAAAATAGGCATAAGGTGGGTGTATTCTATTCATTCAATCAACAGATGCCTCTTTCATTGGATAACTACCAGCATCATACATTCCAAGGACTAAAGACATATCCACATGCACCCATGAATGCAGGGGTAAAGGCAAGACAAAGTGAACTGACAGAGCCGTTGAATAACGTTTCATTTTTGTCAATATTCATATCTAAAGAGTTGCTGTTTGTCAGATATCGTATATGTTCATATTATTCTTAACTTTCCTAAAATACCCTTTTGACTCTATTTTATTGAGTAGGCTGAATCACCCAATGGAAGGACCAGTCTGTCACCATCACCCGTTTTAACACCATTGTTGGAAAAGTAAGTTAAAGAAATATACATTTGCCAAACAATATCAAGAAATGTAAATGCATCTACAGGTATCTGTCCAGTGTGATCCAGCATTGCTAAATGCTGAGTGTCAAATCTGTGGTGTCTGGTGTTAGTCACAGTGATAAAGAGTCTTGTGTTAGGTGATTCCATCATCCAGAAATAATAAGGACCTCATAGGTAGCACTGCTATAAATTAGTGGTGCTCCTGTGTATGAAACGTTCCTCGACCCCTACTGAATGGTGGGGGAACTGCAGGATTTCTGGCAGAGGAGCGTAAGCTGGCAGTTCCATTGGAAATCCTTGTTGTAAAAACTCATCCTCCCTGGGGCCTCCAGGTCGCAGAGACCAGCATGCTCCCCTATACAGAGCCTCAGGGCCATCACTCATTTTCCTAGCCTGGGGCTCACGCACAGGGAGAAATGTTACAATGGCTCGCAGGTACAGGGAAAAAAACATGACAGTTAGGGCCTTTGCTTTTTATTGTTAATGAAACAAACTCCCACTTTGGGAGTTTGTTTTGCTAAAATAAGGCATTCAAACCGAAGGCAAGAAAAATATGGCAGTGGCGCAGAACACTGCACTGCCCCTGTGCCTCTGCTGCAGTCTGAAATGAACAGAAGACAGCGGGCCCTTAAGGGATCTCATAGTATGGCAACTGATTCTCTTCAGGACAATGGAGGCCAGGGCCCCTGTGAAGCTAGCGGACTGGTGTACCGTCTACCAGTGTTTAAATGACCCACCCCAGGCACAAGCGGCAGCAGTAGCAGCTCCAAATTGAAATATAATAATGATAATAAACAGTGTTTATTATTTTTTGTATTTTTCAAGAGGTGGGGCAATGGGGGATGACGAGCACGGAGGGGAGGTGACGTGCACTCCCCTCAGTGCGCATGTGTGTTTGGTCAGCCGTTTCAGGTCGGCCAAACACACATACGCACTGAGCTCTGTCCAAGCCGGCACTGTGTTGCCGAGGTGGAGAGTGCAGACACAGGCTCCCAGTCATGCTGCCATAAGAGCAGCGTTAGGATTGGCCACAGGGCAGACTGGGAGCCTGTGCCTGCAGCAAGTGGAGACAGAGGAGCTGCACGGCGGTGGCGAGTCAGGTTACATTTTAAAAAAAATGTATTTGTGAAGTTATCTTTGTTTTGTTCCCCCACCCCACTGCTTTGACCCGAAAGGAGCCGCCCCTGCCCCCAGGTACCTTGAAAATCTTAAGATTTTTGGAGACAGTGCTACAGCTATTGGAGAATGGCCCGGTAGAATTTCCTGTGATTTGGCGGAGGGATTTCACTGGATTTAGTACTCCAATTATCAAAGGATTTCCATTTACTCAAAATCGATCCTAATCATCTGTTGCATTCAGAATTTGGAACGTGTTTACTCTTGACACTCTTCCACTGATAATCCACTGCTAATATTTATAAATATCTAAAAGGACACTGTGGGGGTCATTACTACCTTGGCGGGCGGCTACTGCCGCCCGCCAGGCGGTAACCGCCGTGCGGCCGCCATTGCGGCCGCACTCACGCGGCCCCCATTATGACATTCCCGCTAGGCCGGCGGGGGCAAACCAAGTTTGCGCCCGCCGGCCCAGTGGGAATGAGGCCGCAACATAGGAGCCGGCTCCTAATGGAGCCGGCGGTGTTGCGGCAGTGCGGCGGGTGCAGTTGCTCCTGTCGCGCTTTTCACTGTCTGCTATGCAGACAGTGATAAGCGGCCCAGGGCCCTGTTAGGGGGCCCCTGCACTGCCCATGCCAGGCCCAGGGGCCCCAGGACACCCCTTACCGCCAGCCTCTTCCTGGCGGTGCAAACCACCAGAAACAGGCTGGCGGTAGGGGGGTCGTAATCCCCAGGGCAGCGCTGCAAGCAGCGCTACCCTGGTGGATTATATCCGCCGGGGCCATTGTGGCGGTAAACCGCAAGCCCCGGCGGTGCGACCGCGGCGCTACCGCCGCTGTCAAAATACGCCGGGAGGCACTGCCAGCCTGTTGGCGGTGCTCCCGTCGTTTTGGCCCCGCGGTTAAAATACCGCCAGGGTCATAATGACCACCTGTATGTCTTTGTTTTTTTTTCCTATGTGTTGTTTTTTTCCCTTAGTATCCCTGTGATGCCTAAGGGATATACTTTCAGTACACAAATATGTGAAACAGTATTAGAAAAAAAGAGCGTGATAGGAAGAGTCAAGATAAAACAAGCATTTACAATGCATCGGGTCTCGCGTTTGCTCATGTTAGAGCTGATCGCGTTGTAAACTCCTAACCCGACTTTTCACCTATCGGGCAAAAGGTCATTTATGTACATAGCCCGAATAAGTGAAATCAAGTACGTAAAGCGCTCGACTTCTGCCAAGCGAGATCGGGCTCGTAAATGAGAGAAAAAAAAGTCCACGAGCCCGATGGAAAACAGCGAGCCTCGCATGTTTTCTGTACTTGGTCGCTGCACTGGAGGAGGGCTAGCCACCGGAAAAGGCATGCCATATGCGTGCCTTCGACTAATGAAAGCAAGCAGATTTTATTAGGGAAGCCCACAAACCAATAAAAAACACTGATGTGAAGTTGACAGGGCTCCGAGCCCTTTTATAAATACAATAGAGACTCCCTGCGAAACGCATGCACGAGCGCATGCAACGCAGGCTCGACCCTAAAAAGAAGAAAGTTTGCTTTCGAGAAAGAAGAAATAAAACTGAATTAAGCACCACACGACATACTTTCTTTACTTATGGAGCAGTGTGGCAGCACATCACTGGTGCGTTAAAACAGAAATTGAAATTACTGTGATGATAAACACACTGCAGTCTTTATTTTAATACGGCTGTCTTCTAGGATGATCAAAAGTACAATTTAGCATGTTGTCATGTGTTGTCAAGCAATCATAAGGATAGGAGGGCAGGGTGCATGGTATTAGATAATAGAGCAAATAAATCCCTGAGGACTAATATTTGCCTCATTACTGAGTGAAAACTTCCAAATCACTTAACTCAGATCCACTGTTTATATTTTCTTTCAAGATGTTGTGATGATGTGTTTCCCCCGGAGATTCAATATGGACACATAATTACAAACTGTCCAAAAAGATTAACATTCATTTCTTTCATGGGGCCACCTCTTGTTCAATAGACCAGATGCTCTTTTGAAAGAAACACCTGTATTTTGCATGCGTTTTAGTGGGCCATCTTGTTCTCTGCCTTAGATTGTACTCGTAGCCAACTACGCTGTCGCCATAATTAGCAGCTAATATACTTTTTTTTATAGTTTGAGGCATCGGGTGGTTGAATACAAGAGACACATTCACCGGCATATTTTTGCATTTCTTCTTTTTTTAGTAGAAGTGTTCATGAATTACAGATGTTTATTACTTTGTTTATTTCAATAGTAATCGTTTGTGGTGTAACATGTCATGACGTCACTAGTGTATTGTTTTCGGCCTTCATTAATTTCCTAATTGTTGCCTTTATTTTCACTTTTTATATAATTAAGCAGTGGCGGTTTCTGCACGAGGGCGTCGGGGCTCCGCCCTCGTAACCGTAACAAAAAAAAGAAAAGTGAAAGAAACTCCCCTAACTCCCTCCCTAAAACAAATGCACACACCTCTTTCTTGCTTGGGGCTGGGGCCTGGCTCGGGGCTACTGTGTCACGTGACATGAGACTGGCAGCATCAGGCCAGGCCCTCCCCTGACTGAGTCTATGTTTGCCGGGCTGACAAGCTCACAGCCAGAGGCCTGTGAGGTCATCAGCTCGGCAAAGACATAGCTCAGAGGACCAGTCTCCACCCCCTAATGACGTGTGAATAAAGTTAGCCCCGGGCGCTTCAGGTTGAAGCCCTGTAGCGCTAGGGGCTTCACGTCAGTCAGGATAGTGGAGGATGGTCACCCCACCCTTTCCCAATTCGTCACAGAGGGTGGGTCTAGCCCTGTGACAAGTTGGGAAATGGTGGGCGGGGCTGCAGGCAGCAAGCTCAAAATCGTGTCTGCGTAGTTTGCTAACAGCGCACAAACACGAGGTGTTTGCTTCCCACGCTGCGGATGGGAGTCAGTCTCGGTCGGGCAGTAGACTCCACTGAAATCTAAGGTAGAAGGTAATACCAGCTTACTCATTTTTCTGTCCCGATAAAAAACGTTGCTTTAGAGCAAAACCAGTTTGAATTATTCATTGTTATGCGAGTAGTAAAAATGGAACAAAATGTACGTTTTTCATTTTTGCAAAAACTCGTGTGAATTGTTTTACGTGAAATCTAAGATGTCGTGCCCGGCATTTCCAGATGGACATCAGTGCAATTCTTGGTGTATCGGGGACAAAACGACAGACAGGAATAATTCCCACCTATTGACAGCCGAATACGCATTTAAGTATGTGCCCTCTGATGTGTACATTTATTCTCAGTCAATAAAAAAAATACTAAAACTGGTGCATAATTCGAAAAGTTACTATTATCGCAAGCTTTGGTCAGGAGGAGGTTCTATGCAGCCTGACAGTAATAAGAGACATTTTCTGTCCAATAATGCAAAATATTCTTCATTTGGCAGGACAGTGTTTATGCTTGATTTATTTCGAAAATACACAGGAAAAAAGCATTTGGGGAAGGAAACCTGCTTTGATTTAAGACTTTTCCTGCAGCTACAAACCTTGCTGAATCAGATCAATTGTAGTTTTTGTAAAAAAACACGACCTTTTAAGATTTGTACCGTGATCTTCTAGAAGTGCCCCCCGCAGAGATCTGGCGGGGGCTCTGGGAAGAAACGGCTGCCAGGTCCAGAAGCAGGTCAACAGTGCCTGCCCGTCAGCCGAGTGCTGCTTATTGATTGCTTAGTAAAATCAAAAATATATTTAAAAACTTCCTGGGTTTTTATACGTAATTGTAAAATAAAATAGAGGCACACGCAACAAACTGAAAAGAGGCCACGTTACACCACAACAGAGGATTACTGATTCAGTCACCCGGTGTTGACGTAGAAACTGACCTCAGGGGAAGGTCTCGCGCTTTCACTGTCCACCCCCAGGTTAGGATCCTTGACAGACATTCACTGACCCTGCACGTAGCACACACCACAAATGGACAAAACACCTTGCACAAGAATTAAAGGTGCAAGTTTAACCAAGGGCGGACGCTTCCTGGGTTATCGACCTCAGACGGATTAAATGCGAAGTCGGCCACTGCAGCATTTTAACTTGTCCGTGCGCTTCCATGCAGGAGTCCAGGCGCAGGTCTGTGCCCCGATATAAAGCACTTCCTTTCTGTTGATAGACATTGTTAAAGCCGTGTATACACAGATATTACTAGACAGCAAGGGATACCTTCATAGGTGTGAAGAAAGACCGGTGCACCTGCGGACAGGTATGTTGACTAAATGATTGGTTTCATGTGAAGGGTGCAGAATGACTCAATGATTAAACGTCGTAATGGGGCAGATTGACCTACACTGAGAGAAAATGTGAAAACAAGATGAGATCCTGAGAAATAGATTATTAGATAGACTGAAAGAAGATGGCTACTGCGTCCGAGTGATGTGGGATTGATAGACAGACAGACAGGAAAACATACGGATAGATAGATAGATAGATAGATAGATAGATAGATAGATAGATAGATAGATAGATAGATAGATAGATAGATAACTTGATAGATTGATTTCCAATAACAGATAGACAGACAGACAGACAGACAGACACATAGATAGATCGATAAATAGATTTGCAATAATAGATAGATAGATAGATAGATAGTTAGATAGAGAATTGCAATAAAAGACAGATAGATAGATAGATAGATACCTTGACAGATAGCTAAATAGATAGATAGATATATTTGCAATAATAGATAGACAGATAGATAAATAGATAGTTTGATTACGTAATCAAAGTTTGATTACGTGTGTACTGCCCATCCCCCTCGACGCCAAGCCCAGCCCCACTACTCACAAACCTCACCAGCCGCCACTGTAATTAAGGAAACAATCTAATTATACATTTTAGAAATTGGACCTTCTCTACTTGCTTGAAACTCACTAATTTTGTTTCTAACTTGACAGAGACCGTGAGCCCGATGTTCCTGTTGTTGTGCAGCCCCGGGTGTCTCCTGAGGAGATCAATGCTGAGCTGAAGGCAAAAATAGAGGAGGAAGCGTACAAGAAAGGGTGAGCATATGCAAGGCGAACTGACATTTTGCCTTCATAAACGGATTCTTTTTTTAGGAATGGTCTTATAAATGCAAAAACACAATTCTATTTTGAGGTGATGAGAAACAGCACCTGAGAGCTATTTATGGGCCTACCATATTCCAAGACCTTATTATCACTGTGCAATTTATTTTAATTTCTGTGAGGTTGATAACATTACCCTTCTCCAATATGTTTTTTTGTCTTATTAAGCTCTTGTTGGACTTGGCCTTTTTTGCAGGGTCAGCTCCAAATTTTTGCCTTCCTCCTCCTGCTTTCAGGACCCGTTTTTGTTGGCTTTTAGTACTCTGCACACGTTACCACTGTTAACCAGTGCTACAGTGCTTGGGTCTCTCCTTTAAACATGGTAAAACTGACTTACATTCAATTGGCACATTTCACTTACTTGTAAGTCCCTAGTAAAGTGGTACTGCAGTGCCCAGGGCCTGCATATTCAATGCTTCTAGTAAGCCTGCAGCACTAATTGTGCCACTGACTCAAGTATCCCTTTAAACATGTCTCTGGCCTGCCATTGCAGCCTCTGTACAGTACTGGCCTTAGGTTATTTCGTGCTCTGGGCAGATTATACTGTACGGGCCACCATGACACAAGTCAAGTTGTTTTTCATTGCTAATCATTTTATTTTAGTAGATTGTTTATAAGCACAAAAAAAGTCAAATGTAACTATACAAGTGCAGCTAAAATAGAATAATATGTAATACTACTTCTTCACAAAAAGGGAACTTTTCTTGCTTTTTGTCCTACTGGGTAAATCCTACACCACATTTGACAGCTTGAGCTCCTAATCTAAGGCAGAAAACAGCTGACCACTTGCAGCCTGCACTTTAAAATGAGCGACACCCCTGGCTACAACTTAAATCAACAAGATCTGCGCCATCCCTGACGCACGTTAACACAAGTTTCTTGAACTTCTCACAATGCAGATAGTGGGGAAATGTAATTAATGGATACGAATGAATTGAAAAATGCACTCATATATCGTTCTGTCCCTTGGCAGGGCGCCATACACAATGTGCCATGCACACAGGTGCTTTTTACTTCAATGACGTTACGTGCAGTGAATGTTCCAACAGTAATCCACAGCGGCACCGTACAGTTACGTTACTTGCTACTGTTCTTTGACCTTGGAGCTAGCAGGGCATAGCCAGTGTTTACAGAAACCATGAAAATCCTCCTGCTTTCTGTGGGACCTGTCAGTTTACAGGGCTTCTGAGGAGCACACACTCCTTTCTGCCTCCTTACCCCATTATTCCTTTGTTGCCTCCATAGCTGACTGCGCCCAGCTCTCCAGCTGAGAGCGCTGGCCGACGAGAACACCGGTGCAGAGTGAAATGCACTCCGACGTCGTTACATTTCTGTGAAATTTTCCGAGACATTTTCAGATCGCCTTAAGTTGCGGGCCCTGTGAGACCTCACAGTTCGCACATCCCTAAAGCTGACACTGCTGTGTGTGTATTTTAAATTGCCATTTTGACCTGACAAACTAAACTTTTTGCCAGGCCTTAACCTTCCTTTTTAATATATATAGGGCACCCCCAGGGTAGACCCTAAGGAGCCCATAGTGCAAGGTGCAGCGTATTTAGAAACTTGAAAATATAATTTTACATTTTACATGTCCTGGTAGTGAAAAGCTCTCAAAGTCATTTTTCACTACTGCAAGGCCTGTCTCTCCTATACAATAGCTTTGGGTTACCTTATTATATTTAATAAGTGAATGCTTTTAATTGGTAGCAGGTAGGAATGTCAAGTTTGGAGTCTAAAGAACTGTGATTTAAATCCTTCTTTTATTCTAAAGTTGGATTTTAATTTGCAGTTTTGGAAATCTCACTTTCAGGAATTGTCATTTTCTTGTCCCAACCATTTAGAGACTGCTGCCTGTATCCTGGGTCACACAACTAGGTGTAGCTGGCAATTGGACTTTGTATATTGCTCCCAGACGTGATACAAAGGGAAGATAGGTGACAGAAATTGTGGTTGCTGTTTAAGAAGGGTTTCACCCCCGACTCATAACCCAGTTTCTCACAGCTCTTTTCAGTTTACCAATGATTCCTGGTTTCTGTGATCTGGTTGCAAGTGGACACCACAATGCTGTTCAATGTACAGTTTCATTTCTTCTTCCATTCCATTCTTTCATTCCATCCATATGCTAGAATAAAATATTCACTTTAAAGTGCTTCACAGCTCTTTGGAGTTAAGTTTGCAGTATATCACGTACCTATTACGTGAATCTGTGCCATGTTGGTTAAAGAATTCATCACCATTACAGAGGCACATTTGTGCCTCTTTAGTAGAAGTTCACCCAGCACTCTGTTGAAATACCCATTTGTGTATCATTATGGGTGTGGTGCATACTGCATCTGTGGAGTAGAGGGGTGTCCTACCATTCATGGATCCTTAAACCCTTCAGGGGACCCCATTCTGCCCAAAGCACCAATGAATACCTGTGAGATATGGGAAACCGAAAGGCCCCTCATCTCATTCTGAGGGGCGTGGGGGCATCATGTTGAGTTATGCTACTGTGCATCATAAATAACTGTGATGTCTCTTGAATGATTTTATCCAAAAAGTTCATAGTTGAGGCTTTGATTCCACCATGTTTTCAAAAGGGGCAGAGGTGGCTTATTATCATGGGTGTTAACCCTGACAGCATTAGGATGGTATTCCCTCAAACTTTTTGCCTGTCTTGCCTCACTTTTTCTGATATGTTTTTGTTGGTTTTAGGACTCTGGGCACTTTACTACTGCTACCCTGTGCTAAAGTGCATGTGCTAACTCCCCCAGAACATGGTACATTGGTGCATCCACAATTGACTTATTTAAATAACTTATAAGCCTCTAGTAAAGTGCATTGAAAGTGCCCAGGGCCAGTAAATTAAATGCTACTAGTGGGCCTGAAGAACTGATTGTGCCACTCACCTATGTAGCGCTTTAACCATGTCTCAGGCCTGCCACTGCAGGGCCTGTATGTGCAGTTTAACTGCCATAGTGATTGGGCATTTAAAACCCCTTGCTAAGCCTTAAAATCCCCTTTTATTGCACATAAGACACCCCTAAGGTGTGCCCTAAGTAGCCCATAGGGCAGGGTACTATGTAAGTAAAAGGCAGGACCTATGCTTTTTGGCTGTACATGTCTTGGTAGTGAAAAACTCCCAAATTCTATTTTCACCACTGTGAGGTCCACCCTTCTCATAGGATAACACTGGGGATTCCTTAAAACAGATACCTTTGGACTTGTAATTATAAATCCTCCTTATGGTAAAATTAGATTTTCCTACTTTAAAAATGCCACTTTTAGAAAGTTGTCATTTTTCTGCCCCTAAGCCCTGTGTGCCTGCTGCCTGCCTCCAATACACTTCGGGGTTGGGTGACAGCTGGGCTTTGTGCATTTCTTCTAGACAGTCACACACAAAGGGAGCTGAAGTGTGCCTGATGAGCTGTGAGGGTGCGCATCAGGGCAATCCTATGCACCATAAGAATCCACACAAAAGGGCAGGTGTAGGTTCCAAAGCCCTGTCCCATCTTCTGATAGGGCTTGGATTCCAGCACTGCCAGAAGCTGTGAGAATGCCTGTGACAGAACTTCTTGGTGCATAACAGTAAACAGCAGAGACCCAGGAATCCCCAAGACTAGAGTCAGATGGTACATCTACTTAACGGGGACCCAGAGTTCATTGAAAGTGAAGTCCGTATAAGTGCTAATTGCGGGTCAGAGACAAAATAGTTCCATGTGGTCTACATAACAATCCCTTGTTTAATACATAATACCAAAGACCACATTTTCTAAGTGCTGTAATGACAGGTGTTATTAGTGAATCAATAATGGTAGTTACTTTACCTATCTGCAGCAGGATGTAAGGCTGATCAGTCTTGCCAAGATATGAACTTGTGACCTGTAGATCACTGCATGTTTTAGCAGTGACTGGTCATCTCACTGAGTCACTCATCAGCTACAGTGTGCATGTAGGGACAGGACAAAAATAAGCATGTGTTTGTTTTTGGATCCAGCTTGAACATAAGGCTGGATGGAAGTTTCTGATCCTTAAGGCAGTCTTTTTATGCAATCGAGCATCAGTGGTGTCATGGACCCCAATACAAGCAAAGAAACACCCCATTTGCTTTCCAGTCAGGCACTGAAAATGACCCCAATTCTAGTGCAAATCTCCTCCTACATCCCTGGACATTAGTTTACAAGTGATAACTGCACTGCCCGTCTATATTTTAGTCAGGATGCTGCATTTATTGGGTGACAGGCACAGGCCTCTCAATGATCAACTGGTAATATGAGAGACATCACCATTAATCACAAGTGTAAATGTGAGGTTTACAATGGTTTCTCTGTTATTTCTATGCTTTCATCTCAGTTTTAAGCTGCAGCAATTGTTTTAATAAATGCATATAGCTACCACACACTACACATGCACACCACACCAACAACCCCATTATTGTGCTATCTTCAAACAGACTGAGAAAAGTATGAAATGGGTATAGGGGTGTCAGTTCCTATTTCACCTTAGAGGTTAGGGGGCGGCGGGCTGGTAAAAGCTGGTGACTGCTCCAGCTGGTCTACAGGCCACAGGAAAAATAGGAAGGGAGCTGATCTCCATCCCTCAGGAGAGAAGACTCTCAGGATATGAGGAAGATTTACTCCGAACTCTTAGTGGAAATGTAGATATAGCGAAGAAGATCACATAAATGCATAATGGAGTTCCACTCTTCAGGACATTTTGAGGGACTTTCTGGAAGATAAGGAGGACGACAGGGAGATATCCCTCCCATCATGATGTAAGCCGGGCCTGGCGCAAGGAAATAACAAAAGAAGAAAGCAGTCGCTGGGCCCATGGACCTGAAATGGCTGCTGCCTCAAGCTTCCTGGAACAGAGCCTCATATTTTACTTTCTGGCAGATCTGATGTATTCAATGATGCAGAAGAGAGGCTTCAGTTTTCTGCTCTTTTGCATTCACATTACTCTTGTACTTAGCCTGCAATTATGGCTTGCTCTCTAGGCCTGACTTCAGCACAGAATGAAAAGCGATAGCACGTGATTCAGCTTGGCTACCTCCTGGGCTTCTAAACCTTCATAGAAACTTAATGCACAAGCCATGTCAGCCTTGACCCATTAAACCCTTGCAGTGCTCCCACAACTGGGCTAAGGTGGCGAACAGCAGTCAATCAGTTAGTTTTGCTCATAAATTGCAAGTGGTAAACAAAGACAATAACTTTATCACAGCACCAGAAGCTTGGGACATGATCATCCTTTGAAATGTAGGAGCGATGGGCATTGGCATACTTTGCTCATGCCTTAAAACATGTAAGGCACTGAGGTGTGGGAGGTGAGTGTAGGAGTGAGTATGAGTGAGGTAGTGTAAGTGAGAACAAGTGAGTTAGAATTAATTATTGAGGGAGAGTGGGAGAAAGGATATGTGAACTAGTGAGTACGTCTTTGAATATCTTTGTGAGTTTGTGAGTGAGATCAGTGAGTGAGGGTGAGAGTATAAGAGTGAAAATTTGTGTGAGGGTGGATGCATAAGGGTCAGCATGTGTGATTATGTTTGTGACTGTTTCTTCATGAATGAGATTCCTGGAACTTAATGAGGTTTAGTGAAAGTGAATTAGAATCAGTGAGATTGAGAAATATTGAGTGCATCTATGAGTGTGTCTGAGTGACAGCAAGTATGAGGGTGTATCAGAATGAGTGAAAGTGAGAATGTGTGAGAAAGACTAAATGAGAGAGGGAAGGAAAGTGTGTGAGGGGTTTCTAAGGCTTTCAGATTGAGTGAGATAGTGAGAGAGAATTAGCATAAGTGAGTGAGTGGAGTTATAGAGAGGAAGTGTGAAAGCGTGAGAGTGAGTGCGTGAGTGTGAGTGAGAATCAATAAGTGAGATTGAGACGGAGTGTGAAAGACAGTAAAATCCTTTGAGTGTGTGTGTTATGCTTTTGAATCTGCCACTGGCCATTGCATACTCAAGGTAATTCTTGGCTTATGGAGGGACACAAGCCCCCATACTGGCACTGACCTGTTTTCTTGTAACGAAGTAGACCCATGGCAAAATGCAGGCACGCAAGCCAAACTTCTGTTACCAACATATTGGATGCAATTCTTGGAATGAAGGATTTACCTTTCTCAAAACCTGACACTGGCACACTGAATGTATTTGTTATCATATGAGGGAACCCCATAGCCAAATTTGAATAAAATGGGTCAACTACTGGAAAGCGTTAGAGCGTTAGACTTCAATGACACCCTATCAAAGTACCTGAATATTCTCTTAGTGCCTTTTCGGAGCCTATGGTGGTTTAGCACATTCTCATTAAAACTGTGGGTTTAAAATGCAGTATTTGAAGCCATTTTTAAAACATTCTCAGGGGAGAATCCCCTAAGCTCTCTGTAAACAATTTGGGTACACTTGCTTCGCTCAGTCGATGGAAACCAGGCAAGTATTGCACCCCACCATTTGCAAAGATCATCAACCACGACAAGTGTGGAAAATGTTTAAGGGAGGTTCCAAAATACATTATTTTCCTTTTAATATAAAAAATCAGTTGTCAACTTCTCAATATTTATTTTTAAAAATGAGTGTTTGAAAGAATAATAAATTTGTCTTGCTAATGGTGTTCACCTCGATTTGGTGCCTTTTTTAGATGTAAGCAAAAGATAACGAAGACATTGATCATAAATATGGTATATTTCAGTTACTGTTCTCATACATTGCCAACTTGTTTTAAAGTTAGTATGCTAAGCCAGACAAAGATCAAAAACAAAAGATCCTTCACCTTGAAATGTCCTTGGTCTGGCTACCATGAAAATTCCAAATATATCCTGACCCCTTAGCTTATTTAGTGGCCTGGGAAGATTGTGCTTGTTATACCTCAATTTCAAAACATCATACTATGCCTTATTCTAGGATTGTGTTGGGGTTCTTATTCTCTGATTTTCCACACCAAGCTTGTGTAAGGACTGTGAAGGGTAGGTATTGTCCCCCCATATTATCTCCAGGGGCGGAAAAGATGTGATAAGGAGACTTAAAAAGTCAAATCAAAATAATCCACTGCCTGGACAGCTCATCGATATCCTGGTTTGTGGTACGTCCTCTTTGTCTTGTTGGATGGTTGGGAGGCTTTTATGTCCTCCTGATTTGCCAAAGGATCGGAGAGTGATTTTCCACCTACCTGGCCTTTCCCTCAGAACTTTTTGCACCTCTCTGCCTATTTGTTTCCCATCCTGCTTTTACCAAGGGCATGGGTGGATTTTTTGCCCCCTGACCTCACCCAAAGCTGAGTGTGATGTCTTACCTTCCATTTTGTCCATGCGCGAGGCAAATGGTCTGTGGTCCTAGCCTTCCATACCATGCACAAGGGAATGGTGGGAAATGTCCCAAAGTAGGATAATGGTCAGAGCCCCCTTCACCACCTTTATCGATGGCGGGGGTTGGGGGCAGGGGGGTTATTTGTTATTCTGTTCCCAAATTTTTTTAAAGGCTGGGCAGAGGAGCTGCCAACTGCCATGGCCCATAAGGACTGCCTAATGTCTACCATAGAGGATGAGAGCAGCTGAGTCACTCTAGGGTCCTATTGCCATAAGCAGTGTAGTTCAGCAAAATTGTAATCTCTTCTGGTTTTTGCATACAATGAGATAGGCTTAATAATATATTACTAACTTTTAGTAACCTGTAATTGTGGCCCAGTTTAAAGAGATGAACACAGGACAGTTTTTTCTTTTTTTTGCCGGGTACAATACCCCTGCCCTTGGGTAAGCAGGTTAAGCAGGGGGTGGCTGGTAAACATATTCACCCTGGCTCTCGGCCAAGGCTAAGCCCTTTCCATGGGGCAAGGGTGGGAAGCAGAAATACCCCTGCACATGTTTTTTAACTAGGTAGAATATTTCCATACTCTTCTTTATGGCTGGGAGACCTAACAAACTTCTAGCCTTGTGTAAAGCAAGCGGGGATACAAAAGACCCTGTGCCCTTTGGCAAGGTGAAGAATCTGGAAATCCATCCTCATGCTTGTGCAAGTTGGATAGCAAGAAATGTAATTGCTTCATTGTATGATTATTCTGAATACATATTGTAATTTACTCATACCAGGTAATATAAAGGAGATGATATGTGGATTTCTTTCTGTGCTGATAATGTTCCATTCTATGTTATTAATTCATCTCCTTGGGATTTAGAAATCCCAAATGTTTAATTGTAATTCCTGCATCATTTGTTTCTCCTCTCTTATGAGTGTATGAATTTTAAAGATTACTGATATTTTTTCCTGATTTGAGAAATTATAATAATGTGCTACTGTATGTGTGATATTGTGTGGTTATAAAGAAAGCACCGTCAAAAGTTAAGGTTAATGTACTTAATTGCTCTGTTGCATAGAGTTTGCGGGTTTGTATTCTAGCTGCTGCTCCCTTCCCACCACCTTTAACTAAACCCAGTCTAAAGTGTTTTTCAGTGAATCCAGTGTTCTATATTGGAATTCTTAGCAGTCTCACAGGAGTACCTGAAGTTAATGATTAGAATAATGAGAGCCTACCTGACAGTACCAAAGTTTATTCCCTTCATACACTTGATCCACAATAGGTTTCCTTCATATAACATTATAATTTTCTGTTTGCAGCTTATTTTTGTGAAGGGGTCACATTATGTTGCATGAATTTGACTGTATATTTCAGTGAGTGAAAGTGTGTGGCTATTAGGTACTTGGAATTATTTTATCTACTTCAGGTGTCTCCAACGAGTAGCTTGTGAGCTACTTGTAGCGATCAATCTACTCATAAGTAGCTCTCCTGTGTACAGCCCAGTCTACTAACACTGAAAAATGTAAATGTAAAACAAGCATGTACACTTGTCTGATGTTCTCAGTATTAAAATTCGAGTAATATTCGTAGCTCTGGATGATTATGATTTTCATTGAACATAAGTCGCTTTTACTACAGAAAAGGTTGGAGACTCCTGATTCTCCTTGATGTATGTCTTCCATTATTTACCCTTTTATTTGCATAAATTTGACTATCTATGCATTTTGTATGAATACCCAAAATGTAGCATTGTAGTTAATGAATTAATGAATATTGTATATAATTTCAGATTCTGTGTTGACACGCTAGTTGGTATCGTCCCCTGCAAGATTTCCTTGGATTAAAGTGCACAAAATTAAACAATATAGTGATTTATTATATAGGCAGCTCCCTTGAGTACTGAACAAGGTTGTAATTGTGAATAGTGTAAATAGTGTTTTTTGAATGATCACATTTTAGACCTTTCATCCAAGACTGTCCAGTTCAAATTAAAGCTCACTATATTCTCTGTTTATGATATCAATATCAATGCCATAATGTAGTTCATCTGCTGTGATAAAAAATGAATTTGGAAAAAAGTTAGTTTTGTTTTCTTAAATTGTTATCATTATTATTAAGACATTTAACACTGTAATGAAGCCAATCCTTCAAAATGTCAATATAGCATTTGCTGATGGAGGTAGAAGAGGGTAAGGCTCATTTGCTTGGAGCACAACTCTTGGACTAGAATAGTACCATGTACTATTGACAGTTTAAAAACTGTAGTATGAAGCATATATTAACGGATTTTCTTCTTCTTCTTCTTCCTCTTCCTGTTCCTCTTCCTCTTCCTAGGAGTAGAAGTAGTAATAATAGTGTTAGGAGTAGTCATACGACAGATAAGCCCCCTCCCTTTGCAGGCCTGAATGTGTTTAGTGGTATATATACCACTTTATGAAGATACCACTACCTCTGTCGATGAGATATGTGGTACTGTATAGCACCCTTTACAACATCTGGCCCTAGGAGACAATCATTCTTGCACAAATAGACATGATTGACTTGATATGATTCTATAATGTCCTGCTCCTCTTTCTAAAGCTATCGTGAAGGCATAAAGAAAACCCAAGTAATTCAAGAGTTGGATGAAGAAGAAGAAAATATAAAGGAAACACAGAGTGAACCTGAAAAGGTTGAAAAGGAAGAGGAGGTAAAAGGCAGGTAAGAATGTATGATGGCAAATGGAATGTTAGATGAAGTTATTTTATTATGCTGTGTATAGGAATGATATGGACTAGCTCTTGAAACGTAAACCTCTCACATGAAAGCACATCCCAAATAGGTCACACTACAAATTAACATCATTTCAACCAAGCAGACTTCATTTTGGAGCATGGTACCCATCCTCTTATGTGTTGTTGCCTCATCAAGACATTAATCTCTGTATAAATGCAAGTGAAATACAATCCAGTACAACTGCCTAGGTAAAAGCACTTTCTGCACAATATATATATATATATATATATATATATATATATATATATATACACACACACAGGTGGGCACACTTTATGCCGGTACCATAAAAATTAAAGCCTTAGCAATTTTGCATTTTAATAAATGGCAAATAAATTGCTCAAAAGGTATCAATTAAAACGGTTTGACACAGGTGAAATAATGGGATAAAGGAGTTATTTGACAGCTCAAAGATCTCACCTGTGATGCATTATATGGCACATGCCAAGTAAGTGCTAAAATTACCGTTAGGTAATAAAATTAGTAACAAAGAAACATTGTTTATATGTGTAAATGAAAGGTACACACATTTCAAAATATATCAGCAGTTAGGAAAGTACAAATGAAACACATTTTTGTGTAATTCTGAAGTGTGATGGAAACAAAGATTTTAATAGGCACAAATTCAATATGGATACTTTACTTGGTGATGGGCAAATGATAAATAGTTGCTTTGCCTTGTAGTTTTATCAGTAAAACGGCCTGCCTGGGAAAACTGTAGCTGTCATTTGAGTAGATGTTATTGGAAAATGTTCTGTTTCTAAATGACAGTATGCTACTACACCATGCTTTAGCGTTACATCTGTGACTTTGTGCTCCAAAATGCACCCCTTGCATTTCTCCTGCTGAATGGCGCGGCTGATTTGTCACACTTGTTCTTTGTGTGACGCTTGGATCTTTAACCATCTCTGTGTCTTCAATTACATAATATTGATGGCAGCACTCCCACTCTGGAACTTGCTCCAGCACCACTGTATTATATATATGACACAGAGCAATATTGGGAGAGTCTGATGGAGATCGATAGAGATAGGGCAGAAAAAGAAACAAAGGCGGGAAAGGAGACTGAAAGGAAGAAGGGGAGGGCTAGAGAACAATTTAGGTTGTGATGCAGATTGCTCTGAAAGAATGGTGTAAATAACATAGTATTACCATTAGCTGCTGACATTCCTACCATGTCGGAAAGTTGTTGGGATAAATTGGGGATGAACTGATGAAAACATTGTTTCTGCCGATCTTTACTGCTAGCATCCAGGGGCACTTCCATAGGATGTTTTGCGATTAAGGTCAAAGCAGCCTGAGCAATGCTCCTTCTCTAAAGTATGCCATGAAAATGATAGTTGTCATCCTCATGGTGAGCCACTTCTACCAAATGTGGGTGCCAGAAGTTCAAAGTGCTAGGTAAAAAGAGACATAAAAGGAACCCACATTCGGTTCATATTTCTTTTAGAGTACTATCCATCACTCACAGTTGCTGTAAGTGCCTGCAGCCGACATGTAGTTTCGGGAAAATGGCCTACTGAGATGATGTGATCACCTGCAGACAGAATTTCAAATTCTTGCTCGATGAGATCCATAACATGTTCCCCCAGGACGCAATTCAACCTCAAAGTGCAAGCCAGAATGACTAGTAGTCATATGCTAGAATTTCTATTTCTTAAATTATTTCCTTGTGAAGGATGGTTGTGAAGTACCAGTGTTGTAAGAATGGGTAGACACAGTGTTCGGCACACCATTGAGGTGAGAGCAAAGCAAGTTCCTTGTTTGCTGATTTGAAAAGTAACACAAATCTATAAAATGTATGTTTCTTTCTCAGTATCTGACTAACTTCCATTCTGTCAGAAACATGTTTTTTCAGAATTATGGAGCCCACTTAATCCTTAGCCAGTCAGATGATTCTTCATCTCTTCAATGGAATGCATTGACTGGATTCCAGTCCATTCAGGGATAGCATTGAAAATAGATGTTTATATTGCTACATACTACTTAAAAACTACTAAAAAACAATATTGCTTTTTAAATAAATTGAGTTCACTTTGTTACCTTGAAGCTACTCAGGTTGGTTCCTTCTTTGTGGATTAAATTCACTTTTTGTGGAGAAAGTAATTTACAAGGCCTAACTAATGAAAATGCTTAACATACTTCTTTCAAGAAATGGCAGAAGGTTGCTCCTTAAACAAAAGTGTGATCAGGACCAAAAAACGTGACTTTTCTAGCGGTAGCCCAACCCCGTCAGGGGGTCCTTTGAGTGAGCTTGTCAGTGGCATCCCTCCACTTCTGTACTGCCAGGATTCCTTGCAAGCTTGACTGCTTATGGTGTGTTCATCCAATGGTACCATACTTCCTGCTAACCTTCACCGTGGCCTACATAACACTCCCTAATTGTGTCTTCTGCTTACTTACGGTCTGCTGACTTGGGTGCAGGATAAAAAGACGGAGTCTCTCCAGTGATGTGAAAGTATGGTTTACTTTCCTAGCTTCCGTGTGTAACACCTATCTGCTGTTGTGTAGCCATTTTAGTTACAGCTTCATACACGTTATTTTAGCAATCTAGGCTGCCGCTGTGCACTTTAAGCTAGACATATTTTATTCAGCTTAATTTTATTATTTTAACAATAGCTACATTTGCGGTCTTGTTTTAGTTCTCTCTATCTAGCTGTTCTTTGCCTAGGCCAGCACTACATTTCTTTCACTCTGTGCTTTTCTCAAGGCTGCAGCAAGTTATGTTGCCGGCAAACGTGGTAACGCTTTGTCTCTAGTGTTCATAGAAACATACACATTCTTACATAGGAATCCTTTCTTGTAACATCAGCTATTTTATAATAAAAAACTACTTTGATCCATGTATGTTAAAAGGAGATTCCAGCCAGATGACCACGACTGTATGATGATTGCTGGGTGCTTTGCTGCAGCTGCTTATGTAAACTACAGGCCTCTTGCTCAGGTGTGAGGGATGATGTCTTTCCAGGGGAACCTGAAGGGCAAAACTAGAGCTTAACATGCTGTGCTCTAACATAGCCTAGGTAGGAGCTATTTTAATGATTCTAGTGACAATATGGTAGCGTTATTTTTATGTTTCACTCCCCTTGTCACAATTTTAATCCTGTTATGCTTCATCGTCCTAGTTATTGCAGTACATGCTTTATTATCTAAGATGTAGCTGCTTCAATAACATCTTATTGAATTCTATTCTCCCTCTGATTGTCCTCGTATATTTGAGACTAATGTAACTGAGAGAAACTGATGCGATCTGAGTGACCACAATTTCCCTGAGGAGTCAATTGTGTCATGCGCTCAGCTGCCCAATCATCCCTTCTCTTAGGCACTGCTAGTTAGCCGGAGCAAAACCTGGATTAGGCCGACAGATGTCACCTGTAGTGGGTTCAGACTCAGTCCCCCACAGAGCAAGTAATTCTGTCGCCCAAATCCAGTAGTCTCATTAGGATGAGAGCGTACGCAACACTGTATATGCCCAACAGTGCCTCTTGCACTCTGCCTATGTTGTATTGTCATATGCTCTAGCCTACATTATAAGAGCATTGGGGCCCGCTGATGCCTTTTAGGAAGGAGGTGCTCCATCCTAAACAGGCAAGGGGATCTCAGACTGTCTTATAGTGAGGATCATGAATGGATGCTAACAGGAGTCTGTTAAAATACATAACCTATTCTTATCTTCTTTTTTTCCAGCAAAATTGAAGAATGCATAGATTATTTATATATCCTTTATCCTAAACTATTGAAACACTGGAACGTTTTCTCAATGGTAGCAGCCGGGATCATCCTCTTTGCGCTGATTATGAGCATTTATAACTCTTATACTTGTTGTACCGAATCTTCTGGAGAACCGCAAGGAAAAGAGACTTGTTCAGCTGGACGGAAGTATTCCTGGTGGAACCCGGGATTTCAGCAGAAGCAGTGCTCTGAATAGGAAACTAACAGCAGTCTGTTAAACCTGGGGAAATCAAAAACCACCAGCATGAAAATCCGCACACAGCACTGCAGGTTGCATGGTGCCTTATTTAATACATAGGTGTCATTTACAATTTGGAATGGACATTCAACTGACGAACAATGAAAACAAACCTGAAAAGTGGGCAATAACTTGTCTACACTGGTGTACAATAAACTGGTTTTAATTGTTCAAATGTAAACCGAAGAGCTGCAAACCACTTTCCATTAATAGTAACAGAGTGAAAAGCTTATGTTGTTCGGAGTTAAATTATGTCCGCCTAGTGGACAGAGTGTCACTTCACAAATCTCTTCACATAATCTAACCCGTTTTACTACATGAACCGGGGCGAAGTATATTTAACAGTCTTTCCATACACACAATGTGTACTCATAATAAGAAGCGAATGATCAGGGCTGTGTGAAATGAAGGCTGGTTGACAATGTTGGCGACCATCTTGAAATTGCCCAGAATTCGGTCAAGGAGTTAGAGTGTCCACAGTGTATTATGTTTTTGGGATACATAAATCAGATGAAGTATTTTTTTTCAAATTTCCTACGGTCACAATAATTTGATGAATGTCCCTTGTTCGTTCTTTCCTACTATATGATTACTTTTTCAGGTACTAATTGTCAAAAATCTATAGAGTGAATTCTTTCCTTAGGCAGAGAGAAACATTGGAATGCACTGTGAAACCACAAAGGTAAGGTTAGCATATCACATCCTGTCAATGTGGCGATTTATGATGTCTGCATCCAAACCTTTGTAGCTTTTGGTGCAGAGAATAGACGTCATTATATGTGCACAAATTAAGGCGTCTTCATTTGAGCAGCACATACAATGGTTGTGCAAAGTCTCTTGGTTTAAGGAGATTATACATGTATAAGAGAGAACAGACTCCCTTCTCCAAAGCACTAGCTTTGTTAGGCCACGTACAAACAACAAAACGCACAACAAACTCTACTGAACATTGTTTCTTCTTTTCTTTTGTTTTGCATTATTGTTATTTATTTTCACTGCTCCTTCTAATTATCTAGGTCTATCACCACACAAAACATATTTTTAGAGCAGGGAGGGTTTAACAGGGGCATGATATGGACTTGAAAAATCTTGACTTCAAAATAATTTTACAGCCCTTCAAACGCCTTAAGAAGACGGAAAAAGTTCCGAAAGTGCACAGTTGTCAAAATCAATTGATGAGATAATAATCGCATGAGAAAAGTGCTCGTTGTTAATAGTAATATTGGAAGATGGTATGTGTAACCACAAGATTTAAGCAACAACATTATGGAATACTCCTGTTTTCCTATATCAAGCATATGGAGATTCAAGCACTCTTTAAAAAAAGGCCACAAACCGTCAATTTCTGAGCTGATGTGCAACATTTTAGGGGGACAGCATCAATAGGAGCATGTCAGTATTGACATGAGATCGTATTTGTGTTTAATGCCACTGCTGTTATATGGTCTGCACTGATAATCTGTATTCTGAGCAAAAGGCACATAAGCCGGTGAAGTGGGCACTTCTTAATGTGGCACACTGATGTTCTACTTCGTGCGTTCTAAGACTACTTAGAGCCACTACAAATTCATGATCTAATTTATGAAAAATTATGTGAACCTTGTGCACAACACAAACAATTGCATGTGCAATTTAAATGCAGTCTGCCATCAGTACACAAAGCTAAGGTGCATAGAGTCAGAGGGCTGAGATTACAGTGCAGAGTCTTTTCCAGCCCACTCTCCTTGACTACTAGAGCAGCCAACACATTCCCATTGCTTCAACCTTCATTAACCATGTGCAGGGACAGACAGGTGCCTCTTAATGTCAGTCGCTGCCCACCACTCCACCAAGTGGTCATTTTCTTTCATGACAAGACACGCATGACGCATGAACATACATTTTGCCAATTGCTTTCTTCACCCTTATTTTAGGAGTGGCAATGACCATGACCTGCGTGCTCGTTGGTGTACTTGGGTGCACAATCCAGAGAGGGGACATCCTTGCGGCACACTCCCCTGTCCTGCTTTTTCTGCATAAGCCTTAAGCTACACAGTTCAGGGAGGAGATATATATATGTCCTCTGTCCTCATAGCGATAGGCCAGCACTCATACAGGGAAATGGAGATCGACAGAGCTATGGGAAACTGTTGCACTCCTCTATGAATGGAGGTTGTGCTTGGACATGCCGCTGCGACACCTGTTGCCCGCACAAAAGCATACACATTGCACAGGTGGCAAATGTATATGCATACTTCAGTTTGCCAAAATAGATCACATTTGACACTGGTGTAAATTCATTTTGATAATCTGAATATGCGTAAATAGTGCATTTTGGAAAAGAGTGCACATTATGAGCTTGTTGGTGGGAACCAGTCTGGTAAGAAAGGTGTTGTAACTATGTTTTTGTTAAAGTATTTAGGGATGTGAAGATAGAACTCGACAAAGAGGCTGGAGAGAACGTGTCATCTGCAGTGAGCTAACGCCCATCCTGTATGTCTGTGAAATCCTTGGCATCCTCTGCTCTCAGTAGTTAGGGAGAGCTGATATCACGAGCTGAAATAAAGTAAAATCCTTCAAATTTAAAACAAGATTTCACTACCAGTTAAACATTTAAAGCAATGTAAGGAATAATTTACCCACAGTGTGTATATACTACGATTATCATGAATGGAAACTTGTGCACTAACTTTTAACCCTGTCCACTCGCTGGACCCAGTTTTGAAGTGCAATGATATTTTAATTAAACTTTTCTTTGCATCTAGCACTTTTCGATTCTCAACCTCTCTATGTTGCAGCCTCAAAAGTATTAAGTAAATACAGTTTTTTTGGAAAGTGTTCTAGACATCAAAAATGCCTGACATTGTGGTTAGACCACCTTCCCTGAGAACGTTATTTACATAATTTTTCCAGCTTTATCTTGTCTTGATGCGCAATATTTATTGCTCTATAATATCATGTGTTCTGCTTTACTGTGTCACGAGGTGAATGTATTGTTAAAATTTTCTAGCACTGCACTGAGATTTTTAGGATAAATGAATAGCAATCACAAATTGTTGAGAGCAAATTAATATTTTTGGCAGCGTTAAACTTTGCACAAAGTGTGCTAATATTGTACTGTAGAGAGGCACATACTTGAGTTTAAATAATAAAATATTTCCAAACGCTTCTCTTTATTTCTTGAATAAGTTGATTTGCATGAAATATATATAAACAATGTGTGTTCCTTCCCCTGCTCTTGGTGGGATAAAGTAGATTATAATGTACCATTATAATCACATTGATTTTTATTTGCTTGTTTAATGTTTTGATTTTGATATCGAGGTCCCTAAAATGAAATGTATTTTAAATGCGAAATAGCAGCTGAAGAACATATTGTGGACAATGTAGACGACTGTTGTTGTCAGAAGGCAGAATTTGTTGCATTCTGGTGCATGGGATATGTTTTCGTCCTTCTACACTGAGAGTATTTCACTCTATTGGTTGTGGGAAGACTTCTCGCTGTGAAACTGAAGGATGCTTTGTTGTACAGCAGCAGGGTGCTTTCCTCCTTGACATATTGATATGGAGAGTATCAACCCGTGGCAGTAGTAAGATTGTAAACGTGGTAGGGTGCCCCTTGTGACAGTGGCACGGGTGGTTCCTTATTTTGGATGAGCAGGACTGGGTTCTTGCTTTGGCAGTGTCTTGAAGAGTTAGTTACTTTATAATAATGGGTTGGGGTATTTGATTTTTATGGTGTTGGTGGGTCCTTGGATTTGGGAACTGTAAGTTTTGTTCTATTCTGTAACTGTTACAGGACAGGTTATTCTCTTAAACATGGGTGTGTGCTTCCTTGGCAGTGGGAAAGTGGGTTTGCTCCTTGGCAGCAATGAAATGGACCCAGTTTTTTTTGCAAAGGTGGGATGAGGTGTCCACCTTATTAGCCACAGGATGTGTTTTTTTTCATTTGCCATGGAAGTGCTGTCGTTTTGGCAGCAGAGGGATGAGTTCTTCACTTTGGGCGCAGCGACTGGACATTCATCTTTGGCTGAGATGGTCATGCACTAAAGAATTGAGGGGCATGCAATTTTAACAGCTAATGTATTGTATGGCAAACGTGAAAGAAATAGGAGGTCAGTGGCAAGTGAGAAGCCGGTGAGGAGCCGAATCTTGTTGAAGATTATCTTTCTTGCGTATCTCTCCATTTTTTCTTGTTTTGTGGTAGGTCCTGATTGTGTTTTTTATATGTGCTCCTCAATTACGTTATTAGCTAGGTTGAATATTGTGCAAAAATGATAAGAGAGTTTATTAACTGCTGTAACTGACACAGAGTATAGGACCTGAATATTGATCAGGAAATATAGTAGTCAAAATATAAATAAACATAACACATTAACAGGTAATTGTGTATAGATTTTCCAAACATATATACCTTTCCGAAACCTATCTGAGTATACATATGTGTATGTGTGTGTTAATATCCCCAGCGCTTTGGTGAAAGTGGCGACGTGGTGTTGGAAGAAATATATACACCGTGGTAAAAGAACAACACCCTATGCACCAAGGTTCCCCATATGGGCACATCCACAGTGCAGGCGACTGTGGGACATCTATCAAGTAGATACCTGGACCACAGTTGGATACAAGACCTTGGGGGACACACTAGTGGATGCCAGACTTTGTACTATTGTGGACCTGACAGAGGGGGGCACATTGGATCTGGGACAGTTTCTTCTATACTCCACGTTACGAGGAGTGGCAGGGAAATTATGGAACTTAGATAGGGGCCCTGTACAGTTAGCTGGCCCATTGGTGTTGATGGTAACCTTGACAGGATCGGGGGGGCTATTTCATACATTTACGGAGCCTTACGGAGTGATAGTGCAGGCGTGGGGTTCCTAGCTCTCAAGGGTCGGTGGGAAGAGAAACTGTCCATTGATATACAGGATGCCATATGGCAGAGGTGTTTGGGATCTGTTAGAGCAGTTACATGAAATGCCCTATTTAGGTTAATGCAATTTAATTATTTAAATAACAACTCCCTTTTCCCTGATAGAATTGCAAAACAGTACCCGGGTGCCAGGACGGTATCCCCCAGATGTCAGCAGGCAGACGCAGATTTTCTTCACATGTTGTGGCTTTGCCCTCTAATAGTGCTCTTCTGGCAGGCTGTCACCTCTTGTATATCAGATATCACTAACGCCATTCTATATCCGCCTATGCTCTGCTTTCTTAATTTTGGGGTAGTGACAAAACGTTTGAAACAATTGAGGGGGTTTCAGGGTCTGGTACTTGTATTGGCACAATAATGACATATTGCCATGTCCTGGAAGGTGATGACTGCTCCACTGATTACCACATGTAAGAAAGATCCGATTCGTTGGGCATTTGCAGAGCTCTCGGTTCAAGCAGATACCAGAGCAGGGGATGGGAGTTGTAATCTTATGGAACAGTGTGAAGATTACTTGACTAAATTGAATTCAATACTTACCCCTCCTGAGCAACCTGAGGTGAACGAGCCATGACATCCAGTGTTGTTGCACTTGATGTGCTGTAACCTGCCGCTTGAGTAATATTGTTTTTATTTTTCAGGAAATATAGGAGGTGGGTGATGGGTGCAGGGAAAAAACCAGGGAGGTTTGTACTGTTGGTCATTGTTTTCGTTTTTTCTCGTTCTTCAGTTACATGATGTAGATGATTGTATTAACATGGGATGATGTCTCTCATTTCATTATCTATATAGATGTATTGCTGTATTGGGCATCTGGACCGGATTAGCCCACACAATGGTACTGCTATGCCTTGCCATAAGCAGTGTATGTTACAAGTAAAATTAATAAAAATATATAAAAAATATTTGTGTGTGGGTGTATGTATTCACTAAAAACTAAAGGTAAAAGGAACTTTGTAGTGAGGTGAAAATGTTCCACATTTTCATAGGAAATTTATTTTTTAGTTTCCTTTTATTACTTTGGCGGTGTTTCATGAATCTTTACGAAATGTTCCAAAAGAAGACTCATTCACCTCAGCTCATTCCTGGAAAGTTTCAGGGTGATTTGTCAAGTGGAAGTGGAAGCCTAGAAAAAGAGGATCTCAAAACACATTTTCTCCTTCCACTTTTTCATTTTTTCATTATGTTTCAAATCATTGTAGGTATACTTGTATATTTTATCACTATGGCAGGTAAGAGGCACCCAGGTTTTGTAGAGGGAGAATTGACAGTCATGGTGGATGAAATTATTAGAGAAGAGCCACAATTGTTTGGAGCACAAGTACAAAATACTACCATATCTCAGAAAAAGCACCACATTTTTAAAAACCTTTTTAATGCAAAGTGATATATTATTACCATACCTAACTATAACATCACTTAAACCTTTGTTTCTCTCAGTGAATTTCTATTTTGTTTTTTAATGTAAAGTAAGATGTTGATCGCATGCGCAGCATGGGTCTGGGTGCAGGCCCTGACTACATCCAACCCCTTCAAGCACCAAACCCACAGCAGCGCACGGCCATGTGATTCATATGTTTGGGCACAAGACTTGGCCCCTCGTTAGCACCCGGCCACCCCCTGCACATGTATTTCAGCCATATACGGGGTGGGGACCCAATCCCTTGCACGCACATAACCTCCCAATCTCTGTTCTCAATTTCTTGTTGGCACCCAACTCATGTGCCCACCTGTGGGGTTGTGTTAGAGCATCTGACCTTAATAAGTAAACTTACAAGGGGACACGAGTAGGTTGATTAAACTTTTGACTCACAATTAAGATGTTCTTACCATAGCTCCAGTACATGCAAATCAATAATCAATAACCAATACACCATATCAATAATCAGCAATAATCAATAACAGTAATAAGCATTAGTCAGTGATTGTCACACAACATGACCTTTCAGTCATGAATAACCACACCTTTTAATAAAAGTCAGAACATTTATTTCCCTATATTAACAATGCTAAGGTCATGTAGATTAATCTCAAAATCAAATGAAACACATACAGAACCAATACTGTCTGTCCAAAGCAGAGGAAGAAAAGTAATCTAATCAAAGCTTGAACTACGACACATTCTAAAGTTATTGTGCAAATTAATAACAAAGTCAACTGCACGAAAGTGATTACATGCATTTGAGTTCAGCAGAGAAATTCATCAAGCATTATTCCCTCATTAGTGGGGATCCTTAACTAGCATCAGATTAGCATCAGCATGTTGGTCTTCATGCAAAACAATTTAGCAACACCAATTTGGAAAAAAACATCTAACTATGGCTCTATCAAAACAGTGCAGTTGGTACCTAGAAAGAAAAGCAAATATGCATAATAATCAATATTCTAATTCATAATACCTATCCTTAGTGTGGACCAGCAAGCAGAGCCAGTCTTTGTCCTCAGGACATCATTCGATCAGCAAGGCATCAGGATTCAGCATCAAAGTTCAGAAAACGCAAAGTCTTCAAGCAATAAAGTTAAGCATGTCTCTTCTCAAGACGCAAAATCGGCAAGAATGAGCTATCCCTTCCCCGTGCAGTCCTGTTAAATTAAAACTACTAAAGCTATTTCCCAATTAATCACATGTTCATACTTTGTCCAATAAAATTAAAACTCCAAATCTATGAATTCTACTATTACTCTGTTCACATGTCATTGATTGTTTGTCCTGCAATGTCCTCATCATCCGGTTTGTCAGGTAACAATATTGTTGCAGCTTCTACTCCAGTCAGTATCTCCATTGTTCTCCTCCTGAGAAAGTTAGTCTCACACAGTTTACACCCACAATGTTACATTAGCAAGAACATTATCTTCTAGCAGTTGGTTCTCATGAGAAAATATCTAATTTGAACAATGCAATGGAAAATCACAGTTTAACTCACTTGGACAGCCATTTATTTAAACGTTAAGAAATACAGCTTTGACACGAGGCCTAGCAAGTAGACCAAAACCTTCGCTAAGTTAAGACCTACAATTAATAAAGCTAATACATAATGCATAACCTTTAATTTGACATTTTACTACATTAGTCAAGCATATATTCAACATTTCACAGTATTAAAATATTAATAAGTACACTTCGTGAACATTGGCGGCCACTCATTGTAATCACATTTTCAAATGCGTGCATTATTTTTCTACGTTATTATATTTTCTTCACAGATCCATTATTCGTAATACATGAACACTGATTAATAATTTTTATTAAAACACATGCGCTAGCAATCCCTCCTCTGATGAATAAATGTGTCATCACACTAACTACCACCCACACACTTTTTGCATCCGCTAAAATTCTGTCAATTTAATCTCTTCATACCTTTGTTCCCTTCTTGAGTTTTCTTTGTACAATTTTTCCCTTTTCTTGTCTTCCCCCCTCTGATTATTCTTTGACCTTTTCAATTTTATCCTTTTGCTCATTTTACACAATCCCCATATTCCAATTAGGCAAACCACAATAATTAATATCCCCTGCAACATTTTCAATAGAGTCCCATTCCAAATGTTGCTGAGCCAATATCCCACTGAAGCAAAACCTTTGCCAATCTTTTCCCAAACACTTGGTTCTTTCAATTCTTTCAAATCAGCACTTTCATTAGTCAGATTAGTAATTAAACCTCTAATTTCTTTACTATTATTAGGAATATATGAACAACAATGCCTAGAATTAATCAATCTACAGACTCCATCATCCAGCTAACTCAGCATCTATCAGGAGTATGGCTCCTGAAAATGTTGTCAGCATGTTATCCAATGTAGTAGACAACTTTTGAATCTTTATCTAATTCAGAATGACTCCCACTGGAGGAATCACTGCTCCAAATATATCTCCCACTATGCCAGAGGAGGACTCCCTCCTCTGTCTCATATGATGTAATTCAGTCACTTTCAGAAACGTCTTCAAATCATCCATTTGATAAATCTTTGGGAAAACTATCCCCAAATAATATGTCCCATGCCATCCTCTTGGAAGACGGTAATAAGCATTAACACCACAGATATAATACATTCCAGGAATCGCTGGGTCCTGCCCATTCAACATAAACGTGCATTCACTCTGAAACTAAAACACATTCTTACATTCACTTGTTCCCACAAATAAAGTGTCAGTGCGTGATTTAGGGCTGTATATACAAATTTTCCCTACGTGTTGCGCATCTAAAGCTGATTTCCCTTGCATTTTAATTGCACTATAAGCATAATCATTCCTGCAAGTCCTTTTCTCTAAACCTTCTGCTAACTTCCCCTTCGATGCCTTTCTCCTGTCATCTGTGTGATCTAAGAAGCTTTTCTCTAAAGGTGTAAGCAAGCATGTCAGATTATTCCTGTGTGCATGAGCTGTGCCAAATGTCAATGTAGGTTCAAAGAACCCTCTAACTATTACTATGTCATTATCCCTAGCTACTCTATTCCAAAACCTAATTATAGGGACAAACGAAAACACAACATCATAGTTTAATTAAAAGTACTGAATGTACTCCTGGTTATAAAATCTTGTTAATATCAGACTACAACTTATTCTATATGTTAAAGGCAAGCAGTGTGTAACTCCTTCCTCAACCGATGAAGGAATCTGCGTACACACATAACAATTCCTCACATCCTTTGTCTCAACATACTCACTTAGAAAACATTAGAAGAAAGTTCTCCTTGCGCATTAGTACCCCCATGTAAATACTTCTCATCTAACCTAAACCTCTCTATTGCCGTTAGTGCAGTAGTTGTCTCAAAAGCAGAAATATGGTTGGCTTCACTCTTATCAAGAACAGACATACTCACAATCAACACCACAAACAATATCCCACACATAATTTCCAAACCAATACTCATATATTAACAGTGCCTAGTATTTTTACCCTGCTGGCTAATGTTACTTGTGATCTGTAAAGAATCAGAAAGCAGAATAAAGTTTAGATAAACTGCAGCAAAAATCAAAAACAGACAACTTTTCTTTCAGCAGTTATTTACAGCTTTCAGTCTCACTCCCAGGATACCTTGTCAAAATCGGTAAGCAGCTTGTCAAAATCAGGTTTCAAAAGTCCAATCAGGTTATCAATGTCTCTTCCGGTTACTTTAAACAGTCTCTTTTCCAAAACATTTCTCTCACATTGTTTCAACAGTTCAGTTCATCAGCTTCCTTCAAGGGCCAAAATACTGACACAGAATGTCTCTATCAAAACAAAAAGACAAACACTCTTTCTGCCATTCACTTGTAGTTGCATACGCCCATTCATGACCTGCGTCTCTTCGACTTGCTTTCTCTTTCTTTTCAACTTTCGATCACCATTCAATTCTCCTTCACTCAGATCTTCTCTCTTTCTTGTATCGAGTTTTACCTCAATTGTTGTCTCAACAACCACTTCCTTTCCTCTTTCTATTTGCGATTCTGGCCACTTATCTCCTTTCAGTGGACCTTTTGTCAGTGTTCTCTTCAGAGTCGAACTAGAACCTTCTTCTTGTTCTGCGGTGTTTTCTTTTGACGGACCTGCAATCGGTTCAGAAGGAGTCAGATCACAATGACTTTGATCCACCTCCACTCCTTTCCCCTCTGGGTCTGGAATTTGCTCTTTTTGTCTCTCAAGATCATCTGTTTCTGGGAAAGCCCTCCTCTGACTAGGCTCTCCTGCTGCCTCAATTGAGATATGTTCTCCGTCACACTCATGGAGGTCTTCTCCTTCGTCTCTCACAGGAGTCACTGAACCGTCCTCAACGGGCTCAGATCCGGTCTCAAATCCTCTTTGTTCTCTTCCTGGCCCTGAGACTTGTTTCACTGTTGTTGGTAATGTCAACAACTCTTCGTCCTCATGATCCAGTGGACATGCCACTTTCTTCGTGTGACTGGCATGGATCCAATTCAGAATTCTAGCGCAGTTAACAGCTGTGGTAGTTGTCAGAACTACCTGCAACGGTCCTTTCCAACGAGGCTCCAAACACATTTTCCTCACATGTTTCCAGACTACAACCCAGTCTTCGCAATTTGCAACTCGCAAAATATTATGCAGAAAGGTGTCTCTGACACCTTCTGCGACTCGCTATGGGGTCGCAAAGACCCACCTCATGAATATTAATGAGGTGGGTCGCAGTTTGCGACCCCATAGCGAGTCAAAGCACTCACAGGGATGGTGGCCTGCTGGAGACAGCAGACCACCATGTCTGTGACTCCTTTTAAATAAAGCAGTTTTTTTTTTCTTTTTGCAGCCCGTTTTCCTTAAAGGAAAACGAGCTGCAAAACGAAAAACTTCCGAAACCATTTAGTTTCAGTTTTTTCAGAGTAGGCAGTGGTCCATAGGACCACTGCCTGCTCTGAAAAAATATTTTTTGGGGCATTCACAAAGGGGAAGGGGTCCCATAGGGACCCCTTCCCTTTTGCGAATGTGTTACCATCCACTTCAAGTGGATGGTAACTGTGAGTTGGTTTGCGACCGCATTCGCGGTCACAAACCAACTCAGCATGGCGATGCGGTCGCAAATAGGAAGGGAACACCCCTTCCTATTTGCGAGTCGCAGCCTCAAATTGCGAGTCGGTACCGACTCGCAATTTGAGGTTGTGCGCGATGCAATGCATTACTTTCAATGCAATGCAAAACTTGGACATGTCTCATCTTCTTCAGATAACAGTTCCCTCTTGTCTTTCAATGATATGATACACAGTTCAACGTGCAAAACCTTGCAACTTGATCCGTATATCCGTTTCCCAATGATACAAAGTCCTGCGACTTCAGATGTGCACTTCATTTCACCACGACAATCTTTTCAGGCATTTGAATAGCATGTAACAATTCTTTAATCCTTTCACCATTTCTCACTGGTGAACCAGAAGAGGTCATGAAACCTCTCTGTGACCACAACTGGCCAAAATCATGGACTATTCCAAATCCATACTGGCTATCCATATAGATTGTAACTTTCAGCTGAGCAGAAACATGGCACGCTCTAGTAAGCGCTATTAGTTCTGCTACCTGAGCAGAATACACTCCTTCGAAGCAATACAAGTAATTGTGCACACAGCACATCCTGCTTTCAGTGTCCCTGCATTATCTCTCAGAGAAGAACCATCAACAAAGATAATTTGGTCATTTTCTTCCAATTGGGTGTCTCTAATGTCAGGTCTTGGTTTTGTGCACAAGTCAGTTACTTCAAGGCAATCATGCTCAACATCTTCCATCTGTAAAACTTCAACATTTTCATTTGGGAGTAAGGTTGCCAAGTTCAGCTGTACATCTTTCAATAACACATTTGGTGACCCTAGAATACTCGTTCCATATCTGGTCAACCTCGCACCAGTCAAATATTGAGCTTTCGTCCTTGTAAGTAGAATCTCAAAAGAGTGAGGGACTGTTACAGTCAGGGGATGTCCCATCACAATGCCTTCACACTGTGTAAGGCTTTGACCAACTGCTATTACTGCGTGCAAACAACCTGGTAAGGGTGCTGGAACTGGGTCCAAAGTAGCTGAAAAATATGCTACTGAGCGGTTTACACCTCCATGGACCTGTATCAAGATAGACAAGAAAATGCATCACGCTCATGACAAAACAATGTGAAAGGTTTCGTATAATCAGGCATACCCAAAACTGGAGCCTCGCACAAACACTATCTCAATTCAGTGAACGCTTTCATTCCAGCCTGGTCTAACACTTTAGGATCAGTGACTTCTTTATGAGTCAGCTTCAGCAATGGTCTCAAAATGACTGAAAAAATTTGGAACTATTGGCGGCAGTAGCCTACCATCGCTAAAAACATCCTGACATCTCTCTGTGTGGTCGGGGGATTTATCTGCAATATGGCTGTAATCCATTCTCTGGATATCTTTCTTGAACACTTCTCAATCTGGTGACCCAAGTATTTCACTACTTTTTGACAGTATTGCAATTTAAGCAGAGACACTTTGTGACCATTCTTTCCCAAATGGTTCAATAGGGCAATCATATCATACTTGCACATGGAATGTGAAACATTATCACAGCTGGATTTAGCACCACAGGACAATATTTGACCACAATCTCATTTAACTCTCTCAAATCCTGGACAATTCGAACGTTCCCACAGGGCTTTTGCAAACTCTTTATCAGTGAATTACATGGACTGCTCAATACTTCCTTCAAAACCCCTTGCTTTACAAAGTCTGCAATTATCTGGGCAACCTCCATAAGGACATCTTGCGGCATGTGGTACTTCGGACGTTGAGGAAAAACTGCATTTGGCTTTACAATAAATTTAACTGGTTCAACTCCCTTTATCAGACCTACTTCTTTTCCTGTCAAATACCACACAATTTTTTTCTTAACCGGTCCCTGTAAATCAGGATGAAGCTCTTTCACAGTGAACATCTGGAAAAATTAAATCAGAGGGTACTCCTCATTTGTAGTTTCACCTTTTACCTCAGGGGCTTGGTCATCTTCATCATCACTATTCATCTGAATTTCAATTCCATCATTTGAACAAGTAATCAAACATTTCATTTTACACGGCAAGTCTCTTCCCAGTAGGGATACTGGACTTGAATCGCAGACTATGAATTTATGCAATCCCTGAAAGTTGCCAATTTTAACCTGAACCGGCTCTGTAACTCCTACAATCTGAACTGTTATACCTGAAAGGGGAAAATTTGGAACTTCTGCACTTCTCACTGTAGAGCGCATAGCTCCTGTGTCAACCAAGAATGAAACTCTGTGACCCATAACCTTTCCCTTCACATAGGGACCTCTTTGATCTACTTCTAAGGAAAGGAAGTTGCAAGCACACACAGCTCCTCATCTGAACTGTCGCTCATCCAATCATCATTTATTCCATTCTCACTATGTAACGGGAATTTGTGCACTGTGTTATTACTTTGGTGAAGCCTCTGACCTGTGACCTGTTGAGAAAGCATCATCTATTGCTGTTCCATTGGGGCTTGAGGTATTTGAATTTGCTGTCTAGGTACCATGGGAACCTGCTGTTGCTTTGGCTGCAATTGTGTCATTTGTACACGTGGCATCTGCACTTGCTGCATGGGTTGAAGATTCTGCACTTAATTTACATTATTCTGAAAATTTGGATTAGGACCTCCCACTCTCGGCCCTCTGATGTTCTGGAATGAATTGATGTCATTACTCTGCTGAACAACACCTTCCTGCACCATCATTACACACTCCCATTTCCAATGTCCAACAGCTCCGCAAACGTGACATGGCAATCATTTCTTCATTCCCTGCACATCATTCTGAACCCCTACAGTACCTAAGTCTGGACCACGATTCACATTACCTCCACAACCTCTACCTCTCATCTGGGGCTGAAAAATCATGTTTACCTGCTTCTGCTGTGGTAACTGCTGTGGAAAATCCCTTGCATTCCCGTTTGAGCTGCTTTAATCTGCATCACCATCGCCTTCTCTTTCAACTTTTTCAGCTTCAACTCAATCTCATTTCTTCAGTATTTTGCATACTGCAACATCTCATCAATCGGCTTTGCTTGCCAGTAAATCAAATGACTCTTCATCATCTGGCTAATTTCAGGTCTCAATCCTTCCACAAATTTGAACACAAAATGAATCATGTCTCTCGCCTCAGTTGTCTCTGTACCACTGAAATGCTTGAACGCCTGCAACAGTCCCTCATAATATGCATGTATTGACTCCTTTGCCTCCTGAGCTGTCAATCCTCTGCCAATCAATAATCTTGGGCGAAATTCACATTTTCAAAAATTCAATCACCTTATAGTAATATTTCATTACCTCAGGAGATGGTGCACCTGTATTATTGTGTCTCTCTGGTTCGCTTGTTGGCCAATCTACACTCCTCTTATACTCAATCCACATATCAGCTGGAACCACAGTCTCTAGTAATGTGTTTAAGTCCTCCCACAGGCACTTTGCAAGTTTCACAAACCTGTCTGTGTGCTGATACCACTCTACTGGCTTCTCTCTCAATTTTGGATAATCATTTGTAAATGATAGAATATCACTTCTGCTCCAAGCGACATGAATAAAATTCCCTCCTGGAACCTCCCTCATTGGTAAAATCTTCACTGGATCTTTATCCTGCTGCACATTTGCAGTCAGCTCCACAGAATCCCTTTTTCTTCTGTCTCTTTTCTTCACCCATCTGCCTTCCCATTTGTCTAATGCTCACCAAGTCTGGGCACCTTGAAGCAATTCCTTAAGGTGTGCCTTCATTCCGGCAGATTTCATGTGTTCAACCTCTTTAGCCTCAAAATCTATTCTGTAACTCCTTTTCAAATGCTTTGTTTTCTCTATATCTATACCATACTTCTCTGCCAGGTCTGCTAGTTTCTGGTGCACATTGCTCACTTCCCTCGTAATCTTCAGTCACAAACATCTCAATTCTGCCTCTGTGTAGGATTCTATGCTGCTCACCCCCATAATTCCCTCAATGAGTTCACCAGCTTCCATGCTTAGCCTGTCATAATTTAAACACTCCGCTCCCTTAGGAGCACTCTGAGGGGTATTCAGCTTGTCTAACCATTCAGTCAGCTGCTGAGCTGTCAATCCTTGCAGCGAAATGTTACTTGCTTGGACTGGTGGCACCTGGTGTGCAACTGCATTCAGGGTCTGCGGTGTTAATAATTTCAAACTCTGGCTAATGTTTGAGCCTGCCACAGTATCTGGAAGTGCAACACATGGACTAAGGTTTAACAATGATCTTGATCTGTCAAGAGTCTGTCCCACAGGAGAGACTATCTGAGCATTTTCAGTATGTCCTCCCCTCATCATACTCTGGGACATTACTCCTTGTTCACCTACAGTAGGTTTCTTCTGTGCAAACAAGTTGTAAGAGAGCGCCGGAGGAATTCCAATCATGGCGCTCTTCGAACGCCTCGCCGGATCAACAACCCCGTCGTCATGGAGAAGCATCGGGAAGGAGACGGAAGTCGGCCCCGGAGTTCCGGGTGGCCGAGAGTGAAGAAGGACACAGCGGGACCAGACGGGACTCCTCCTCAGGACGTATCACGGACCCCGAGGGAGAGACGAGCGAGCAACGAGAGACGGAGAGAAACTCCGAGCCAGACCCCCGAGAAGATACGGAGGAAAGGACGGAAGAACCACCCCGAGAGGAGACGAAGGACGCGACAGCCTGCCACGGCCCAGGAGGGTCGTGGCTGGACAAGGTACGTGCCCTAGTAAAGGGCCACGACAAAACCCAGGGAAGGGGAAGGGTAGGAGGCGAGGGGAGGATTAGAAGGGGGAAGGAAAGGGAGGAAGGGAGACAGGGCGACTACCTTTAAAAAGGGAGCGCCTGAGGCCGGACAAGTTCCCTGGGCACCCTAACAACCACGTACCCTGCGGACACAAGGAAATAAACCCACTCACCTCCCCACTAAAAAGGATAGAGTAACCCCTCCGCCACCCCCCCCCTTTCTTATTTCACCTCCTCTCCCGTACCCCACACAGAACCAAAACCGTGCTTACCCTCCCCACTTACCGGCTGCCACCTTGTTTTTGTTCTCCCGAGGAAACCTGCCGCCAAGATACCGGAACGCGCCACCTGGAAGGAAAAAGGAAAGGAAAGAAATAAGCAACCCACCTGAGACGGATAGAGACCCAAGAGGGAGAGAAGAAAAGGAAAAGAGAACCCAGAACCACCGGTTACTCACAGACCATTCTAAGTTATTCTTCCCCTTTTCTGCCGCCAAGAACAATAAAAAGCCCGTAAACCCCAGGAAAGGGGTAGTTAAGCTCAGTGTTTGTGTCCTCTATCACCCCTACACCGCACCCATCGCCTACAGTGGTGTCAGAAGTGGGATTGGACGGACACGGGATAATGGAGGACAGGTCCAGTATGGAAGAAATGATTAAACAGTTGGCCGAAGGGCAGCGCCATCTCCTGCTAGTCTGGGAAGCCCAGCAACGAGAGGCCAAGGAGGATAGAGAGGCCCTACAGTCGGCCTTGAAAAGTCAGGCCACCATTATGGCCAACAATCAGCTAGTCCATGAGACTGCCATACAAAAGCTGACCGACACTATAGCCGCAAGTAAGGTGCATCCCAATGTGCCAAGTTCCGTCCTACAAAAATACCATGAAGGAGAAGACCCTGACTCGTTTTTTACAAACTTTGAGAGAGTCGCTTCCAGTGCTCAATGGCCGGCAGAAAGGTGGGGTCAATATATAGCTCCCCTCCTGACAGGAACCCTCCAATCCGCATATCAGGCCGCAAACCCAGGAGGTGTCACCCCGTATGCCGAGATAAAGAAGAGTATTTTGGAACGAGTCGGACATGATGTCGAATACTATAGAACTAGATTCCGGAAAGTAAGATGGGGACCCCAGGAAGACTTTCGGACATACTATTACCGGGTGAAGGATCTAGGGTTGAAGTGGCTGGGACCACTAGGAACGGAACGTGAGGACATAATTAAGACGATTATTCTGGAACAGTATCTAGATTCCCTACCGCCCCATACCCGACACTGGATCCGACAACACCCCAATATTGATACTGAGACAGCGGTTGATCTAGCTTGTGCTTATCACCGATCGGGAGAGGGTAAACCACAACCCGTTCGCCCCATGGGGAAACCACCAATAACCCCTACTCAATTCCACACACGACGAGCAACCGAAGAGACCGGCCTACCTAGGAACCCGGAGAGAAGCCCGATGCAGCAACCCCAATGTTTTAACTGTGGGGAGTGGGGCCATATCGCTCGTGAATGTCCCAGAAAGCGGGAGGGTATAGAGCCAATGGAGATAGGCATGACTAGAGGCAGAGTCTTATGCCTAGGAAAGAGCGGCGGGTCCTTTAAATACCCCCTGATGATCAACGGAAAACTTGTTATGTCCTTAATAGACTCCGGGTGTAGCCAGTCAGTAGTCCGACGTAGTCTGGTTCAACAGATACCACCCCCTGAGGACCAATGGGTTACGATATGCTGCGTCCATGGAGATCGAGCCCAGTATCCGCTTCTCAACGTAGACATAGGCTGGGACGGACATATAGACAGTCTGCCTGTGGGGCTCATGGACAACCTAATAGAGGAGTGTGTAATAGGAACGGACTATCAAAGGTTCGACGACCTTTTAGACAAGACCAGACAGAAAAACCCAGTGGACAACTGGTGGGGTGACGCACCATTCCGAGATGATACTATACCTAGCCATCCCACTAGACGGAAGTTAACACGAAAGGAGAGGCGAACGGAGAAACAGAGATACGTCTGGCGACAAGACCAACAAAACAAAGAAGGGGTCATGGCCTTCCTAGACACAGCCCCCACATCGTTTAGGATGAGTCAACACGAGGATCCCACCTTAAAACATGCTTGGAAAAATGCTAAAACCGCCTCGACTGGAGAGGTAGGTCCTTACTTCTTGACCTCAAAAGATCTGTTATATAGGGTCACCACCAAAACAAATGGGGAGAAAAGACAGCTCGTCGTTCCCGAATCCTACCGAACCCAGGTACTCTTCCTAGCCCACAACCAACCAGGGGGAGGACACTGTGGCAGGGAGAAAACGGAAGAATACTTACTCAGGAGGTTTTACTGGCCGGGAGTATATGCCCATATCAGAAGGTACTGCGCTCAATGTCCTAAGTGCCAACTTGTGGAGCCAGGAACCCTCCGTAAAGCACCATTGCAACCCCTACCTCTGATTGATATACCATTCAAACGGGTCGGTATGGACATAGTAGGTCCTCTTTTACCGTCTAGTAAAGGGCATACCCACATTCTCGTGCTCGTAGACTACGCAAGTAGGTACCCCGAGGCCATTCCCCTTTCCAGCACCACTACGAAAAACGTAGCACAAGCTATGATATCTTTCTTTTCCCGGGTAGGATTTCCCGAAGAAGTCCTTACGGACCAGGGAACCCCGTTCATCTCAGGACTAATGAAACAAATCTGTACATCCCTAGGGGTTCAACAGATAAAAACGTCTGTCTACCATCCCCAAACGGATGGATTGGTCGAACGGTATAATCGCACCATAAAAACCCTCTTAAGAAAAGTGGTGAATGAGACAGGTAAGGACTGGGACCAGAAGCTTCCCCTAGTATTGTACGCGATAAGGACACATGAACAATCCTCTACGGGGCATAGCCCGTTTGAATTGGTATTTGGGAGACAGCCAAGAAACCTTCTAGATATGGCCGTGGAACTCTGGGAGGAGGAAGAGAACGAAGAACGTCCTATCCTAGACTATGTCCATAAACTAAAAACCCAACTCCAATCAGTATGGGAGGACGTAAGGCAGCATCTAACAGAAGCCCAAAATAACCAAAAGACTTACTATGACCAGGGTACCAAACTCAGGATCTTACAACCCAATGACAAAGTGTTAATCCTCAGGCCCACCTCAGAGCACAAATTAATTGCCAAATGGCAGGGACCATACAAAATCTTAAAAAGAGTTACCCCCGTTACCTATTTATTAGAATTAAGAAATAATCCGAGGCGAACCCAGATTTACCACATTAACCTATTAAAGAAATGGGAAGAACCCGCAAGCGATAACTTAGCATTAGCGAGGGGATGTCTGATCACGCCGACTCAACCTTTAGGGTTGGAATTGTGCCCCACCTCACTGTATGACCCTCAACAGCTCCCCAAAATCAGTGAGTCCCTTTCCGAGATAGAGACCCGACAAATGACGGAGTTAGTCCACCGTCATGCCTATTTTTTTTCTGAACTACCGGGGAAAACAGCACTAGTCCAGCATCACATTAGAACCCCGGAAGGAAGAGTAGTACGACAACGACCTTATCGAATTCCCGAGGCACGGAAAACCCTCATAGAAGAGGAAGTCGATAAAATGTTGCGTTTAGGAGTTATTGAAACATCTACCAGCCCGTGGTGTTCTCCGATTGTCATAGTGCCGAAGCCGGATGGCTCTATCCGCTTCTGCATTGACTTCCGGAAGCTCAATGAGATATCCCTTTTTGATACATACCCCATTCCTCGGGTAGACGAAGTCTTGGAGAAGATAGGGCAAGCCCGATATATGACTACGATTGATCTGACAAAGGGGTATTGGCAGATCCCCTTAGCACCCTCTGACAAAGAAAAAACGGCGTTCGTATCCCCTTCAGGCCTGTATCAATTCACGGTGCTCCCTTTCGGGCTTCATGGTGCCCCAGCAACGTTCCAACGACTAATGGATCAACTGCTAAGACCCTATCATGATTTTACAGCCGCCTATCTTGATGATATTGTTATTTTTAGTTCTACCTGGTCTACCCACCTCCTTCACCTGGACAAAGTGTTCTCCGCACTATCCGCAGCCGGGCTTACCGCCAACCCAAAAAAATGTGTACTAGGTCAGACCCAGATAGCCTACCTAGGTTACGTTATTGGGAATGGGCTCTTGAGTCCCCAAAAGGATAAAGTAGCCACCATTCGACAGATCCCCCTACCTACCACAAAGAAGGAACTTCGCTCCTTTCTGGGGCTAGTTGGATACTATCGAAGGTTCATCCCTCAATACTCTACTATCACAGCCCCCCTTACGGACCTCCTAAAAAAAAAATATCCGACAGTCCTACCTCCTTTTTCCCCCTCCCAACTTCAGGGATTCCAGTGGCTCAAGGAAGCCCTTACAACCGAACCAGTATTGCGTTGTCCCGATTTTGCCAGGCCCTTCCATCTTTTTACGGACGCATCCAATGTCGGGTTAGGGGCCGTGTTGGCACAACCTGACCGCCAGGGTCATGAACACCCAATAGTCTACATCAGTAGGAAGCTATTACCCAGGGAAACGAACTACCCCACTATAGAAAAAGAATGTTTAGCCATTAAATGGGCAATCGAATGTTTGCAGTATTACCTCCTGGGACGCCCATTCATCCTCTTCACCGATCATGCGCCTTTGACATGGTTGGCTTCCCATAAGGACACCAATTCCAGAGTCCTCCGCTGGTTCCTTGAACTGCAACCCTTTACTTTTCAGATCCGCCATATCCCTGGGGCTCGCCAATGTCCCGCAGACTTCCTCTCCCGCTGCCCTGACTCCTCGGGCCTATACCAGTCCCGATCGTGGGAAGGGGTGTGTAAGAGAGCACCGGAGGAATTCCAATCATGGCGCTCTTCGAACGCCTCGCCGGATCAACAACCCCGTCGTCATGGAGACGCATCGGGAAGGAGACCGAAGTCGGCCCCGGAGTTCCGGGTGGCCGAGAGTGAAGAAGGACACAGCGGGACCAGACGGGACTCCTCCTCAGGACGTATCACGGACCCCGAGGGAGAGACGAGCGAGCAACGAGAGACGGAGAGAAACGCCGAGCCAGACCCCCGAGAAGAGACGGAGGAAAGGATGGAAGAACCACCCCGAGAGGAGACGAAGGACGCGACAGCCTGCCACGGCCCAGGAGGGTCGTGGCTGGACAAGGTACGTGCCCTAGTAAAGGGCCACGGCAAAACCCAGGGAAGGGGAAGGGTAGGAGGCGAGGGGAGGATTAGAAGGGGGAAGGAAAGGGAGGAAGGGAGACAGGGCGACTACCTTTAAAAAGGGAGCGCCTGAGGCCGGACAAGTTCCCTGGGCACCCTAACAACCACGTACCCTGCAGACACAAGGAAATAAACCCACTCACCTCCCCACTAAAAAGGATAGAGTAACCCCTCCGTCACCCCCCCCCCTTTCTTATTTCACCTCCTCTCCCGTACCCCACACAGAACCAAAACCGTGCTTACCCTCCCCACTTACCGGCTGCCACCTTGTTTTTGTTCTCCCGAGGAAACCTGCCGCCAAGATACCGGAACGCGCCACCTGGAAGGAAAAAGGAAAGGAAAGAAATAAGCAACCCACCTGAGACGGATAGAGACCCAAGAGAGAGAGAAGAAAAGGAAAAGAGAACCCAGAACCACCGGTTACTCACAGACCATTCTAAGTTATTCTTCCCCTTTTCTGCCGCCAAGAACAATAAAAAGCCCGTAAACCCCAGGAAAGGGGTAGTTAAGCTCAGTGTTTGTGTCCTCTATCACCCCTACACCGCACCCATCGCCTACACAAGGGTACAGCTGGACCAACAGTAATAGGTAGTGATATAGCATCTGGGGTTGGTCTGGCACTTGCGCTCTGAGGGAGAGTAACTTCCATATTCTGATTTATCATCGGAGTCATTTCTGTCTGTGTCCCTGTTACTGGAGTAAATCTTGGCATTACCTGCAGCTGCACTTGGGACAGTAAAAAGGGAGTTGGTTCAGTCTGAACCAACATTGGTCTCGGGAAAGCTTGTTCTGTAGGCACCATTAAGTTTGAAGTTGTTTCCATAATGGGCATATCAGGATAAATTCTCTGAACCTGTGGAGGTTGCACCTGATTTTGCACTAAAGGAGTAGTAGGCACATTAAGACAACTCTGCATCACATTCTGTGTCAGGCTAGCATTAACCTGCATCAGACTCATTGTCCCATTAACTTGTGTCAGAGCTGTTGGATCAGCACTGGTACTTGGACCACTCTCGTGCTGTATATGGTGGTGGGTGATTTCTCAATAACTGCGTAATAAACTAATCATCATCTGATTCCTCCTCCAGCATTGAAGACTTTCTAGCCTCCCTACTTTCACACGGACTTCTGTAGTCTTTCTAATAGCTTTCCTTCCTTCCTTCCTTCTCATTTCCCTGTGTAATTGCCAGAAACAACTTAATTCCGTGCAAAGTTGTCATCCTCCAAACTCTCTGATCACTGTCCCACCTAGCCTCTGCTAAAGTCTTTTTGGCCTTTCTCATCCTCCTTTCAAATTTCTGTTGCTGTCTGGCTACTAGCTCCCAAATTGCTAATGCCTCAAACTGTGCTGGTCTCGGAAGGGGCTTCGATTCATGTACCACCATCCTTAAATGCTCCAAAACCCTCAAATTGAACGTCCCATTTTTAGGAAATGCTAAGTTCCCATCCTTCTCTGTCGCTTTGCACCATTGCTTTAGCTAAAGACATGGGGCAACACCCCTCGCTTCCATTATAATGTAAGCTTGTGTATTTTATGGTGGTGTACCCTCGCCTATACGCGTTGTAATATACGTATCTCCCCTTAAGGCACTCTTTGAAGGTTTGAAAAATGTCATCTTTTTGACCTTTTAGCTATTCAAAATCAAATTAGGAAGTGACTTTTAATCCAAAACCAATTGCCTCTCACGGACGGCTGCCAATCCATGCGCGACCTTTCTCACTAACCGGCCTATACCAGCGCGGCTCCAATGATGTCACACTGTCACGTACTGCGGCTGACAAAGTCTTGTGGCTTGTCCTCCCAAACTCCGATTCACACAAACTAATGAAAAAATTGCGAGCACTAATCAAAAAACAAAAAACAAATCTGCTGGTTCACTATAGGAAAAGTAACACAATCACTTCAGAAACCTTACTGATTTTTCACTGACAGCTCTCGCTCTAACAGCTACTTCTTCTTTCTTGGTCTCCCAGATTCACAAGCAAAATTCGACCTGCAAATTTTACTGTCAAGTGATCAATGGGTCTGTCTGGTGCACATAGGACTCACCAAATCTCAGTCGAATTTTTTTTTCACTCACTTTGACTCACACTTTGACTTGTCGACCACACCCGATCAACCTATTAAACTAGCCAGATTACAACATAAAACCCAAGTGTCTCATACACTTTTCAATATACTCTGGAGTCTTAGACCACACAGGGTCCGTTCATCAACAACCACAGACAATTTTTGAGCACAACGTGCCACTCACATGTGAAGTTTGACGACTTCCCTACTCTCATACTGCAGAGTACGCACTCTCCTTCTACAACTTCATTTGGAGTACGCAGACTCCCTAAACCTCACAAACCTCACAATTCCCAAGCTATTTTGCTTAAGCTGTGCAAGCGCTACTTCATTCACACTGTCACTAGAACGCTGAGAACATCCTCAAACAAGCATTAGCAAGATCCAGGATTCTGGGAAAGTCATTTCTAGACTTAGGGAAGCATTTACTCTCCAATTTGCATCACGAAAAAATAAAATCCAAATCTCAATAATAATTAACCTTCACCTCTGTTACTATCCCTGGACATCTATCATGGGCTTTTAAGGAGACAAACCTTCACCTCTCTTTACCAACACTGTTAACACCTGTTACTCTATACCGGACGTCTATGATGAGCTCTTAAGGAGACTAACTATCCTCTGCTACCATCTCTGTTAGCGCGTCTGACCTTAATAAGTAAACTTACATGGGGACGTTAATAGGTTGATGAGCCTTTTGACTCGCAGTTAAGATGTTCTTACCATAGTTCCAGTACATGCAAATCAATAATTAATAACCAATACACCATATGAACAATCAGCAATAATCAATAACAGTAATATTCATTAGAGTCAGTAATTGTCCCGCACCATGACCTTTCAGTCATGAATAACCACACCTTTTAATAAAAGTTAGAATATTTATTTCCCTATATTAACAATGCTAAGGTCATGTAGATTAATCTCAAAATCAAATGAAACACATACAGAAACAATACTGGCTGTCCAAAGCGGCGAAAGAAACATAATCTAATCAAAGCTTGAACTACAACACATTCTAAAGTTATAGTGCAAATTAATAACAAATTCAACTGCGCCAAAGTGATAACATACATTCAAGTTCAGCAGAGAAATTCATCAAGCATTATTCCCTATCAGCACAATTTTATTAGTGAAGATCCTTAACTAAAATCAGATTAGCATCAGCATGTTGGTCTTCATGCAAAACAATTTAGCAACACCAATTTGGTAAAATATCAAGCTATGAGTCTATCAAAATAGTGCAGTTGGTACCGAGAAAGAAAAGCAAATATGCATAATAACCAATATTCTAATTCATAATACCTATCCTTAGTGTGGACCAGAAAGCAGAGCCAGTCTTTGTCCTCAGGACATCAGTCGATCAGAAAGGCATCAGGATTCAGCATCAAAGTTCAGAAAACGCAAAGTCTTCAAGCAATAAAGTTAAGCACGTCTCTTGTCAAGATGCAAAATCGGCAAGAATGAGCTATCCCTTCCCTGTGCAGACCTTTTTAATTAAAACAACTAAAACTATTTCCCAAATACCTATTGGTCAATTAAGCACATGTTCAAACTTTGTCCAATAAAACTAAAACTCCAAATCTATGAATTCTACTATTACTCGGTTCACATGTCGTTGATTGGTTGTCCTACAATGTCCTTCTCATCCGGTTTGTCAGGTAACAATATTGTTGCAGCTTCTTCTCCAGTCAGTATCTACATTGTTCTCCTCCGGAGAAAGTCAGTCTCACACAGTTTACACCTAAAATGTTACATTAGCAAGAACAGCATCCTCTAGCAGTCAGATCTCATGAGAAAAGATCTAATTTAAGCAATGCAATGGAAAATCACAGTTAAACTCTCTTGGACAGCCATTCATTTAAACGTTAGGAAATAAATCATTGAGACGAGGCCTAACAAGTAGACCAAGACCTTCGCTAAGTTAAGGCCTACAATTAATAAAGCTAATACATATTGCCTAACATTTAATTTGACATATTACTACATTAGTCAAACATATATTCAACATTTCACAATATTAGAATATTAATAAGTACACTTCATGAACATGACGGCCACTCATCGTAATCACATTTTCAAATGCACGCATTATTTTTTTACGTTATTATATTTTCTACATAAATCCATTATTCATAATACATGAACACTCATTCAGAATTTTTATTAAAACACCTGCGCTAGCAGTTGACAGAGGTTCTCATTAATGATGCAGTAACAAACTTATAAGCATTTATAATTGAAACAATGGCAGTATACAAGTACCATATTTAGTTACAAAAAAAGTCATAGGGCCTGATTTAGATCTTGGTGGAATTACTGCCAATCCACCACAGCGTCAGTCCCAAGTACGCCCTCAAGCTGACGGTGTTCCAGCTGCCATATTTGGATCTATATACGTCAAAAAGGGCCCACCCTGTCACCCTTGGACCTGGGTAGCCCTTTGGCTGTTCAACCGCCATCCACGTGGACAGAGTATACTCCATCATGCAAGCTGTAACCCACAGCCGACGCAACGGATTCCAATGCTGGCGAGTATTACTCTGTTGCTGTCGTAACAGCAGCATTGCACCAATCATATTTAGATAACACAGTCTTGCTGGTGTGATACCAGAGCTGGTCCCATGAAGGCAGGAGTATATTGTGGGACCTGTTCAGCACTGGACTATGACTGTGGCTATTGGATGGATGCTAGCAGCCCACACCTGATGTATATTAGACAATTTTGAACACCTGCAAAAAGCACTATATAACACACTTCAGACCATGACCCTTTGTCAGTCCACTGCTGACCACCATTCTGAGGACAACCTTGCTACTGAACAGCCAGGTTATTTTCTTTTTTCTATTCTCCCTCAGTTTTTTTTTCACTTTTTCATTTTTTCATTATGTTTCAAATCACTGTAGAGACACTCGTATATTTTTTATCACTATGGCAGCTAAGATTAACCCACGTTTCACAGAGGGAGAATTGACAGTGATGTTGGATGAAATTATTAAAGCAGAGCCACAATTGTTTGGAGCACAAGTACCAAATACTCCCATATCTCAGAAAAGGCAAATGTGGAACAGAATAGTCAGCAGAGTAAATGCTGTATCTAACAATATGAGCACTCAATAGGATTAGAAAGAGGTGGAATGACTTGCAAGGGATCCATTCTCTGGCCTTAAAGCATCACCTGGTGATCCAGAGGACTGGTGGTGGTTCTCCCAGCCCCCCATTACAACTCTTTCCCTGGGAGGAGAAAGTCTTGCAAATCCTACATCCTGAAAGCCTGACAGGAATCCCTGATGGAGTGGAGATTGGTAAGGTACCTCTATGTATGTCTCACTAATCACAAATAGAGTCCTTGCCCTTAATTTAGGTGTTCAGAATGTTTCTAGAGACCTATCAAAACCTATTTATTGAAACATCTTTTTCTAAAAAAACTTGTATTATCTGAATCAGTAGCATCATGGTTGTTTCTATATGTTTAACACTGAACAATATGAATTGTCTAATTGTGTGTTGTTTTCCATGGATCACCCCTTGCATTTGCCTAGCCCTTTGCTGTATCTCAATGTAGGTTGTTGTACTTCAAAACACAGGTTCCAAACTCCATCCATATGAACATGAAGGTATACTGCTTGTAAGTGGTATCCTAACCTATTCACATTATACACATGGGCGCATATCATAAATGTGTGTTTATTTTCACTGTATTAATTTATATAGGTGTTACTCACTTGTTCACAAGTATTTGCAATCGTATTTACACATGATTATAACTACAATGATGTCCTGCTTTTGTCTCTGCAAACCAATAGCGCAATGTGATGTTGCCCAACCTCCCTTCTCTTCCACATATGCACAGAAGTCAAACCTTTATATAGTTGTCATTCTCTATTTCATGGTATGCATAAAAATGTCATATGCTGTGTTGATCCAGTATATTGTCACAAATTTTTGTTACTCCTTTGAATTCATCTACTTGCTTGCATAAATCATAGCTTGTGTATTCAAATATTTCCAATCATGCTCTGTGGCATGCTGATTATAAGTAGTATTGATGCACAATTTACTTTGCAGTGTTCATATGATGACCAATGCCATTTAATCCAATAAATTGAACCATGGTTTATTTTTGAGGCTGCTAGGCCTTGAAATGGCACAGCTCTCAAATACCCTCTATACTGTGTTGAGTTGCATGTCTGGTACATGTAATGTACACTTTCTAAATAATATTTTACATTTCAGGACCTCTCCCTATCATTGTTACTGAAGTGTGCATCTGTGTACATTAACATGTATGAGTAAAAAGTTAAACATCACACAAAGGCCTAAACATCCCATTAATTATAATTTCCTCTTTTTTTGGTTGCTTCAGTTGTAGCTGAAGACATATTTTAGTTACAATACAGACCTTTAATGCAATTTTTTGTAATTCATATTAGACACAACACCCAGGGCAAGGTGACCACTGTCTGCAACTGAAGACACCTCCGCTCCAGGCCAGGATCAAGCCTTCAGTGAGGAAACCACACTTGCAAGTCAGGATGATGAGGGGATGCCTGATCAATCTGGTCTGTCTAGGCTGACAGCCCTAGCGAATCACCCTCTGCCCACACTTACACCTCACACCCCAGCTGCTACAAAAACTTTGCCTACGGATACCTCTTCTTCCTGTGTCCAGAGAAAAACAAATCCCATCTTGTGGCCCTGCAACTTGGCTACGTTTGAGCAACCACTACCACCTCCTGTTGTGCCAGAACCCAGCAGGATGGGTCACACTGCCTCAAAGGCATGGGGTAGCGGGAGTAGGGGTCTAGGGAGGGAATCAGTGGGCCAGCAGAGCGAGGCCACCAGCATCATTGTCACCCAGACCACCATTGACCGAGCCTTCAGAGCACTACAACAGTCCCAAGATGTGATGGGCAGGTCCTAACAGAGATCTGGGACCTTAAGCAGGTAAAGACGAAGCACTTTCTTGAGCTGCAGAATCGCAACTCCAATTTGTGTTCCTTGACTGGGGTGATGTTTGACATTTATCATCACATGTGCAGGGTTTTTCCTGTACCTTCTCCCCTGTCTGTGGCCCTTCAACATCAGGAGTAAATACACCTTCCACAGCTACAAACAGGGAGGCCCTGCCATAACAGGAAATTGCTCCACCCACCCTAGTCCCTGCACCTGTTCCTCCCCACAACCCCCAGGAGAGGGCGTTCATCTGGACCACCAGGAGAGGATGCCAAGACCTCCACCACCTCCTCCAAGAGACACGGAACCTAATTTCTTCCAGTGTGTGTCTATCATTCACTCTATGGACTATTTCATGGACACATTTACTTTTTTGAGGATAGTTGTATTTTGTACATTGGACTTCAAACAATTTGTGTTCAACAAATATAGTTTCAGCCATTATGATGGACTTTAGTTTTTTAATCTTGTTCTTTTTCATTCTGGTTTCAAATATATTACACTAATTGTTTTGTTCAAAATAACTGCACAGAAAACAAAGACTAGTGTTGTATTTATTATAATTCCTTTTCTGTGTCTTCTGCACACCATCATTTTCTAAACCTGTCAAACAATATTATTGTAAAACAAATACATACCAGCTTGGTAATGTGTTTTCTATTTTTAAAAATATGGAAAAAAGAAACAATGAAACCACAATGTATTGGTGTCATACATTTGTAGGTAACAAGTCTGTGAAACAATCAAATATGCTTTTAACAAACCTTGTAGAACTGAAACAGTCTGTGCCATTTAGACGTGGACACTCTAATAACCTTGGCACCTTGGAAGAAAGGGAATATTTTATAAAACCAATTTAAATAGGCAAACCATTATTGTTTCATGACATCCTGCCCTCACAATAGGAATCCTACATCAGTAATAACAATAGTCTATATCATGGCAGTAACAAAAATGGAGGCCACATGACCATTTCATGACACTGTGGCAGCATCTGGTGCAATGTCACAGCCACCATTCAGTATTGTGATGTTCTTTCAACTATGAGAAGACACATCAACAGCTTCCTACACTAAACACAAAATGAAGATTTCGCCAATGTGAAGGCAGACCAGTATGCTGTTGCTTGACCTATACAGGTAGTTAAAGCAAATTAAGCAGCACATATTGCCTTGGTGGCATCATCCAACAGAATTCAGGTCTGATACAATTTCAAGAACTTCCATTCAATCACAGTGCAAGTTGTCTGTGTACGGATCTGTTCATCCAAAGTGGATGTCTATCCCAGGATCAACCCATGCTCCCTTCCTAAAAAAGAACAACAATGAAAGTTAATGATTTCACATATTAAATTTGACTCAAACAATAAGTTAGGAGGCATATTTAATTAGCACAAGCATAGTTAATTTATGTCAACAAGCCCAGTAGTCAATGTAAGGAAACCATGATCTACAAACATCTTTGCCTTGGACTTTCCTGAACTGATAATTCCAACCAAATTACCATCACGGACTGACATGTTCAGTACGTCACAAGTTGTTCTAACATTGGATGTTACAATATGTAAGGGTACGCTTACACTTAGGTGAAGAAGTGGTCATTAACATCTTGACGTAGGTCGATTTCTTCCTCTTCAACACTGTCATCTTCATTAGGCATTTTGAGATCCTCACCCAGTGGCTTTTCATGGTCTCCACCCTCTGAGATTGGGATGTTCAGTTGCAGGGTGATCTTGTGCAACAGGCAACAGTGATTTGGCACAGCTTATCATGTGAGTAGAGGAGGGTTTCACCGGTCTTGTCCAGAGACCCAAATCTGGCCTTCAGGAGCCCAAAAGTCCACTCTACTGACCTCCGTGTTCTTCCATTTGCCTCATTGAAGCAGACTTCCCTTGGCGTTGTTGGATTCTTCAGTTGTGCCAACAACCATGGTCGTTTAGGATACGCTGAGTCTCCTACATGGAATCAATATATTGAAGGATTGAAATCATATCAAGCCATTGTACTTTCCTAAACTAGGATTAAAACAAATGATCCTTAAGTCATATTGTACTTACCAACAAGCCAGGCCTCTCAGCTCCAAGTTCTGACATTTATAAGGGTATGGTGCTGTTCTGTAGTACAAAGGAATCATGTGTTGATCCATGAAAGCATGTTATAGAGAACAGACGTCCTTTTACTATACAATTATCAATAGAACTTACACACAGGGATACAATAAAGTCCATGTTAACATATTCTAAAATGGTTTCATTTATCAACAATCCCAAAAATTCAAATAGAAAAACAAGAAGAAAAGTTAAAATGGACATAGGACAGCTTTTACCAATTCTCGTGAAATAGCAAATCCATAATTATCGACACTTTTAGCAAATGGTTTTCATTAATTTCTCAGGAATTAGTTAAACCAAGAAGTAGTCAACACATCTGAACACAAAGAATAATTTTCAAAGCTAACCATGATATCAACAATCCCCAGGCATAAAACAATAATGCAGTAGAATTTAATGCATAATATTTGTTTAGTGCTATACCAACCTTCATACAAAGAACCAATGATCAATTGTCAAAATGATTCAATGTCAAAGAAATAAGGATACAATTATCCATCTCAGGCATGTGAAATCGATTCAGTTAAATATAATATACTGTATCTGATGAACACTGTACCACTACTCATACAAAGTATCAATCCTAAAATAACACATGAGTTAAGGTACATATAACTGTTAACGTTTCATTCTCTTAGAGCAATATGCATGAAACCATCATCAAGTAACAGTGCCAGAGAATCAAGCTGTGCATGCTGAAAGAGAACACAGATAAAGAAAAGAAAGGATAAAGGTGGAAAAAATTAAAAATTAAAATTCAACATTAAAATCAGAAAGTACAGCCAATGCAAAATGCATCCTAATCAATCAGGTTCCCAGAATCATTCCATTGGTGATGTAATATCTGACTTACAGTGAAAAGTCATGCAGAAGAATATCAGTGAACTGATACCGTGAGTGTGTGTTCCAACTTGGAAAATAGCATGAATACAAAGAAGGGTCCAGTGTTAGCATCCAATGACCAAAAACATGCTGAGTGCGAGTACCGCTATTGCTTCATATAACCTGTGTACATGCTTCATAATCAAACCCCCCAAAAAACATTCCAGGCGTGACTGATTACTCAATTACCAGTGAACTGGGTAAACAAAAAATTGGCATTAAAGTTATAGCACATTGGGTGATTATACTAGAATGTGTCAATAATTTAACATCCTCACCAAATGGCATTCAAAGCAGAAGCAATAAACTCTCACCACTTCACCCGGCCCCATTAATGTAAAATTGCATCAGACTGAGAAAGAATAATCTTACATACATCCAATTCGCAAGTATCTAGTGTAGGCTGTGGCCACCAATAGTGCGTATCTAAAAAAAATGTATAAACGTACTGTTCAATCCCGGCGGCTGTTAGTGAAGAAAAATTGTGCACAAAACATCAAGAACCATAATTATGAGTTCTAGAATAACAAGAAACACTAATAAAACAAACCAAAAGCTAGTCCTCACACTCACCACCCAGGGGAATCAAAAATCAAACAGTTAAGGTCTGGTTATGGCCAGCACGAATAACAGAGCCATGACAAAAATCATGCAGCCCAAGTCCCTTTCACATCCTAGTGTTTTCCCTTATTTTCCTGAACTCTGACCTAGGAAAGCAAGCATTCAGTTGAGATATATAAATCCAGTAAGCAGATAACTTGCACATTGATGGAATGGAAGTTCTTGCAATTGTGGTACACCTGTTCCCTGGCATGTGGTGGTACCAAGGCCATATGTGTGTTATTAATTGTTCCAACCACATGTAGTAGGCCACCCAAATCATAAAATGTTCCCTTCACATTAGCCAAATCCTGAGCCCTTGGAAACTGGCTGAAGGGGTTGATGCTTCTCATCATTGAAGTATGGACTTCTTCTATCACACCACTGAAAGATGGCTGTGACATGCCTCCAGATTCTGCCACAGTGTATTGAAAAGATCCAGTGGCCACAAAATGAAGTTCTGCCAAGAGTTTCACTATTAGTTTTATTGCTGTTTTATTCCTGTTTTGAGGTAGGAGATCAGGCTCTAGCAGCTGACACAAATCCAGTATAGTTTGCTTATTTAATCTAAACTTTTTTATTATTTCCCTTTCCTCCATGGTGGCAGGGTCTGGAAAAAAACCTGAACCCTTGAGGACACCTTCTACCCATCCTTGGCTTCATAGGTAAGGAAAACAAACTATCAATTAAATTCTCACACAAGACTTTCACAATCAACACACATCTTATGTCTTGGTTAGGTTAGTGATGTTATTGTGTCATATGTTCCCATAATTTTAAAACATTTTGCTACTTCAAATCTACATTTCTTTTATATCTGACTTGTTTTTTTTAATAAATAATGTGCAAATAACACATTGGAAATTTATTATTTGCACATTATATTTTTACAGTTACCGCTAGCTGTAAGTATAACATACACTGAAGCACTATTGAAGTCAAACACAGTAACGGTTCACTTTTTTATGTGTTATATTTTTGCAAAAACAGAGTTGTACATATCTGAGATTGGTACACAAATGAGCCACCATTTAGAGCGCTGGTGATGTACAAACAATTTAAAAATACACAGGTTCATGTCCTAAAACGGTGGGTGCCTGATCTTGCTATCAGGACATTGGCTATCCTATGGCCATTGGCGGAAGTTGCCCACATATTAGGTGGAACACTCCACAACGGACACTGCCATAGGCTAATGTGTGTGACGGCTATGCATCAAAGCCAATGGCTGTGTCCATCTCTGTCGCAGAGCGCATATGCCATGTACTTGTAAACAGCACCTGGAAAAAAGTTAATTTGCCTCCTAACACTGCAGCCAACAACACTTCCTTGATTTTAGCTGCTGTTACCAATCTCTGGGAGCCAGGATACTGGGCAAAGCAGGTGACAGTGCCCGTGCCTTCTTCCCTCAGAGTTGGAGCTCCTCACCAGAGATGTCCTGTCCATACACAGCCAGCTATATGGGAACCCAAAGAAACAGGTACATGTTTGAGTGGGAAATGTTTGTTAAAGTAACTTGTTCCTCCTTTGTACACAGGCTAACGTGTCCCTTTTTGTTCATGAGTGAAGTGTTATTATTGGAGTGTGGTGAACTGAATGATTTAGCTGGGTACAGAATGTTGTTTGACAATGTTAGAAATGTTTGTACATTGAAATGGAAAGTCACCTGAGAGAATAAGCTCAAGTTTCAGTTGATGACACTCATAATTCCAGATTTCATTAGACAAACCACAGACCCCTTACTTCCAGTGGCCAATAGACACTGTACCACTAGTATAAGTTAAAACATATAGCCCAAGTCAAAATGCGTGAAATGTAAAGTGCAAGAAGAATCTTCAAAGTTGTGGAGTTGTCTGATGCTGTTCTGTCAAATGAAATTACATCCCATATTTTGAAATAACAATATCTGTGTATTTCAAACATGTCATGGGATCAATTATCGGAAAAGGTATTTACTCTGCTGCAAGTCTCAATGACACAGGCTCTCAAACATCCATACAAGTATGTCCCATTACTATACACACCTGTTCATACATCATCCAAAACCATGCTCTCACTGACACATGGCAGCCTTTCCATACTGCCCTTAGTCACTGTATATAGTGAGAACCATAGTATCTGGCTCTTAGAAGATTAGGCATGAAGCCATTGTGGCTGTGCATTGGGTTATGTACAAATAATGTACAGGTTGTTTGGCCTTTAGTAGCTCACAATGATTTGGACTAATAATGAGTGGCTCTCACTACAGGAAATGTTTCCTAGCCCCGAACTAGATGATGTTTGTGGCCTGGAATGGTAACCTGAGGAGATAGAAAGTGTTGAGGGTACAGATCACTGCAAATTAGCATGTATGAAAATAATCTGTAATTACTTTTTCGGGAATGCATGTGAGAGATGCAACAAAATTAATTCACATTACTACAGACAAAATCACGCAAAACCTCTTTTGTTGTTATTTTTTCTCATCCGAACAGGTCAACGCCTATCAAAAGTGGGTCATATGGAGGGCCATAGCCAAGAAGGTGCAAACCTAGGGGGTCCATAAGCGGCGTGCACCACACCCTGACCCCCCCTAATGGCCTGCATCCTTGTGGTGGCCTAGCTGCAGCTTGATGAGCAGTTAAGGGCACAGCAGCAGCACCAAGGGGTGTGGTACGGTATGTAGCTATTCTTGTTGTTTAACCTTTTCCATTTACATTAATCTTGTTTGGCATCAACATGCTGGTTGACACACATCCAACACAGACAAGGATTTCTGGAGGTGTACTTTTTTCAGATGGTTTCTGATGCTTTGTTTGGTGTATTCTTTTGTGCTAACTAGGTTCCTCATCACAAGCCAAGTACTGTTTTGAACAGGTACCCGCATTTTCTCCATTTAATGAGGGACATTTGTACTAAACATGATGCATTTGAGTATTTGGTCAGGTGTGATGCTCTGTCAGAAATGTGAGCAAAAATGTAGGCCCTATTACTGATGACATGGCATGGTGAGCACTTATGATATAGTTGATGTTTCATCAATTAATCAATCAATCTGCAACATTTATAGAGCACAACTTATCACTCATGGGGTCTCAAGGCGCAAGCAGGGGACGCGGGTCAGTCGAAGAGACAGGTCTTGAGGTCCTTCCTAAACTGAGCCAGCAATGGGGACTTCCTAAGGTAGAGAGGCATTGTGTTCTAGGTCTGCAAGGCGAGGTAGGAGAAGGATCTTCCTCCAGCCAGGTTCATCCGGATCCTGGGGATGGTAGCAAGGGCCAGTTGCACTGAGCAGAGTTGCCTTTAGTGGGTGTAGAAGGAGAGGCCGTGGTTGAGGTAGGCAGGTCTGACATTGTGGAGGGCCTTGTCTGCGTGGGTCAGGAGTTTGAAAGTGATGCGTTTGGTGATAGGGAACAAGTGTAGGTCTCCCAGGTGGGCAGAGATGTGGCTGTGGCGGGGGATATCCAGGATCAGTTTGGCCACAGCGTTCTGAATTCTCTGGAGTCTTGCTTGGAGTTTTTTGTTGATTCTGACATAGAATGCGTTACTACAGTTGAGCTTGCTGCTGACGAGTGCCTGGGTGACTGTTCTCCTTGTGTCGAAGGGGCTCCACTTGAATATCTTGCGGAGCAGGAGAAGGGTGTGGTAGGATGAAGAAGAGACGGCGTTGACTGGGCAGGCCATGGACAGTGATGCATAAAGGATGATGCTGAGGTTGCAGGCGTGGTCGGTCAGAGTTGGGGCATTTCCAGGGGCCACCAGGAGTCATTCCAGGCAGAAGTGGCGGGCCCCAGGATGAGGATCTTTGTCTTGTCAGAGTTGAGCTTGAGGTAGGTGTTCATCATCCAGTCGGCAATAACCTTCATTCCATTCATCTTTTACCTTGGTAAACCAGTCTTTGTCAACCAACATGAATTCCTATGCCAAACTATATTGATTGAAACAGACAGGAAGGTATCCACATTGGAGACAGAGTTAAACATACCCCGAATTACATTTAAGTGTCTTTAGTTATGTCCAGATGAGAAATCTATGATAGTGAGAAAAGTGATACTTGAAAAGATATTTGCAGATGGAAGGTTACATCACATAGATGTTGGAGTATGCCATTTTGGTAAGTTAATATCAGGCCCAAAACATGACTCTTTTGGAAATGTGGATATGTTTTTGCTCTGTACTGAAGTGGGTTAGGAATGAATCCAGCCCTACTTATTTACTCATGCTGTCGAACCCACTTGTCATGCAGAGAAATAAAAAAGTGAAGGAGAGACAAAAGACATAAATTATATGGGAGCTAGCATGGGGAATTTCTTGACTGTGAGCAAATAGTTTGTGGAATTCTTCCCTACATGCATACGTTTGTGATGATAAAGAAGCCAAATTTGAGAACCTTGAAGCTAGTATAGACTTGGCAAATGTTTTGTGAGCAAAGTTCATGTTCAATTCTATTTAAACAGATACACTCAAACTGTTGTATCTGTGATTTCAGCATCGTCTGGGCAAGGCAAAGATGACAGCGGCCAAGTTGGTGGGGAAGAAGCTGGGCACTGCAGTTCTGGTGCAGACACTACTGACACTGAGAGACCCAGTGCCACGGAGGGTGAGGGGACTGCCATGCAGGCCACCAGCAACTCTACATCATCTTAGGGGCCCTACACAGAAGACCAGTTCCTAGTACTGCAGACCCTAGTGCAACAATTCCACCAACATCATTGTCCACCACCCACGTTTCCATCTCCACCCTCTGTCTTGCCCCCCCCAAGTTGGCCAGAGTCACATCCCTAAAAGGGGTGATGTCACCTCCCCCTTTCTCCCAGGCTGTGTTCAACGAGGAGGCTATTGATCTATTGCGGACTATCTCTGTAGGCTAGACTGCACTACTGAATGCTATCCAGGGGCTTAGTGGGCAGATGATACAGATGCTAGATTACCATCACCTCACACACATGCACCAGCACATCCACAGGCACCACAACCACACACAGCTCCTCGACAGCACACCCATCCATAAACACACATAAATTGAACATTACACACACACTGTACACAAACGCCTACACCAAACAACAGACACCCAGTAAGAGACACAAACCAATGTGTTCACCACGTGCACCAGACCCACAGGCACTGGCACCCTAAACAGACACATGCACATCAGACACTACCACTCCCTCTACCTCCCAAACCAAACTCCCTGCCACCCACCCTACCCACTTTTCCTATGAATTGCCCTGGCCCTCACCCCTTCCACATACCAAACCACCCCTCCCAAACGTCTTGTACCCCTTCCACACCCCCAAACCACCCCTTCTATATCCCAAACCACCTCTCCCGAATGTAAATCAATTCCTTCCTAAATGTCTTGCTACCCCTTCTGCACCCAAACCTACCCCTTCAACATCCCAAACCACCCCTCCCAAATGTAAAGCCATTATCTCATTTTAATAAAAAAAAGTATTTGACCATACATTTGTCCAGGCCCTATTTTTTGATTGTTACTAATTGTTTGCTGATGATGTTATTTCTGCTAATGTGTGTGCCATGCACTTACTCTCATTTGTGACAGTGACAAGCATAGGTTTTATTTTTTAGATATTTTTGGAATGCATACATTAGTGTTGTACATTTGTGATGGACATGTTAATTTTTGTGCAAACCTTCAAAATGTTACTTGACACTTACAGCAAAACTATATGTGTTTCTGTTTTTATGAGTGGAAAATACGAGTGTGTTTATTTTAACACGATGTGTCTATAATATACACATATGCATTACATAGGGAACCTCACACTTCAAAGTCAAATTACATCTGTTTGTCATAAAATGCACAAACCAAGGGGACATGTGACCTTGATACATCTCTGACGTTTGTGGTTTAAAGGTAACATTGGTTGTACATTATGTGTACACCCACTTACAGCATTTTGTAGTGCAATTGCTACATTATCATGGATTTATGTAGCTACTATTGGGTATACTGTTTATGTATATGATATGATAGTTTAGGGAAAATTATTGCACACACCTGTATTGACACATGTCGAGTTGAGATTGATGTGACTTTTTGTGTAGGTGTCCATTGCCATGAAGGCAGTTAGTACTAGATTGGTGATTGTTTCTGATATAACTAGGTGTGTTTTTAAACATTTTTATAAATATATCATGACAGACATTTGCATTGCACATCATGGTACTATTGCTTGCAAGTATTTGCTAAACATGCATGAGTCCAGTGCTAATGTACACTCACAATTTCTAGGATGACAGGTAATTCAGTGACTTACCCTCTGTTCCGGCAATGATGGGGTTGATTTTCATCTTGCTCCAGGAGCAGCAGCAATGGCAGGACTTGTATGCCCGGGTTCATGCCAGCAGGAAACTGGGAAAAAGGTGATCTTTGTCCTTTTATCCCTCCAATCTGCCAACTCAGGTTTGGAAGTTTAGCCGCCACAGTTGCGTCGGCCGGAAGGCACATCATGATTGGCTCAGCTGTAAAACTGGAAGGATTATTTCCTGGCACGGGTGGAGATTCATGGCGGTGACGGGGGTTCATCAACGGTCTTTCATCTATGGACCCACTGACATCTAAATAGAGAGAGCGGACCGCCATGGTGGCAGACGGGAAATCCAAATGAAAATCGACTTCAGGACTGTTAGCGCCAAGATCTAAATCAGGTCCAAAGTCAATTATAATGAAAAAGCCATCACCCAGAAATCCTTATACTTTTATAGTATATATTTATGAGGCAATTGCACTGTGTCCCATGTGCAAAAAAGGAACCCAAACATCAAAATAGTCCCCATACAAATGCAAGGAAAAACAGACAGAATGTGTTCCATAAACCAGATACAACCAAATGTATTGGACAATTTTCAAAATTCAGATAAATCCACGCCTTCACCTGAATGAGGCTTCGAAAATCGGTTCGTTTGAGTGTTTTTAAATGTTGACATCATTTCGACCCTGTATTGGATATAGGATCTCATCAGGACCAACAATATTAGGGACCCCTTTAAAATAAATACAAAGATACTGTGTAAGTGGTATGCCATATATTATTGCCCATAAATACAGATAAGGTGAACAAACCAAACTTACTTTGAAGACGATGTACGAAATGGAAGGACAACGGTAGCTCACAATTGGTGCAGAAGCTCAAAAGAGCAATAACAAGAATCCGAACTGAACTGGGGACTAAGCTGAAGCAATCTTTCTTTGAGCTGCTATTGTCGGCTCGCAAATCTCCAGAGTACAGCTACTAATTCATATAGTCATGAGATGAGCCACAGTCATTTTCCACACCAGGGTCTAGAACTTTAAAAAAAAAACAATAGTACATGAAGATGTCTACTGTTGACTTTCCTCCTATAAGCAACTTGGATCTGTTTTCCTAGTGTTTTAAACCTACTGGGTTTAATTAGAGAATGGGTGTTCACAAACATTTTCTCACGGTCTGTATTGTGTCAGAGGGCCACACTGATGTCAGCAGTGTAGGGTCAGGGGTTTATAAGATAGGCATAGGGTGAGAAAAGCAGCTGTTGGTCTGTAGAAGGCACATAGATTTGACAATACTGTAAAATGTTTGACCTGAGAATGAATCCCTCTACTGCACCCTAGAGTAACCCTCCTCTGTTTGGTATTGCTACTTTAGCAAGTCAAGTGTACATAAGAAGCAGCTTGATCATTGAATTTGAATGATATAGAATCTCATGCCTCACAATCCCCATATGCCTTTCGTTTCATGTCTAAAAACATCATGAGTGCTTAGAAAAAGGTTCAGTTGAGGCAGTGAGTGCTGTAGGGAATTCTAGACAAAGATTCTCCAATTCACTTTAGTGGGCAAACTGCTAGACTCCTCCACTAGACGTAGTACAATGGTAAAGTTTTAGTCATGGCACTAGGAGATTTCATGTTTAGTCATGATTTTGCTACTTTGCCAAACTATTCTGGTTATAAATTATGTATTAAAATGTCTGGGCAGGTTCCACAACACAGTGGCCTTTCTTTAGCGAAGGTAGTCCCTGTGCATCACCATCTGAGCCATTCACACCCCAGATGTTTCATAACAAGTGTGATGATGACTATGGAACCAGAAGGCATGGTTTTTGTTAATCCTGGCCTACCTCTGTGACACATTGTGTGCTCTTAAGTAATCACCTTTTCAACCTATTCCCTATTCCTATTTTTTTTTTACAGAGATAGGAAAAAGAACTCAAATCAAACTAAACATTGGTAGTCACTTTGTAATACGATAACAGAACTGTAATAATTTGATTTCTCCCATACGGGAGAGAACACTTACAGTCAACTTCCTAAAATGTGGTGTTTTGAGAAGGTTCTGGCCATTGAAAGGAGTCCTGCACTGTGGTGTTGGCACTCTTGCTTCACCAAATTGATCATGGCCTAATCAGGTCCTTCGTATGTCTTTGTTTTGTTAATTGCCAATATGCGATGGAGGCGGGCAAGCGTCTAAATGCTTGAGCCAAGCTTTTGCCAGATGCATTACTTTTGCTCTCTTGGATCCCTCATTCCAAAACAAGCCAAGACTTCATGTGGCTTCTAACTGCCACCCACACACTAACCTCATGTGCCATGAATTAAAGACAACATTTGGCTCAAAATTAGAGAGCTAGAGAAATAGATACAAATCTATGGGCTGCATTGCACAATGTGAAACCAGATAACCTGTGATCAATCCCTTCTTCACGTCTTGACTACATTCTCTGGTCCTAGTCAATTGTTTTATTTTAACTTGCTTGCTTTTTCTTCATTTTCACATCAGACCACCTTGAAATATATGAGTTCAGCATTGGTGATTTACAAAACCTTTCTCTTGTGTATTTTTACTTTTTATTTGTTGTGTTCTATGGATAACAACAACCTAGGCACAAAGAGCGTACACATGACAAATTACTTACCTCTTGGTTCACTAATGGCATTGTCCTCAGTGATGGAATGAGGGCATTGTACTACTCCAATAATGTAACAGTGCGGGGTGGTCTCATGGGAGACCCCCATGTACGTAAACCTGAATGGTTCAAGCCGGCACATGCTGGAGTGTTAATACAAAGGAAGGCTGGGCATGGTTACGTTAGTCTGGTCTAACCTAGAAAGGCAACTGGTGTCTGTGTCAGTCATTGCACCCCTAGGCCTAGTCCCAAGCATATGTGCCACACACCCGATGCCTGCCGGCACCCCAGTACATGAATGAATGTTTCCAAGTTCCTGTTTGAAAACTCACTTCTAATAGACGCTGTTCAATTCGGTGATCTAATTTGATGTACTAGGATGAAACACTTGCCACATGTTTGAGAAACTCACTTAGGCCCATATTTATACTTTTTTAGCTCCGCATTTGCTTCATTTTTTGACGCGAAAGCGTCGCAAACTTACAAAATACAATTGTAATTTGTAAGTTTGTACCGCTTTTGCATTAAAAAGCGGCACAAATGAGGCGTTAAAAAAGTATAAATATGGGCCTTAGTTTTAATGTGGAAACGAAGTTCTCATTTTTTTTCAAGCTTGTTTCAAGATGTTTTAAATGCTAAGGTTCTCCTAGAGGTAATTGGGGAAGGACAACTTCTGTACTCCTTTACTTCAGTTAACTTCTCCAGTTTAACATCTTTCTGAATGTTGTAGCCAGTTAAGTAAGGTGCAGTGCTGTTGTTCACCAAGGGGCCACATATAAAGGTCAGGCAGACTGCAAAAGCCCTGGCAATGCAAAGAGTATCCCTGATTTAGAGCCTTGTGTAAAATCGCCAAGAAATGAGGTTAACAAAATATAGCAAATTATTTCCTCCCTATTTTTTCATGTAAAAATCAAAATAATTTGCAATAGCAATGGCATGTTTTTTGTATGCAGCTCCCAGCACTCTTTTGCTCTTGGCAACCAGATAGGGATCTTTCATTCAAAGGAGTGGTTTTACTGCATCACTGATACAGCAGGCAGAACAAGCATGTGGCTTGTACACATCCTGGAAATTTGGGCCAACAGGCAAAATATGCTATAATCTTTCTTAGCACATATATCTAAAATACCAGAATAGTGGTTTTAATCTGTTGAAACAAATAGCGTTGCTAATACCTCGAGTTTTGCTAAACGGCCTCCTAAACACTTATGCTACTGAATTTGCAAGTGTACTGAGCTCTAAAAATCTGTCAATGGCTCTTGTTTTAACTGATAAACACCACAGAACACAATGAACTAGATTTCCTGCCCAAATGATACAAGAGATCATTCAAGGTTCAGTTTGAGGAAATAATGAATCACTTCTGTCACCAAAGTACAATTTTCCGAGTGATGCGTTTGGTCGGCAAGCAATAATCCACAATATGTTAGGAATGGATGACGCGAGCATTAACTTTTATTGTTCTGTTGACCCATTATGTGTGTGAATTATTACTTAAAATGTGTCCACCGAGCGTGATATATAGTTTAGTAAGCAGTGGCAAAGCGATTACCTCTCGATTAGACAAGCCTACGATTTTATTGTGCCTTTTCTTTCTAACATTTGCAATTGACATTAAAAGTAGAATAATGGTACTAAAAAATAAAAATGCAATAATACCAAAAGGTGGCACGCATATCTTTACAAAAAAAGAAATGAGACAAAAATGCCCCTTTGCAATATTAAACAAAAAGTGAGATGAAAGTAGAGTCTGGCCTGATGTTAAAATGGATTACTTTCTAAGTGGAGGTTCCCACGTGCAAGAGCAAAATGGCGTCGTTGACTATGAGGAGAATCAGTGGCTAAAGAGGGCTAACCCACTGCCCGATGCTGTAAGATATGGAGGGTGGAAGCTTAACAGGTGACCCAACTGGTACTGCCCAGACATACAGCTGAACCTTTTTACCTGTTTACTTCATACTAATAATTGTCTGGGGACACCCTCCTGAGCAATAGGCCCTTCCACACATTGAACTGCTACAGCTCAACTAATTTACATTTTTGGCTGTTCTGGTGACATGGCACACATACTTGGTCTCCGAACTCTACTTATGTTCCCTAATAATTCATAAGCCTTTGATGACTGATTATCAGCAGGTCTGTGAACGCACCATTCACTCTCAGTAACTAAAGTGGTTCTATGACTTTCTCAAGGTAACATTTTGAAGATGTGTTTTAAAACGTTTACCTGCTCTCACACAACATATGAGGACAGAAAAAATCAATAGTCAAACTTCACTTAGCTACACAGAGTAGTAAATGTTTAGTCATTTAAAACTGCCATGCACTGAATTGAAATTTCGCCACCTTTTGCTCCTTGCAGTTTTATCCTCCTTGGCTATTCGCTCCGAAAACATGGCAATATGTTTGATCCTATGATGTGCTGTTCTTAGTGTACCCATGCAAAGTGCTAGAGGATGGTGAGGCCCAGGCAAGACGAGATGCAGGTTCCAAGGCTCGGAACACCTTAGAGCACCTGCTTGTTCTGCACCCCATAGGACCTATGCCTGTCATCAGCTCGTCAAGGGGTGCAGTCGGACCATAATCTGCTTACTGCAAGTTGGATGGCAATAGATCTGGAAAGGAATCCCTGAGATGACAAACATACCCTCATAACTAATGATTTTAATAGTGATAATCCCAGGTTGCCATTGTTCCCTTGAAAAAATAGCTGGCACTAGGATTAGGAAGCCACAGTAACATTAATGTCCCTTTTCTCATTCAGAACTTGTCAGCATCAAGAAATTGTTCCCTACTGTTCATGAAACTCTTTGAAATTCCATGATCAGCTCCAAATAATATTTGGATGTCCTAAACCTAATTGGGATGATGTAGATCATCGTTTGCAATTTATTTTGTCTGCGTAAGAAAACAGGCACTCTGGAAAGCAAATCTAAATCTAACACATGTTTAATGCAAAAATAACCAGCAAACAGCAAAAATATTTTAATGGCAATTTCGAATATCAATGGACCAGAGCTTCGCCCCCTGACCTGTTGGAGAATTTAATGGTGTATTTGTTAATTTTACACTTTTTCTCAGTACAATGAAGGAAGAAAGACCATGTGATACAACCGAAACTACACTTAAACACTAGTGAGCTGGTGCCAGGCTCTTCTCATGGGAAGAATGCGAAAAGACATCGAAGAGGGATACGATCATCTAAGGCAAAAAAAGCTGACTACTCGCTTTGTTGTGTCAGCTTCAGAATGAGGCTAAGCGTGCTAAAACAGCAAGGCTAAATGTGAATTCTACAACATTGGATAACAAAATGGCAGTGCATTTGAAATATGTGTGTGCGTGCAATAATGCTAAGGCTTTTTATGGTTTTAACAGGTATAAGCGTGGTTTTGCAATTGTTAATTCAAACAGATAGGTCCACTAAAAGTTACATTCTCATGCTGACTGAGAAGAGATACTAATTGGTGGAGATGAGTAATTGGCCTTGAATGGTGGATTGGAGCAGGGTCGATTAGAGCAGGGTGGATTGGAGTTGGGTGGATTGGAGTGGATTGGATTAGCATGGGTGGATTGGATTGGAGTGGGGTGGATTGAAGTGGGGTAGTCTGGTTGGATTGGATTGGAGTGAGGTGGACTGAATAGGGATAGGGTGGGTTAGATTGGCATAGAGTGGGGTGAATTGGAGTAGAGTAGGGTGGATTGGATTGAAATAGGGCAGGGGGATTGGATTGGGGTGGACTGAAGAGGTGGGTTGGGTTGGGGTGGTTTCGGGCAGGGTGGATTGAATTGAGACAAGTAGATTGGGTTGGATTGGCGTGAGGAGAATTGGATTGGCGTGGTGGGGTGGACTGGAGTGGAGTGAAGAAGAGTGGGGTGGATCGGATCAGGGTGTATTAGATTGGGGTAGAACAGATTGGGGTGGATGGGATTGGAGTGGATTGGAGTGAGGTGGCTTGGACTGAGTGGGGTGGATTGGATTGAGTGGGGTGGAAAAGGGTGGGGGGTTGGATTGAGTGTAGTGGATTGGATTGGAGTGGATTGGATAGGGATGGGGGATTGGATTGGATTGGGGTGGGATAGGATTGGGGTGGGGTGGATTGGGGTGATTTGGAGTGGGGTGGGTCGATTGCATTGGAGTGGATTGTGGTGGATTGGACTGAATGGAGAGGGTTAAACTGGAGTGTGTTGGATTAGATTGGAGTGGGGTGGATTAGATTGGTGGGGGGTGGATTGGATTGGTGTGGGTGGATTAATTGGAGAGGGTGGGCTGTGTTGGAGTGGGGTGGATTAAGGTGGTTTGGAGTGGGACGGATTGGACTGGAGTGGGGTGAATTAATGGAGACTCAATTGGACAGGAGGGGTGGTTGGTTAGAAAGGATTGTATATTCAGTGGGATGGATTGGGGTGGTGTGGGTAGATTGCATTTAAAAAGCACTTCAGTCATATTTGAAATAAAGTCATTTCCAACGCGTGTTTATTCCGCCTTTTGCTGGTTTTGGAAACCGACGCAGCAAGAGATATTATTAGTGACTGTGGCAGCACAGAAATATTTTGAGCAGACACACATTGAAAATGACTTTAATTATTTTAATTTTGACTGCTGTGCCTTTTTGGAATGCATTAAGCTGTGATTGAAATAGGGAACACTTCAGTCTGATTACATGTTCACTTTGTTTTCAACGTGTATTTGGGGGAATGTATTTCAAGCAGCACTCTTGAATTTTAAAAGTGAATTTGGCAGCACACACTTTATTAATTAGCACACGTTGGAAATGACTTTATTTCAACTATGACTGCAGTGCTTTTTAAATGCAGTAAGCAGTAATTGGAATATGAGGCACTTTAGCCTGACTTTATTTTGTTTTCAACATGCATTATTGGAAATCTATTTTAACCAAGATCACTGAATCACTGGATGTCTGCCGTTAAAAGCACCGGGTCACTTCACCCTGTAAATCAGCTCACCTGTGAGAAAGGCTCCTGTGAGAGTCGAAGCGCTTCAGGACATTAATGAAGCTGCCACTTTGTAATGTGCAATAAAGCACCTGGACATCCATTTACCGAGCGTCAGCGCAGTCTGTCGGCTGTTTGATGTTTAGATACTCCGTTCCTCAATAAGCACACACACACACATATATATATATATATGTATATATATATATACACACACACACACACACACATATAGTTATAGTTAGGACCATGTTCCATTGAAAAATCATTTTTTGACTTGCCTATATCTTTGGAATTGTTTGACGAATCTTCACGAAATTTTTCAAAAAAAAGTGTTCTGGTGATTCTTGTTGCACATGGAAAGTGTTGTGGTGAGCCATCATGCAGGTGCCAAGAAAACAGGGGAGGGGGTCAAAAAAAGTGTGTTTCACATGTTAATTCGCATAGGAATTTTGAACACAACCACAGCCTACAGCCTGAACCGCTGGACAGAATTACACCGACTTTCGCAGAAAGCAAGATTTTGTTCAGCAGATTGTGCTTTTTGTTATATGGTGTCAATTCATTCAGTAGTTTTCAAGATAATAAATGGAAAATACATTTGTATACCCAGGGCCGCGGATCTTTCACAAAAAATTCACCATTATCGTGGCGAATTTGCAAATGCTTATACCAGGAGGTAACTATACCTCGCAACCTCACCATACACAGTTTTTTCATCAATAATTACTATGCGTTATTCTAAACCCCACTTCGGCTGTGCGCAGCGGGGTTTGGTCGCATGGACTGGCCTGCAGCCCGGCCTGGCAGCCAAGCCTTTATAACCACCCAACTCCACACCACACACATCCTTTGGCCATGGGGAACGCAGGTTGGCCACATGGCCTGTCTCTGTCAGTATATCTGTGAGTGGGTGTGTGGGTGTGTGAGTCTGGGTGTGAGTGGGTGCATGAGTGTCTGAGTGGGTGTGTGAGGGGGTGCATGAGTCTCTGAGTGCATGTATGAGTGAATTAATTAGTGTATGAACGAGTCTGTGGTTTTTGTTTAAAAAAATTCCATATTTGCGAACACTTCACGAAAGTTCAGGAATTGTCACAAATATCATGAATGGTGTCGCAAAATTGTTTTAAACCCATAATTTGCACCTAAACACATCTATATCACACCTGTGGGTTCAGGGTACCTTCACTCTGATCCTTTATGCCACTTTCAATTTTCACACCCGGGACCATGTCCCATGAAATAAAATGGCGCCGCTTCTTTCTAGCAAGGTTGGAGTCAGCCAATTGCAACGCTTCTTTTCACACTTGTATTTGTGAAAAATTCATGAATTTTGTGAATGATTTGCGAAACATTTGCGAAGACATAGCGGCAAGAGATATACAAATCTATTTTTTGTTTAATGTCTCAAAAACTACTGAACGGATTTACACCAAATAAGTGAAAACATGATCTGCATACCAAAAGCTAGCTTTCTGCGAAATTAGGTGTGATTCCATCCTGCAGTTTTGACTATAGACGTGTCTAAAGGTCCTGCGGGAATTAACATAGGAAACACAATGTTTTTCACCGCCACCCTTTTTCTCTGCCCAACTTGACGGATCACCCCAAAACTTTCCATGTGCAACAAGAATCACTGCAACACTTTTTTTTAGGAATTTTTCATGAAGATTCGTCAAATGGTGCCCAAGATATAGGCAAGTCAAAAAATGCTTTTTCTATGGAAACATGGTCCTAACTGTAAATACCTAGTGGCGACCGCTACTAGGAAATAAATATAAATTTAGGGCCAGATGTAGCAAGGTCCGAGATTGCGACTCGGAAATTGCGAGTTGGTGCGACTCGCAATTTCCGAGGCGCAATCTCGGATGCAGAATGGTGTCTCAGACACCGTCTGCGACTCGCTGTGGGGTCGCAAAGACCCACCTCATAAATATTCATGAGGTGGGTCGCATTTTGCGACCCCATAGCGAGTCCCTGCACTCACAGGGATGGTGGCCTGCTGGAGACAGCAGACCTCCATGTCTGTGACTGCTTTTTTAATAAAGCAGTTTTTTTTTTGTATTGCAGCCCGTTTTCCTTAAAGGAAAACGAGTTGCAATACAAAACAAGCATTTACAATGCATCGGGTCTCGTGTTTGCTCATGTTAGAGCTGATCGCGTTGTAAACTCCTAACCCGACTTTTCACCTATCGGGCAAAAGTGCATTTATGTACATAACCCGAAAAATTGAAATCAAGTATGTAAAGCGCTCGACTTCTGCCAAGCAAGATAGGGCTCGTAAATTAGAGAAAAAAGAGTCTGCGAGCCCGATGGAAAACAGCGAGCCTCGCATGTTTTCTGTACTTGGTCGCTGCGCTGGAGGAGGGCTAGCCACCGGAAAAGGCATGACATATGCGTGCCTTCGACTAATGAAAGCAAGCAGATTTTATTAGGGAAGCCCACCAACCAATAAAAAACACTGACGTGAAGTTGACAGGGCTCCGAGCCCTTTTCTAAATACAAAAGAGTCTCGCTGCGAAATGCATGCGCGAGCGCATGCAACGCAGGCTCGACCCTAAAAATAATGAAACCATTTGGTTTCATTTTTTCAGAGTAGGCAGTGGTCCATTGGACCACTGCCTGCTCTGAAAAAATATTTTTAGCGACATTCACAAAGGGGAAGGGGTCCCATGAGGACCCCTTCCCTTTTGCGAATGAGTTACCACCCACTTCAAGTGGGTGTTAACTGCGAATTGCTTTGCGACCGCTTTCGCGGTCACAAAGCAATTCTGCATCGCAGTGCGAATCGCAAATAGAAATATTTGCGAGTCGCATTCACATTTTGCGAGTCGGTACCGACTCGCAAAATGTGAATGAGCATCGCGATGGCCGTTTTGCATGGCGCAAACTGCGATTTTCGCAGTTTGCGCCATGCAAAACGGTTCCTACATCTGGCCCTTAGTCTTCTGAAGATAAGATAGGTATTTGTGGATCTTATGCTTGAGGGTAATGAATTCCATAGTTTGGCTGCTTGAACAGACAAAGATGTACGCCCATGTTTTTTTTCATTGTGTGCTGGGTTTTTGAGGTGAGGTGCCAAACTGAATTGGAGGTTCCTTTGCTATATGTATTTGGTTGTTTTATTCCTGACGAAAAGTGGTTCTGTTCCATGTATTGCTCTGTGGATGATACAAAGCAGCATGAAGGTGGATCTTCGGCAACTGGTAACCAAAGCAGGGAAGATATGGGCTTTACATGTAGGAGTAGTCTGGCAGCAGAGTTCTGATTTGATTGTAGTCTTTTCATAGTTGATATAGATGATCCGTTGATGTAATCAAGTTTAGACAATACAAGAAAGATAGTAGCTTGGAACTTGTGTGGAAATCATATGTGGGGGAAGATGTGTTGCAGAGTTTTCATGGTACTGAATCTTGATCTTGTGAAATTATCTACTTGGGCATTCATTGATAGCTTGCAGTCCAGGGTAATTCCAAAGTTGATTACTTCCTTGGATACTTTAGGAGGTTGTCCCAGATCGCCAGGCCAGGTACACTTCATGTAGCTGTTGAAAAGCATAAGTGAGATGAAAGAGCCTTGAGGGACCCCTGCTGTTGTGTTTGTATAGTTTGGATTTGAAAGGGAGAGTATGGATTGCATTTGTTTTGTAGGTAGGATGTGATCCAGTCAAGAACAGTCCCCTCTATGCCAGCTTTGTGGAGTCCTTGGATTACAGTGTCATGATGAACTTTGTCCAAGGCAGTTGAAAGGTCCAAGAGAAGTAAAGCAGCAACCTGGTTCTGGTCTACTGTGTTTTTAAGGTCAGCTCAGATAGAGATGAGGGCATATTCTCTGCCTCTTCCCAGTTGGAATCTTCATTGGAAGTCAGAAAGTATGGAGTTATCTTCAATGAATTGTGACATTTGGGTAAATGTTACTCTTTGTATCAGTTTGCACACGAAAGGTCAGTTTGTAATCGGTCTGTAGTTCTTTGGGTCATGTGGGTCCAGGATTGTTTTTTTTACAATGGGCATATGTATGTCTTTTTTTATATGTTCTGGAATGACTCTTGTTGTTAAAGAATTATTGTTGATTGTTGTGACTGGTGTAGCGGCAGAGGTAGTTAAAAGATTGTTCTTGAAGATTTGTGGCGAACAAGGGTGAATAGAGCAGCCAGCTGGACTGTTGTTCTGACAAGATCCATACATTTGGGTTCTGATAGTTGTTTGAAGGAATGCAAAGGCTGGGTTAGCCTGACTTTGGAGGGGATTGTTGGAAATCAGTTGGCGCAGGTGGGTTTCCCAACAAATGATGTTGGGTGTGTTCCTTCAGCAAAACTAGTAAAGATTAAAATAAATCCTGTGAAGAAACTGCCATGCATTCCTCAGTACCCGCTATGCGCTGAAGGGAAAGCATAAATTAAACCAGTTTTTTCTGCTTTAAAAAAGCGAAGGGTCTCGGTGCCTAGTGTGATTTTATGCAATACTCCAATTTTACCAATAAAAAGCCTGGTAGGTACACATAAAGATTTGTTCAAGATCTCAGAACTATTAACAATTGTAATACAGAATGTTCCTGTTGTACCTACTCCTGCAACCATATTGTCATGTATTCCAGTCACTGCCAAATTGTTCACTGTTGCAAATGTTTGTTCTGCCTTTTTCCCTATCCCCAAACACCAGTGTAGCCAGTCTCGCCTTGATTTTACGTTTTATAGTGGCCAAAGACAGTGGTGTCAAATCCTATACATATTTTACAACTGAATATCCATCTTCACCCAACCTTTAAAGTAGGATATAGACACCCCTTTCTTACCCAGCTCAATATGCTGATTTTTTTAATCGCACGTGATTCACTAAAACAATGCAAGAATGATTCATTGTATCTCCTTATTGAATTAGCTAAAGGGAGGCATAAGGCTTAAAATGAGAAAATACATTTCTGCCTTCCCTATGTTCACCAATTAAGGTCATGACATCTCATCAGGGGAGAGACAATTTTCCACAGATAGGATTAAATCCAGGTGTAAATTACCAACACCTTTCACCTTCTCTCAGGGACACACTTTATTTAAAGTGGCAGGCTATTTCAGGCAAGGGATCTTAAGTCTCACCAAGTGACATAAAGAAAGAAACCCATAACCTTTGCATTGGACTACTGAAGCAGAATAAGCCTATGTAAATCTGAAATAAGCTCTTTTATAGCCCCTGCATTAGGACTGGCAGACTACTGAAAACCATTCACTTTTATTTTAATTTGTATTGCTATGAAAGGGATTGGTTTTCTTCTGGGGCCTTGATACAGCATCACACAATCAAAACAAACCTCTTGCTTACTATTCTCCACCATTAATGCTATTGCAGTAGGACTTCTGCCCTGTTTTCAAGATGTAAGGGCTGGATCTCATTTTCCCGAAACATTGAAAGGCGTTGTATCTGTTCTACCCCCTACTGGCCATGCCATATCTTCTCTCCTCCTCACCACTAAAACACATTATTTATCCTTGGGCAGGTAATTACTCCATGGCATTCTCCTGTTATCCCCATCCCCAATGACCTTTTGTTTATTGCTTGTTTTGAACCCAGAATATTTTCTACCCTTGTCAGGAATCAATCTCAGATGTTGAGTGGTTAGGTTTTCAGAAATCCATTCCCAGTCAGGACAGAGTTTTCCAAGAATTCCAACATGTTACAACAGTGGCACAAAATATTGGACTGGAAGCTCTGGAGAATTGGCAGATGGAAACTGGGAAGGTCCTTTATGGCTGTTGCTGCAAAGCTCAGACTTCAGGGGTCAGTTATTGTATTTAATTCCAGGTTATGAGAGGAAGAACAAATTAAAAGAATAGCAGGCATGGAATACTGTTCTTTTACAACAGAGGTTGTTGGGCTTTCCCTGTGTCCAACTCAGTTTGCACCTTTTGGTGTTTCCATATGTTTTTTGTCTTTTCCTTTTTCTTGGTCCCCTCTGTAGTTAGCCCCCTTTCAGGCATGGCTCTATTGGTTTCCCTCTGCCCTTTGATCCCTACAACCTTGTGATACTCACCAGATGGTATGCCTCCATTGCTTTTTGCTCACTTACCAAATTCTCAAAAACCAAAACCTTCTTTGCTTCTTTGTTGCAGTTTGTAGAGTTCCTGGAGGTTCCACTTTCTTTGGTGAGAAGGTGAAGTAAAGGATGCAGATGATTCCTGCCCAAGAGAGAGACCCTAAATAGCCCTGAAAGGGGGATTGGGCAGCTAATTAGGTAAGCACCTATCAGGGGTGGGTTCTGACCTCACCTGCTGGTACTGGCCACTCAGATGCTCCCAGGGTATCCTGCCAACTTGGAATCCAAGAAGGCAGAGTCCAGGGACCCTCTGGAGGAGCTCTGATCATCACCCCTGGGGTGGTGATGGAGAGGGGAGTGGTCACTCCCCTTTCCTTTGTCCAGTTTCACGCCAAAGCAGGGACTGGCGGTCCCTGAACCAGTGTAGACTGGATTATGCAAGGAGGGCACCAAATGTGCCCTTCAAAGCATTACCAGTGGCTTGGGGAGGCTACCTCTCCCAAGCCTGTAACACCTAGTCTCAAAGAGAGAGGGTGTAACACCCCTCTCCCAAAGGAAATCCTTTGTTCTGCCTTCCTGGGCTTGAGCTGCTCAAGCAAAAGGAGGGCAGAAACCTGTCTGAGAGGTGGCAGCAGCTGGGGCTGCCTGGAAAACCTCAGAAGGCTGGAATGGCAATACTGGCGGTCCTCTAATGAGCCCCCAGTGAGCATGGAATAATACAACCAATGCTTGCAAAAGCCTTGGGGTATGATTGCAACATGTTTGTTACCAAACATGCCTATGTTCGTAGTTACCATTATGCAGCTGGACATAGGTAGTTACCTGTGTCCAGTACACACGTAAAATGGCATCCCCGCACTCAAGAAGTCTGGGAAAATGGTCCTGGAGGTCATGGGGGCACCTCTGCTAATGCAGGGGTACCCTCACACACAGGTACTCTGCACCCTGCCCTCAGGGGTGGAGGGCCTGCTATAGGGGTGACTTATAAGTGACCTGGTGCAGTGTAAACAGCAGTGAAAGGGTGCATGCACTTTTTCACACAGGCTGCAATGGCAGTCCTGTAGAAGCCTTTGCATGGGCTCCTTATGGGTGGTAAAAGAAATGCTGCAGCCCATAGGGATCACCTGGAACCCCAGTGCCCTGGGTACCGATGTACCATTTACTATAAGGGGGCACCAGTATGCCAATTTTGGGTGAAATACTTGGTTACCAGTATGAAGTGACAACATTTAGAGGAGAGAGAGCATAATCACTGGGGTCCTGGTTAGCAGGATCCCAGTGAACACAGTCAAGCACACTGACATCAGGCAGAAAATGGGGGTAACCGTGGCAAAAAGAAGGTACTTTCCTACACGTATGTACACTAATTTAAGTTGACGAAAGACGATATTTACCTCAAGAACATTCTGCTCAAGTTGCTGAATTGATTGCTTTCACCTGTGCTAGTGTACATGCCACCCAAAATACTATTACCATATTTAGGGGGTGATTCTGACTATGGCGGACGGCGGAGGCCGTCCGCCATAGTACCGCCGCCAAATGACCGCACCGCGGTCAAATGACCGCGGCGGCCATTCAGACATTTCCTCTGGGCCGGCGGGCGCTCTCCAAAAGAGCGCCCGCCGGCCCAGAGGAAATGCCCCTGCAACGAGGACGCCGGCTCAGAATTGAGCCGGCGTAGTTGCAGGGGTGCGACGGGTGCAGTTGCACCCGTCGCGTATTTCAGTGTCTGCAAGGCAGACACTGAAATACTTAGCGGGGCCCTCTTACGGCAGGGGCCCCCAGGGGCCCCGCGGCACCCCCTACCGCCATCCTGTTCATGGCGGGTTTCCCGCCATGAACAGTATGGCGGTAGGGGCTGTCAGAATCCTCATGGCGGCGGAGCGCGCTCCGCCGCCATGAAGGATTCCCCCGAGCAGCGGTAAGTCGGCGGGAGCCCGCCGACTTGCCGCTTCTGACCGCGGCTGAACCGCCGCGGTCAGAATGCTCGTGGGAGCACCGCCAGCCTGTTGGCGGTGCTCCCGTGGTCGGTGGCCCTGGCGGCCACCGGCCGCCAGGGTCAGAATGACCCCCTTAGTCAATCAAAATATGCTTTCAGACTGGTTTCATGATTTTGGGTTTCCTGGATGTAGGTTGCACCACCACAACAGGAACTCCTGGTAAACAAGGTAACAATGGCAGTGCTTTCTTGAGGAGCTTATGTTTCATATTAAAATCACTACTGCTAAAAAGTACTGTTCATCTTCTTAATTTGAAGTACATGGAATAAAAGCTTCCCCTGAAGAAACTGCAAAAAAATATGTTAAGTAAATGGTTGGCGTTCCCTCCATGAATAGGACAAGGACTACTCTTATTATTTTGGAGCTCATAATATACATTCCCGAACAGACTATGGCCCTCATTATGACATTGGCGGTAAATGCTGCTTACCGCCACGCTGATGGCCACCAACATACCGCTGCAGTGGCGGATATCTGTTCATCATATTATGACAAACACACCAGTCTGACAGAATACAGCCACATACACAAATCCGCCAGACCAAAGGTTAGAAATAAAGTGGTGGTCCCAAAACCCATACCGTTACACCAACAAAACAACGCCCATCACATTATGACCTATGAATCACCACGGCGGACATTCAATGGCGGTAAACCATTGGCAGTACATACCGCCGCGCACAGAATGGACACCCATATACAAAAGGACACAACATTGGCCAATACCAAATACACACACCTGACACCCATACACACACCACACCCACACATCAACACCATTATAAAACACACACCCACATTATCCACAACACCTTACGAATACCAGTTGCCACCAGGAGACTGAGAAGAAGAGCACACACAGAGACAACTAGACACACACACCACTTACACCCATACACCCCTCACGCACGCCACATCACACACCCCACAACATTACCCAACACACCCTCACCAACACACATCACACAACACCCATGGCATCACAAAGCACCCACGTTTCACTGTGGAGGAGTTAAGGGTCATGGTGAAGAAAATTGTCAGGGTAGAGCCACAGCTTGTTGGAGCACAGGTACAGCAGATTTCCATTGCAAGGAGCTATGGTGGAGACTTGTGGACAGGGTCAACGGCGTGGGACAGCACCCAAGAACTAGGAATGACATCAGGAAGAGGTGGAACGACCTACGGGGGAAGGTACATTCCATTGCTGGCAAGTCAACTCTCTACTACTACTACTACCCCCCTACCTGCATGCCATCACATACCCCGACCGTCACCCTCACTCACATCACTCCACCGCTTCCCACATACCCCACAATAACATCTCACTTATCCCAATGCCAAGCCCTTCATGCCATATCAATGCATGGACACCAGTCACAGACCTGTATGGACACCTATCACTAAAGCATGCACACTAGAGAGAATCAGCTAACCCACCATATACCAACTTACACAAGTGAAATCTGCCAGGGCAAATACAACCAAAGAGGGCAAGCCACAGATGCACAATATGTCAGACACAGAAAAAATAACACAGCATTTACATCCCCACAGGTACCCCAGCCAATGTCAGTGGAGAGGAGGGGCCCCCACTATCCAGTCCTCTAACAGAAGAGGTCCACAGTGATGGACGTCTGGATCCGGAGGACCTTCCTAGCCCATCAGGGGCCACTGGACAGCCGGTAACCCAAGCCCACTCACAGACCACCACAGAGCCTCCCCCATCAGGATCCAACGCCACAGCACCCACCCAGCGTACCCACACCTCTGTCCCCAGGACATATCAGTCAGCAGTGTGTCCACCACTACAGGGACCCCATGCCACAACTCATACCCAAGACAATCAGGGGCCTGGGGTCAGTGGTAGTGGGCACACGGTTCAGGGGACAGAGGCACAGGCCAACAGGGAAACTAGGAGGAGTGTTGTGCACCAGGGGGTGTCAGGCCCAGGGAACCGACTCTCCAGGAGGCACTGGGAGCATATCAACATTCCTAGGACACGATGGGCCAGATCCTGGACAATGTGCAGGAGAACAGGCGGCTGCAGGAGGGACAGTACCAGGGGATCAGGCAGGACTTGCAGGCCATTAACAGCACCCTGGTCTCCATAGCAGGTGTGCTGGCAGACATGGCCAACATTATGAGGAAGGCAGCGTCACACCAGCGGGCCCCTGCCGCTAACCAGATATCTTAACAGCCTTCCTCCTCTGCTGCCGCTAGTGGCCAGGAGGCCCACCATAGGACCAACAGGCGACCAGCACCCCTCCCCCTGCAGAAGGTGAACCACCCCAAAAAATTCCCTGCGATCCATACAGAAGCCAGAGCCACTTGCCAAGACCCCCGCCAGGAAATGAGACTCTCCTGATTTTCACCCTTGTGTCCCACTCTGTCACCCTGTCCACATTGAACTGCCATTGCTCCCCTTTCTATGTCCCCTTGGACAATGCACGTGTGCTACAAATAGACTGGAACAATACCCTGGACTTCTCTCCATCATCACCCTATCCCATTGCACTTGCCCCTCCATATTTTAGCACTTGGAAAAAACATTTTTTGGGGAGTATGCCAATTGTTTAAAGTATGTATTAATTTCAACAGGTACATACATTGCAATTCAACTGTACAGTAAATGAAGAACGCAGCCAAACACCTCAGCCACCCAGTCCACCGGCCAAGAGGTCACCTGGAAAAGGCTCCAGGGCACATGTCCTGAGTGTGAAGGAGCCTGCACCAGGCAGCCTCAAGGGAAAGGAGCTTGCCAAATCTGCTGCCAGGAAGACAAAAGAGCCTGCCCCTGCTGCTGCCAGGACGACAAAGGAGCCTGCCCCAGCTGCTGCTAAGAAGGGAAAGGGGCCTGCCCCAGTTTGCAGGAAGACAAAGGAGTCTACCCCAGCTGCCAGGAAGACAAAGGAGCCTGCCCCATCTGCCAGGAAGAGCACGGAGCCAGCACCAGCTGGCAGGAAGAGCAAGGGGCCTGGGGCAGGAACTGTGACGGAGCCCCCTCCACCAACCATGGTTGTGCAGCCATCCAAGGTTGCAGGGGGCAGGAGCCTCCCCCCACCACCAGCAGCACCACCACCTCCAGTAAGTAGCCATCCGAGTTTGCAGGGGATGGGCAGGAGCCTTCACCACCAGCAGCACCACCACCGTGCAGCCGTCCGAGGTTGCAGGGGATGGGCAGGAGCCTGTCCCCACCAGCAGCAGCACCACCACTGAGCAGCCATCACCACCAGCGGACGGTATGTAATCCTGCCTCCCTGGGCTGCAGTGCGGCCTGCCCCCTGCAAATCCAGTGAATATGGCACCCACCTGAGAGACTGTGACCTTGCACTCCACAGAACCAGTGGGTAAGACATCCATCTAACCCAGACTTCTGGGGATCAAGAGCACAGGGCACAATGCCCCCTCCAGAACCAGTCAGTAAGACACCCACCTAACCCAGACTCCCCAGGATCAAGTACACAGGGCACGATGCCCAATCCAGAACCAGTGGGTAAGACACCCACCTAACCAAGATTCCCCAGGATCAAGTACACAGGGCACAATGCCCCCTCCAGAACCAGTGGGCAAGTCACACCCACTTGAGAGACTGTGGCCTTGCACTCCCCAGGACCAAGCACAGGGCATGTTGCCCCCTCCAGAACCAGTGGGCAAGTTACCAACTTGAAAGACTGTGGCCTTGCACTCCCCAGGACCAAGCACAGGGCATGTTGCCCCCTCCTGAGCAAGTGGGCAAGTCACCCACTTGAGAAACTGTGGCTATGCACTCCCCGGGACCAAGCACAGGGCATGTTGCCCCATCCAGAACCAGTGGTCTTGTTACATCTGCCGGCTGAGGTGCCCCATCCCCTGTCCCCCTGAGGTGCCTGCCTATTTCCCAACTGATGCCCCTCCAGTGTTCTCTCCATGTTGATACAGGTGCCATGTGTGGCCTTAGACTTGGCCTGTGGCCATGTGGACTACGTACATTGTGTACTGGGCTATGTCCCTTTTTGTGTATATATGTATATATCTATTATCTTGCCTAAGTTAATTATCTTGATGTGTTGCTCTCATTGCATACACTTTTTCAAAATTGTTTTGTCTTTGTATTATTCATCCGAGGTACGAGGTCAAAATGTTTTAGTAATTCAGCTGATTGTGTGTATGGTGTAGGGGAGGTGCATGTGTGTGTCACTGTCATTTTCCTCCCTCCCTTCCTTGTGTGCTAGGTGGCTGTACTCACCGTCGTCATCTTCGCTGGCGTTGGTGTTCGTGGTGGAGCAGCACATAGAAAATCATGGGGAAGACATGCAGCTCAAGCTCCATGGCAGCGTGGTTGTTCCCTGTGTCTCCAGTGGTGAGTCCTTTCCCTTCTGAGCTCATATTCCGCCAGGCTTTTGATGTCGTTGGTACCGCCTCGGAAAAGGTAGCAGTTTCCAGGGTCTTAATATGGTGGGCAGAACATTGACTTCTGCCTGGCTTTAGGTGTCTACCGCCCTGGTGGCTGTTGTTTCCGCCCTGGCGGTCGGTGTGGTACATTGGCTGTATATTGGGGATCTTTCCGCCATGGTCATAATTTGGCGGTAATTACTGCCAGCCTGTTGGCAGTATTACCGCCACTTTAACACCAACTGCAAGGGTTGTAATAGGCCCTCATTATGACATTGGCGGTAAGTGCCGCTTACCGCCCTGCTGACTGTCACCAACATACCGCGGCGGTATACCGCTACGCGTATTATGACCCACACAAAGAAATCTGCCACTATACAGACCCACACACAAGTGCGCCAGCCCAAAGGTCAGTGATAAAATAGCGGTATCCAAACCCACACTGTTACGCCAACAGAACTACGCCCACAGCATCCTGACCCCCGAATCACCGCGGTGGACATTCAACCGTGGTAAACCATTGGCGGTACAGACCGCAGCGCTCAAAATGCACACAACCTAAAAAAACAACACCACATTGGACAATTCAAACCACACACCTGACACACATACACACACCACACAAACACAACCACACCAATATAAAACACACACACACACTACCCACAACCCTTTAAGATAAAAAAAATTGACAGCTGAGAGAGAGACAATCCAGGAGAACCCACTGAATCAGAGCCACAAAACATCATCACCCATACACCTTCCAGGCACCTCACAGCACACACCCCAACACATCACCCCACACATCCTCACAAAGACACCCCGGGTTCTCAGAGGAGGAGCTATGGGTCATGGTGGAGGAAATCATCCAGGTAGAGCCACAGCTATTCGGATCACAGGTGCAGCAGACGTCCATTGCTAGCAAGGTGGAACTATGGCTCAGAGTCGTGGACAGGGTCAACGGCGTGCGATAGCACCCCAGAACAAGGGATGACATCAGGAAGAGGTGGAACGACCTACTTGGAAGGTGCTTTCTGTGGTAGCAAGACACTAGATAGCTGAACAGAGGACTGACTGTAGACCCCCACCTCCTCCCCCACAACTAACAACATGGGAGGAGCAAGTCTTGGCGATCATGCATCCTGAGGGCCTGGTAGGAGTAGCAGGAGGACTGGACTCTGGTAAGTCAAGTCTTTACTACTTTATCCCCCCTACCTGCATGCCATCACAAACTCCTACCCTCACCCCCATCACCCCACCACCTCACATATACCCCACATCACAAACTACCCATCCCAATACCAAGCCCTGCATGCTACACCAATGCATGGACCCCCATCACAGAACTGCATGGACGCCCATCACTAAAGCATGCACACTAGTGACAATCACTTAGCCAACCAAATCACAACTCACACAAGCCAAAGCTGCCTTGTAATATCAACCATAGAGGGGAACATACCCATGCACAAGATATCACACGCAGAAACAATAACACTCCATTTACATTACGACAGGACCCTCACACTATGTCAGCGGAAAGGAGGTACCAGCAACATCCAGTTCCCCCACAGAAGAGGCCCACAGTGATGACAGCAGCTCTGCACGCATGGATCAGGATGACCAACCTGGCCCATCAGGGACCTCTGGACAGTCGGTGACCCAGCCACATTCCCAAACCACCACAGAGCCTCCCCCCCAGGAAACACCACCACAGCACCCACCCAGCGGGCTCATCCCTCTGTCCCCAGGACACGTCAATTAGCAGTGTGTCCACCACTACAGGGATCCAAGGCAACCCCACAAACACAGGACGATCAGGGACCTGGGGTCAGTGGCAGTGGGCACACGGTTCATGGGACAGAGGCACAGGACAACAGGGAAGCTGGGAGGACTGCTGTGCGACAGGGGGAGGACAGGCCCAGGGAACCGACTCTCCACGAGGCACTCACCAACATCCTGGGAGCATACCACCATTCTCAGGAGACCATTGGCCAGATACTGGTCAAGCTGCAGGAGACCCAGCGGCTGCAGGAGGGACAGTACCTAGGGACCAGGGAGGACCTGAGAGACATCCACACCACCCTGGTCACCATTTCAGGGTTGCTGGCATACATGGCCAGCACCATGAGGGAAGCAGTGGCACACCAACGGGCCCCTGACACTAGCCACACCGATGATCAGCCCTCCACCTCCGCTGACGCTAGTGGACAGGAGGCCCTGCCACTGGAACAACAGGCCACCAGCACCCCACCCCCTGCAGAAGGAGAACCACCACGCAAAAGGTCCCTGCGATCCAGGCAGAAGCCAGAGAACATTGCCAAGACCCCCGCCAGGAAATAAGACTCCTCTGAATGTCAACCTTGTGTCCCACTCTGTCACCCTGTCCACCTTGAACTGCCATTGCTCCACTTCCTACGCCCCCTTGGACAATGCACCTGTGATACAAATAGACTGGAACCTTACCCTGGACATTCCTCCACCATCAACCCAACCCATTGCAATACCCCATATACTTATTAGCACAGAAATAAACACCTTTGGAACTAATACAGGCATGGAGTCTGTCAATTGATTGAAATATGTATTAGTTTAACAAGCTGTAAACATTGCAATTCAAATGTACAGTTACATATACATAGGTATGACCTGTAGTGGGCAGCAGTAAGCACACCAGGAGCCAGAGTGGGGCACAGACATCTGAAAATAGAGATGCCAAAGGGTACAGTAAGTGGCCATAGGAATCGGAAATTCTGGCTGCCATGTACAATGTCCAACACAAAACTGCAATGGAAGGTGAAGTTACAGTGTCTTACCTGTGTGTCACTGGAAGTACTGTTGAATAACAGTAGTTCTGTTATCCACCTCCTCTTCCTCTGCCTCCTCTTCATCACTGTCCACAGGCTCTACCTCTGCCACACGACCATCTCCAGCCTCATCCTCCTGCAGAAAAGGCACCTGGTCTCAAGGCCAGGTTGTGCAACATGCAACGATGATCTGGCACATCTTCTTGGGTGAGTAGTACAGGGATCCACCTGTCAGATGGAGGCATCAGAGTCTGGCCTTCAGGAGGCCAAAGGTGCGCTCAATGATCCTCCTTGTTTGCCCATGTGCCTCATTGTAACATTCCTCTTACCTTGCCCTGGCATTCTTCACTGGGGACAGTAGCCATAAAAGGTTGGGGTAACCAGAGTGACCTGCAAATATCGAGGGATACCTGTTAGCTAGACACTCACCCTTAGGGCCAACCACACACCATCAATAGCACCAATGATGTTGGCAATATGTCCCATTGCATAGAAGTCAGCCTTCACTGTGGCCAAACCATCCACTAGGGGGAATACAATGTAGCTGCGCATGTGTTTCATTGGGGCAGACAACACTCTGGTCAGCACGTTTGAGAACATAGGCTTTGACATCCCTGATGCCACAGCCACTGTCGCTTGGAAGGAACCACTTGCAAGAAATGGAGCACTGGCAGGACCTGCACTAGACGGGGGATACCTGTGGGGTAGCGGATAGCTGAAATTAGGTCTGGCTCCAATTGGGCACACAGCTCTTGGATTGTGGCCCTATCAAGTCTGTATGTTAGGATAATGTGCCTGTCCTCCACTGTCGCCAGGTCCACCAGGGGTCTGTACACGGGGGTATGTCTCCATCTCCTATTCATCAGCAGCAGTTGAACTATAGGGTGAAAAACGGTGAGCAGATGGTCATATTCAAATATATACTAAGATTAATATGCTTTTTTTTTACAGAACCAGTATGTGAACATGTAGGTCAGTTGATGTGCCTATGCCTGCTGTGACGCAGTGAGGTGCCATGGCCTGTGCCCCCCTGAAATGGAGGCTGCCTGACCTGTGAGGTGGGACAAGTGGAAATGAGGTAATTCCGCAGGCATTGTGCGCCGTTGCGGGAGGCGGTCAATGACTGCCGTGCAACACCGCATTGATTATCATTGGGGCCTACCGGTTCCAGGAGCCAATGATGATGTACGCCAGCAGTGACGGTACGCACGGCCATGGACGTGACCGTCATTTTCTATCTGTTCACTTACTTGCTACCTGACCTTCAACAGGAAAGGATCTACAATGCAAGTGCTGCTGGGACCTGTGTCTGGAAGCGACCATGGCTCGAGTGTCTGGGGAAAGGGCCCCTGCCTTCACTTCAGAGGAGTTGGAGAGACTGGTGGATGGGGTCCTATCCCAGTACAGTTTACTTTATGGTCCTCCAGACCAACAGGTGAGTACACTGTGAGCACAATGTGTGGGGCATTAATGTATGGAGTGCTGTGTGTGTAAGCCTCGTGAAGGGGGGTGCAGAGGGGTACTGTACTGAGCAGAGTGTTGCATGTATGGTGGTTAATGTATGTGCGTAAGGGGATGGGAGGGAAATGTTGGGCCATGAGTACAACAGTCCAGACAGTATGAATAATACCTTTTCTGCTGTATCTTTTTCTGCAGGTCAGCGCCTATCAGAAAAATGGTATTTGGTGTGCCATCGCCAAAGAGGTGTGGTCCCTGCGGATCTTTGACAGGCGGAGCACCCACTGCTGCAAACGGTGGGAGGACCTGCGCCGCTTGGCAAGGAAGACGGAGGAGGCCCAGCTGGGGCTGGCCTCCCAACAAGGAAGGGGTGCCCATCGTACCCTGACCCTCTGATGTTCTGCATCCTGGTGGTGGCCTATCCGGACTCGGATGGGCACTTGAAGGCATCACATAGCCACAAAGGGGAGAGTACAGATTCAGAATCACGACTTTGAGAGCGTTATGGTGTTACTTGGGCGGGGAGTGTGGGCTGTGGGTGCCGCTAGGCCAGGGCGAACTTGGCAGGGTAGGTTCCATGATGGGCAAGCTCAGATGCACTCCAACCCCAATTATGTTAGTGGGCATCTACTACTGGGCTGGGTCCTGTGGGTTTCAGGTGGGCAGCTAATGGCGTTAGGCATTATACCCCATGGCCTGGTGACTAGCATTGTAACTGGTAGTGCATGGCCTAGTGCATAGTAATGTTCCCTTTGAGTTGTGCACGTCAACAGTGGTGTTGTTGCTGGCATTGGCTAAGTGTATCCTCTGTCTCTTCCCCACCCTTTTTGTTTTGTCACCCTGTCCTTGTGTGTATCTGCATCATCTGGCGGAGGAGCAGAGGCACCGGCGATGGAGGGAGCTGCATCCGACATAGGCCTGGAGGCCAAATCCACCGACGGTGAGGGCACCAGTGGGACAGAGGGCAAGGGGAACACCATGACGGAGACGGGGGAAAGTACATACAGTGACTTCTCCGGTGGAAGCTCCCTGGCGGTGGCGGACACCTCTGTGCCCACCCCAACTACAGGTACAGCCGCCACCCCTGTACCAGCACCGCCCTCCCAGCAGCCCCTCATCGTGTTTCCCGTGCCCGCTCACCCAGGAGGGTGAGCATGTCCTTCGCCCCAGGCACCTCAGGCCCTGCCCCAGTCAGCCATGCGGCCCTCAGTGAGGAGGCTATTGACCTCCTGAGATCCCTCTCTGTTGGGCAGTCAACCATACTGAATACCATCCAGGGTCTAGCAGTGCATTTGCAACAAACAAATGCATACCTGGAGGGCATTCACTCTGCCCTGGCGGCCCAACAGAGAGCATTCCAGGCTCTGGCCAACTCACTGATGGTAGCAATTGTCCCTGTCTCCAGCCTCCCCGTCCAACTTCCTCTACCCAGTCCCAATCACCTCAACCCCATCCTATTCCAAGCACACCTTCAGACCTGCATGCACCCAAAGCAACCCACAGAAGTGGCTCAGGCAAACACAAGCACCACACTTCATCCCACAGGCACTCACACAAGCACCATGCAGATGCAGACACACCAACATCCACTGCCTTCACTGTGCCCCCCTCCTCGTCGTCGTCACCTCCTTCCCTGTAGCGTCTCCACCCACACCTGCAAGCACTACATCCTCATCCACTGCCTCCATCACCAGCACACCTATCACAACACGCCTCTCACTGGCAGTCACCACCCCCACATCCATGCACACCTCCTCTGTGTCGTCTCCCACTGTGTCTGTGACCCCTCCTCCCAAAGTACACAAACGCAAGTAGTCAGACACCCAACAGCCATCCACCTCACAACAGCATCCAGCCCATGCACCTGCACCCAAACACAGCAGACACCTCCTACAACCACTCCTTCTTCCTCCACTCCCAAACCTTCACCCTCTTCCCGCCCCAGTGCCCCTAAGAAGCTTTTCCTTGCCACCATTGACCTATTCCCTGCTCCTCCCCCTGTCCTTCACTTTGGGCCAGGGTGGCCAGAACCCAGACCAGCACCTCAGCCACCCAGTCCACGGCTACTGTAGTTTCTGCAGCTACTGCAGGTGTGAGAGACTCCAAGGAGGCACCCGTGAGCACAACCAGTGTGCTTGCACCACCTGCCAAATGAAAAAAGGGGGCGCCACCTAGCAAGGCCAAGAAGGAGACACAAGCCAGCAAGGGGAAGGAGGCATCACCAGCCAGCAAGGGGAAGGAGGCACCACCAACCAGCCAGCAAGGTCAGGAAGGGGCACACATCACCAGCCATGACACTTCAGCCATCCGAGGCTACAGGGGAAGGGCTGGAGCCTTCCCCCACCACAGACAGCACCGCCACCTGCACCGTGGCCAGCACTGCCACCTGCACCACTGCCAGCACCGCAACCTGCACCCCCACCAGCACCACTGACAGCAGCCCCAGTGGGTAGCAGTCCAAGGCTTCAGGGCAAGGGTTGGAGCCTCCTCCCACCACTGACAACACCACCACCTGCACCGCAACTGCCATCCACTGAGCAGCCGTCGCCGCTGGCAAGCAGTGTGTAGTCGTGACTACATGGGCTACAGTTCGTCCTGGCCCATGCAACACCTGTAGGTGTGACACCTAGGTGAGAGACTGTGACCTTCCACCATCCAGGATGAAGCACATTGGGCACAAAGCCCTCTCTAGAACCAGTGGAAGAAGGCATCCACTCACCCCTTCCTTGCCAGGATGAAGCACACTGGGACCAAAGCCCCTCCAGAACCAGTGGAAGAAGCCATCCACTCATCCCATCCTTGCCAGGATGAAGCACACTGGGCACAAGGCCCCCTCCGGGACCAGTGGAGAAGCCATGCACTAGAGAGACTTTGGCTTTGCATTCCCCAGGACCAAGCAGTGGGCAACCCACCCATTAGAGAGACTGTGGCTTTGCACTCCCCAGGATCAAGCAGTGGGCAAACCACCCACTAAGGAGACTGTGGCTTTGCACCCCCCATGACCAAGCAGTGGGCAAACCACCCACTAGAGAGACTGCGGCTTTCCACTCCCCAGGACCAAGCAGTGGGCATGTAGCCCCCTCCAGGAGCAGTGGCGTGGTACTACCTTCTGGCTGAGGGCCCCCCCCATTCCCCGTCCCCCTGTGGTGCCTGTGTGTTTTCGACCTGATGCCCCTGCGGAGTGTTCTCTCCGTATTGAGGCAGGAGTCAAGTGTGGCCTTGGCCTATGTGGGATGGCCCTGTGGGCCACAGACATTTTGGAGTGGGCACTGTCCCTCTATTTGTATATATTGTACATACTGTTTATTGCTTTAAGGATGTATTTATCTAAAATTGTGCTATTACACTCATTTCAATCAATTTATTTGGTCCTTGCGTTATTCCTGAGGGTTACGGGGTGTGTATGTAATGTTGTTGCATCTGTTTGTGTGTATGGTGTTGTGGGTGGGAGTGGGGGTGTTGTGTGTTGCATGTGTGTGTTACTCTCTTTTTCCTCCCCCGTCCCTTGTGTGCTAGGTGCGGTACTCACCGTGGTCGTCTTCGCCGCCGTTCGTGTTCCTGGTGTATGAGGAGGTAGACCAGCATTAGAAAAATGTGCAGCTCGGGCTCCATGGCGTCGTGGTTCTTCCTTGAGTGTCGAGAGGTGAGTTGTTTCCCTTCTGTGTACTGTTTCTGCCGTGGTTTTGATGCCGTTGGTACCGCCCCAAAGAAGCTGGTAGATTGGTGTGTCATAATAGTGTGGGCGGTACATTGTCTTCCGCCTGGCTGTTGGCGGTTACCGCTGCGGTGGTTGTTGCTACCACCATGGTGGTCGGAGTGTTAAATTGGCTGTCTGTGTTGGCGGTTTCTGCCACGGTCATAATTCCATTCTTTTTACCGCTGGCCTGTTGGCGGTATTACCGCCGCTTTATCACCGACCGCCAGGGTTGTAATGAGGGCCATAGTCCCTTTTACATAAACACACTCTCGCCCACAAGCATGAGAGCTTACATCAGCTTCCAAGGAGGGTCATATTTCAGCTAAATGTACTCCATTGTTACTACTCTTATAGTGAAAAAATTAATTACTCACTATTAGTGAAATAAAAAAAAAAATGATTGAAAACAAGGAAGCGGAGCCCCAAGCAACGTTCACATTGAGAAGCTTCCCCTGTGTTCCTGGCACTTATTTCCCAACTCCGATGCCAAGGGTCGCCGAGGCAGTGCCAGGGGTCACAAAGGACAAGCTGGGGGTCACAACTGCGACCCCTGGCGACCCCTAAATGACATCCATGAGGGAAGTATGCTGTAAGAGTGATTTTCTTTAGTTTGTTATTGCAGTGGTCTACAGCAAAGAAACAGTAATATCAAATTCTATGAGTCTGCTATATGTGAACAACTGGACCAAATATAGGGCCAGCAAGAAAGGTGGAAGCCAGGCAGCTAAATGATTAACAGAGAAATAGAGAAGAACATGGTTGAGTATAAAATATGGAGGTAGTGAAAGTGCTGCTATGGCTGTTATTACAAATACCTAACTCACAGAGAACTGAATGTCTAGTCTAGAAGCAGGAGTGCAAGATGTTTTAAAGAATGAAAGTTAGTGACAATTACAAAGCTATCATGTAGAGAATGTGAAGCCTGAAGCCAGCCCAGCATAGAGGAATAGCAGTAAGAGATACCTAGGAAATAGTGGCTGATCAAAAGTAGTGTTTCTGCATAATAATTTAAAGATAATGAAACATCCTCAATGAACTATGCTATCGCTTAAGGCAATACAGTTCTGGAAAGAAGAAAATATTTAAGAACACATTAAAACATATGAACAGGTTGTCACTGTGAATGTTCAAAACTATCCCTATATGTGAGAAATCAATACATCTAGAGACAGATGTAGTTTCAAATACATTCAATTACAATTGCATTAAAATCACTGTGTTAAGATCTCTCTCTCTTTGACAAAGTTAATCTACCCTATTTTAGCCCAAACCTTACTCATGCCAAATCCTTCACCTATTTCCCTCCACTCCTATTGCCTCATTATCATCTTTGCATGACAGCCACACTCTGAAATATCCCTTCCTTTCTATAAAATGTAATTCTCCTGTGCCAGTTGTCTTCCTTCATACTATAATACTTCATCGACCACTGACGTTTTACACGGTCAACCTCTTCTACTGACCTTCCCGTCCATATCCCTTCCTTGCACTCTCCCTGTACTTATCCTTCTGGAATTCACTCTATTCTTACCTGTAAATCTTCACTGCAGCACTATTAATTATACCCCCTTCTTCTCCTACCTACACCTACCAGATCAAACTGACCCCATCCACCCTTCCTTACATGTCACTTTAAATGCAATCCTCCATGCATGCTGGCTTTCACCTCAACACGGCTTGCACCATCAACCCCCTTATCCATCAACTTTAGATACTCTCTTTGTCTTCAATCGCCTGCCTTGCTAACCTTTACTTCTGAAGATTACCCTCACCTCCTTCCCCTCCTGCCTGACTCAGAGTGACCACAATTGACCTCCCATTTCTTCCCAACTATTCAATTACTAACCTCACCATCATTTTCTACTCAATTTACCTATGACCTTATTAATGAAAGATCATTGAATAATAATAACATTACCAACTATGATCTGATCTTAGGTTCTAAGCCAGACCTGTTCTTTATCACAGAAACCCACCTCTACTATGACAGAGGTCTAATCCTCCCTGAGCCCTGCCTGCAAATTATCTTTGTACTTTGTACTTTTAAGATTGTTAAGGGTTCAGTTTACACAAGTAGAAATTAATCAGAGGTGATCTTCAATGCAGATTTCACTGTCTGAGATTGGCTTGATGAGACACTTGCAGTGATGAAAAAGCTATAAGTTGAAGAGCATGCTGTTGGTGGCTGAAGTAATATAAATGTTGCATAAGTCATGAGAAAGGCGGACTTTTGCAGCAAAGGTCTTTCAAACAGAGGTTGAAGACACTTTAAGGCTCTCAAATGTAGTTGACCAGAGTCCTGCGCGAAGAAATGGGAAATCTAACAATGTATTATTTGGAGCAAATCTAATTTCTGCTCAGTGCTGAACATCGTCATGACTTTAAAAACTACTTGACTTCATCCAGAGAAAAAAAAAACTTGTCTCACATGGCATTTACTAGCCACCTGTCTCTCTTCCTATTGTTCATCAATAAGACACTCTGGCTATCATGGAAGATTATAGTAGCTATTATTTAATAAACTTTTGTGATTTTGTAGCATGATTTCCTGTAGTATAAAAGAGGACTCTTCTTCTAGGTTACACATGAATTGAGCTCTAAAATGTGATCTACAGAACATGTTCCAATATTTGTCTATGTGTTACAACACTAACACCAGAAATTGAGATGAACCATCATTCCTGCTGAAAATAAAAATTTATGTAAATTCTGGTCCAAAAATAGAGTAGTTATAACAGGAGTGATAAACATTGAAATTCAATTTGCTTCAAAGCAGAATCATAAAACGATATAAGGTCACATGGGATTTTTTGTTATAAAGGTAATTCATTTAATCTATTTTATTAATTTAATTGCAATGATTTTGAATAAAATGGAAGAAATATTGGAACAATAAACACAATAATTCTTGAGAATTATGTAGAAAAATGTTTTAAGTGAGAACTCATTGCCAGGCGAATGAAACAAATTAGAAATATGTGACAAATCAACTGAATACTAGTATGAGGCTCATAAGCATTTATGACTATTGAATATTCACTGAAAAAAACCTTTAGAATAGAAAACACATAGACAAGGACTTTGTAATGAGTAGGGTGTGGAGGTGATTAAGTTGTAGGACATTAATGATCTATGAAATGCTGCACAAAAACCTACATGTTTAAAAAAAGGATAACATTTGTGACATGGGGTAGATGTACTAGGACGAAATTCGGGAAACATGGTCCCAATTTGTGCACCAAATGTTTGTGAATCCTAAAGTATTTTTCAAACCAACCCATGTATTATTAGATCTGTTCCCAAAATATTGAGTTGAAGTGGATCACAATTTGACCTATACCCTTCCCATTTGCAAATGTGTTACCACTACCATTCTGTAGTTGGTAAAATGTTATTTTTTTAAATTGTGATTAGATTTTGGTTGAAAAACATTAATGCAGACTGCTGGACCTTCCTTCCTTTCCCCAAATCTCTGCTTTCTAGCCACCTGTTTTTGCAGACTTTAGGACTATGCACCCTTTTCACTGCTAAAGCCAATTGGCACATTTAATTTACTTGTAAGTCCCTAGTAAAGTAGTACATGCAGCCAAGGCCTGTAAATTAATTGCAACTAGTCTGCGGAAGCATTAATTGTGCCATCCACTTCGGTAGCCTTCGAAAATGTCTCAGGTCTGCCATTGCATCCAATGTGTGCAGTTTTAACCCCTTTGGTGCTTATGACGGAACAGACCCATCAAGAGCACCAGGGATTGTGGGTTGCGGATGTAACCATTACGTCCTCTGCACACGACTACATAATGCCTCTGCTGTTTACAGCACAGGGATTTGGTTTTTCTAAAAACAGCCTCAGGAGCTGGGAAGTTAGTTTTCACCTAAATGATGATCAGCGGCTCATTTCACTTTCACTGCCTCAGTACTCAAGGGGCTATCTCAGCCCCCTGAGCACCAAGGCAGATGGAAGAGGTATTATTGGTGAGGGGAGAATCGCCCCTTTCCAATGGTACACATCCCTAGTGGATCCCTGCTTGGGGATCACCGAAGGAGGGTGATCTCTAAGCAGGGATCCACCCCACTAGACCCCAGGGAAATTTTTTCATTCAGGGAGCAGCCCCTTAGTCAAGGGCTGCTCCAAATAATTGCAGCATTTCTTTTGCCATTTTCTGCCCCCCCCCCCCCCCCCTTTACGGGTATTTTGGCCTTTTTTTAAGCCAGTCTGCCCCAGGCAGAATACCACTAAGCACCAAGGATATTATGAAAAGTTAATTTGGTGAGTGGCCCCTTGGGCAAGGGTTGCTCCCCATTACGGGGGCATTATTTTAGCCATTTTCTGTCCCTGCTGGGGTGCAGACTGACCCTATTTTCAGGCCAATCTTCCCCCGGATGACCACTAGACACCAGGGATTATTCTCTGTTTTTATTTGTATGGGGTGAGTGCTTCCCAGCATAGAAATGGCCATGCCCCCCCCACCCCCCAATAAAAGAGAAACAGTTTTTCTGCCCCTGTCGGGGAACAGATGGGGCTATCACCACATCTGCCCCCCAGGGGGTAGAAAGTCCACTAGACATCAGGGATTACTCTTTTTTTCTTTGTAGGTGTGGGGCTGCCCAGCATGCGCATGGTCATACCCCCCAAAAGGAAAACAGTCTTTGTTGCCCCCGAGGGAGCTGATGAGGCAATTACCCTCAACTGCAGAAAGCCCACTAGACACCAGGAATTACCTTTTTGTTTTTTATTTGTATCGGTGGGGGCTGGACACCAACAGCATTGCCAAGCCCTCACTCCCCTCCAAAAAAAGGGAAACAGTCTTTCTGCCCTCCAGGATGGGCAGAAAGCCCACTAGACACCAGGGATTACTTTGTCTTTTATTTGTAGGGGTGAAGGCTGCCCAGCATGGGAATGGCCATGCCCCTACCACCAAAAAGGAAAACTGTGTTTCTAAACCCGGGAGCATATGGGAGCAACTACCCCATCTGACCCCCAGAGGAACAGGAAGCCCACTGGACACCAGGAATTACTTGTTTTTAAAATTTGTATCAGTGGAGGCTGGCCAGCATGGCCATGTCCCCACCTTCCCCCTAGGAAAGTGAACCAGTTTTTCTGCCCCCTCGGGGGTTGCAGATGGCAGCAATTGCCCCAATGGGGAAAGAAAGCACACAAGAAACCATAGAGTACCTTTTTTGTTTTTTATTTGTATTGCTGGGGGCTGCCTAGCATGGGCATGGCCACACCTCCCTCCCTGATCTCCAAAAAGAGAAACAGTATCTCTTTCCCCCGGGGGGGACATGTGGGCAATTACCCCATCTGCCCCACCCCAGGCTACCCCGGTAGGAGAGTGATACAGCCGCCTACCAGTTTAGCAGCGCTGTCTTCAAACTTGCTTCTCTTGCCGGGTTTGAGTGATTCCTTACCGCCCACAAAGGACAGCGTCTTCTGTCTGGTGCAGCCAGTGCAGCAGGTAAGACCTCCCTGCATCATCTTTGGTGGTTCACACTTTCTTCTCGGTGGCAGGCCAAGGGCCAGAGTCTTCGACAGGCCGCAGGCTGAAGAGAGAATGGCACGGGCACACTTTTTCTCAGGTGTGCTCTCTCCGACGCTGTGAAGCAGCCTTTCTCACCACCATTCCAACCATGCCAAAAATGGCTATGCCACCCCTCATAGATCAGACAATACCACTTAGACATATGTTAGGGCATCTCCAAGGCAATCCTATGAGGGGAGCAGCACTCACAGTAGTGAGAAACTAAATAGGCGGTTTGTCAGTACTAGGACATGTAGAACATAAAGACATATGTCCTACCTTTTACATACACAGCACACTGCTCACAGGGCTAGCTAGGGCCTACCTTATGGGTGACTTATATATAGTAAAAGGGGGGTTACAGGCCTGGCAACTAAATTTAGCTGCCAGTTCCCTGTGGCAGTAACTGGGCAAACATGTCCTGCGGTTGCAGGCCTGAGACAGGTTTAAAAGGCTACTTCTGTGGGTTGCACAAGCTGCACTGTGGCCCCACTAGTAGCATTTCATTTACAGGCCCAGGGTACAAGAGATACCACTGTACAGAGGACTTAAAGGTAAATTAAATTTGCCAATCAAGTGTATGCCATTCGTACCAAGTTTAGAAGGAAGAGCATATGCACTTTTGCAATGATCAGCATTGATAAAGTGCTCAGAGTCCTAAATCCAACAAAAAGAGGTAGAAAAAAATGAGGAGAAATGCAAAAGGTTTGGAGATGACCCTGTAAAAAGGGCCAGGTCTAACATTGCTGGCTGAGGTAGGGCCCAAAAACCACAGTTACCCTCTTTTCGAAAAAAAAGGACCAGTTTTGTTTGGAAAAATGTGATGCATCCATATTGCATTTTGGGTTGTTTTCTGTCGCGGGCACTAGGCCTACCCACACAAGTGAGCTACCATTTTCATCAGAAGACTTAGGAGAATGCTGAGTGAAGGATGTTTGTGGCTCTGAGCAGATTCCAGAACTTTCCATCACAGAAATGTGCAGAAAATGTGTTTTTTTAGTCAAAGTTTGAAGATTTGCAAGGGATATTTAGTAAAACAGCCTTGTGGGAGCCATGCACGTCAGCCCATCCTGGATTCCCCTTGGTGTCTAGTTTTAAAAAATGTACAGGTTTGCTAGGTTTCCCTAAGTGCCAGCTGAGGTAGGGCCCAAAATCCACAACTACCCACTTTATAAGAAAAGGTTCAGTTTTGCGGGGAAAAATGTGATGGATCCATGTTGTGTTTTGGGCCATTTCCTGTTGCGGGCACTAGACCATTCCACACAAGTGTGGTATCATTTTTCTTGGGAGAATTAGGGGAACACAGAATAGTACAACAAGTGTTCTTACAAATTGTATATCTTTCCATTTGCACCTTCAAAATGTAAGATAATGGCCCTCATTCAGACTCTGGCGGGCGGCGGTAGCCACCCGCCAGGCGGGAACCGGCATTTGTCCGCCATGCGGCCAAAATACCGCTTCCCGCATTCGGACATTCCCGCTGGGCCGGCGGGCGCTAACCAAGTTAGCGCCGGCCGGCCCAGCGAGAATGGGGGCCGCAACACAGGAGCCGGCTCCGAATGGAGCCGGCGGTGTTGCGGCGGTGCGATGGGTGCAGTTGCACCCGTCGCGCTTTTCACTGTCTGCTAGGCTGTCTGTCTGCCAGTGGCATGGGCAGTGCAGGGGCCCCCAGGGGCCCCAAGACACCCGTTCCCGCCAGCCTCTTCCTGACGGTGACAACCGCCAGAAACAGGCTGGCGGGAAGGGGGTCAAAATCCCCATGGCAGCGCTGCTTGCAGCGCTGCCCTGGCGGATTCGCCCAGCCGGGGGAAAACTGGCGGGAAACCGCCGGTCCCGGTTTTCTGACCGCGGCTTTACCTCCGCGGTCAGAATGGGCTTGGAAGCACCGCCAGCCTGTTGGCGGTGCTTCCGTCATTCGCGACCCTGGCGGTCAAAGACCGCCAGGGTCAGAATGACCCCCAATGTGTAACAAAGGAGTAATTTTGAGAAATACCCTCTAATTCACATGCTAGCATGGGTACCCACAAGTTCAGAGATATGCAAATAACTACTTCTTCCAAATTCCATTTCATGTGCCCATTTTGGAAATACATAGGTTTCCTTGATACCTACTTTTCACTATTTATATTTTACCATATGAATTGCTCATACCCGGTACACAATGAAAAACCTTGAAGGTGCGCAAAATTATAGGCTCTGGGTACCTCAAGATCTTGGAAAACCTACGAAACCTTTATGTACCCACAACCAGAAGTGCCTAGCAGATGTAATAGTATATAGCTTTTGTGAAGCGGCAATTGTGATGTGAAGTTACACATGAAAATGTCACAAAATCCTGTTTTTCCCTATTAATTTATAATGCTTTTTAATTTCAACACTTGGTTTTTTTCTTTAAGAAAACCTTGAAGGATCTACACAAATCACCCTTTGCTGAATGCAGGATTTACTCTAGCTTCCAGAAATGTATAGCTCTCCGCGATCCACCATGGGTTTCACACCCGTTTTCATCACAAAGTTGAAGAAAGTCGAAAGCATAAAAATAGGGACAATGGGGTATCTGCCAGTAAAATACCAAAACTGTGTTAGAAAAGTTGGTAGTATGAATCAAGTCTGCCTGTTCCTGAAAGCTGTTTGAAGATGTTGATTTTAGCAGCACAAACTTTTAGTTTATGCCACTTTGCAGTAAGAAAAACAGATACTTTCTTCTCCAGCACTATTTTTGCATTTTCCCCCCAAGAAACCAAATTTAGCTACATTTTGGTTAATTTCTTGATCCTCTCCAGGAGAATCCACAAATCCTGGGTACCTCTGGAATTCCTGCAGTTTGAAAAAAAAAGGATGCAAATTTGGCATGAATAGCTTGTGTGAACAAAACGTTTTGGGGGCCTAAGCCCAAAATAACAAGCAAAAGGCTCAGCACGGGGTAGGGGAGGTTCAGCAAGGATGGGGTTAAATTGCTATTTCGACCTGGCAAAATAAACCTTTTGCCAGGCCTAAACCTTCCTTTATAATACTTAGAAGTCAACCCTAGGTTAGTCACTAAACGGTGCATCTAAAAACAGTGTAGCTAAAGAGTTGGACATACCTTTTTAGTTTTACATGTCCTGGTAGTGAAAAACTCCTTAGATTTGTTTTTCACTACTGCAGCGCCTACCGCTCCCATAGGATAACATTGGGTTGCCTTCTTACATTTAAATGTAATTTAAAGTGCTAACTTTCAGTTGGAAGCAAATCGCAAGTTCAAGTTTGGTGTCTGAAGAATTGTTAACTTAAAATCTTCTGTAATGGTAAAGCCAGATTTTAAGTCACAATTCTAAAAATACCACTTTGAGAAAGTTGGTATTTTCTTGTCCTAGACATTTGGTTCCTATAGCCTGTATCCTGGGTCACATGACTGGTATAGATGGCAGTTTGTCTTTGTGTATTTCTCCAAGTCAGTGAGAAAAGGGAGGAATAAGTGTTGGCAGGATGGCCATGTCTGACTTGATAATGGAGAGGAGCTGTCACCTATCACACTTGCAAATCACAAACTCTTTGCCTGAGTGCATGACCACACTCACAAATGGTTTGACACACATGTCTTTTGTGCTGGTTGACAAACTGGGGCTGAGGCAGGAAATTCCAAGTACCTCTAGGCGTGGAAACCTCCAGAACCTTCTCCTACTAAAAAGCTAGCACCAGGTATAAATGTTGAGCCCTTAAACCCAACTCTTCAAAACACATCAGGACCTGTGGAAGTCTCAGAAGGACTGCTGTGCTGCTCTGCAAAAAGAACTGCTACTCCGCTGCCCTACTGCCTAAGTGAAAAAGACTAGACCTGTATCTTGAACTGAGGATCACCAGTGTAACTCCAAGGGCTAGATGGTTGGCCTTCTGAACAGAGCCTCAGGGACAGAAAAGGCTCCAACCATTTTGAACCCAGCACCTCAACTCTGCCCGCTATGAATCCTAGATCCCAATTGGTGCCACCACAGTCATGCATCCTTGAAAGCAGGCCTGAAGGTGCTGTGCCAGGCCAGCCATAGTCCTGTATGCAGAACCTGATGAAGCACAATGCAGAGCAATGCATCTTGTTGCAGCTGCATAGGAATTGCCACTGGGCGACGCATGTTTGACGCAGGACCTCGCATCACAACTCAAAGCTTCTTCTGAACCACTGCTGCACAACGCATCTTCAACACCGGGATTTGCATTGCAAGGCCTTTGTAAACACAGTGCAACACATCTCCTTGCAGACACATTGGAACTGCTGCTGGGCAATGCATTCTTGATGCAGGACTTTGTATAGCAGCCCTGCAGCTTCCTTTGAGCCACCTCTGCATCATGCGTCCTCGATGCTGGACTTCATATTGGAGCCCTGCAGCCTCCCCAGAACTGCTGCTGCGCAACACATCCTCGTCACTGGATTTCACAATGCTCCGCAACCAGGATTTAAGGTACCTTGTTCAGCTGCCATAACTAGGTCCATGTATCAGAACTACACTCCATCGCAGTTGGCCTGAACTTGTGACTTTGTCTCGGTCCATGGCAACCACATAACTACAGGTGGCCCTTTGTGTTTCCAGGTACTATTTTCACTTAAATCTTTAAAATTGCGTGTCTCCGGTTCTACTGATTGGATTATGTTGTTTTGATCTAAAATAATTTATTACATTTTACTAATTGTGTTGTATTTTCACTTTGTTACTGTTTGAAGTGCTGCATAAATACTTTACACATTTCACCTCAGTTCAACTTGACTCTTTTGTGCCAAGCTACCAGATAAGCACAGGTTAATTTGGGGCTTGCTTGAGGTTCACCATGACAAGAATTGTGGTTGCTGCTTGAGGAGGGTTTCACCTCCTCGAAACTGTAACCTAATTTCATGCACATACCATAAAGAAATTGCTATTTGGAAGAGATATTCTGAACAAGCCCCTTCCAAATATTGTATCTAATGGTGTCCTAAACCCATTAAGATGTAACATATTAGCAAATCTCTAAATGGGTTTAGAAATTTTTAAAACCACATTTTGCACACCCTGCAAAATTGCAGTGCTTGTGACCAGAAAATAAGTTTGTACATTTGGCCCCTGGTTCTTTACCCAGTTAAACACATTGTTGCCATAATCATGATCTCCATATCTTAAGATGTCCGTATTTGCAGTGCAGCTTTTGATTAATGATGCATGTAAAGGGTAGAATTATACTCAGGCTTTGTACAAGGCCTTTCATTGTGAGTCCATTTAGATTTGGGTATTTTAATTTTATTTTTAAGTTATTCATACTATGTAAACAGTAATACACGTATACAGTCATTGTTCTGAATGTGGCTAGCCATTATACGATCTAGCTTCTAGGGCTAAATTACTTTTTCGCTTTGTTTGTTTTACTTCAGTCAAACTGTACTTAACTAGAAAAAAGGGGACAGTATCTCTAATGAGAGTCAATGTAGGAGTGCATCTTTTCATAATGCCACAATGGCTTCTAAATCACTAAGAAAGGAAACATAGGGCCTGACTACAGCTTTGGCAGTCTGACCGCCAGACCGCTATGTTGGCAGTCCTGAAAAGACAACCACACTGGCGGTCTTCCAGACTACTCTATTACAAGTTACACAGGCAGGACCGCCAAGCAAAAATGGCAGACTGCCAATGGTGCGGCGGCCTGTAAACAGGCGGTCCAACCTTCAGCAAATCATTCTATACCATGGTTACTTGCCACAATTGGATTAGCTACAACTTAACTTTGTACAAGGTCTCTGCTTACTGTAACTCAAAACCATTTGAGGTAGATGTCACGATACAACTAGTAACATTGTATGTATTAAATCAAAAGGTCGAGCTGCCACTAGACACACAGAGGCCATGGACTGCCACTCTCTCCCTGGATGAATACCTCAGTGAAGAAGACACTCCTAGACATCTGGATGTGGAGGACGCTTCTGGCCCATCTGGGCAACCTGCTCAGACAGCAACAGCGAGTCTCACTGTGCCCACAACGTCACCTCTCAGCCCTGTTGCTTATACCTCACAGGAAACCATTCTCTCCCCAACCTGTGTCCTGAGCACGGTGTCTACCATCTTGGGCCTCCCATTCCTGGATTCTGAAGTGCAGTTCCACGCCACGGACACTGAGGGCCCAGGAACAAGTTGGAGGGGGCACTCTGTGGCAAGGGCACAGGCCCATGGGCGTAGGGTACGTGGGAAGGATGATGTGGGCTAGCAGGGTGAGGTCAGTGGGGCTGCTCTTGGCCAGGACACCTTCAGCCACATCTTAGGAGTCTATCAGGAGTCCCAAGGCGTGATGGGCTAAATGCTGACTGAACTCTAGGAAGTCAAGCAGCTACAGAAGGACATGCATCGGGACATACAGAAACAGATTGAGGCACACAATACTAACATGGCCTCCCTAACAGGAGTGTTGAGGGACATATATGTCACCCTGAGCAGGGCTTTTCAGCACCAGTCTACACTTCCTTTGGCCAGTTAGCAGCAGGCTCAGCAAAATCCGTGCCAGCCACTGGAAGAGAGTCCCTATCAGAGGAACACCAAGGCCCAGGCACCCTGGGCTCTGTAGCAGCAGATACCCCCGCCGCAAGCGGGGACGTTCAGCAAAGAATCCAGGGGGTGCGGATGGCAAGACACCCACCACTGCCAGTAATAACCCTCTTCCTTAAATACCTCCTTTGTGTGTTACAAATTCACTCTAGACTGATCCTGAACCACCTACCATTTCCAATGGGAGGAGTACTCTGGACTTTGCGCTCTCCGTTGTGTGGCATCTATTCCAATGATTTAATTCACCATGACTGACTTCATCACATTTGATTTTTTGTTGAGTATTGTCACAAATATATTCTGTTAGTTGTAGCTGCACAAGAAAATCACCCTTCACTGACTCTTTGCTGATTTTGATTTCATATTTAGCCATGAAGATATGCCAGATCACATAAACCATACAATGGTGAGCCAAGCTACTTGTTCTAGATGGGAAATGTTGCATGTACACAGTGCCGAGCTCAGGATTAAAACCCTCCCATACAAACACATACATACAAGTGTCTGCTCAAACTAACATTTTTTTTACAGTGTTCAGCAGATAGGCCCTCATTATGAACATGGAGGGATTTCCTGCTGTATTCATGCTGGCGGTCTAAACACAGACAGCCATCCCGTTGAGGACCCCACTGGCCCAATAAAGAACATTCCGCTGGGACAGTGTTTCTGCCAGCTGGACATTGCCGACGGCGCCACATGGAGCTGTTGGCAATGTCGCAGTGCGGTGGGTGCAGCAGCACCCAACGCACATATCACTGCCTGTAAATTGGGCAGAGACATGCGCGATGGGGCTGTGTACGGGGGTCCCGGGGCCCCCATTCTGCATGTAGTGCTGCCCTGTCAGATAAGGAACTCCGGAATCGTCAGGCTGCCTGGCAGCAGAAGCCTGGCAGTGGTGGAGTTCCGTCTGTGGCGGTCACGCCATGAACATTATATGGCGGTAATTTCCGCCACCGCCGGCATGGCGGTCCGGACCACCAATGTTCATAATGACCCCCATAGTCTGTCAATCTTTCAGGACTATTGGAAATCAAAAATGATTGATTCCTACTTAGTAAATGAACATGTTGACAGGTACAGACCTCCAGACCACGGAAGGAAGGGATTTGTCAGACTTTGTGTACAATCCACAAACAATTTGCTCTCTAAGAACAATCCACAAACAATTTGCTCTCTAAGGACAATACATGTCTGTGTACATTGATCAATCAAGTAATGTTTGTTGTTGTGGGTGTAAACTTTACGCTACAGACTACTACTCCTCAGTGTTACAGGGCAAAGGAAACTAAGTGATGGATCACTGTCCTCAGCCATGTGTCTGGTCAAATGAGTATATTGGCATCTGCCACCCATAGGCTACTTGTCGTCAGTGTGACAAGTGCTGGTGCCTCACTACTGTCTGGAATGTGAAGATGGCCATCATAGATGTGACAGAGCATTCATTGTTATTTGGGTCAGCTACAGATCAATGCTTTCCCTTGGTAAGTAGGGAATGTACATTGACATATGTGTGCCATGACTGTTGCCAACATTCCTTGTGCCTACACGCTAGCATGTCTCCCTTTCTCTTTTGACAAAATGTGTACACTGCCATTTCATGCATGGTCTACCTATGTCCATAGGATGATTTCAGTATTCCCTCACAAATATGTGGATGCCAACCTGTGTTTGAAATATGATATTTGCAATGGGGCTACATTTCATCTGGTGCCACAGACACAAATGTGTCGCCACTGATTGTTGGCTCACAAATACCCTCACCTGTCATTGCATGTAATTTGGCATGTACAACTACTGTAGCATTGAGGATAATGACGTGTATGATTAGATTATTTAGCCACAGTGTGCATTGCATTGTCATTGATGTAACATTATGTGGGTAAGTGCAGTGCATGTGTGTAATGGGGAAGGTTTGTAACCTGACTGTTGGCATGCATCATGAAGTGACTTGCAGTTATGTTGGAATCATATGTGTTTTGGTACACCCATTCATCCACAGACATTTGGGTGTGTAGGACCAAAATGGAGACAGCGTTGTAGCTTCCCATTGGGCAACATGTTGAGGATCAAATTTCAGTGCCTCTCCAACATACAAAGGACTAACGGTGTCTACTTATGCAATCAGAGTAGGTCAATGTAAGGGGTGGCCTACAATAGTGGTGATTTCCCTGGGAGTTGCTATTTCATTGTGTTGTGGATTTTAGGGTCATATCTCACTGACATTTTGCACATATTGTCTACAATGTCCATTTCCATGCCAAATGTGTAGTATATCTGAGCAACATTAGTACTACCTCCATGACTCCTTTGGGGTAAATTTCACTTGGTGAGGTGTGCAATGTTGGCATGTTTCCAGTGTGACATGAGTATTTCCATGTCACCTTCTCCAGGCTACTGTACTGCTGTCAGCGACATATCAGGATTTTGGAGCATCATTTCCTTTTGCTGTGTTATTATGTATGTGACACATAGATGTCTGCATGATCTTGTGTGGGATCTGTGGGGATGACACTGGCATTGAGCAACTATTGTATGACACAAGTAACTGAGGTATGCTCCACGAGGCAAAGTATTAAAGGTGATGTGGTGTCCTGCTTGTTCAATGTTTACTGTGATTGCACAACTTCACTCATGCAATTGTAGTTGTCTGAAATCCTGTTTTTCCTGTGGGCAACTGTTGACAGCTCAGATGGCATGCATGCATATGGTGTGGTACATGTAGGAGCCACTTTGATGTAGTTTGTTGCTGGACCCTACTTGACGTCAGGGTAATGTTTGCTAACCATAGCTAGCTGTTGTTCAAGTGTGTTCAGAAACATGTGGTGACCTCTTCCTCTTTGTATTAGCAGCATCATCCCAGGCAAGCAAAGGAGACAGGGCACAACTAAGTGGGGATGCAAGTGGCCACTGTATCTCTGGTCAATACACCATTGACATGGAGGGACCCAGTGCCACGGTGGAGACCGGCTCTTCAGACTCATCATCGGATTCTACCACTAGTGACCCCTCCCTAGTGGTGGCAGACCCATTGGGACCTACTCCTGTACCATCTTTGTCCGACACCTCCAGTTCTATAGCCACCCTCTCTGTTGACCACCATCCAGTTGGCCGTGCCCACTCACCCAAGAGGGTGGGTGTCTCCTTTGCCACAGGCACCTCTGCCCCACCCCCTATTATCCCTGCTACCCTGAGTGAGGAGACTATTGACCTCCTGAGGAGCATCTATCTGGGGCAGACTTCCATTGTGAATGCCATCTAGGGGTTGGCCAGCCAACATCAGCAGACCAATGCTTTCGTAGAAGTTATCCATAGTGCCATGTCTGGCCTACAGAGATCTTTTCAGGCTCTGACCTCCTCACTGACTGCAGCGACTCACCTCCCACGTTCCTGCCCTCTCCACCTCTCTCTTCCCAATCCAAACTCTGCATTCCCCTACCTATCTCAAGCACACAGAAACATCAGCATGCACCCACCTCAACACACAGAGGCATCACACATCAATATGCACACCACAAGACACTCCGACATGCAGGCACTCAACATGCACCCACAAACTCAGCATCAGCCACTACTTCACCAGACACCCCCACCACTGACTCACACACACACCACATCCAGCATACCAACAGGCATCACCACAACAGCCAGAGACACATCCAGCACACCCAGCAAACCCATAGACACCAGCACAACATACACAGATACATCCACCAAACCCACATACCTGCAGACACCACCCCAACAGACACAGAAACATCCACAACATCCAGCATACCCACAGACACCACCCCAACAGACACAGAAACATCCACCACATCCAGCATACCCAAAAACACCTCCCCGACAGACACACACATATCCACCACTCCCAGCTCCTCCACCTCCCAGTCCCCCAATACACGCAAATGCCCACACATGCAACAGACACCTCCCAATTAGAAGCATACCTCACACACACACCCCCAAGACATCTATGCGGACACACCAGACAACCACTCTCTCACCCTCCAAATCCTCAACCCCTTCTGATGACCATCCCTGTGTTCCAAAGGAGAGTTTCCTTTTCAACCTTGCCCTTTCCCCTGTTACCACCAAGCCCCCTCCCAAACCCAAGAGGCCCCCACACACCTCCCAACCCATCCCTTCCAATTCAAATTCTTCTCCTGTTACACCTGCCCCCCTGCAAGCACCCATAACTGCCCCCCAAGAAGAAGCCCACCCCTCCAGAGAAACAGTCCACCGCTCCCAAACCCAAACCCAGCCATCCCAAATCCGATCCCACCAAGGATGATCCCTGTGGCGCTTGCCTGCTCACTTGATGCTAATTCCTGTGGAGGTTCCAAGGCAGTGATTGGAGTCAAGTGTGGGTACAATCATGTGCATGAACATTAATTGAACTGGCCAGTGGCCCTTGATCTGCTGTTTTTAGGGTACACATTTGTCCTGCAATTCCTTTCTACCCATATTGTTGTTCCTGAGTAACTTGTGTTGTATGCCTACAGTTGTGTGTGTTTCAGCCTGCTTGCTGATCTATTTGCTGTTGTTTGCAATATCTGACTTTTGTGGGCAGTGCTGGGGTCACCCAAGACAAAGGTAGATGTTTACTGTATGGATATGTGGGTGTTACTCCAAATGGGGTGTCATTGTATTGTGTTATATTTGGTATGGAAAGTATTTCATCTTGTGTGGTCCACTGTCAGCATGTATGGTGTTAGACTTGTCCACCTAATATAGAATGTAGATATGTCTCATGTATGGCAACTTGAGCTTTCTTTGTGCAGACAAGGAGGGTGTTCAAATGTGCTAGCTTCCCTGTACATTTGACTGTGCATGTGTCCATTCTGATGTGTGTACCTTGCAGCTACTTCATCTAGATGAACGGTCCATGCTGTTGCAGTTGTATGTGCCTTTTTGACTTGCACTTCCACATTATGCAGATGGCCATATCATTTGTCTCTACTGCTGTTTCTCCCTGAGATACCTGAAGGGCCGGTTCCTGTGCAAATGTTGATTAGTGGAAGTGCAAAGTGTGAGGTGTCCCAGGGCAGCATCTTTCCATAAGTGCCCCTGATGCCCCCATCCTCATTGTGCAGGTATTTTTTGCATAGTGAGCTTTGGGTATTTGTCTCTTGGACTATTGTCCTTCCATTGTGTTGCAATATGGGTGATGTGTGGGTCAATTTCAGGTCTGTTTCGTGGGGGGGGGGGTGTTTGTGTTCCATGACACATTCATACATGTGTGTTGAATCTGACAACAGTATGTGGCATGTGTGCAATGTGAGGGTGGCAGTTGTACTAGTAGATGTGATGTTGCTGCAGTGTTGTTATTTTGTGACACTATGCTGTGTACAATTCACTGACCCTGTGCCTAAGATGTGCAGTCATGTGCTTTTGTGTAGTGTGGCAGTGCGGTGCGAGTATCCTGCCCAAAAGGGGCATTTAATGGCTGCGAATGTGCCCTTCTGTGTGAATGACTCAGACTGTGAACACAATGAAATGTGTAGTTGGTGCTCATAGCATGGGCCCCATATCATGTGGACGACGGCATGCTGATCTCTTGTTAAGGTTAATGGCACAGGTAGGTGTGTGTACTTACCGTTGGTTGCATCCACAGCGCTGTGGATTTTGGGCTCCATCGTTGAGCAGCGGCAGGACGTGTGTGATGGGATGTGTAACGCTGCCTGTAGGTGAGCTGCTTACTTTATACTCTTTGTTTCCACATGCTGATACATGGTGGTTGGACTGTCACAGTCACATTACCTGTGTGCAACATCATAATGAGTCTGGCAGAAACACTGTCTTTGCAGGCCAGTTTGTCCTGCCTTATCACTAAGGTAGTCTGCGATACCTGGCAGAGCCGGGGGAACCGCAGCGGTCTTTGCTCAATAGCCTCTCCGGGATCATAATACAGTAGCCCGACTGCCAAGCCGATGGTGGTCGGACAGCCAGTGCCGCCATGGTGGCGCAGAGATCACCAAACGCGAAACCAGGCCCATAGTCTCATAGAATACTCCAAAACGGCCTATATTTTTTATAAAGTTTTCTAAAGCTTTGTTTGCCACATTTTTCAATTGTATAACCAAGCAACATTGTTTCTAAAGAGAGCACCATCTTTAACACTTAACAATGAATGACAGACATTTGACATTCTGTACACTTCCATTGCCTGATTATAATTGGACATTAATTTGCTCTTCTTCCAGAGAGATTTTGTATTCTGAAAAGCCCTCTTTGAAAGTTATTAAATTGAACGTCATCATCCTTTACCACACATTGCATGGCATTGTCCAGCATTCACTTCCAATCAATATTGCAATAAGATCAAGATGAATGGCTAGAACTCAACATAGGGCATAGAGGTTTTTCTATCATTCTACACTACTGGAACACTTCCCTTCTTCTTTTTGAGTACATTCTCTATGTTAAATTACATTTTTCTTCTTCGCTTGGTCTGGCTTTGGTGTTAAATCTCCTCACGCTATTACTTCTTAACAAAACTACTATAAGAAATAAAGAGAGAGATTGGGCTTATGGTCAGTTCCAATGTTTTTCTCATGGTTTCCATTCCTTGGATGAGCTTTCCATCAAGGTCATAGTATTTAGACATCTGCATTCCCATTATATGTTGGTAATATGTTTGTGTGACAGAACCTGTAACTAAGACCGAGTGTGTTCTTTCATGTATTACCTTTGCTGGCACAATGGTCTTTTAATTGTTGCTTCATGGCTTTTCTATTTTGCAAATGCCTTCTGTTTGGATGCCTTAGTCCACAAAGATATCGTGATATTCACTAACCATCTTCACTAACCGTTTTCCTTTTATGCATGTTGTGTTTTTTGTTCACAAAGTAAAGTTATGTTCACACACTGACTCTAAAACAGATGCAATGAAAACGTCAGGCTATTGTCTAAAGTATCTGCTATGTAATATATGGCTGCTTATAGCTTTTAAGTTCACCACTTATGGCACAAATGCTATATTCTGACTCCTTTTCATAACAGTCTTCTTTGAGGGTGCTGATTTAAAATGTTAACAAATAAATATAGTGTTAGCTCCTAACACATAAATGTATGTACGACTCCATAAAAACAAGTTCCAGCGAAGCAAGCATGACTTATAAATGTGCTTAACATTTTATTTTTCTTAAACCTGTGGATTGATATGAGAGGACCTTTTCAACCTAGCACATGAAAGTTAACCAGGGATTGGAAAAACCAAAGAAAGACAGATTATGGTTGCGAGAAGAGTAAGAGATTGTGCTCAATGTTCGAGGAGTGACAAGATCTTAAAGTGCAGAGTGCAACTAATGGTTTTGAGGGAGTCACCCAAGGGTCCAAGGGAAGATGTGGTATTAGATATTCTCGGTTCCATCAGAGTCACAGGTGTTGATAAGTATCATTGTGCTGGTAGACATGTTGTCCTAGGTGTCCTGAGGTAATGATCTCTAATACCAGTGAGACAATGATGTGATTAAATTCTTGGAACAAGTGTTTGAGTGAGAGAGTTTTCCATTGACTTTGTTGTCTGGCAGCGGGCTACAGCAGGCAGATGGAAAATATCTTGCTGGTAGGGGCAATAGGCTCAAGAAGACTGCATTATATCACCCAGAAGCAAATGGAATGGTTGGGAGAATTACAGTGTACTGAAAGAGACCATTCAAAGGACGTATGAGGAAAGTCATGTTGGAAGAAGGAACTTTTAAACAAGTTTAAGAGTTGACTCCACACTCAACTACAGGTATAGCTCAATTTGAGTTGTTTCAACAAAGGAAAGCAAACTCTCTTATTTGTCCAGCTTAGATACATAAAAATAGAGGGGTTGGCACAAATCTGAAGGGAGATATTGATAAAGCCAGAGTATTGGATCAAAATAAAAGAAAAAATAATAAGAAATGTTTTGATCTTCACAAAGCTGTCAAAGAAACAGTAATTGGTGCAGGTCATATGGTAAAGGTGAGGAATCCCAGATTGAGTTCGACTCAAGCCACATCCAAATTCAATGAGTAATGATTCAAAAAGGAAGACATTTGTAACTTCTAAATATATTTGTGTAATTGTTTAAAAATGTGAAATATGTTTGCAGTACTTTTTTATAAAACAAGCATTTATGGTTTTGTTAAGGAAAGGGAGATGTGTGGTATCTTTCATTGTGGGGTATGACTAGGTTCTATGTCATGGGTATAGGTCATCACATTCCAGAACCAGAGAATGAGAACAACTGAGATGTGAACCAGGCTGAGAAGGACATAGAGCTTTCGGTGCTGGATGAATAATTATACCTAATAAGGAAGACACTTCAACCATATGAAGCTGATTGACTTTTTTACAGTGTTCTTGTTACTTCAAACAAACAATAGCTGAAGGAGGCTGACAAAAGCCCATTCCGTGTATTTTTTCGTGCCGTGCCAATCTGATCTCATACACAGAACTGTGATATTTTGATAGAGGGGATTGTACAGCTTCGATACCCTCGTTTTGGAGCACAGTATAATACTCCGATTGATGACTAAATATCTACCAATAGAAATTTCTCTGATTGATGCTTGTAATTTGAAAGTCAAGGTCTACCTTTGCCCAGTTTGTGGAACGAGGTCTCCACTGTGCAGTGAACATAGATCTTGCTATGACTTCTTTATGTAGGCAAGCAATGTGTCCTCCTGGTAAAACTAATCAAGGAACTTTTTGCAGTACACATACCACTCTTATTCAAAGCACTTGCCAATGCAAACAAAATTTGTGCAAAGGATTTATGATCACTCAGTCAAAATTGGTGCCTTAATTACGGTTCCAAGGTTAGCATCTGTAAAATTATTAGTAAACTCTGTTTGGTATTGCAAGCTAGTCTGGTCCAGAAGGCTATGATCTTTAGCAGACAGACATCCTATTTCAGAAAACTGCAAATGGGAGTTTAGGCAGCTTGTTTATCCTTGCTTGCATGAAGTCATGAAAAATCATGATATTTCTATGTGGAAAGGCTGCTCTGGACAGGGTGGCATGCTATGAGTAGTACATGTTGCTGAGCACAGGAGCATGCAATGGAAGAGGATCACCTGGCTACACAGCACAAAGTTTTATAATGGACATATTGCTTGAGCACTACTTACAAACACCTGGAGGAAATTGCAAAATTACAAAGTACTGGAACTGTACTAAGGGTGACACAAAATTGTTTTAACAAAAGAACAGCCTCGGCTATAGTGCCTGTGAATAGGGGGTGAAATGCTTCGATTACTTACTGGTGATATTTATTACTCCGAGGCTTTCTTTTTTTTGTTCCATAAATTGTATTTATTTATATAGAATATACAATCAAGAAAGATCCAGGTAACAGAACATGTGATACACATACATGAGATGCATTCTATCTTGAAATTATATGACAAACAAACGAAGAGTCAGGAACACAGGTTGGAGCATTGTGTACAATACCCAACAGAGCATTCGATGGTTGGTGTTATGGGTGGGGAGAAATAGATTGATAGGATTGCTCCTGAGCTGCGTGGTGTAGTGTCACAGACTAGCACCTATAAACAAATATTCTGGGGAAGACAACAGATTGTGGTCAGTCTGATAAGGAAAGAGTGTCTTGTGTAATCAGTGATAAATGGTATTAAACACCCTGTGCGAAGTATATCAAGTGTGTGTATCACCTTTATAACATAAGATGGGAAAGAAAGAGACGAGGAAGGGTGGAGAACCCAGTGAGAATTGTGCCTAGAATGAGGGTAGATCATTACTTTAGATGTTGGTTTCTGTTTGTAACTAAGATGGGGCGGTGTTACTGCCGCGTTTCCTGTATTTATCCAGAGTACACCTTACTTCCTGTGAGATTTTAGGATTGGATGGAGAGTCCTCATGGGAGTTATGAGCTCCTCTAAGGTAAGAGGTCCACACCCATCATGTGTGATGGGTTATGTTAGTGAATGACTTCCATTCTGTTAAAATGACTTTAACTGTAATGGTCAATAGCCGGTCCAGCAAAGCCATATCATTGGACTTGAAGTGCAGCATTACCAAAGAAGCCCACGGGCATACTCTGATTCTTTCTTGTCACAGTTCTCAATCCCTCACACCACTCGCTTTGGGGTTTGTTGAATAGTGGTAAAATAGTGGGTCAGGGGTCTCAATAATTTTGAATTGACTTATAATGTCAGGAAGTAATGATGCTAGAGAGACTTCACCCGACTTGGCAGCTGGAGAGGACTGGACAGAAATATTGATCGGACTACTACTGAAAGGACGCTGATACAGTTTCTAGAGTGACACACACTGTACTGCTGGCCTTGTAGCCAACAAGTTTTTTTCCTGTCGTTTCTGATACTGGCTGATTTTGCTAGCCACATTCTGAGGTAAACCATGATTGGTTCAACCTAAATTGTATGTAACTGTATGTTAAAACAAAATAAATACATTAGAAAACAAATAAAACAAAACAAGTTGCTATTTTCCATTCCAATATGACCTCTAGTCACAAGCTGGAAAAAAAAACATTCCATTCAGACATGCCACCATAGTTGTTAGAAGAATGAGGCACCTAGCAAACTATGGGGTCATCTTTAATAGTGTTCACTCCCAGTCAGTAAGGACAAGTTTCAGAAAGCCAGAAGGGAAGTAATAAGAATGATATCACTCGTAAGCCTCTGGTTGAGCAAAATGCTCCATAATATACGACATCCCTTCATACAGTGTCTGCTCGCAACTATTTTGACTCACCTCCTATGCATCTCGCTTTCTGGCTGATGAGGAGAAAGCGCCATGCGTTTTCTCGAATTGGGACGCTTCACCACTGACAATGTGTACTTATGAGAGCAGGTCTATGAGAAGCAACTGCTATTGCAAAAGGACTATATTTTTGCCAATCTCCTTTTAATTACATAAGTAAAAAATGTAAACATCTGCAAACTCCCATAGGCTGATTAAAAGAGAAGCATTTTCTAAACGCAATAGGTTTCGCCTATATAATTATTAATAACTGTTTGTTGTTGTAAGCTTTAGCTTGGTGAGCAGGTGTGCAATATGTTACTGAAACTCCAGAAAAGTGTTCTGACTTGTTTTTTGAGAAAGCCAATACATTGCGCAGTACCTAGTGGTAATATAATGCGAGGTGATTAGGTAAAGGGTGGAGGACAAAGGAAAAAACACATGCAGCGACCAAGCACATTTGAAATGTGTGTAGCCACGAGGAGATTAGGTAAAGGTAGGAGGACAAACCAAACAAGCACAGCACATGAGAGTGCACATACAGAGAAGACAAGAGAGCTGTAGCTATGGGAAGATGGCAAGGAACAGAACAGGATGAAGAACTAACAAGGATTTAGCAAAAGAAAGAATGACTAAAATGAAATGGGGCAGGTCACCGTAGGCACTTAAAATGTGAGGGAGAGGAATACAGAGAAGATGAAAATGAAGAAGGAGTTGTTGTGCACAGAAAGAGTAAAAGAGGAAGATACATCAGTTGGTTAATGTGCATGCTGATATGTTTCTAAGAGTTTAAATCCTTCCAGGGCCGACCCAGCCTTTAATCCTTCAAGGCTGATACGAGTCCCACTGAGACTGGTAATAAAAAAGTCTCAACGACCAGGAAACAATGCAAGTTAATGTGGCCTCTAAAATACTGCAGAAAGGTGGATGCAGGGGAGGGAAGTTAACTGAAGTGTGTTATTGTCACAGACGTGGGTGCCAATTGAACACAGCACAGTTTGCACATGGGTTTCTTCACCTTTGAGGACTAACTACAGTGTGCCTAAGAAAAGTCTGGATGCTAAGTCACATGTACAATGACTACTAAGGCGACATTATCATTATGTAGCTTCTTATTTCTTATCCCTATTACAAATAGTCTTGATCTGACAGATTCTTACAATTAGAGACACAGCAGCAGCTGTGTGCAGAGTCCACCTTTAACATGGCCTGGGTTCTGTATCTGCACTCGTGACGTAGGACTAGGAAGAAACAAAGTTAGGAAAAGATCAAAACTTCAGACTAAAATGCGACGTAACTATTTCAAAGTATTTACAGACACTGCTCCTAAAAACAAAGAAGGCCTCTGTCTCTGTTATAAGGCTGGGCAGAAACCAGGCGCTAAGGTTTTTTAACGCAAGTTTTTAACAGCATATTGAAGAAAAGGAAACGTGAGGGTCTTTCAGGGGCACGAAAAGATCGCCATGTTCGAACGTTCCTTCATTACTTGGGATTACAATGGATCAGGCGCACAATTCTGCAAAAGCTGCTCTAGACTTATAAATAAGTGCACATATCTCCCCCACACCGCCAGAAGATGATAACCTTCAAGCTAAGTAATTGCCGCCAAAGTTTGTGAGTTCCTTTGCTTTTTCAGCCTGTGTGGGTGCATCTGTGCAGATAAGCGATTTAACAACGATTCCAAAAGAATCTGCCTCCATGTCAGCATTACCAGCCACTAGTCGGCTAATATTATCTGGCATACCTTTTGCGGTGAGTAGAGGAGGGCACCTCCAGATAGGTCCAGGCTCCTGAATCTGGCCTTCAGGAGGCCAAATGTTCTTTGATTACATGCCTTGTCCTCCCGTGGGCCTCATTGAAATGGTCTTCCCCATCTGTGGCAGGGTACCTCAGGGTACCTCACTGGTGTCAACAGCCAGAGTCACCTGTGTGAAAAAATGTAGGACCAGTGAAATAACAGGTACAGCGTTAGGGAAGTATGTGATGACAGGTGTCATAACAGTGAAACACCTTCAAATGCATACATACCAAGGAGCCAGGCCTGCTCTGTGTGTAGTCATGCCACATGTGTGGGACAGTGCTGTTCCTCAAAATGAAGGATTCATGCACAGATCCAGGAAACTTGGCTGTGAGATGTACTGTTCTGCCAGACACACCACCTGAACATTTATGGAGTGGTAGTTCTTCCTGTTTCTATACACATGTTTATTAGCACTGGGAGGGACAACAGATTTATGGGTGTCATCAATGGCCCCTATCACATGAGGGATTACATGATAATAAAAGTCTGCTTTCACATAGGCTAAATCTGCACAGTTGGAGGTACCTGATGTAACTGTCCATGTGTTTCAACAATGCACACAGTGCATCCTTCAACACAAAACTGAATCTGGGCTGTAACATCCCTGCTGTCAAGCCCACTGTATTCTGAAAGGAGCCTGTGGCAAGAAAGTGTAGCACTGACAAGACTTGTACTGTGGGAGGGATGCTATAGGGATTGCGTATGGCTGGTAAGAGATCAGGCTCCAACTGTGTATATAGATCCATGATGGTCTGACGATTCAAACAATGGGTCTGGATGATATGCCTGTCCTCCATGATTGCAACGTCAACTAGTGGTCGGTACACTGGTGGTTGTCTCAATCTCCTCATGGCAGGATATCTAGTTAGAAAGGAGAGAATGTACATTGAGAAATGCACTTGACACATGTAAGCAAAAGATGTCAAAATAGCACACACCTAACACTGTAGGACATGACAGCACTGCTGACATAGTCTATAGTAGGCATGTTGAAGCGTTTTGGACACCATCCTTGCAGCACAATACTGAACCTGTAAGTCGTATAGGACACATATTACATGTGTAATGTACCATATGCGGCAGACTGAGGTGTCCTGCACTGATCATTAGACTTGTAATGGGATATACCAATATAGTGCCACTGACTATGTGCCTTTGAGTATCTAAGCATGCCCATCAACAGATATACTGCCACATCACGTCACTGTGTCATGCATGTCACATGTCTTTGCACTACCATAATGGCACAACATAAGCTTACTCTGCCATTGGCCGAATATATGAAAGTTGATAAAGTAGGATAATTTGATACATACATTTGATTTGGTCTGATTGCAATCATCATCCATTTCTAAGTGCTAGACTTGTGGGGATGAAACCTTGAACCCAATGGGATAGTACTAGAGGTGGCAAGTGCCTAGGCAGACCATGTCATTGTCAATATGTAATGTAAATGCCATGTATGCCAATGCCCTAGCAATTACAGTGCAACATAGCTTAGTTGCTGCCTACATAATGTTTCAGTGGTTATTTTGGGGCACATCAGATGGAGTGGGACAATGTCTGCTACCCTTGGCCTAGCTGAAGTAGATGATTAGGACAGGATTGGGTATTGTATTACTTATGAGATATTGATGTGAAATCAATGTTGTATCTTCTCTACTGAGGCTGCCCAATGTAGTAGGGGGGTGTGTTGTCAGTGCAAAGGAAGTGGTGTTGTTCCATGCATAATGCTTACATGTATTTATCATCTGAGATGTGTGTTGTCTGGTCTTAGGGAAAGGTAATCACAATTCTGGAATGGTGTGAGTGAGGGTGGTGTTATCATGTCGTAAAGTCCTACTGGTGAAACTGCATGTGTTGTAGTATTGTATGTGGACCATGACGTCATATGTGTGTTCCTGAGATTCATCAGTTATGACACTGCACTCAGTGATGAAGTATGGATGTGTAATATGTGCAATATGGGCCACTGTAGATGCACTTAGATGTATGATTAGTTGTAATATATATGTGTTTGGTGTCTGCAGATCTTCCTCTGTGAGTGGGTCAGACTAATCACATGTCTATACCCCAGACCTTTATTGTACACATCAGATGTCACCTGTATGGGTGTATAACTTGTAGTGGCTTAATCCGTTATTAGATCTATAATGGCATTACCGTACATAGTGTTAGGTCAGTCATGTAATGTGACAGGCAGATGCTTTGTGGTGTGTGAGTGGAGTAGTGTTTACTGTCATGGATATTTAACAAAGGACTGATCAGCTGTTTTAACTGTACAGGTGTGATGTGTTTGGTTCAGTCAGCTGCACTTTCAATGGGTGATAGGAGTTGGAGAGTTATGATTTGAAATCAGGGACCCATTTGTACTTCATCCAGGGCATGATATCCATGCAGGCATGGCTATGGTGGTGATCATGTGGATGACTCCAGTCAAGCTGACTTACTTGGATGTTGATGTAGGTGGGAGGGTTGGCATATAGGGGTGGGTAGTGGTGACATGTTGTGACATGATGTAGGAAATGTGTATTGGCATGTGAGTTAACCTAGCCAGGATATGTATTGTAACAGATGTGCATGGTTGCATGTGTGTGTGTGAGGTATATGTTAACCTGCTCTCTCCCTGTCTCTCTGTCTCCCTCCCTCTCTATTTGTGTGCATCTGCATCAGCAGGCAAAGGAGAAGGGGCACGAGCGAGTGGGGATGCTGCAGGCCACGGGACCCAGAGTGCTGCTACCAGTGACATCGAGGAACCCAGTGGCACAGAGGGCAAAGGGAGTGCCACAGGGGAGACCGGATCTTCCATGTCTTCTTCGGAATCCTCCTCCAGTGGACACTCCCTGGCAGTGGCGGACCCTTCTGGGACCACCCCAGCACCCTCATTGTCCGCCCCCCCCTCACCACCACCATCCTCCCTGTAGCTTCTCACCCAGTTGCCCATGCTCGTTCCCACTCACCCAAGAGAGTGGGCGTCTCCTTTGCCGCAGGCACCTGTGCCCCTGCCCTAGTTAGCCCTGCTGCCCTCAGTGAGGAGGCTATTGGCCTCCTGAGGTCGATCTCTGTGGGTCAGTCGACCATTGTGAATGTAATCCAGGGACTGGAAGCAGAAGTCCAGCAGAGCAGTGCGTTCCTGGAGTGCATTCACGGTGCACTGGCTGGCCTACAAAGATCCTTTAAGGCTCTGGCCTACACACTGACGGCAGCTAGCCACCCTTTGTCTACCGTCCCCTCTCCTTCTACCTTTTCTCAATCCTAAACCCCTCTTCCTAAACCCAGCCAAGGCACACAGACACACAAGCATGCATTCACTTCAACAGCCGAGGCTACAACTGACAAACACAAGCACCACAAGACCCACCACCGGCATGCACAGAAACAACATCCACCTGCAGACACACCAACATCCACTACCTGCACAGACTCCCCCACCACTCTCTCCTTCACAGACACTACACCAGGCACACCTACAGCCACCACAGCAACATTCACGTCCTCCCCAGCCCGCTGCTAGTACCCATGTCCCTTCCCTGCCAAGAAGTTGACTCCTCCCAAGTGTTCTCATCCCTCCCCTAAAGCTCGTCCTAAATCCCCCCTCTCAAGCCGAATCACTAAGACCCCCCTCCCAAACCCAGGCCTAAACCACTCCCCCAATCCCTGAGGTTCCTGTCTGCCCCCTTGATGCCCTACCCAGTGGTGGTCAAATAGCATCCAGGAGTCATGGAGGGGAACACAGGGGTGCAATTTGTGCCTTTATTCACTTTGGACTTTGGATTGGCCTTCTCTTTTTGTACATAGTTATATTTGTATACCCATATTTATGTTTTTAATATATCTGCCCCAACCTATTGTTGGATTTAATGGTAACATACTTGTCCTGCCTTTCTTTCCATATGGCTGTTTTGTATTTGGTGGCTTTGGTTTGTTTGTGTTGGTTGTCCTAGCTGTTGTGTCTTGGCAGCATGGGTGGGTGTGGACCTGCCATTTGTCCTGCTGTAATGCCTCTGTATTGTGTGTAGGGTATGTTTGTTTTGGTACATGCGTATATGTAGATAAATGGGTATTGTTTGTGTTGACATCTGTAATGGTGGTGTTGTGTGCCCTTGTGTGGTTGTTTTGTGAGCGTACGTGTGTGTGGTGATGGATATGTCAGATGTGTTGTGTGTTGTGTTAGCATGGTATGACGTATGCTTCATTGTGTGGCTATGTGATTGTGTATATTGTTTGACAAGAGTTATTACATGTTTTTTTATGTATGTGGTGTGTTCTGAAGGTGTTTAATGAATTTGCTTGCCGAAGCGTTTGTGTAGTTGCGATTGTGGTGTCGTTGTGTGAATCGGTGTTGTTGTGTATTGTTGTATTAGACTGTGCTGGTGCTGTGTGTCTGCAGGTTGGTGTGTGTATAGCACGTGTGTGTTGGCTGTGGTTTCCATGTTTGAAGTATGTGTGTGTGTCTGCATGTGGGTGTATGTACGTGTGGGTGTGTGGTTACCTGTGTGTTTTGCTGTCACCTCCCATTCTGGATGCTTATGTTGTGTGTGTGTGTGTGTGTGTGTGTACTTTGGGTTTTCCCTGCAGTGTCAAGTAGAGTGTGTACTCACAGTTGTTGTCTTTGTCACTGGTTCTGGAGCCATTGTGCGAGCAGGAGCAGTGGGAAGACATCTAGTTCAGGTTCCACGGTGGCTCCAGACAGGTATGTGTACAAGAAGCTGAGTGTTTCCTTTTATAGAGATGGTTTCCACCAGGGTTTCCGAGGTGGTGTGACCGCGGGGGAAACCTTGGCGGTGTACAGCCTTGTACGGTGGGAACATGGTGTCCACCGGCCTCAAGGTGGCTACCGCCGTCTGTGGCAGAATGACCTTACTGGCAGTACTGGTGGTAGTTTGGCTGTCTTCTGTTGAGAAGACCGCCATGGTCAAATTTGTCAGTCTTCTCCGCCAGCCCATTGGCGATACAACCGAGGCAAGTAACATGGCGGTCATGGTACCGCCAAACTCACAATGACCACCATCATTTTTGTGTTATTTAAAAAAAAGCTATTTTAGGGTTTCGGGATGGATAGATTTAAAAGGAAGTGAAGATGTTTTTCTGGGCTTAGTGGTGGGTACAGCTAACTAATGGAAATTATGATTTTTGGGTTTCGGGTGGGTAGAGGTAAAGTGAGGTAAGGGTGATTTTAATGGTAGGGATGCGTAGTGGCAAAGAGGTAAGTGTGATTTTAGTGTTAAGGGTTTGGTAGAGACAAAGGGAGATAAGAGTTATTTTAGTGCTCGGGTAGGTAGAGGTAAGGGGGGGATTTCAGGGTTGGGGTGATTGAGGCAAGGGGAAGTAAGGGTGAGTTTAGTGTTTAGGGCTGGGTACTGGTAAAGTGAAGGAAGGATGATTTTAGAGTTCAGGGTTGGGCAGAGGTAAAGGGAGGCAAGGGTGATGCTACAACATTCTCCACAGCTCATAATTAATTTATCTTCCAAGCAAAACAAAAAAAAATCTAGTTGTCTGGCATGCAAAAAATAAAGGACCAAAATCCGAGCGCAAGCAGCCCAGAAGGACATCAATCAAGAAATCAATCAATATTTGGTCCATTCTCCAGGAAAGAAAAAGCACATGGAGACAGTCTGAAAGCCGAGATGCACTTACACGCTCTCGCCAATGTAAAGCAAGGAAAAAAGTGACAATGAATTTAACCAATGTTAACTAGAAGAAGGACCAAAAGCCCTTTTTATTTTATTTCAAGGAATGAAAGATTGTCTCAAGCGACAGCGTATGCACTGTCTCAAAGGAGGCCTAAAAATGTGCCTTTGCCAAAACTATGTCATATTTATGTGGCAGAAAAAGGATTTTCAGTTTTACAAATGTATTTTCTTTTTTAATTAAACTCATCCAATGATTTTAAATATGAAATTTTCAAGGTGAAAGAATAAAAATCCTAAAACAAGCATTCGTAAGCTTAACTTCTAGACTGTGATGTAGCAGAAATGTTATTGCTGTATTTGAAGTCACAGAATCATCAATGCGTGACAACTTTGCATTTTTTCTTAACTGTAAAGTGGTGCACTGAAAGCCTATATTAAGGTGTATGCACTGTAGGATAAACATCTAAAGTGATGTGGTAAAGCCCTAAAACTTCATGTATGATTAATTAATTTGATTTCATGTGTATCTCCTTCATGTTAAGTAATAGTTTTCACTAAAACGATACTGAATATCTAGAAAGAAGTGTTTTAAATGTTACATGGTAATATCAAAAATGTAGTACTTCATTATAATTATTGGACTGTGAGGTTGTGTTTCATGGAACGTGTAGAAAAATGTTTAGTCATTCTTGTTAACCTCATATCTTTTAGACTTTGCTCCCATGAAATATTAGCTTGTAAATAAATGTCTTATTATTTTACGCATAGTGAGCCAGAGAAAGTAACCTTGAGGATGGTACATACAGGAACCAGATGATGTGAAAACTGCCTGAGCTTACAATTTTGTTTCAAATCATACAGGTGAGCTCAAATGGATGCCTTTCTCATGATGGGCTTGGGAATATGTCCCTATATTGCAGTTCCATGTTGCATGATGGACTTTTATTAGACAATAAAGTCTTCCAACTTATGTCACACTGCTGCTTAACATATCATCAATAATTGTGGACATTAACTTACCGTTCCCCATTTGGATGAGATGGAGAACTTGCTTGGGCTTTGAGAGGTACAGACCTCTCTGCCCTTACCCCACTTTTTAAATGATTTGTTGAGACATAGAATTTTTTCCCCGACCCAAGAAGAAGACTCTTGATTGAGAGTTTGAAATACTGACGCCTTCCTTGTTTACATACCTTTTGCCAACTTTGGTTAGTCACCTTTTGCCCCAGATGTCGTTTTTCCAAATCCTTTTTGCCCTATTTTTTCCTTTTTGCTTTTGCCCTCATGTGTTTTAACCCAGCACATGTACATTTGAGACTTGCTACTTTGTAGGCATTTCTCTTGTCATAATTATAGAAATTTAGATGATTCTTAAATTTGTCTTCATGCTTAAAAGAATTGGACAATGCTTGTTCACCAAGCATCAAATAATTATGTTGCTGTTTTGTATTGCTATAATTGAGTATTTAGTTCTTTTGATGTTAGTTTGCCTAAACATTTTCCGATGACTTGGTCAACCCATGGTGATTCTGTATCTTTATAGCTTGGTGTTGAGAATTTTCTACATTTATCTGACTCTGAACTTGCAATCACTTTATTCCCGACTGGAGTTTTCCTTGTATGGCCAAATAGGTCATACTGTAATCCTAAATTACTGCATGAGAATTGATGCCTAACTTTTCTACCCCTTATGCTAGTAAAAAAGATACAATGACCTTGTTTAGAGCATGCCAGGAAATGCTCCAGCAAATCTGGTAGCAGAGTACGGTTTGTCCTATGGGGGGTGGAATAATTAGAAATAGTGTTAGGGAGTTAGGGATTTTTGGCATGCGATTTGCCCAGTCCAAAAATTCTGATTCCATGGTTCTTTTCGAGGATTAGAGGATTTTCAGCTACACACCTTTGCAGTGGATGTGTGAGTATTAATAGAGTTTGCGCTTGTGTCGCTTTGGCTAAAGATTGCAGTGAAGTGTGATGTTGTGAAGTGTTTTGTGGAGTTTTCTAAGTTTGTGTGCGATTGTGGCACTTTCTGCTAAGATGTTGTGTTGCTTAACAGGTCCGCCGTGGCCTAAGATCCTGGGATAATGCACAAGTGTAGAAGACACTTTGTTATTTTATTGTCTGCAGTATAAGGTGCTTGTCATGAGACGTCATCAACAGTACCAATAGTATTCCTTGTGTCTGTGTAAGTGGTTGATATTAGTGAATCCTGAGTGCACATGGAGGAACTGTATCAACCGGAATGAAATTTGCTTGTCGAGTCTCATTTGCTGTGTAATTATTAAAACATAGTTTGAAAGTGTAACTCCCTTCTGCTTTTGAAGTGCTTGATTACCTATCCTGTAGTTATTGTTGGTTTTTGCTCGCAATATTTTGCATTAGGTTTCATGAAGAGTGAATGTGAGAGAAATTGTAAAGGAGGGTGAGCTTCTGCAAGGAGTGAGAATGACGTCATACTGTGTTGTGCTGTTATTGGTGGGTTGGTGTGAAGCTGCACTGGTACTGGCGGGCAGTGCCACAGAGTGTTGCACAGCTATTGGTTGTTAGCATTGAAAAGAGGATTGTGGGAACAGAATTACTTCCTGATTGGGAAAAAAGGTTTATTGGGAATTATTGAAATTGATTGAAAATGAAGTTCTTTAAATCACTGAAAAACCTGATGAAAGGAGATGAGTTCCATAGGTAATGGAGACCCCATTCATCCAAAGGAACTCTAGGTCACTATCGGCCTCATTACGACTTTGGCGGTCCTTTTCTACGACAGCCAAAGCCACTGCAGGCAAAAGACCGCTAGTCCTGGAAGTCCTTTGCCTGCCATTTTAGCAGTATTCCGCTGGGCCAGTGGGCAAAAACAGTGTTTTTAGCCACTGGCCCAGCAGAACACAAACCACAACATTGACACTGGCTCATAATTGAGCCAGCGGCAATGTTGTGGTGCGTCAAGTGTGACAGCACCCATCACGCATTTCACTGCCCGTAATTCAAGCAGTGAAATGCACGATGGGGCTAAGCATGGGGGCCCCCGCACAGCCCATGCCAAGTGCATGAGCACTGCAAGGGTCCCCAGGGGGTCCCCGACACCCCTATTCCGCCAGCCTTTCCATGGTGGCATTCACCGCCATGGAAAGACTCACGGATGGGGACTCGAAATCCCCAGGGCAGCGCTGCCCTGGTGGGTTAGAACCACCAGGACCGCGAGGTTACAGGCTGGCTGCAGCCTGGCGGTGTCAGCGGTTTGACCATGGCGGCTCTGCCACGATCACAATGGGGCATTCGGACCACCCTGTCTGCGGCGGTCCAACCGGCCACTCATAATGAGGGCCTATGTGTTGTCCGAAGTAGGCCTTCATGCATGTTTATGGCTTGAGCAATGGCATAAGAACACAGAGAAAGTGCATTAGCATTTCCTCGCTACAGAACATTTTATTTGAGAATTATTGAAAACCTAAGGCAAGTACTTTATGAGATTAAACTCCCTCCAAGACCTGCGTAATTTGAAGCACTTAATACTTGGGAACAAATTGCTCATCAGAAACATATGTATAAGTATGAGGTAGACTAAAGAAAGTAATAAGAATAGTTGCAGAGGCAAGATGGGATAATCAGCAAAAAACTTGGAGAGCAGATATAATAGAGGGAACTAGATTATGGGGGTCATTATGACCCCGGCGGATGGCGGTAAAATGTAGAAAAGTACTGCCAACAGGCTGGCAGTACTTTTCACCATATTAAGACATTGGCGGTTTGGCTGAAACAACACCGCCTGCCACAGCGGTAATGACCTCTGGACTGGAGACTCTAGTCTCCAGCCCGGCGGCGGTCACGTGCCCACCTGCGGGATTATGACCCCGCCGACCGCCATGGTTTTCGTGGCAACCTTACCGCCACGAAAACCATGGCGGTAGGCACTATCAGTGACAGGGAATTCCTTTCCTGTCACTGATAGAGGTCTTCCCCGTCCCCCTCCCGAGGTTCCCCCCACTCCCTCCTCCTAAGACCCCCCACTAAATACACGCACCTTCATGCACACACGAACACACGCATACACACACTCATACCCACATTCATCCACGCATTCATACATCCATTCACACACACACGCACTCACATATCCATACATTCACACACAGACAACACCCATCAAACACCTGCATACACGCACGCACATACATACACATACACCCACACACACACACACAATACTACCCTCCCCTGTCGGAGCACCTGACTTACCTGATGTCAGGGGGTCCTCCGGCAGGAGACAGGCACGGGGCGCTGCTGCCAGCAGCAGCGTCCACCAGCAGAACACCTCCAGGCCATATCATGGGTCATGATACAGTCTGCGGCGGTCTACTGGGGAGGCGCTGCTGTTGGCAGCCGCACCACCTTACCGCCATCCCCCGGCATGGCCACAGCCGGATTATCCCATCCTTCTGGCAGAAATCCAGCTGTGGTCATAGTCCGGCTGATGGCTGGTAGCCGCGGCGACAGTCTTTTGTTGGCCGTCGCTGTGGCGGTTGGTGGTTTTTACCACCAGGGTTGTAATGAGCCCCTATATCCTGTATATCCTGTTATAACAAAGGAGGAAGGAGAAAACACTAGACCGAAGACTAAGAAAAAGACAGATGATGCAGAACAGACAGCAGATACTGGAAAGAAAGCTGAAGCTAATGAGAGTGATTCAGATGATGATTTTATAAATCCGTTAATATGTTAAATTGTCTGCCTTCGTACAATTCTGATAGGAGCAACAGGTGAGACACTGAGAAATGCGACTTTTAATGTACCTAACGCACCGGTTCAACAGAACCCTAATCAGACAGTGCCAGAGCTAAATGTGACATCAGTAGGACAGAAACCTAATACAAATCATCCATGTTAGAAATGGGGTCTTTGTTGACAGTCAGGTTACCCCCTGTTCAAGCAACGACCCTCACTCTAGTCTTACCCTGGCAGAAGCAGCACTGCAGGAAAGCTCCACAAAGCACAGTCACAGGCAGGGCAGCACATCTTCCTCAGCTATCAGCTCTTCTCCAGGCAGAGGTTCCTCTTGGTTCCAGAAGTGTTTCTAAAGTCTGTAGATTTGGGTGCCCTTCTTATACCCATTTTAGTCTTTGAAGTCACCTTTCTTCAAAGGGGACTCACACCTACTTGTGAAATCCTGCCTTGCCCAGGCAAGGCCTCAGACACACACCAGGGGGTTGGAGCCGGCCTTGTCAGAAGCAGGCACAGTCCTTTCAGATGAGAGTGACCACTCCACCCCTCCCTCTTAGCAGAGATGGCTAATCAGGAAATGCAGGTTACACCCCAGCTCCCTTTGTGTCACTGCCTAGTGCGAGGTGAAAAACAACCCAACTGTCAAACTGACCCAGACAGGGAATCCACAAACAAGGCAGAGTCACAGAATGGTTTAAGCAAGAAAATGCTCACTTTCTAAAAGTGGCATTTTCAAACGCACAATCTTAAAATCAACTTTACTAAAAGATGTATTTTTAAATTGTGAGTTCAGGGACCCAAAACTCCACATGTCCATCTACTCTCTAGGGGAATCTACACTTTAATCATATTTAAAGGTAGCCCCCATATTATCCTATGAGAGAGACAGGCCTTGCAACAGTGAAAAACGAAATTGGCAGTATTTCACTGTCAGGACATATAAACCATATTACTATATGTCCTACCTTATCCATACACTGCACCCTGCCCTTGGGGCTACCTAGGGCCTACCTTAGGGGTGCCTTACATGTAAGAAAAGGGAAGGTTTAGGCCTGGCAAGTGGGTACACTTGCCAAGTCGAATTTACAGTGTAAAAATACACACACAGACACTGCAGTGGCAGGTCTGAGACATGATTACAGAGCTACTTATGTGGGTGGCACAACCAGTGCTGCAGACCCACTAGTAGCATTTGATTTACAGGCCCTGGCACCTCTAGTGCACCTTACTAGGGATTCACTAGTAAATCAAATATGCCAATCATGGATAAACCAATTACATACAATTTGCACGGAGAGCATATGCACTTTAGCACTGGTTAGCAGTGGTAAAGTGCTCAGAGTTGAAAAGCCAACAGCAACAGGTCAGAAAAAAATAGGAGGCAGGAGGCAAAAAGATTCAGGATGACCCTGCATAAGCAAAAGTCCAACAATCCAGCTCTGAGTTTTAACATAAATCAGCCAGTACAGAGTCCATATATGAATCAGACTGTGCAAAACATCAGTCCAAGTCAGCCTGTGCAAACTTTTACTCCGAATTAGATAGGACAAGGTTTAAATATCACTTTGACAGGACAGAAGTTAAGGATGACATTTCCACAGAATCAAATGAATTACATTAATTCAGATGCACCCACAGTTCCAGTGACAATAGGTCCAGTTGTTCCTTTGTATGCTCGAGGTATGACTGGGAATAATGCACACACATTAAACGTCCCATCTGTTCAGAATGTCCTGAATGCCCCAGTCATTTACAATTGCTTCTCATTGACAAGTGCACAGGGATCTGTGAGCCCAACTGGTTCAGAGATACAGAGAATTCATTCTCTTACGAGGCCCTTAACCACCACATGCATTTCAGATCCAACATCATTGAGAAGACCTGAATATTGGTTCTAGTTCCACACAGAGGAGATTACCTTTCAGCACTTCAGAAGACATGTCCATTGTGAGTACCCCAGATCAAGTAATTGCAGGTCCCTTTAGAGGGGAAGCAATGCCAAATACTCCAATATGTTCTTGAGGTTTTACTGCTCAGCAAATTAATTGATTGTCTGAATAATTTTAGTCCTGCAGGTGCAACAGGAGGAACAAATTGCAGTACTAGAGCAGAACACATCCCAGAGAGAGAGAGAGATCTATAGATATAAAAATTAGAATTAAATGAGATGAGATTGGGAACTGTAGACACAGCTTAATTCTATGTTTTTTCTACTGGAGACAAACTCCGGGGTGTGTGCAAAGACATTACAAAATGTGCAGGACAAGCTCATGACAGATTAGCTGAAGTTGCTGAGCTATATGATGTAGAGAGTTACAGATTAGGATTCAGTGACAATGATATTTTGAGTATGAGACCTCCTGGAATAAGATTGCAGATGAGAGAATTAATTTGCTACATCCAAGAATTGGAGCTTTGGACAAGTGGGAAGGAAGATGGGCAAAGAAAAAAGATCAGAAGAAAATGAGAATAGAACGGCCTCTACTTGGAGCAAGTCAGAGTAAGGGAAACGTGAAGATGCTTCCTATGAGAGAAATCCCTGAAAGATGATATGTTTATGTACCTTGGCGTAGGAGTGATATTTTTTCATTCACATATGATTACCCGAAATTGAGAGAGAAATCAGTGGAGTGGTCTAAGCAGACGGAACTGTTTGTAAAACTTTCAAAATGCCTTTGGGAAGATTTGAACACAATGTTTGACATTGTGGTTTGGAGTTATTTGTGGACTGAGTGCAAGGTTGCTGTTGATTGGCCTGACAGTGAACCTCTAAGAGATCCCATGACAAATGCTCCATCTGAAGAGGTGATGAAAAAGGATCACAAGGTAATTGGCTTTTTAAAAGACAAGGTGTCCCCTAAAGACATTGATTGGCTGTGGATTGACAGAATGACTTAGGAGTCTAAGGAGTGAATACATTCCTACTATGAGAGATTGTTGCAGGCTTTCCAGCGTTTCAGTGGTACCAAGACCATAGAGGCAAAAGACATGGGTCATTTTGTGTCCAGATTTGTATAGGGATTAAAGCCAGAAATAAATAACATGATTCAGAGTCATATGATTTGTTGGCAGAACAAACCGATTGTTGAGATCCCGTGGTATTCAAAATACTGTAGTGATGAATTGGAATTAAAACAGAAAAAGTTTAAAGAGAAGGTGATGGTGATGCAATTGGAAGCTGCACACATAGAGAACTAGTCAGAGCCCAACATTTGTAGGGAATACCGGTGGAATGCAAGGAGTGCCTCAACAAGTAGGTAATGGTTATCAGTAGCAAGATAGAGGACAAGTAACAAGTGCAGCAAATTGGGCCGTTTGAAGAGGGAGTGCCTCAATAATGTACATAATAATCAGATGTAGAATGACAGGTTTGTTCAAGCACAAGACAATAATCAGGTTCAAATACAGAGAGTGCGGAGACCCCAAATGCAAAATTCAAATGTGTTCCAGAGACAGCAGATGCAAGTTCCACAAGCCCTGATGTCCCTGCAACAGTCAAATGTTTCCCAACAGAATTTGAATCAAGATGTAAATTTAGATGCAAATCAATATAACAACTAGGTTTCCCTTGATTGATTTAAGTGACAAGTATTTTTCAGAAATTTTCCAGTTGAGGTGCCTGAAAGAGGAACAATACATGGTAGATGCTTCCTTAGAAGTCGATTAGCGTGGTCTGTATGTGGATCTTGATGTAAATAGTCACTATTTCTCATTTCTATTCAACATAAGGGCAACATGCTCTACTGTAAGGACAGCAGAAGTACCAAACATGTCCCTTTCAGGAAAAATAATTCAAGATGTAGGAGTTGCAAATAAGCAACTGTCTAATCCAGTAACAGAAGCTGTCCCATGAAAATAGATTCCTATGAGAATGAGCATCAATTTGTGGTGTGTGTGATTCAAGTCCTGTGATTCTGCTTGGAAGTAATTTGGTATGCAAGCTGAACTGCTCCATCAGTTGTACTCCATGTGGTATTGAGATCCATACAACTGATGAAGATGCAGCATTTAAAATTGTGACTCAAACTCCGAATGTCACATTGTACCTAATGCTGACCTGTAATGATTTAGATCTAAAAGATACTGTATCCCCTGAAACTTGGAACTAATCAAGAAAAGAAATAGGACGCATTAAATGAGTTGAGCCTATCAAGATATCCGAGAAACCAAATGCTGTGAGAATTCCCCCCACAGCATGACATTCAAGACAATTGCAGGAATTACTCTAATGATTGAGTATTCAATGGAACAAGAAATTCAAAGTGAGATAATGGAAAACCATGTAACTCTCCAATTATGGGACTGTGGAAGCCCAGTGGAAAATACTGCATTGTCCAGAAAATTAGAAGAATACATTAAATTGTTGTCCCATGTTGTCCCCTGGTACCAAATCCAGCACAGAATTTATTCCAATTCCTATGTGAAGCAGAGTAGTTCACCGTGATTGACTTATGACAAGCATTTTTCTCCATACAGTTGCATGAAGAGAGCGAGTTTCTCTTCATGTTTTGGTTTGGCAGTCGTGTTTTTCCATGGTGCCGCGTCCTACAAGTGTTTACTGAGAGCTCATCCTTCTGCAATCAGATTTTGAAAAATATTCTGGAGTCATTTAAAATGCCTACCATTCAGTTCTGGTTCAGTATATTGATGACCTACTAGTGGCATCAAATACTCAGAAAGCCTGCAGAATAGATAAAATTGCTCTGTTGAGTCACCTATGTAGGAATGGGCATAAAGTTTCCAAGTTTCCCCAACCAAATTGCTGTACTGTAAGAAAGAAGTATTGTACTTAAGACACCACATTGAGAAAGGTGCACGGAAGGTGTTGCAAGAAAGAATCTCAACAGTTCTGAAAAGGAATCCACCAACCACTCATAAAGAAGTTAGAATGTTATTGGGAATGGTTGGCTACTGTCGCCAGTGGATTCCAAACATTCCCCTGTTAGCAAAGCCTTTAGAGAGGCTGACACACAAAGACATGTCTGATCCAGTACTATTCGATGACAACCGCAAACATGCTTTCACAGAGCTGAGAGAAAATCTCTGTCATGCCCCTTCTCTGGGAATGCCTGCATTATGATAAATGTTTTAATTGTATTGCTTGGAGTGGGAGGGATGCACTCTCTCAGTTTTAACTCAGTTGCATGGAGATGCAAACAGACCTGTGGCTTATTTTTCTGCCACTCTTGAACCTGTGGCTTGCGCTTTATCTGGATGCCTTAAAGCTGTTGCAGCTGTGAGCGTCAGCATTGAACAGTGCAAGAGCATTGTTATTGGTTATCCTTTGAATGTTTTTGTGCACCATTCTGTGGAAATTTTGTAAAACTGTACCAAGACACTGCATATGATTTGTGCTTGTTTAACACGTTGTGAGCAGGTCATATTGGCTGCACATATGTCACATTTAAGCGCTATATTAGTTTGAACCCAGCAAACTTGTTGGCCTTGCCTGTAAATGATTTTTTTTTTATGTTTCTACTGATTAAATTGAGCATGACTGTCTAGATGTCACTGAACTATTCACCAAGCAAAGACCTGAAATTCAAGATATTCCACTTTTTGAATCTGAATATGTAATGTTTATCGATGGCACCTGTTTGAGAGACCATGATGGAACCCTGAAAGCTGGTTATACAGTCTGTACAGTCTCAAAAGTGGTCGAAGCCTCCTGGTTTCAGAGACTCTTTTTTGCCCAACTAGCTGAATTAGCTGTTCTTTTAAGAGCATGCTCTGTTTCTGAACAGCTGAAGGTGATAATTTTCACCGATAGTCAGTATGGCTACGGTGTTGTTCAGGACTTTGGACAGTTGTGGTCCCAGAGAGAGTTTATGACCTCTTCTGGTTCGCCCATTTGTATTTGAGACAAAGGGCGTCATTTTGAGTTTGGCAGGCAGCAGAGGCCATCCGCCAAAGTCTTTAGGATGGAAAACCACCACTCCGGGTTTCCGCCCCCGGCCCTATAATGAGTTTTCCGCTGGGCCAGCAAGTGGGAACAGCGTTTCCACCAGCTGGCCAAGCAGAAAACTCACAATATTGACCCCAGCTCGTAATCGAGCCAGCGGCAATTTTGCGGTGTATGTGGTGAGAAAGCACCCGTCACACTTTTTACTGCCCATAATTCAGGTAGTGAATAGCATGATGAGGCTGTCTGTGGGGGCCCCTGCACTGCCCATGCATTCATTTGAGTCCTATTGTGGCAGATAAGGTCCCTCCTAGCCATACTTAGGCTTACGGAAAATATTCCTATTTTATCCCATGGAGCTACTTATCTGCAATGGGTGAAAATGAAAGGTGCAGTTTTTCACTCACAAGGGCATATAAAAAATCTTTTATAATGTCCCTGCTTATAGTTACATGAGGACAGATGTATCAAGAAGGCCTTTTGCAAGTCGGAAATAGCGATTTTTAAGAAATCGTTATTTGTGATTCGCAAAATGCAATGTATCACATTTGCGAATCGGTAATCGGGATTTCTTAAAAATCGCAATTGCTAATACTGAATCGCAAATTGCGATACCGGCCCCATTCACACCTATGGGCCTGTAGGCCCATATTTGCTAATTTTTTGCATTTCTAAAATTGCGATTTCTTAACTGGAAATCGCAATTTTGGAAATGCAAAACCCCAGGGTGCTGGGGGACTACGGCCCCCTCTGCTGCACCCCAAAAAGGTTTTTAGGACATGTGAGGTGCACACATGCCAAAAGGGCATGTGTGCTTTACATGTACATATTAGGAAAATGCATTTTAAATGCATTTTTAAAATTTGCACATGGTTACCACCATGTTCAACCTGGTGGTTAGGAATTGCTTCTTACATGTGCTTTAGACTCTCTAATCAGGGTCGCAATTTTAAGGAATCACTAAAATAGCGATTCCTTAAAATTGCTTTCAGAATGCCTTTCATACATTCTGAAATGGCTTTTTGCGTTCGCAAACGGGCATTCGCACTGTTTGCTAATGCAAAAAGCTTGGATACATCTGGCCCTTGGTACCTCACCCCTGGGGCACCTAGGGGAGACCTTGGGGTGAATTATATGTACAAATAAGGCAGTGTATCACTTGAGGTACCTTAAATCCCAAAGTCAAATTCGCACACATTTTACTTTTTAAAGACACTCTGCAAGGCAGGGCTGCCTTTATAACTGACAGCAGGCACCACACTAGTACACACTCCAGAGCAGGAAATCTATGGGGCCTCTAAACTTCCCTGCCTTATTATATACTAGGGACTTATATGTAGTTTAAATCTCCCTTGCCCTATTATCTACTAGGGACTTACAGGGTCTGTCATTGCCAATTGGAATTATAACATTGTGCCACTTGACCATATATCTTTTATTCAGAGCACTGGCCCTGGGCCTGTTTAGCAAAGCTCAGGGCACAGTCAGGGTCAGTTACCACCTGTATCAGTCAGAAACCTTGGGGTGAACATGCTAAATGGGTGACTTTCTCACTGTTACTTATGGAGTTAATTCCAAGGTTTGGTTTCCTGACTTCTCTAGGGTCAGACCGAGGGACACACTTCAACTGTGAAGTCCTGAGATTATTGTGTGTGGCATTACAAGTTGAGCGAAGACTCAATTGCAGTTACAGGCCTGAAGCTTCTGGATTGGTGAAGCAAGTTAACAGTTCTTTGAAGTCCGGACTGGCAAATGCATGTGCTTCCACCTCACTGAAATGGCCTGACGGGTTGGCACTTGTTTTGATGAGTTTGCGCAATACTCCAGACAGGAAAACAGCGTTGTCCCTACATGAAATCATCATGGGGGGCTATGAGATTACCAGCTATACCTGCAAATGTGCTTGTGGACATTACAGATGACATTGAGCTAGATTATTACAAAATAATAGCTGAGGTGATTCGTTTTGGGTCTCATCCGGTTGGGGAAGCTACAGTCTAGCCACTCCTTGAGCTGTACCATGACTTATGTCCAGCTGACTATGGAGGTCATTCTGACCTCGGCGGTAAAAGGCGCTTACCGCCGGTCAGAAGACCGCCATAACACCGCCGCGGTCGCGGTAAACCGCCACGGTCATTCTGACCCGCAACTGGCAAACCGCAAAAACCTGACATCAACAAAAGTCCGCCACACCAACGGCCAGCGAAAAACTGGCGATGACCAAACCTCCACCGTCACGCCAACAGAAATACGCCCATGCTATTCCGACCCACAAATCCCCGCAGCGGTCTTTCAACCGCGGTATTCCATTGGCGGTACACACCGCCGCGCTCAAAATACACACACCTTTACAAAACACAGCCACATTGGACAATTCAAAATACACACACCTGAGACACATACACACAACACTCCCACACACCCAATACAATATAAAACACACACCCACATCACCCACAAACCCTTACGACCACAATTGCGACTGAAGGCCAGAGAGAGACAGCACAGAATAGAGTACACCATCACACAGAGGCAAATCACAACATCACCCACACAATATCCACGCACAAAACACCACACACCACCACACTCACCACATCTACAACACATACACCACCCCACACCTCATCCACACCACCCCATGGCACCCCAAAGACACCCCAGGTTTTCTGACGCAGAACTCAGGGTCATGGTGGAGGAAATAGTTCGGGTAGAGCCCCAGCTCTTCGGGACACAGGTGCAGCACACCACCATTGCCAGGAAGATGGAGCTATGGCAAAGAATAGTGGACAGGGTCAACGCTGTGGGACAGCATCCACGAAATCGGGACGATATCAGGAAGCGGTGGAACGACCTACGGGGGAAGGTGCGTTCCATGGTATCAAGGCACAACATCGCGGTGCAGAAGACTGGCGGCGGACCCCCACCTACTCCCCCAGAATTTACAGCATGGGAGGAGCAAGTCTTGCACATCCTGCATCCTGAGGGCCTCGCAGGAGTAGCTGGAGGAATGGACTCTGGTAAGTCAAATCTTCACTACTTCATTCCCCCCACCCCACCTGCATGCCAAATCATACCACCACCCTCACCCCCACCCCCATCACACCAACTCTTCGCAAATGGCTCACCATCACAACCCACCCATCCCAACACCTAGCCCTGCATGCGTCCACAAAGCATGGACACCCATCACCAAAGCATGCCCACTGCACATACCCATCTCCCCCACAAGCCACCGTCACAACAACCCCCACAAGGGAATGCCAGCACTGGGGTACACGGCCACCTACCCATTGCACACTATGGCACACACAGAAGCAATAACCATACTCTTATACCCCTGCAGGACCCGAATGCCACCACACCGCCCAGGAGGGTCCAGAAATGTCCATCCCACCCCCAGAAGAAGTCCCCAGTGATGACAGCAGCTCTGTCTCCCTGGACCCAGATGACCAGCCCGGCCCATCGGGGACCTCGGGACAGTCGGTTCCCCTCACACAGCCACAGGCCACAGCAAACATACCCCCCTCTGGGAACACCAGCACAGCTCCCACCCAGCGGGCCCATGCCTCTGTCTCCAGGACACGTCAATCAGCGGTGTGTCCACCACTACAGGGCACCCAGGTTGACCCACCACCCCAACAACAGCAGGGACCTGGGGGCAGTGGTAGTGGGCACACGGTCCAGGGGACAGAGGCCCAGGGAAACAGGGGAACTGGGAGGGCTGCTGTGTGACAGGGGGGGGGACAGGCCCAGGGAACCCACTCTCCACGAGGCCCTCTCCTCCATCATGGGAGCATACCACCACTCCCAGGAGGCGATGGCTACGGTACTGGCCAGGTTCCAGGAGATCCACGTACTGCAGGAGGAACAGTACATGGGGTTCAGGGAAGAACTCCGAACCATTAGTTCCGCAATGGTGACCATCGTCGTGGCTCTTAACCAGATTGTCACCACATTGCGGGACCATGTGGCACCACAAAGGGCCCCTGTCACTAGCATGGACCAAGAACAGGCTACCACCTCCGCCGGCGCTAGTGGACAGGAGGCCCCCACACAACAACAGGCCACCAGAACCCCACCTCCTGCAGAAGAAGAACCACCCCGCAAGCGGGGCCTGAGATCTCAGAAGAAGACAGAGTAGGATGCCAAGACCCCCGCCAGCAAAGGATACCCCCTGATGTCATCTCACTGTCCCACATTGTCACCCTGTCCAACCTTAAACTGCCCCTGCTCCATCCTTCCACAGGCATATGGACAATGCACCTGTGAGACTGAAAATCTGGACTCTGCCATGGACATTACTCCACCATCACCCATCACCAATTTTCAACCATGTCCCTAAATTTAGCACTTAAATAAAATCACTTATTGCACTAAAATTATCTGGAGTCTGCTTGTATTTTGAACAAATGTATTAGACATAACGGTGCCAAAATGTTCAGTTACATTGTGATGACAACATACCACTGTCACACAGCTGTAGTCCATGGGCAAACAAAGCAGAGGTCACGCAGTGGGGCCCAAATCTCTGAAAACGGAAGGGAAAGTCACAACTTAGTTAACATAAACTGGGGGGAAACTCAGACAGTAGAGAGGCAGGAGACTGTAAGTACATGTAAAATGGCGGTGTTGATTCGTACCTGTGTGTTATTGAAAATACTGTTGTATCACTGTGTCCCTGTTGTCTGTGTCATCCCCGTCGTCTTCCTCCTCTTCACTCTCCACAGGCTCCACAGCTGGCACAACACCACCCTCTGGACCATCCTCCTGCAGGAAAGGCACCTGGCGTCGCAAAGCCAGGTTGTGAAGCATACAGCAGGCCACGATGATCTGACACACCTTCTTCGGTGAGTACATTAGGGATCCACCTGTCATATGCATGCACCTAAACCTGGCCTTCAGGAGGCCGAAGGTCCGCTCGATCACCCTCCTAGTCCGCCCATGGGCCTCATTGTACCGTTCCTCTGCCCTGGTCCGGGGATTCCTCACTGGGGTCAGTAGCCACAACAGGTTGGGGTAACCAGAGTCACCAATTAGCCACACACGGTGTCTCTGTAGCTGTTCCATCACATAAGGGATGCTGCTATTTCGCATGATGTACGCGTCATGCACTGACCCAGGGAACTTGGCATTTACATGGGAAATGTACTGGTCAGCCAAACAGACCACCTGTACATTCATCGAATGATAACTTTTTCTGTTCCTGTACACTTGTTCACTTTCACTGGGGGGAACCAAAGCCACATGGGTCCCATCAATGGCACCAATGATGTTGGGAATATGTCCAAGGGCATAGAAATCACCCTTCACTGTAGCCAAATCGCCCACCTCAGGGAAAACAATGTTGCTCCGCATGTATTTCATCAGGGCAGACAACACTCTGGACAAAACCTTAGAAAACATAGGCTGAGACATCCCTGATGAAATGGCCACTGTTGTTTGGAATGATCCACTTGCCAAAAAATGGAGTACTGACAGAACCTGCACCAGAGGGGGAATCCCTGTAGGTTGGCGAATGGGTGACATCAGGTCTGGCTCCAGCTGGGCACACAGTTCCAGTATAGTGGCTCGGTCAAGTCTGTATGTCAGTATGACATGTCTTTCTTCCATTGTCGACAGGTCCACCAGCGGTCTCTACACGGGAACATTCCTCCATCTCCTCGCAAGTCCCAGCGGACGGTGCCTAGGAAGGACAACATGGAGCACAGAGTCAAGCAAACCACAGGTACGTTCCCACAGCTTGCACAGTACACGATTCGCTATGCATTGAATGGCTTGTATGAGTGGCAATGCAAGGCCTAGGCCTGTGTGACGCAGTAGAAATTAAGCCATGTGGGCCCTTGAAATGGCGGCTGTCTGACCTGTGAAGTGTGACAATGGGTTGTGAGGTCAATGCGCTGGCGTGGCACACCGTGGCGGTAGGCGGTCGAAGACCGCGGTGAAAAGCTGCATTGGTTAACATAGAACCCTATGGGTTTCACGAGCCAATGACGAAGTGCGCCGGCGGTCGCGGTACGCACCGCCGCGGTACGCACCGCCGCGGGCGTGACCGCCATTTTCTATCAGCTTAATCACTCGAGACCTGATCATTCACAGGAGAGGACCTATACTGCAAGTGCTATTGTGACCTCGGTCTGGAAGAGACAATGGCTGCTGCGACTGGGGAAAGGGCCCCTGCCTTCACTTCTGAAGAATTGGAGAAACTCGTGGATGGGGTCCTCCCCCAGTATGCGCTACTCTACGGTCCTCCAGACCAACAGGTTAGTACACTGGGACCATGCTTTGTGGGCAATGCCTGGGTTGAGTGGGGTGAATGAACGATGGTGCGGAGGGGAGCGTATGAGGCATGCATCAAACGACAGATGAGAGCATGTGCCACATGGCAAGGGTGGGGATGCGGGGACACTCACATCGAGCATGCAGAAAATGATGATATTTTATTTTCTCTCCCTGTACGTGTCACATAGGTCAGCGCCCATCAGAAAGTCGACATTTGGCGTGCCATCGCCAAGGACGTCCGGACCCTGGGGGTCCACAACAGACGGGGCACCCACTGCCGCAAGAGGTGGGAGGACATCCGCCGCGGGAGCAGAAAGACCGCGGAGGCTCTGCTGGGGATGGCCTCCCAACGTAGGAGGGGTGCCAATCGTGAATTGACCCCCCTGATGTCTCGGATCCTGGCGGTGGCCTACCCAGATTTGGATGGGCGCGTGAGGACATCACAGCAGACACAAGGGGGTGAGTACAAGCACATTCTGCTATCTTAGCGCGCAGTGGAGGTGTCTGGGTGGGGGAGGAGGGATGTGGGTATCCCTAGGCCAGGGCGATTTCTGTAGGCTAGTCCCCTCCGTAAGGCATGGCCCTGTGCCCCCGCCCTCCACCTCTGTAGGGTGCCAAGTACAGCTATCCATGGCCTTGTGTCACCTATGTGTGCAGATGTCGTCCATTGGCTGGTAGGCCAAGTCTCACTGATTGAATAGTGTACCCCAAGTGCGTGGCGTAGTGCAGGGGGCTTCTGTGTCTGTCCTCTCCGCCAACTGTGTTGGCAATGCATGCACTCAACATGTCTTTATTTCTCCCCCCCCTTTTTTTGTCTGCTCTTCCTGTTCATGTGTGCATTAGCATCATCTGGCGGAGGAGAAGTGGCATTGGAGCACGAGGGAGCTGCATCTCACATGGCCCCGGAAGCCCATGCAACGGACTCTGATTTCACCAGTGAGACGGAGGGCGAGGGGGGCTCCACAACGGGGACACGTGGAGACATCAGCGACACCGACACGTCCTCGGATGGGAGCTCCTTTGTGGTGGCGGCAACATCCGTGCCCACCGCAACAACAGGTACAGCCGCCACCCAGCGCACCAGCTCCGCCCTCCAAGCAGCCCCTCAGTGTTTGCCCCGTGCCCGCTCGCACACCAAGGCGGGCATCTCCTTCGCCCCAGGCACCTCAGGCCCTGCCCCAGTTACCCCTGCTGCCCTCAGTGAGGAGGTCATTGACCTCCTCCGGACGCTCATTGTTGGGCAGTCTACCCTTTTGAATGCCATCCAGGGGGTGGAAAGGGAGGTGCATCGGAGCAATGCGTACCTGGAGGGCATTCATTCGGGTCAGGCTGCCCATCAGCGATCGTTCAACGCTCTGGCCTCAGCACTGACGGCAGCCATTGTCCCTGTCTCCTGCCTCCCTCCTCCAACTCCCTCCCTCCACCCAGTCCCACTCCCCTGTTCCTCTGCCTATCCCAGACACACCTACAGACCAGCCTGCACACACCTCAACACCCAAGATCAGCTCATCCAAACATAAGCACCACACATCCCACAAGCATTCACCCAAGCAACATCCACATGCAGACATGCCAACAGCCACTGCCTCCTCTGTGTCCCCCTCCTCCTCGTCTCCCTCCTCCCTCCCTGTGACGTCTCCACTCACACTTGCATGCACCACTTCATCAGCCACTACGTCCATCACCAGCACACGCACCAGAACACTCCGCACACGTGCAGTCACCACCGCCACTGCCATTTACACGTCCCCTGTGTCTTCTCCCAGTGTGTCTGTCACCCCCTCTTCCAAACCACACAAACGCAGGCAGCCAACCACCCAACAGCCATCCACCTCACGACAGCCTCCGTCACAAGCACCTGCACCCAAAGACAGCACACTTGACTCTCCTACAACCACATCCTCTTCCTCCACTCCCATACCCACTGCACCTACCCTTCCCATTGCTCCTAAAAAGTTTTTCCTCTCCAAAATTAACCTCTTTCCACCACCTGACCCACCCCCTCCATCTCGTAAAAGTCCAATCAGCACCTCAGCCACCACAACCCCTGGACCTACAACGACCATAGTCCAGGGATATTGGAGTCCACCATATTCGAGGGCAGCTACATCGGCCAGCAGCAAAGGGACAGCCAGCCCACCCCCTGGGAAAAAATCCAAAAAAGGCAAGGGCCGGCGCGAGAGGACAGAGACGGCAGCCTCCACAGGCACCACCCTGGCACCGTCAGGAAGTGGGGTGCCACCTGGCACATCTCCAAAGGGAGGCAAGGGCCACAGAGGATCAGGCAAGGATGGCAAGGGCAGCACGGCCGACAAGTCCGGCAGCAGGCGAGCTGCCCAGGAGGGCCCCACCAGCCCCATTCCGGGGGTGAAGGAGTACACCCACGGGCACGGGAAACCAGCACAGGAGGGCCCCGCAAGCGAGAAGTCGGATGGCGAGTGAACACCATAGATTGGCCGGATCTGGTGCCCTGGAGACACATGTGAAGAACCGCTGAACAGGGCCCTTCAAGACAAGCACCGCTGAACAGGGCACCGCCGTCTCAAGAACCGCTGAACAGGGCCCTTCAAGACAAGCACCGCTGAACAGGGCCCTTCAAGACAAGCACCGCTGAACAGGGCACCGCCGTCTCAAGAACCGCTGAACAGGGCCCTTCAAGACAAGCACTGCTGAACAGGGCACCGCCGTCTCAAGAACCGCTGAACAGGGCCCTTCAAGACAAGCACCGCTGAACAGGGCACCGCCGTCTCAAGAACCGCTGAACAGGGACCTTCAAGACAAGCACCGCTCCGCTGGGCCCTTCCTCTCAAGCACCGCTCCGCTGGGCACCGCCGTCTCTGCACTGCTCCACTGGGCCCTTCAACTCAAGCATCGCTCCGCTGGGCACCGCCGTCTCTGCACCGCTCCGCTGGGCCCTTCAACTCAAGCACCGCTCCGCTGGGCACCGCAGTCTCTGCACCGCTCCGCTGGGCCCTTCAACTCAAGCACCGCTCCGCTGGGCCCTTCCTCTCAAGCACCGCTCCGCTGGGCCCTTCAACTCAAGCACCGCTCCGCTGGGCCCTTCCTCTCAAGCACCGCTCCACTGGGCCCTTCAACTCAAGCACCGCTCCGCTGGGCCCTTCAACTCAAGCACCGCTCCGCTGGGCCCTTCCTCTCAAGCACCGCTCCGCTGGGCCCTTCAACTCAAGCACCGCTCCGCTGGGCACCGCTGTCTCTGCACCGCTCCGCTGGGCCCTTCAACTCAAGCACCGCTCCGCTGGTCCCTTCCTCTCAAGCACCGCTCCGCTGGGCCCTTCCTCTCAAGCACCGCTCCGCTGGGCCCTTCAACTCAAGCACTGCGCCGCTGGGCACCGCCGTCTCTGTACCGCTCCACTGGGCCCTTCCTCTCAAGCACCGCTCCGCTGGGCCCTTCCTCTCAAGCACCGCTCCGCTGGGCCCTTCAACTCAAGCACCGCTCCGCTGGGCCCTTCAACTCAAGCACCGCTCTGCTGGGCCCTTCCTCTCAAGCACCGCTCCGCTGGGCCCTTCAACTCAAGCACCGCTCCGCTGGGCCCTTCAACTCAAGCACCGCTGACACATTGGCAGAAGGGGCAGGCCCGGATCAGTGTCGGACAGGGCTGCACGATACACTCTGGGCACCAAGACTCCTCCAGTACCGCTGGAGTCTGTCATCCACTTGAGAGACTGTGGCTTTGCACTCCACAGGATGGCACAGTGGGCAAGCCACCCACTGTAGAGACTTGAGAGACTTTGGCTTTGCACTCCCCAGGATGGCACAGTGGGCAAGCCACCCACTGTAGGGACTTGTGAGACTGTGGCTTTGCACTCCCCAGGATGGCACAGTGGGCAAGCCACCCACTGTAGGGACTTGTGAGACTGTGACTTTGCACTCCCCAGGATGGCACAGTGGGCAAGCCACCCACTGTCTGGACTTGAGAGACTGTGGCTTTGCACTCCCCAGGATTGAACAGTGGCCATGGAGGCCCCTCGTGGATCTGGCGTCGTGGACTCATGTGGCTGAGGTGCCCCCCCTTCCATTCCCCCTGAGGTGCCTGTAGTTTTCCTATCTGATGCCCCTGCAGTGTTCTCTCCAATGGATTCGGGTCTCATGTGTGGGCTTTGCCCATGTGTTGAGGACCATTGGCCCACGTACAATGACAGAAAGCCAATTTTGACGGGACAATTTACATATGTGTATATAGTTATGGGATGTTCGACGTACTTATTTACTTAGCCTTACAATATATTTGAATTCCAATAACATATTATTTTGTCTTTGCATTCTTCCGGGGCGTTTGGGGGGTGTCACTCTGAGTTGTTGCTCTGCATTGGTGTGTAGGTAGTTGGGTGGGGGGGGGGTCGCGTATGTGTGTGCCCGTATTCTTTTCTCCTCCCCCCTCCCCTGTGTCGTAGGTGCAGTACTCACCGTTGTCTTCTGTGCCGGCGTTCGTGCTCCTGGTAGAGGAGCAGGTAGACAATTGCTGGTAGGATGTGTAGTTCTGGTTCCATGCTGTCCAGATTCCTCGTGGAGTGTGTAGGGTGAGCGTTTTCCCGTTCGTAGTCTGTTTCCGCCGTGTTTTTATCGGCGGGGCACCCGCCCCGGAAAAGGTGGCGGATTGGTGAGTTGTATTAGGGTGGGCGGTACATTGTCTGCCGCCTGTCTGTTGGCGGTGACCGCCGCGCTGTTTGTTTGTCCCGCCGTGGCGGTCAGAGTGTTAAAGTGCCGGTCTGTGTTGGCGGTTCCCGCCAGGGTCAGAATTCCATTTTTTTGGCCGCCTGCCTGTTTGCGGGTTGGCCGCCGCTTTAATACCGACCGCCAGGGTTGGAATGACACCCTATGTCATGGTGAAAAAACATGTTTGGAAGTCCTGCTTAGAACCATGTTGGGGGGGGCCACAGCAGGTAGTACTGGTCACAACGACAGATGTAAAGTGTGCTGGCCTCCCAAATTGGGTACATGTGTTCATACCTGCAAAGTTCCAGATGAGGGCGAAGGACCTAGGGTTGTAGCAAAAAGAATTTACCCAGAGACAAATGGTCAAGTAAGCAAACTCTGACAGTAGTGTGAGTGCCCTCAACAGTTCCAGAAGACGCTGAGCAGTCTGGTCAAAGTGACAATGATATAGATCAACCAGTAGCTCGGAGATCAAAGAAAAGTAGAGCTCCTTGTCAAAAGTATGCAGCACTTGAATAGACATATTTTGCATCAGTTGACTGGAACAAATGCATCAGTTGACTGGGAGAAGGAATTTGCAATCTTTTGCTTTAACAATATGTGTCTAGTTGAACCTTCTTGAATTTGTTCTTGCGGTGGAGCTGAACTTTGAAATTTCATTGCCACTTGACAGACTGAGAGATTGTACCTCGGATCTGATTTATTAGTGATTTTGAACTGCACATTTCCTAGAGACATTGGAACTCTTACTAGAGGCATTTGATGGACCTTATAGCAATTTAAAGAAGACTTGTGTGAGATCTAACACATGAACATTAAAAAAATGTTTTATTTTTCTTGATATTTGCTTTGATCATAAATAAAAAAGAGCTGGAAAGGTCAGTTGAGATTTTTGCTGTCGCAAATTGTGTTTTTTGCATTTTTGACCTTTGATCTAAAATTTCACAACTCATGGAACTAAATAGAAACAAGAGTAGTAGTAGTAAGCTTGAGTACTTATGTGTAGGAGAGGTAGTTGTGGAAATTATAATGGTAGTTTTGTTGCTCATTCGATTGAGTTTACCAACAGCTATTGAGTCAGAAAAGCTTAAATGCATAAGTGCCCTGACTTCTATAAGTCCCTCAGCAAATAAAAAGTCCTTGCTTATTGAGAAAAATGTACATGCAGTTGGTTCAAGAGTTGATTTGTCTGCACATGTATATTAAAAACTACTGTATTAATATGTTGACACCGTCATCAGTTAGTGAGGGAATTACTTATGAAAGTATCCCCTTGAGTTGTGGAATTTCCTGTAGTTTGTTGCTGACTCTTTTGTATCAGCAGGGGTATTTCCAATATTATTATTGAAACTATGATTTGTTTTTTTCAATTGAAACATTGGAGCAGCATTGCCAAAGCTAATTACATCGACACAGTGGGAGTTTTTTTGAACCTATATTGACATTTGGTACAGTCTATGCCCATAGAAACAATCTGACCTTTATTCTTAACCCAGTAGAAAAGGGGTTTATAGTACAAGTTGAAGACAGGGGAAGAGAAATTAAAGCAAAGGTAGAGAAAGGTGCAGCACTACATAGTTGGAAGAAAGAAGAAGAAACCCATTCACTAGCAGGGAATCAATATTCCCTTGCTCCAGTTTTGCAACTTGTTGGGAATCTGTGTCTATATAGACCTAAATCAAAAACCGATACAACCTTTGTAGGAACTAGTGAATGTAGACATGTGTTTTTGTTTGAGTGTTTGGACCCTTATGTTGAATAGATAAGACCCCACTATACCAAGTGTTTATTTCATCTGTGCGAAAAATGCCTATTATAGGCTACTGAAAGGATGATATGCTACATGTTATCTAGTAGTAGTCTTTCCAAAGATTTACCAGGTTGAGCATTTCAAGGTTCCTGTTGGGATGGGAAGTCAAACACCCAAGTCATAAGAGGTGTTAGTCCTTCAGCGATAGTAGGAGATATTTTTGGTGCCATAATTCCATCTGTGGGAGTGGTCCCGAAAGATTGCAAGATAAGGAAGTTGTCAACAATTGTCGATAAGCTATCTACAGATACAGCATGTGCCTTCTTGTTAGTAGACACAGAAATGGTTGCCATAAGATCAATGAATTTACAAAATCAACTTACATTAGACATCCATCTTGCAAAAGAGGGCAGAGCTTGCAAGGTGTTGCAAGTTCAACAATGTTGTACCTATATACCGGACACTAGTAAGGAGCTGAAGAAGTGTATTGCGAATATGTCTGAGCTGAGAAAGGATTTGAAGAATTTAGAAACAACAGGTTCCTGGAAAACAATAGGGAGTGGTTTCTCTGGAGTGGGAAAGTGGTTTGGAAGTCTTAGGAGAGGACTGTTGGCAGTGCCCTGAGACCCATACGTATAATAGCTTTATATGCCTAATGTTTTGTTTGACATCTAAAAGTTATACAAGAAACTGAAAGTGATGAAAGCAGAGAAAGGGAGAAGAAAAGAGGAGTTTGAGCTTGAGACTAGACAGAGTAGCTATGATAGTGACACTAAGCAGTTTAAGGAGCCCAGAAGACCTTTCCTGGATCGACTCAAAGATTTTGATCTGTCTCATTTAAATGAGAGATTGTAATCTGATGTGGTGGCTTGATTCCCCATCAGAGGGGGGACTGATGCAGCAGAAATGTTATTGCTACCTTTGATGTCACAGAATCATCTATATGTGACAACTTTGCATTTTTCTGTTTAAAACTCTAGCATGTTAACTGTAGAGTGGTTCACTGAAAGCCTATATTAAGAAGCATTCACTGTAGAACACAGATCTAAAGAGATGTGGTATGTCCTTAAACCTTAATGTATGATTAATTACTTCAATTTCATGTGTTTCTCCATCACGCTGATTAACAGTTTTCATTAAAATATGAATGAATTTCTAGAAGGAACTTTTTTAGATGTTACATGTTAATGTTGAAAATGTGGTACTATATTATACCTATTGGAATGTATTAACAGAGTTATTTCATTTTAAATCTACTGTAACATGAACACTGACAAAGATTATTTATGACTAATTCATAATTTGAAATGTTATATGTGCATTATTTAGCATAAATGAATGTGCCATTTAATTTGCTTTAGTTAGGCTGTGTAATGCCTCAGGGCACTGTTTCATAGAATGTGTAAAAAAAATGTTTAGATATTCTTGTTAATGTAATTTCTTTCAGACTTTGCTCCCATGAAATGTTAGCTTGGAAACAGATGTCAGATTGTTTTACCCATAGTGAGTCAGAAAAAGTAATCTTGAGGATGGTACATACAGGAAAAACTGCCTGAGCTTTCAATTTTGTTTCATTTCGTAAGGATGAGCTAAGATGGATGGCTGATGGACTTGGGGAATTGATCTCTATGTTGCAGTTCATGTCGCATGATGGACTTTGGACAGTGAAGTTTTCCAACTTACGTCACACTGCTGATGGAAGAATCATCAATCATTGTGGACTTTAATTTACCATTCCCCTGTTGGAGGAGGAGAACTTGCCTGGACTTTGAGCGGTACAGGCATCGCTGCCCTTACCCCGCTTTTTAAATGCATTGCTGAAACCTAGAATTTTTCCCCTGACCCAAGAAGAAGACTCTTTACTGAACTTCTGAAATGCTGAAGCCATCCCTTTTTCTTTACCTTTTGCTAACCTTGGTTAACCCCTTCGCTTCCTGGCCTTTTCCCCCTGAGGTGCCAGGCCTTTTTTGGCTATTTGGGGCAGTTTGCGCTTAGGCCCTCATAACTTATACTCCACATAAGCTACCCACGCCAAATTTGCATCCTTTATTTCCAACATCCTAGGAGTTCTAGAGGTACTCAAAGTTTGTGGGTTCCACTGGAGGAGACCAAGGAATTAGCCAAAATACAGCAAAGTTGTTGTTTTTTTAAATGGGAAGAAAGGTTGCAGATTAAAGCACGTGTTTTTTTCCCTGAAAATGGCATCAACTTAGGGTTTATGGAACTAAAATCACTATCTTCCTAGCTTTCAGGAACAGGTAGATTTGAATCGGAAAACCACATTTTTCAACACAATTTTGGCATTTTACTGGGACATATGCCATTTTTACTATTTTTTGTGCTTTCAGCCTCTTTCCAGTTAGTGACAGAAATGGGTGTGAAACCAATGCTGGATCCAGGACAGCTAAACATTTCTGAAATGTAGACAAATTCTTAATACAGCAAGAGGTCATTTGTGTAGATCCTTTAAGGTTTTCCTACAGAAAGCAACAGCTAAACTAAAAAAATATTTAAATTGAGGTGAAAAAAGAACCATTTCTGTTCACGTTTTCTTCTAAAACTTTTTCCAGTTATGGCAGATTTTTCAAAGGAATATACCATTACATCTGCTGGACTCTTCTGGTTGCAGGGATATATAGGGCTTTTAGGTTCATCAAGAACCCTAGGTACTCAAAGCCAATAAAGGAGCTGCAGCTTGCAATGGATTTTCATTGTATACTGGTTATATAGCAATTCATTTGGTGAAATATAAAGATTGAAAAATAGGTATCAAGGAAACCTTTGTATTTCCAAAATGGGCACAAGATAAGGTGTTGAGAAGAAATGGTTATTTGCACATCTCTGAATTCCGGGGTCCCCATACTCACATGTGAATTACAGGGAATTTCTCAAATAGTTGTCTTTTTTTAAACAAAACACTGTCTTACATTTGGAAGGAAAAAATGTAGGGAAAGACAAGGGGCAATAAAACTTACTCTTCTATTATGTGTTTCCCCAAGTCTCCCAATAAAATCGGTACCTCACTTGCATGGGTAGGTCTAATCCCCGCGACAGGAAACGCAACATGGACACATCACATTTTTACATTGAAATCTGATGTGTTTTTTGGAAAGTGCCTAGCTGTGGATTTTGGCCTCTAGCTCAGTCGGCACCTAGGGACATCCAGCAGACATATAAACTTTTAAAAACTAGACAACTAGGGGAATTCAGAATGGGGTGACTTGTGGGGCTCGTACCAGGTTCTTTTACCCAGAATCCTTTGCAAACCTCAAACTTTGACAAAAGAAACACTTATTCCTCAAATTTCCGTGACAGAAAGTTATGGAATGTGAGAGGAGCCACAAATATCCTCCCACCCAGCATTCCATTCCCCCAAGCCTCCCGATAAAAATGGTACCTCACTTGTGTGGGTTGGCCTAGTGCCCGTGATAGGAAATGCCCCAAAACACAACATGGACACATCACATTTTTCCAAAGATCACTGACCTGTTTTTTGCAAAGTGCCTAGTTGTGGATTTTGGCCTCTAGCTCTAGCTCTAGGGAATTCAGAATGGGGTAACTTGTGGGGCTCTCACTAGGTTCTGTTACCCAGAATCCTTTGCAATCCTCAAAATTTGGCAAATAAAACACTTTTTCCTCAGATTTCTGTGACAGAAAGTTCTGTAATCTGAGGGAAGCCTCAAATCTCCTTCCACCTAACATTACCCCAAATCTCACGATAAAAATGGTACCTCACTTGTGTGGGTAGGCCTAGTGCCCATGACAGGAAATGCCCCAAAACACAACATGGACACATCACATTTTCCCAAAGAAAACTGGCCCGTTTTTTGCAAAGTGCCTAGCTATGGATTTTGGCCTCTAGCTCAGCCGGCACCTAGAGAAACCTACCAAACCTATACATTTTTGAAAACTAAGCAACTAGGGGAATTCAGAATGGGGTGACTTGTGGGGCTCTTACAAGGTTCTGCTACCCAGAATCCTTTGCAATCCTCAAACTTTGACAAATAAAACACTTTTTCCTCACATTTTGGTGATAGAAAGTTCTGGAATCTGAGTGGAGCCACAAACTTCCTAGCACCCAGCATTTCCCCAAGTCTCCCGATAAAAATGGTACCTCGCTTGTGTGGGTAGGCCTAGTGCCTGTGACAGGAAATGCCCCAAAACGCAACATGGACACATCACATTTTTACATTGACAACTGACATGTTTTCTGGAAAGTGCCTAGCTTTGGATTTTGGTCTCTAGCTCAGCCCGCAAATAGGGAAACTTACTAAACCTGTGCATTTTTTAAAACTAGATACCTAGGGGAATCCAGGTCACCCCAACTTGTTGGGCCCTCACCAGGTTCTGTTACCCAGAATCCTTTGCAAACATGAAAATTTGACAATAAAAACACTTTTCCATCACATTTCAGTGATAGAAAGTTCTGGAATCTAAGAGGAGCCACAAATGTCCTTCCAATCAGCATTCCCCTACGTTTCCTGATGAAAATGGTACCTCACATGTGTGGGTAGGCCTAGTGCCCGCAACAGAAAATGCCCCAAAACACAACATGAACACATCACATTTTCTCAAAGAAAACAGACCTGGTTTTTTTGCAAAGTGCCTGGCTGTGTATTTTGTCCTGTAGCTCATCCGGCACATAGGAAAACCTAGGAAACCTGGACAGTTATGAAACCTAGACACGTAGGGGAACCCAGGATTGGGTAAGTTGTGGCGCTCTCACCAGGTTATGTTACCCAGAATCCTTAGCAAACCTTAAAAAGTGGCAAAACAACACTTTTTCCTCAAATTTCAGTGCTGCGAAGTTCTGGAATCTGAGGGCAGCCACAAACTTTCTTCCACCCAGCATTCCCCATGTCACCCAATAAAAATGGTACCTCACTTGTCTGGGTAGGCCTAGTGCCCACAACAGAAAATCCCCCAAAACACTATGGCGGTCATTCTGACCCTGGCGGTTGACTACCGCCAGGGCCGGGGACCGCGGATGCACCGCCAACAGGCTGGCGGTGCATCCATGGGCATTCTGACCGCGGCGGTACAGGTACTGAAAACTAGACACCAGAGGGAGTCCAGGGAGGTGTGACTTGAGTGGATCCCCTCATGTTTTCTTACCCAGAATCCTCACCAAACCTCTGATTTAGCTAAAAAATCAAAATGTTCCCACATTTCTTGTGGGATCACCACACCCGCCCAAATTTCCTACCACTCAACAATCCCATAGTCTCCCGAAAACAATGATACCTCACTTATGTAGGTGGCCCAAGTGCCTGTGACAGGGAAATGCCAAAACATGTCAAAATTGAGGGGGAACCAAAGCTGGTACAAAAGGGCAGTTTAAAAAAAAACGTTTTTAGGCTAACATGCGGGGCAGAATTTTTATCGGTATAGATGCGACAATGCCGGGTGGTAGGAATTTTGTGGATTCCTGCAGATTCCGGAACGTTCCACCACAAAAATGTGGGGAAAATGTGTGATTTCAAGCAAAGTTAGAGGTTTGCAGGGCATTGTGGGTAAGAAAATGTTGTGGGATGTTTAGTTTTCAGGTGTGTCTAGGTCTCGTAGATATTTCTACATGGCATCGTCCCAAAGTCAAAAAGTGCACCCCTTACCATTCCAAGTGGGATGATTTTGAGAGTTAGCCAAGCTCTCATGGCCCAAATGTAAAACCAAAACCCCAAATAATCAAATGTCCTCTTGCTTGCCGTTGGGATAAGATCATTTAGTGTGCGGGGGGAGAGCTGAAAGACTGTTACCCTCTTCAGCTGCGGGGTGGGCATAACCATGCCCATACTGGTTGGTAGCCACCACCCCACTATTTTCTTATAATTCCCTGCCATTTAGTAGGCTTTCTGCCCACTGCCCCGGGGAGAGGATCGGGGGTAATTGCCCCATCTGCCCACCAGTGGGCAGAACAACTTTGTCTCCACTTATTTGGGGTTGGGGTTTGGCCATACCCCCACCATCTTTTTTTTAACAAAAATCTTCCCTGGTGCCTGGTGGGCTTTTTGCCCCTTGGGGGAAGATGAGCCTTACAAAAATAAGCCAATCTCCCTTCAAGGGGGGCAGAAATGGCCTAAAATAAGTTTTCCCCACAGGTCAGTGACCCTTGCCTAAGGGGTTGCTCCCCTTGCATGAAATTGGCACAAAAAAATCCCTGGTGTCCAGTGGTTTCTACCTCCCTTGAGGGCAGATTGGACTAATTAAAATAGGCTCATCTGCTCCCAAGGGGGGCTGAAATGGCCTAAAATAAATTTGGCCCTGAGGGGAGCGACCCATGCATAAGGGGTCGCTTCCCTTGCAGGAAATTGTTGCAAAAAAAAAATTCTGTGGTGTCTAGTGGTTTCTGGCCCCTAGGGGGTACACTGGCCTAAGAAAAATAGGCTGACCTGCCCCCAAGGTGGGCAGAAATGGCCTAAAATAAAATTGCACCCAGGGGAGGGACCCTTGCCTAAAGGGTCGCTACCCATCTGAAAAAAAAAATCCTTGGTGCCTAGTGGTTTCTGCCCCATCAGCCTAATTAAAATAGGCCAATCTGCCCCCAAAGGGGGCAGAAATGGCCTAAAATAAATTTGCCCCCAAGGGAGCTAACCTTGTCTAGGGGGTCGCTCCCCTATTTTGAAATTGTCGCAAAAAAAAAAAAAATCCCTGCTGTCTAGTGGTTTCTGCCCCCCTTTGGGGCAGATTGGCTTAATGAAAATAAGCCGATCTGCTAATGGCCTAAAAACAATTTGCCCCTCCAGGGGGGTGACCCACGTCTTAAAAAACAAAAAAAGAAAAAACTAGCCCTTGTGTCTAGTGGCTTCTACTCCCTCCCCCCGGGGGCTGATCGGCCTAACTAAAATAGGCTGATCTTCCCCCGGTGAGGGGGGGGCAGAAAAGGCCTAATAATAAATTTCCCCCTGGGGAGCGACCCTTGCCTAAAGAGTTGCTCCCCTTATATAAGTAAACAAAGAAAACAAACATCACTGGTGTCTCATGGCATTCCTTCAGCCAGATCGCTATACAATCAGGCTGCAGAAATGCTCACAGAGACATGAAAAGGAAAGGAAAAGCTTTTCCTTTCCTTTTCATGCCTCCCTGACCTCCTCTGCCCCCGTACCAAGGAGAAACTAATCTGTTTCTCCTTGGTTGCGCTGGAAGCTCAGCTTCCAGCGCGATGGGAGGCGACCTCTGATGAGGTCCGCGAGCGATTGTGCACTGATCTCATCAGACGCCACTGCGGGTAAGGGGGTGTGAGTTGAAGGGGAAGCAATTCCTCTTCCATCCCCGCCCTGGGGGGTGCTAGCGCTCACCCCATCGGCCTGGTGCAGGACATAACAGTTACGTCCTGGGCACCTGAACGGTGCTGCCCAGGACATAACTGTTACGTCCCAGGCACCAAAGAGGTTAATCACCTTTTGCCCTAGATGTTGTTTTTCCAAATTCTTGCTGTCCTCCTTTTCTTTTTTCCTTTTGCCCTCTTGTGTTTTAACACAGCACATGAAAATTTGAGACTTGCCAATTTGTAGGGATTTCTCTTGTCTTAATTATAGAAATTTACATGATTCTTAAATTTGTCTTCATGCTAAAAGGAAAAGACAATGCTTGTTCACAGAGCATAAAATACCTCTGTTGCTGTCTTGTACTGATGTAATTGAGTGTTTAGTCCTTTTGATGTTAGTTTGCCTAAACGTTTTCCATTGCCTTGGTCAACCCACTGTGATTCCGTATCTTTATAGCTTTGTCTTGAGAATTATCTACATTAATGTGAGTGTGAACATGTAATAAACCATTTGACTTTATTACTGACTTTCCTTGTATGGCCAAATTGGCCGTACTGTAATCCTAAATTGTTCTTTGAGTTTAGATGCCTAACCTTTCTACCCCTTATGCTAGGAAAAAATATATATTCACTTCATTGAGAGCATGCCTGAGATGCTCCAGCAACTGTGAAATGCTATCCCCAACCATATCAAACGTAATCTAGATCTTTTAGCATTCAGAAAAGACTTAAATACTGACCTCCTCAAATTACCATTCCAGGAATCAGTGTCTTTTCTTACACTTTATGCTTTTTCTACTTTAGATATTATTATAGCAGCATAATTTATGCTCCACCGTTTTTACCTCATGGATATATATCTCTATAGTCATATACAACATTTATATTCAACCTGTGATTTAACTTTTTTAACGTGTGTTACACATAAAAGAATCAATAGAGAAAATCGATTGCAAACACTAAAATGATATAGATATGAGTTCATTAACAGATTAGTGCAACTATGTTATGCATTCTCACATGTAACAATGTTTACTGATTTCACTTTGTTTCTGTATTTCATATTGTAATCATCATCCGTTTTGATTCTGAAAGGCTTAACTTCACATAAGACCTGACTGCTTCCTTTAATTTGCCAGAGTGTTAACTTTTCCTTCTGCGGGTGTGTTATCATGCTTCTTGTTAGCTAGAGAAAGACTTATTGTTTGTGTTAGATAACTGCTAGAGAAGCCTGCTGGGAGTAATTTGGCAACAAACTCAGAAAAAACAATGGTCAAAGGAGGCCTTCTGTTTATCATGTACTAGGATGGTGGGATGCACAAGGATTGGAGGCTGAAGTCCAATGAGATGGTAATTTAGGGAGTATGTTAACTCCCCTCACATTCAGCTGTTTGGTCGGTTCCTGGTTTGAGAACGAAATATGGATGTTTTTGAAGCTACTGTTATAGTTAATTGGTGTTTCCATGGTTAGTTAGGCAGACTTTTCCTTGACTCTGAAAGGGAGCTGCTCTCTCCCTGCTGGGCTTTCCATGAGTGTGAAGCTTCATGCTTAGCACTTCTCTTATTTCCATGAACTTCTACAGCAATTCTTTTCTATGATGACACCATCTGTGCTCCCTAGACAGAAATCCCCATTAGCTACCCTGTTCTTGACCTATGTTTAGACTAGAAAAGGGAAGTTTCCTTGTGGTACACTTTATTGCTACAGTTTGCTTTATTTGTTCTGTGGCTGTTACTATTCTGTATCTCATTTTATCACAATTTAACTTACTGGCACATTTCAGTCTGCAAACAATATTGCTGTATCATGTAAACGTATGTTTACTCTGCATTTACACTGGTGGATTAGTATTCACAACTATATCCATTTCATCTAAATTTCAAATTTTTGGTCCTTATTGTGGAGACACATAGGCTCTCATTACAACATTGCTAACTACCGCCTACCGCCACGGCCGCCAAAATACCGCCGCCGTGGTTACCAGCCGTCTATGCGTTACATGACCGCCGATGGTATACTGCCAGAATGCTGGCAGAACACCGCCAACGGTCATGGCGGCAAACGGCAGTAAGGCGGCGCTGCTGACAACAGCACCGCCACGTCAGCAAAACACCGCCGACCATATCATGATCAATGATACGGCCTGGCGGTGTTTTGCCAGCGGACGCTGCTGCTGACAACAGTGTCACGGAACGTCTCCAGCCGGAGGACCCCCTGCAAGCAGGCACGTCGGGTTCTCCGGCAGGAGAGGGGGGCGGGGGTGGTGTGTGTATGTCAGGGGTGTGTATGTGGGAGGTGTGTGTATGTTTTGGAATGCGTGCATGTGGGTGTGAGTCACGTTGAATTTGTGCATGAATGAGCGTGAGTGTTGTGTGTTGTGAATGCATGTGTGTGACAAGGTATGTTGGAAGGTGTTGCGATGTATGGGTATGTATGTGTGCATGCATGGGTGGAGGTGGGTATGCGTGTGTGCATGTGTGTAAATAGGTGCACGTGTGGGTGTGTTTGTGTGCGGGGGGAGCAGGAGAGGGAGGGGGAGAGTGGGGGAGAACTCTATCCTATCTATCAGTGCCAGGGAAGGGATTTTGTGGCGGAAAGTTGGAACGAAAACCACGACGGTAGGCCGGGTCGTAATCCCAAGGGTGGGATTGTGACGACCGCCGGGCTGGAGACCGTTACCACCCTGGCGGTCAGTGTGTTAAAGTGGCGGTCTTTGATGGCGGTTACCGCCAGGGACAAAATCCAATTTTTTTTACCGCCGGCCTGTAGGCGGTATTAACGCTGCTTTAACTCCGACTGCCAGGGTTGTAACGAGGGCCATGGACTTTACAAATTGGATACTTATTTCTGATGTTTACTTCATTACAGCGCCTCAAATCGACTAACAAAGGCCCATACAACCAATATGGAAATATATTGGATGATTTCATCAAAAGATTGAGGTGCACATACCAGCTCACCATCAATATTACATTGTTCCTTTTGTTATTTGTAAATCTCTATGATGACCATGTGGCTAATTTTATGTGCTGAGAAATAAATAAATAAATAAATACACATATACAAATATTTTATAGGACTACTTTGCCAAAAGCAAGCCCACTTTAGGGACACATAGAGATTTTTCAAATGAAGAGTTAACAGTAAGCCACCTAAGGAAACTCAGAAAAGCAGGAAAAGATATTTGCACTATATTTGTGCATATGCAGTGCAGGAAGAGCACCATGGCCCTTTGATCGTAAAGATGCCCGGGCCTAATAAAGTTTGAAGCCAACCAGTATATTCCAGATCATAGCAATGTACCGGGACTAATGCTCCCAGTTAAAGTAATGTACATTGGCTACTTCTCCAGTGGTTGTCTGTAACATGAGATCACCAAAAGTGGGCACTACACTTCCTACAGTGGTGGAGCAGCGGCGGCTCCTCCGCTATGGAGGAAGAACGCCGTCCCCGTGACCAGCAGCCAGTGCAAACGTTTAACAATATTTTTATTGTTGAAGGGGCAGGGCCATGGGGGATGACAGGAACAAAGAGGGAGTGCACAGCACTCCCACTCAGCGCGCATGGATGTTTGACTGGCTGTCTTGGGCCTGCAAAACACATATGCGCACTGTGCTCTCTCCAACCCGGTACTGTGTTGCCGGGCTGGAGAGAGTAGTCACAGGCTCCTAGTTTGCCTGGAAGCACCCAGCCAATCCTAATGCTGCTTTCATGCAGGGTTAGGATTGGCCTCAGGGCATGCTGGGAGCCTGTGCCTCCAGTGACTACGAAAGAAGAGCGGAGTGGTGCGATGCGGTGAGGCAGGGATTTTTTATTTTTTTTATTTAATGTTTATTTTGTGTGGCCCCCTACCTCCCTGCTGTGTGCCGCCACTTCAACGCACAGCGAGCCGTGAGTTTGGTGTGGTAATTACTCGGTTTGTGCAATGATGGTGCCCCCATGGTGACCCAGGCACTGTGGCCTAAATATATGAGTATGAAAATGTTTTGAAGGAAAATATAAAGGCATATGTTTATCTATACTTTCCCATAATTTACTTACTTTCACATTATTGTGGTAATCAATATTTAAGCATAGTGACATACAATAGGAGAGCAGGGTAGCATAATACAAAGATCGGCGCTCAACCCAAGATTAAGAGGAAGTAGCATGTAATAGGGCAAAAGGAAACAACAGAAAACATCTTGTCGAAGTAGTATCCCCTCACCTCAGCTTGAGGTCTGAGCATGTTTTTAAGCACAAATCATTGAGTGATATCACAAGAAAAAAAGAGGTTTCTCCTTTGACCGTAGTGAGCATCTAATGCTAATTTCTTCTCCTCCAATAGTTGGAGTTTTAAAAGATGTTCACATACAGGTTGTAATGGAACACCTGTGATAGAACCACTAAAGCAGCTCTCTGCAGGCTTACCAAGTTCTGCAGGGGTTCCAGGTTCTCGTGAGAAGAGTGCAAAATACCTTGAGGAAGGATTCATGAAAAGTAAACATCCAGGAGCTGAGCTGGCTACCTCCGAGTCCTTGCATGGGTTTGCCAAGCATGAAAAAGACGCTAAATACATCAGAGGTGGTAAGTCCTATACAGCAGTGGTTAACACGTGCAAGCCAAATGGCATCAGTTACCACAGTGATGTTAAGAGTAAATGATGGTTTTTTAAATCTTGACTAACACAATTCGAGTCCCATTAGGAAACCCAGGACTCCTTTGTAGTTCAGTAACTGGAGCATAGAGTGTACTTTAAAGCAGAGCTCCCACTTACAAATATTCTACAGCAAAACATAGGGTTCAAAGTTAAAGTACTATGAGGAACTAAGACTATAAATGTAGGTATCAAAATTAGGCCAAATGCTTTAACAGCCAAGGTGCAGGACAGTTCCAAAGAAAGTCCTGTAATGTACGATATAGTTTGATAGAGCGGTATTGTTGCAGTTTGACAAGACTCAAAAAGTCTCCTATGCCTATAGGAAGCCTCGGCATGTACACTAGGCCTCACCAGTGCTGCGTGCTGTGCTCATGTCTGGAAGCTATACTATTTTAATGATCTCTAAGCCAGCAAGATGACTGTATCACTTGCTCCTGATATCTGCGGTGGCCTTCAGTCCATGAAGTAGAAGTATTGCAGTCCCAATTCAGCCTTCAGTTCTCCTGAGGTCGGTAAATTGAGTACCACTTAATTGGGTAATAGTAACGTCTGTTATTCAAAATGTCCAAAAGTGTACGAAGTTCTATCGAAAAAAACACATATTATTAAGGGGAGGGACATATCAGTCTGGCTTTTGCGTGGTTGTACCTGCAGATACCACCACCACCTCAGGTGGATGACTGGGTTATTGGGTTACCTTGATTAATGCATCAGTTGCATTGCTCTACAAGTAACCTAAGCAATACACCAACAGTTATGGACTATGACACTGTATAAGCATGAACTGCTTAATTCACTTTGGCCCTTGGCGCTGGTGAGAGACTTTCACTGGAATCAGTAATGCTGGATGAAGTTCTGCCTCTTGCAATTGCAAATAGCTGTGGACCTCGAATTACTGGGCCTTGAGACATTGAACTTCTCTTGGATGCTGCATTGGTGTGGGCTGCGGGCAACAGCACTGCCTGGACAGCACAGCACCCCTACAGCAGAGAGGATAGCAGAAAATGGGGGTAGCAGAAAATGATCCTTCTGGACCTGACCTCCGAGCTGCTCCCATCTGCCGTCAGTGGGACTTCCACTGACACTTTCCGCTTGACCTGAATAAGTGGAAAATGTCAGCACTTTTCTTCCTAGAATCAGGGCAAAACGCTTGGTAAAGGAACAGGTATGTCTAGATCCAAAATGTTATTGCCCATCACAGGGAGACATTTTGTAATCAGTGGATTTTGGTGTGTGATTACCATCCAGAATCTGGAAATCTGATCCTGAGGTATACCAACACCCAAATCTACACACTCAGAGGGCCTCAGTGTCTTGAAGACCCTACAGTGGTCTTTTGACCCATCTTATACTACAAGAGAATCCTGCATTGGTTTTCAACAGGGTCACAGACATGTACTAATACTCCACGATCACTGGAAGAGGCTAAAACACACAGCATCAGTAAAGAAAAATATATTAGAGAACGGCAGAACTTACCTCACATATTAGTAGAAAGGAACACTTTGCTTGAACTTGAAATTTGCCTCTGGATTAATTCCACAATGATGTGGCAACTTATAGATGGACATCATGCTTCATATTTTATGCATGCAAGCACTGTTCTCTTGCATCCTCGCCCTTGTTTACTCTGCGTTGATAGTTTGCACGTAGGGGTCACTAAAGACAAAGCACAGGTGAGAAGAGGAGGCATAAGGAGAGAGAGATATGCAGTATAAAACATTCACTGTTGTTGATGCGAGCCTCCTCCCCAGAACTGAGGATCCTGTTTCCCATCCAGAGAACCCAACAAGTACATTGCTTCCTTCCTCTTTGAGGCTTTTGTGTGTCATATTCATCACACAGGAACCCATCAGTGTCTAACATTCTATTAGGTTCATTCATTTTTCACATCTCGCTAACATGCAAAAATGTGACATCAGAGCGGTAGGGAATGGCGTTATAGATCTGCAGTTCATGATTCCAGATCACCCTAGAGGTATGAACAATGCCAGACAACATCTTGCACTGGATGTGCTGGTATGTTAGAGAAATTTGGATAGAACACCTTCTGCCACGTCATGGCTTTCTGGCACTGAAAGGGATTCGGTGCCCTCCAGAATCTGGTTCTGAGGATCCCATCAAAGACCATGCAGTGCCTCTAGCTATATACATTTCTTCATGTTCGTTGCTGTTGAGGTAATAACCGGGAAATCAATGCACTCTAAATCTCCTTAAAGGAAACCTTCATAAGGCAGGACCTGATCAATTTCGATTTAACATTTCTAGCACTAACAATGATAACTATCCCCTATGGATTTCACCTGCATCAATAACTCTGGATGAAACTCTGGCAGTTGCAATTTCAAATATCTCCGGGTCCGAAATTATCGGGCCTGGAGACACTGGACCTCTCTTTGATGCGGCATGGGTGTGGACTGTGGACAATAGCACAGTCTTCACTGCGCAGGACCTCTGGGGCAGTACGGGGTAGCAGAAAACGATCCAGGACAGTTAAGTGAAATAACAAATTGTTTCTCAAATACCAGACCGGTACAGGTTTTAAGACTGTCAAAATAGTGTCTGATTTGCTTTCTTGTGCTGTACAATTTATTTTTATGTGCCTACATGTTAAAAAATGTTTTCGATATGACAATTGGCTTTTTAGGAACAGATCTGCTTGCTTGCTGTTTTGTGACTGCCCTGTATATCTCTTTTGAATAATTAAAAAATATTTTGACTTGTGAGGAGTGATAATACAAATAAGAAAAAGTATAACGGAATGAAAAAAACAACCCCTGATGTTTGGGGCTACGCAGTTCCACACTATTATCTCGCTTCTTCAGCCCCGCGCACAGCATGAGTCAGCATTACTTAGATTTTCCTGACAGATATCCATGAAAAGGAGGAAAACAATAAAGACCTTTGCACGTCATTCATTTCCACCCAGTGACCTGCACTCTGCAGAGCGACGGATGATTCACGAAGTGAGGAACAGACCTCACTCGGCCCTGCCAGTCCTGAAGTAGTGTCGCGCGCACCCGGGCACTTCACGAAGCCACTGTACCTACCGGGGCACCAAGGCGGAGGGCTGCCAACCTCATCTTTAGCACCCAAGACAAAGGCAACGAGGCCCTCTTTGTGGGTGTCAACCGAGCAGAATGGTGTCGCAGCTTGGGCCAATCTTCTCGTTTATTTTAGTTGGGATTGTCTTTGCAGCACAAAGTTCTTTTCGTACTGAAGGTATGTGGCTCACTCTAGTGAGAATATTTCTAATGCCCTTTGAAGATTTGTCTTTACTGAGCAGACTATTGGTTAAACTGGTCACATGGGAACATTAATGACATCCAGAGCTATCATTCAATGCGTTTTTTATCTAGAAAGTTGATTTTATGAAGTGGTGTCAAAGTCTCTAAAAGTCACCTAGGGGTTTAAGTCGTATTTTTTTAAACTAATGGACAATGATATTTAATGTCGGGATATCCGGCTTTCTTACATACCGTTAGCATTACTGTTCTCCTTACTTACCCTTCCACTACAATAAGTCAGTGCTCGTTTTGTTTTTACACATTTTGCTTAAATTTGTTTCTATTTTTAACACAAATAAAATACATTGACGTTTAAAACTGAATTCCAGTTGATGCTTGTTTGTGACACTGGGTATACTCGGAGGCATTTTATATTAGTTAAAAAATAACATAGATAGACTGATAGATAGATAGATAGATAGATAGATAGATAGATAGATAGATAGATAGATAGATAGATAGATAGATAGATAGGGGGTAGCTGAATAGTATTGGTAATTTGATCTGATTTTGCCATCACAGTGTTCTGGTGACATCATAAGCAGAGTTGTGTAGAAAATTTACCAGAACCCTGAGATCGTAATCTACGGTATGTTGTACTTGTTACCCAGTATGTGTATTTTATATTGAAAATTTATTTTAGGTTATGTAGCTTGAAAAAGACTGTTTTCTACAAAGTGCAGCTTACAGTGGGCACTGATTAGAATTAGAATATTTAGATTTTCCTTTCATGATTAGATTGTTGATGAAACAATGGAAAATGGTGACAGCCAGCGAGTTTATGCGATTCTGTGTTGAATTCTTTCAGCGACGTAATTATGGCTTTACATTTCCACATATTTTTTTTGCCACATATTGTGCAAATGCGAATTTCACAAAACTGCTGTTTCTAACAAATGCATGAAAGTAATACTGATAGGGAATGTCACACATAATTTGCCTTTTTCTGCATAATTGAGACAATATTGCTGCATAATTTAGATGACCTAGTGGTCCTGACAGTGGTAAAGCTCTGCAGTGTAGTCTGGGGTTTGTCATTATGTGGAAGAAAACCCTTTATTTCATAGGCATCTCTGAAATGTTTCCCACATGTGGGTTATTAAATAATTACCATTCTGTGTAGTTACTAAGAGGATGTAAAATGCAAATTGCATGAGTGAATGGATAACAGTAGTAACTGAACCTCTCAGAGGAGACATTACACTTTGAGCCTGTTCTCGAAATACGTCCGGGATGCTTAAACATCCATAGGTTTCCGCAATTCAGGAAGCAATAGTAGGCTATGAATGGGAGAATCGAATTTTTAGGCTTCTGGAATGTTTTTGGCTCATACATTCTCTTTCCTAGTACCTAGATTCACTAACTGAATCATTTCGCATAAGTTACATCTTTAACTGGGCGGATAATGCGATTTGGTGCAGCCATAACAATTCTGAGTGCTGTTTCTCAGTCAGTAATTATCCTTAAAGAAAGTAAAACAGCACAGTCTGGTGGTAAATACACATAATTTATCTGCAGCAACCTGGCCATGGATTAGATAGAATGCATGGTTGACTGTGACATTTTGCTAAACATTTTCACGGGCAGGTCATTCACATGTTTATTTTTGGTCATGTTAGGCAATGTTAATGATGGTTTAGGATTCCAGTGCAATTTATGTACCCCAGAAATGCTGGTGAAGAATTTCACTGTCAATGTAGTATTCTGGCAGCTCATAATCTTGCAAACTGAGTCTAAATGAAGGATAATGGTTATATCCTAAACTTTTTTTTAATTATAAAATATGTTTTATTTAGTTGGAACGACAAAAAATATACACGCATACAGTGCTTAATCTGAGCCACTGGCTAGTGGTGGCAGTCACTGGCACTCAGTTTTGGGGACAGGCGCTTATTTTTCTGCATCAGACATTTACCGAAGGCAACAGAGGCAAATATGCAGAAAGAAGGAATACCTCAATCAAGGGAGAAAGCAGAAACCAGCAAGAGAGAGAGAAATGGGATTAAAGAGGTATAAGATTTATGTAAGACTATGCAAAGTCGGTATTCAGTGTGATGCATTTAATGTTACCGGGCCGCAAGCTTCTGAGCACAGCTGCGGGCACTGGCACTTATAATTTTACAAAATAAGCACTGCACAATACACTGAGATATGAAAGCAATATATTTACATAAATAAGCAGGATCTCACAATCTTATCATAAAAACAGTAGAACGCATCAGACGACCTTTACCTCGAAAGAGCCAGATATTCCTTGAAAGGAAGGGAGCCAAACCCTGTAGGAGATATTAACCTGGGACAACTGTAACTCGCCTTTTCCATGTGACACAACCCGATCCAAGTCAATCACAGAGTTAATCCTTTGACTTTCGCTTTGGGAAGTACCAACCAACCACACCTTAGTGATATGTAAGCATGTCAGAATTGTGACCACAAAAACCAAACCAGAAGCCTTGCTTTTTGCATCAACCGTTCATAGCAGCCTAAGAAATCTTAAAGAGGGAGCTCTGTCACCATGACGTGTTTGACGCCAAAATTAAAGCTATTGTCCCAATAACAACTAGGGCCCTATATGGAGTTTGTCAATTGGGATACTCTGTCACAAACGTGGCTGATATCCCGTCTATAGTAGTACAGGCGTGTTATGGCATTAGGCACTTGTAATAAGGCAGACGGTATATCTCTCTCATTTTTTCAGAGTTCCCCTCTGCCAGTGTGTCAATAATGCCCTAAGTAACAGGCTGAATGCAAGCATAGGTATGTAGTCACATTATCTGTAGAACACCAAGGGCAAAATTAATCATCCCTGCCTAACCTAAACCTGCATGTGTTGAGACGCACAAGCAAACCAGGCACTACACATCACACATTGTAGACAACTGGTAAAAGAAACAATGTTAGACCCCTTGGCAGTTTTGCTGACCATGAAAGAGAGACAAATGCAAGGTGCTACTCTTACCAAGCTGTAAGAACTAAACATCCTGCATAACAGTACTTATGCATGGGTTGTAATAGTAACAAGAAAGTGAGTGGAGACTGATGGGACGTCCTACACCTTGTGGCTTTTGGCACTGTGTTGTAAGTATGTCCATTCTGATTGATCATTTGACTTAAAAATATACTAGTAATTACGAGGGGCTGCATCCCAGTCCATCGTTATTTTGCACACCATGCACACAAAACAAGTAAAGAATGTTGAAACTAAAACAAGTCCAACTCAGTAATTTTCATTTTGATTGAGCAATATCACTCTTGTGAGTACCCCCATCCTAAGTACCAATCCATACTTCATCTCTTCAGCACCAATACATTCTTTCTCTTCCAGTGCTCCTCAATGTCTCTCCTAGAATGGATCTCCTATGTAAGTAAAACGCCAAAATATTTTGGCCACTTCGACAATCACTGCGACCACATTATGACTGTGCCTGCTCTTTCCACTGACACTTATCAAGATCCTCTCCCATCTTTGTCTCAAACGGGTGTCCAGACTTTTGATGACTATATCCACGTACTTCACAAAGCATGAAGTTATTCATAAATCATAATTTCTTAGCATGAACAAAGTTGTCTCCTTACACGTACATATGTTAAATGGAAGAAACAGAGTCTTAAGCTGGAACTTATACTTCGAGATCAGAAAAGAGCAAATGCAAGCAAAACTGCAGTTTTAGACCTAGATAGTGCATATTAGTTTCAGATACCATCTATCAGTAACAATAGAAAAGGGAGGCATGGGAACATATTTCTTATGCAGGACAAAGGGGATCAGACAGGCAGAACAAGAGCTTGGCTATTAGGTGACTTTTCTGATGAAGTTATCTGGATCTTAGATTATTCTTTGTTAGCATTGTAAAAGCGATTCTCTAGTTTCTCAGGTCTCCGTTATGCTCTACGACAATAACAATTGTCTCAAAAGTCAATCCAGGCTTTACAGCATGTTACCAGGATCCCTCTACTTCCATCCCAAGCAAAAATCTTAATAGAGTAGGTTCTGCACATCTTTACCAATAGCAAACATGAAGAAATTCCTTCACAACATAGAAATTGTCTTGTGAGATTGAATTGTAAGCTTATTTGGACCTGGACAGTAGACTGTGGATGATGAAACAAAGAGAAATAGGTTGAATATTGAACTGGTCATAGGGAAAGCATGCCTGGAAAGGTTTACATGGACATACAGAACTACTGGCATCAATCTTGCTGCTATCATTCAGAAGATATGATAGAATAATGGTCAGATGCATTTTGTGATAACTACATTCTACCATTCATAAACCCAAGTGAATTAATTTTGCATTTTTGTCACGCAGCAGGTCACCAATATTCCAACTATCAATCCTGCTAACCATTAATTTATTGTCTTAATACATTGAGGTATAATCCACTTTTTATTACATGAATGCAAGACTGCCAGTGTCCACTGTAGATTAATGGCAGCATTAACCAGCACAATGGCATCATCTGCATATTGTAGAATTTGAAAGTGCTACAAGTTTAATTTTATCATGAATTTTCAAGTTCATACCCTGATCTGCAGTATATTGGGCTACAAGAAGTGACACCCGCCTTAGTCCCAGATCAGCATGTATCTTAGATGAGATAAAATTATTTTGTTCCAACTTAACTCTGTAAAAAATGTGCTGTTTCTGCATGGGCACTCAAGATTGTTTGCCTTTTACTTGACTCTGCATTTTGCTGGGTGCAGTTTACCCTTGCTAGCCAATTATACATGTCTGTGCTCCCCCTTTCAATATGGTCAAACTGGCATACCCCTAACTGGAATATTTAACTTTCCCATGAGGCATTAGTCTATGGTACACAGCCTGTAAGCTAATTGTCACTAGTGGGGTCCAGCAACCACTGTGCCTGCCACTACAGTGACAGTGCAAACATGACTGCCCACCTACCAATTGTAGCCTGACTGTTATAGTTTTAAACTGCAAATCAGACCTGTCAAAAAAACTCTTTTGACAAGTCAAACCTTCTTTTCTAATAATTTATTAGTCAACCTTATGTACGCCGTATTGCCCATAAGGCAGGGTGCATGCAATTTAAAAGTATGAAATCTAGGAATTTAATGTTAAAAGTGTTCTTATAATTCAAAAGCCCCCAAAGCTATCTTAATTGTAACAGGGCTGGCTGTTTATCAGAAAATACTGGGTTACATTAATGGAGAAGTCACATTTTTGATAAATATTAAGGAAAAGGTAGTTTTAGAAAGTTGCCTTTCCTTTACCTAAAGCCCCTGACACAATATGCATGGTGGAGCTGTGAGTATCCTTGTTAGATATTACAGTGGCAAATCCTTCTTGAATGGCAAATCCTGTTTGACATGTCTGTTGGGTCTGTTTGGTTTTACATATGACACTTAGGGCGCACTTCAAGGATGCCTCCTTGTCAAAGGCATATGTTAGCTGGCACAAGGCCCAGGCGCTTCCTTTGTCCGCCCCGCCACGGAGGCTCCAATCACAGTGGGCCTCATTTTGACATTACAGTGTCAAATCCTGCTTGAGAGGGCGGCTGGGGTTTTACATGAAACACTTGGGTGCAATTCAAAGGGCGAAAACAGGATACCAAAAAAATCTTGTGAATCCACTCTCATGTTGCTGGAAAAATCTGCTTTGTCCTACAAAACTGCTCTCTCTAGGTTTTAGGGTGACCCGGAAACTTTTACCCCATTGGTTAAGGCATGCCTAGGAATCATTCCAACCCACTAGCACGTGTGAGGTATAAATGTTGCACCTCCAGGCACCCACTTCAGAAGATGCCTGGACCTCAGGAAGATCAGATGAGGGCTCAAACCCTTGTCTGTGATCTCAGAGCAGCCCCATAGGACTAGATTGTCTCTCTCTTGTACCCAAGGCAAAAAGTAGACTTCAAATGCCAAAAGGCTGACGTCCCTTGAAAGCTACAGGTACGCAATGCACCACAGGTGGCCTTTTCTTGCAACTGCCCAGCTGACCAGTGAGGACTGGACCTGGACTGGACCATGCTGCTTGGCCTCTGTCTGACACCCTGTAAGTCTTAAAGTGCCTCTCATGGGGTCCTGTGGTGCTTTAAAAGTGTAATCCCGTGGTGTATTGGGAATTAAAGGACTAAAGTCAGAAGGTAAAATGTTTGACCAGGACAAACCTTGTTGGTGTATCTGTCCCAATCTCCATCGTAGTTGGCATAACATTTTGTCTAGATCCCAGTTTACTACAACAGACTATCATGTGCATCTTGCCGCTATTCCTACTTATAACTTTAAAAATTCATATCTATGGTTTCCCTTATTAGATTTTTTGTCATTGCAGTTTCAGTTTGTCTACTAAAATGTACTCTATTTTTCTAATTGGTTTTGGGATCTTTATTGTTTTGCATTTCGACTTTATTATAGTTTTGGTACTGTATAACTACATTACACATTGCCCTAAGTTAAGCCTTAGCTCTGTGCCCAAGCTACATGGGGTTGAGTTAAGGTTTATTTAGTGACTTTGAGGGTTCATCCTGACAAGAGTTATGATTTAAAGGGGGGTTGTCACCCACTGTAAAAAAATAAATCCTTAAGCCTTACATACCCTAACCTTGGTCGTGGAATATAAACTCTGAAACTTTCTTAATAAGGGAGAGGAATTTCAAAGTTCTTTAGGTTGTGCCCAAGAAGCCCTGTACGCTGCATCGAAAGCTACTTTGCAAACAAGGTAGCAATCATACAGTTGGACTGTTCTTGTCTAAAAAAAAAGAACATTATGAATGGTCTTTGCAGTTAAATGAAGCAAAATTAAATTTGTTCTGTCTGCCCAGATTTCCGGCTCTTTCAAAATGATTTATTCAGTATTGATTATAGTATGGACACTTTTGATGACTCTGTGGTCACTAGCCCTGAAGTTTGATTTGAACACATGAAGCCCAACATTCAGAATTGCCTTTAAACAAGCAGATTGGAACTCCGCTGGGATAATAGCACCCCAGATGTGGAATTCCCATAGCCTGACTCCCAGGACATATGGTTTGGGGTCAAGAAGCACATATTTTTATATTTATATTGTCCTTAAGATAAGTAGACCTAAACCCTCAACAGCACAAAGCATTTGGGTGCCAGTTTACAGTACAACATTATGGATCAGGCAAGAGCATTGTCTGCAGTTAGGGTAATATTGGTGTCCATATGTGAATGCTGCACAAACATGTATTTATATAGTTCATTAATGCAAAGCCTTTATAGTTAGTGTGAGCACTCTAAGGAAATGTAAGTTCAGACGGCACTACTGAGATTGGTTCTATCATAAAAAAGTGTACAGACGTTTGCATAGTTTAACAATGTGAAGCTACTTATAATGCTCCTAGAATGCTCTCTGATCAGATGCAAATATTTGAAGAAGCTTGAAAGCATGCTTGAGATTTTTCTTTCAGAACAAAATATTCACAAAAAATCAATCAGGACAAAAAAGTTTTGCTTATCTATTGGGAGATTTTAGGTACCATTTCTTTGAAGCATCATGTAGTAAAATGTATTGATGCATGCTAAAACAAATAAGAATGAAGAATCAGTGTAATCATACTTACCAAGAATATGGGAAACATGAAAATAAACAAGCTTTGGCAAAGCCAATTGGTCCGACATTGGTGGTTAGCTTTTTGGTTTTGTCAATGCATGCCTTGTTTTGACATGGTTTTTTCAAAATGTTTTGTTGTGGAAGCTGCTGGGCTCCCACCTTTATAACAAACATTGGCAAAAATAAAACTTATTTTTGGGTCTCAAAAAGCACACATTGCTCAGATGTCCCTTTGACTAAAAAACAACTACTTTGCGTGCAGGCATGCTCCTTGTGAAAAAGCAGAAAGCTGTCACTCACAATGAAGCCAGCAATAGAGATAGAATTTTAATAAAAACAAAATGACTTGGTTAACATGTGACCCGATTAGGGCCCCTAGTCTTTAAAAAAATCAGAAACGTGAACTTATGGTATTTGTCCTTGCATTAGTACAGATATATCACTCTAGTGAATTCACAAGAATTTACAGAAGTAGGTCAGGACATTGTACTCACAGAAAATATTTCAGCATAAGCAAAAAAGCATGTGTAGGTTTGCTCAGGTGAATATTTGTTGAGCATTTACAAGTTTACTTTCCTCCAACTACTTTTTTCTCCATCCCTGGGAGAAGTTTTACTACTTCTCTTGTCAGGAGAAAATCTTCAATCTTTCTCAATTGTTAGAAATGGGGTTTTTGGTTGGCAGTCAGGTTACCCCCTTTCCAAGCAAAAGCCCTCACTCTAGTCAGGGTAAGTCACACACAATCCATGATTATCCTGTGCCCACCCTCTGGTAGCTTGGCACGAGCAGTCAGGCTTAACTTAGAAGGCAATGTGTAAAGTATTTGTGCAATAAATCATACAATACCACCATATAGCACCACACAAATACACCACACAGTGTTTAGAAAAATATATAATATTTATCAGGATAATTGTAGGTCAAAAAGAATAAAGTTGCAATGGGAAATTGTAGAGATATCACTGAAAAGTGATATAAAGTGTCTTAAGTCTTTAGAATATAAACAAAGTCTCTTTCAAGCACAAGTACCTGGTTTAGAGTGGAAAAATCTCCTCAGAGGGCCACAAAAGAAGAGGTGCGTGGAAAAAGGGTGTGTGCGTCGATTTCTCCCCAGCACACACGGACTTGCGTCGTTATTTTCCACGCGGGGAAGTCGTGCGTCGATTTCCGGCGCGCGGACAGTCTCTTTTCGTGGATCGCGGGGATTACCAGATGTCCCGGGTCTGTGCATGGATTTTCCTGCTTGTTCTCCGGCTGCGCGTCGTTCTGCGGGGCTGCGCGTCGAAATTACGATCTCACGGCAGGCGTTGCGTCGATTTCAAGTCTAGAGGTCGGGCAGCGTTGTCCTTGCGAAGCCGTGCGTCGGATTTTCAGTCGTCCCTAGAGCGTCGCGTCGATCAGCGTCGGTGCGCAGCGTTTTTCTCGCCGCGGAACAGGCTGTGCGTCGAAATTTTTGGCGCACGGAGCGTCCAAGTGAAAGAGGGAAGTCTTTTTGGTCCTGAGACTTCAGGGAACAGGAGGCAAGCTCTATCCAAACCCTTGGAGAGCACTTTCACAGCCAGACAAGAGTTCAGCAAGGCAGCAGGCCAACAGCAAGGCAGCAGTCCTTTGTAGAAAGCAGACAGGTGAGTCCTTTGAGCAGCCAGGCAGTTCTTCTTGGCAGGATGTAGTTTCTGGGTCAGGTTTCTTCTCCAGCAAGTGTCTGATGAGGTAGGGCAGAGGCCCTGTTTTATACCCAAATGTGCCTTTGAAGTGGGGGAGACTTCAAAGAGTGGCTAAGAAGTGCACCAGGTCCCCTTTCAGTTCAATCCTGTCTGCCAGGGTCCCAGTAGGGGGTGTGGCAGTCCTTTGTGTGAGAGCGGGCCCTCCACCCTCCCAGCCCAGGAAGACCCATTCAAAATGCAGATGTATGCAAGTGAGGCTGAGTACCCTGTGTTTGGGGTGTGTCTGAGTGAATGCAGAAGGAGCTGTCAACCAAGCCCAGCCAGACGTGGATTGTAAGGCACAGAAAGATTTAAGTGCAAAGAAATGCTCACTTTCTAAAAGTGGCATTTCTAGAATAGTAATATTAAATCCGACTTCACCAGTCAGCAGGATTTTGTATTACCATTCTGGCCATACTAAATATGACCTTCCTGCTCCTTTCAGATCTGCAGCTGCCACTTCAACAGTGTAGGATGGCAGCCCCAATGTTAGCCTATGAAGGGAGCAGGCCTCACAGTAGTGTAAAAACTAATTTAGGAGTTTTACACTACCAGGACATATAATTACACAGGTACATGTCCTGCCTTTTACCTACACAGCACCCGGCTCTAGGGGTTACCTAGGGCACACATTAAGGGTGACTTATATGTAGAAAAAGGGGAGTTCTAGGCTTGGCAAGTACTTTTAAATGCCAAGTCGAGGTGGCAGTGAAACTGCACACACAGGCCTTGCAATGGCAAGCCTGAGACAAGGTTAAGGGGGCTACTTAAGTGGGTGGCACAACCAGTGCTGCAGGTCCACTAGTAGCATTTAATCTACAGGCCCTAGGCACATGTAGTGCACATTACTAGGGACTTATAAGTAGATTAAATAGTCCAATCAGGTATGATCCAAAGTTACCATGTTTAAAGAGGAAGAGAGCATATGCACTTTAGCACTGGTTAGCAGTGGTAAAGTGCGCAGAGTCTAAAAGCCAGCAAAACAGGGTCCAAAAAGTGGAGGGAGGCAGGCAAAAAGTTAGGGGTGACCACCCTAAGGCATGTCAGGTCTAACATGTGTCCCCCCCAGCTGAAAGTGGGGAGAGCTACCCGACCTCCTGGGAGCTCTCATCGCTAAGGCGGAAGTATCTGGAGAGACCATCAGCATTGGTGTGGTCAACCCCTGGGCGATGTTCCACCGTAAAGTCCATCCCCTGTAGGGAAATGGACCATCTCAAGAGTTTTGGATTCTCACCCCTCATCTGCATGAGCCATCTGAGGGGCCTGTGGTCTGTCTGAACCCGGAAGTGAGTCCCAAACAGGTAGGGTCTTAGCTTCTTCAGTGCCCAGACCACAGCAAATGATTCTCTTTCAATAGCACTCCACCTTTGTTCCCGTGGTAATAATCTTCTGCAAATAAAGACTACTGGTAGGTGTGAGCCCTCCTCATTCAGCTGTGCTAGAACAGCCCCTATGCCATGCTCTGAAGCGTCTGTCTGAACAATAAATTCCTGGGAGTAGTCAGGGGCCTGAGCACGGGGGCCGTGCACATGGCTTCCCTCAGAGATTCAAAGGCTTTCTGACAGGCCTCTCTCCAATTCACCAACCTAGGTTGTTTCTTGGAAGTGAGTTCAGTCAAGGGGGACACAATGGTACCATAGCCCTTGACGAACCTGCAGTAGTATCCAGTGAGGCCCAAAAAGGCTCTCACCTCAGTCTGTGTTCTAGGTGGTTGCCAGGCCTTGATAGTTTCAATCTTGGCCTGGAGCGGCTGCACCCTTCCACCACCTACGAGGTGTCCCAAGTACACCACGGAACCCTGCCCAATCTGGCACTTACTAGCCTTGATAGTCAGGCCTGCCTGTTGCAGGGCCTGAAGCACCTCCTTGAGGTGGAGCAGGTGTTCTTCCCAGCTGGAACTGTAGACAGCTATGTCGTCTAGGTAAGCTGCACAGAAGGCATCTTTACCAGCTAGGACCCCGTTAACCAACCGTTGGAAGGTAGCGGGGGCATTTTTCAGCCCAAATGGCATCACCCGGAATTGGTAATGGCCATCAGGGGTGGAAAAAGCAGATCTTTCTTTAGCCCCCTCAGTCAGGCCGATCTGCCAGTACCCGGAAGTAAGACCGAACGTACTCAGGAACTTGGCAGCGCCTAGCCTGTCAACGAGCTCATCAGCTCGGGGGATGGGGTGAGCATCAGTCCGGGTGACTGAATTGAGACCCCGGTAGTCCACACAGAACCAGAGTTCTGGTTTCGCACCTGGGGCGGTAGCCTTGGGAACCAATACCACAGGGCTGGCCCAGGGACTACTGGATTTCTCAATAACCCCCAAAGTCAACATCTTGGAGACCTCCTCCTTGATGCTGGCCTTCACCTTATCTGACAACCTGTAAATTTTGTTCTTTACAGGAGCACTATCACCTGTGTCAATGTCATGCACACAGAGGTGGGTTAGTCCAGGTGTAAATGAGAACAGGGGGGAGAACTGCTCTAACAGCTCATAGCAGTCCCCTCTCGGTGTTGGAGTCGGGGAGTCAGAGAGAATGACACCACCTACTGACCCATCCCCTTCTTTGACAGCGAGGAGGTCGGGGAGAGGTTCACTCTCCTCTTCCATGCCCTCATCAGTGACTAGGAGCATACAGACCTCAGACCTCTCAAAGTGAGGTTTGAGCCGGTTGTGATGGAGAACCCTTAGGGGTTGCCTAGGGGTCTTGAGGTCCACTAGGTAAGTGGCCTCCCCTTTACGCTCCTTGATCTCAAAGGGGCCAGTCCAGCGGTCCTGGAGAGCCCTGGGCTCTACTGGCTCCATCACCCAAACTTTGTCTCCAGGTGCGAACTCAACTAGAGTGGCCTTTTGGTCGTACCACTCCTTCATCACCTCTTGACTGGTCTCGAGGTTACTCTGGGCCTCCTTCCAGAAGCGTTGGGTTTGTTTGCGGAGGGCCAGCATGTAGCTGACCACATCCTGGGGAGGGGCTTGGGTAGCTCTCTCCCAGCCCTCCTTAACGATGCTTAGGGGTCCCCTGACAGGGTGACCATAGAGAAGTTCAAAGGGGCTGAACCCCACCCCTTTCTGGGGCACCTCTCTATAAGCAAACAACAGGCAGGGTAAGAGGACGTCCCACTTACGCCTCATGGCCTCAGTCAGGCCACCAATCATGCCTTTCAGGGTCTGGTTGAATCTCTCAACCAGCCCATTGGTTTGAGGATGATAAGGGGTGGTAAACCGGTAGGTCACCCCACACTCATCCCACAGGGTCTTCATGTATGCAGACATGAAGTTTGTGCCCCTGTCAGACACGACCTCCTTAGGGAATCCCACACGGGTAAATATTCCCATCAGGGCTCTGGTCACCACCTTTGCAGTCACTGTTCTCAGAGGGATTGCCTCTGGATAGCGGGTGGCATGGTCCACCAAAAAACCAGGATAAACCTGTTGCCCAGGGCAGTTTTGGGGTCCAAGGGACCAACAATGTCGATGCCCACCCTTTCAAAGGGGGTGCCAACGACTGGGAGTGGGATCAGGGGAGCTTTAAGCCGTTTCCCTGCCTTCCCACTAGCCTGGCAGGTGGGGCAAGCTCTGCAGAAGTTATCTGAGGCTTTCCTCATTCTGGGCCAACGAAAGTGGGTGTTAAGCCTGTCAAAGGTCTTGTCTTGGCCCAGGTGTCCTGCCAGGGGAATGTCGTGAGCCAGGCCTAGTAGGAATTTCCGGTAACACTGGGGGACCACCAGCACACGGTGTGGCCCAGGACCTGGAATTCTACGCTCACTGTAAAGGAGATCATTCTCCCAGTAAATATGGTGAGCGCCAGAGGCGTCACCTGCTGCGTGGTCTGTGGCCTGCTTCCTCAGACCCTCAAGGGTGGGGCATTCTCTCTGCGCCTTGCAGAATGCTTCCCTGGTTGGCCCCCCCTCTACTTGCCAGCCAGCAAGTTCAGGTAGGTTACCCAGGGCAGCTATGTCCTCCCCGGTTGGCTCGGGGGCCTCCTCTTCCTCAGGGACCTCGTCTACCACCGTGGGAACATTGGAGGCGGGTTTCCCGCGCCCCTGGCCCCCCTCTTGGGCGGCGGTCTGGGCCATTTTTCCAGGCTCCAGACGCCCTTGACTCCCTTCCCGGGCAGCCATGGACCTGGTGGTCATGCAGACCCACTCAGGTAACCCTAACATCTCCATTGAGATCTGAGCTCTACTTCTTTCCAAGCAGTGTGCTCAAGATCATTGCCTAACACACAATCTACAGGCATGGCAGGACTCACAGCTACTTTCAGAGTACCAGAGACCCCCCCCCCACTCAAAGGGAACCAGAGCCACCGGTAGGTGACTCTCACGATTGTCAGCGACTATGACCTGGTGGAATGTATTAGGGACTATATGCTCTGTGGACACCAGCTGACTCTTGATAGTAGTCATACTGGCTCCTGTGTCACGCAGAGCCTCCACCTTCTGCCCATTAATGGTGACCCACTGCCTGTACTTGGAAGTATTTCGGGGCATGTGGGCTTTGGACACCATTTCTCTTTCTCCCAGGGACACTAGGGAAATCTCTACTTGCTCCCCAAAGCTATCTGGGTCCATCTCCCCTCCAAGCGCTAGTTAGCCCAGGTGTCTGTCCGGTAGTGGACGGTGTCCTTTTGGAGCACTGGGGGTCGCCTTTATAGTGACCATACTGGTAACACTCCATACATTTGGGGTTGGATTTCCCTGACTTATCAAATGTTGGCTTCTTCCCAAATCTAGAGAAGGAATGGTTGCCACCCCCTCCCTGGGAATTCTTTTGGGGGCCTTTTGAGAGTTCCTTATCTGTAAGTTTATCTCCCCCCTCTTTCTTCTGTTGGGAACCCTGACCACCTTTGTGGGTTTCCCCCCCAGGTACCTTTTTGGACACTCTGGTGCTAACCCAGAGGTCCCCCCCCTCAGCAAGCTTCCTGGGATCAGTCAGCTTACTATCTACCAAGTGCTGGCGCAACTCTGTAAAAGTAGTATTAAGCATATGCTCTCTCAGAATCAAGTCATATAACCCTTTATAGTCATTTACTTTGTTGCCCCGCACCCATCCATTCAGTGCCTTACTGGAAAAGTCAAAGAAATCTACCCATGTTTGTGTGTTTTGTTTGGTGCTGTCCCTGAACCTCTGACGGTATCCTTCAGTAAAGTGGCTTTCTGAAGTAGGTATGTGTTTTGATCAGGTTGATCCAATGTGAGAAGTGTGTCCCTCCCCAATGGTGGCACATCACCCCACATAGCTACCCCCCATTGCCCTTCAGGAACCTCATGAGCCCGTAGTGCAACTTCATAAGCAGCTAACCATTTATCTATGTCATCTCCCACCACAAAACTGGGCACCACATTTTTGGGTATACGAACCTTCTTTTCTCCAGCAGGCCTGTCTGTATGCTGCCACCATTATTGCTGGATTCAGACTGTCTTGCCTTGATCTCCAGCTCCTTGAGACTCAGTTCATGAGCCAACAATAGTTTCTTTTCAGCCAAAGCTCTTTCAGCTTCCACCTGTTTGGCTGCTCTTTCAGCTTCCGCTTGTTTGGCTGCCCTTTCAGCTTATGCTTGAATCTGTTTGGCTGTTCTTTCAGCTTCAATCTGTTTGGCTGCTCTTTCAGCCTCAGCTTGTTTGGCTTTTCTCTCTGCCCTTCTCTCTTCCTGTTGAGCCTCAATTTTCAGTTTTGCCATTTGCAATTGGAACTCCCTTTCCTCTCTCCTTTCCTCTGCGGTCAGGCTTTGCATAGAGACACTGCTCCCTGGTCTGGAAGGGGGCACAATTGCAGTGGTAACACCATCCACAGATAGTGAAAATTCCCCTGAGGTGCCATTTTCTGGCTCCTCTTCCTCATCATCCTCTAAATGGGCTTCTGCCCAGGCCCTCAGCGCCACTTGAAAGTCCTCCTTTCTGGAGGCCCCTTGGGTGGGTACCCTCAATGCCCTGCAGAATCCTCTTAGTTGTTTGACCGTATATGTATCCAACTGGACTAGGTCAAAGTCCCCTGTCTGAGACCCAGTCAGAGACATGTTGAGTGAGGATTTAGTTTTTGAAAATTGTCAGGAAAAAAAAAATGATTTGCAAAAAGAGATAAAAAGCCAAGTTGACCTTCAACTGTGGGTAGGTAGTGAAATACTTAGCTACTGTATATCACTGCACAAATACAAGTCCTATCCTCACCGCTGATCACCAATGTCAGAAATGGGGTTTTTGGTTGGCAGTCAGGTTACCCTCTGTCCAAGCAAAAGCCCTCACTCTAGTCAGGGTAAGTCACACACAATCCAAGATTATCCTGTGCCCACCCTCTGGTAGCTTGGCACGAGCAGTCAGGCTTAACTTAGAAGGCAATGTGTAAAGTATTTGTGCAATAAATCATACAATACCACCATATAGCACCACAAAAATACACCACACAGTGTTTAGAAAAATATATAATATTTATCAGGATAATTGTAGGTCAAAAAGAATAAAGTTGCAATGGGAAATTGTAGAGATATCACTGAAAAGTGATATAAAGTGTCTTAAGTCTTTATAATATAAACAAAGGGGGTCATTTTGACCTTGGCGGACGGCGGAGGCCGTCTGCCAAGGTACCGCCGCTGAATGACCGCACCGCGGTCAAAAGACCGCGGCGGCCATTCAGACATTTCCTCTGGGCCGGCGGGCGCTCTCCAAAAGAGCGCCCGCCGGCCCAGAGGAAATGCCCCTGCAACGAGGACGCCGGCTCAGAATTGAGCCGGCGCAGTTGCAGGGGTGCGACGGGTGCAGTTGCACCCGTCGCGTATTTCAGTGTCTGCTTAGCAGACACTGAAATACTTTGCGGGGCCCTCTTACGGGGGCCCCTGCAGTGCCCATGCCATGGGCATGGGCACTGCAGGGGCCCCCAGGGGCCCCGCGGCACCCCCTACCGCCATCCTGTTCCTGGCGGGTCTCAGATGGCGGTAGGGGGTGTCAGAATCCCCATGGCTGCGGAGCGCGCTCCGCAGCCATGGAGGATTCACAAGGGCAGTGGTAAACCGGCGGGAGACCGCCGGTTTACCCTTTCTGGCCGCGGCTGAACCGCCGCGGTCAGAATGCCCTCGGGAGCACCGCCAGCCTGTTGGCGGTGCTCCCGTGGTCGGTGACCCTGGCGGTCACCGGCCGCGAGGGTCAGAATGACCCCCAAAGTCTCTTTCAAGCACAAGTACCTGGTTTAGAGTGGAAAAATCTCCTCAGAGGGCCACAAAAGAAGAGGTGCGTGGAAAAAGGGTGTGTGCGTCGATTTCTCCCCAGCACACACGGACTTGCGTCGTTATTTTCCACGCGGGGAAGTCGTGCGTCGATTTCCGGCGCGCGGACAGTCTCTTTTCATGGATCGCGGGGATTACCAGATGTCCCGGGTCTGTGCGTGGATTTTCCTGCTTGTTCTCCGGCTGCGCCTCGTTCGGCGGGGCTGCGCGTCGAAATTACAATCTCACGGCAGGCGTCGCGTCGATTTCTCCTCTAGAGGTCGGGCGGCGTTGTCCTTGCGAAGCCGTGCGTCGGATTTTCGGTCGTCCCTAGAGCGTTGCGTCGATCAGCGTCGGTGTGCGGCGTTTTTCTCGCCGCGGAACAGGCTGTGCGTCGAAATTTTCGGCGCACGGAGCGTCCAAGTGAAAGAGGGAAGTCTTTTTGCTCCTGAGACTTCAGGGAACAGGAGGCAAGCTCTATCCAAGCCCTTGGAGAGCACTTTCACAGCCAGACAAGAGTTCAGCAAGGCAGCAGGCCAACAGCAAGGCAGCAGTCCTTTGTAGAAAGCAGACAGGTGAGTCCTTTGAGCAGCCAGGCAGTTCTTCTTGGCAGGATGTAGTTTCTGGTTCAGGTTTCTTCTCCAGCAAGTGTCTGATGAGGTAGGGCAGAGGCCCTGTTTTATACCCAAATGTGCCTTTGAAGTGGGGGAGACTTCAAAGAGTGGCTAAGAAGTGCACCAGGTCCCCTTTCAGTTCAATCCTGTCTGCCAGGGTCCCAGTAGGGGGGGTGGCAGTCCTTTGTGTGAGAGCGGGCCCTCCACCCTCCCAGCCCAGGAAGACCCATTCAAAATGCAGATGTATGCAAGTGAGGCTGAGTACCCTGTGTTTGGGGTGTGTCTGAGTGAATGCAGAAGGAGCTGTCAACCAAGCCCAGCCAGACGTGGATTGTAAGGCACAGAAAGATTTAAGTGCAAAGAAATGCTCACTTTCTAAAAGTGGCATTTCTAGAATAGTAATATTAAATCCGACTTCACCAGTCAGCAGGATTTTGTATTACCATTCTGGCCATACTAAATATGACCTTCCTGCTCCTTTCAGATCTGCAGCTGCCACTTCAACAGTGTAGGAGGGCAGCCCCAATGTTAGCCTATGAAGGGAGCAGGCCTCACAGTAGTGTAAAAACTAATTTAGGAGTTTTACACTACCAGGACATATAATTACACAGGTACATGTCCTGCCTTTTACCTACACAGCACCCGGCTCTAGGGGTTACCTAGGGCACACATTAAGGGTGACTTATATGTAGAAAAAGGGGAGTTCTAGGCTTGGCAAGTACTTTTAAATGCCAAGTCGTGGTGGCAGTGAAACTGCACACACAGGCCTTTCAATGGCAAGCCTGAGACAAGGTTAAGGGGGCTACTTAAGTGGGTGGCACAACCAGTGCTGCAGGTCCACTAGTAGCATTTAATCTACAGGCCCTGGGCACATGTAGTGCACATTACTAGGGACTTATAAGTAGATTAAATAGTCCAATCAGGTATGATCCAAAGTTACCATGTTTAAAGAGGAAGAGAGCATATGCACTTTAGCACTGGTTAGCAGTGGTAAAGTGCGCAGAGTCTAAAAGCCAGCAAAACAGGGTCCAAAAAGTGGAGGGAGGCAGGCAAAAAGTTAGGGGTGACCACCCTAAGGCATGTCAGGTCTAACATCAATGATCAAAGAAGAGCTGGTGAAAATCCCTGAAACACACCAAAGTTAATATGTTTGCACAGATTCAAATGAGCATTCCATCCCTGGAACCTTTGCCCACCACTATTAGCCCCAGTATGTGATCTGTGGAAATGTGGCAAAAGACAATTGTTAGTATTCAAACTGTATTATCATATGAGCCTTGCCATAATCAGAGGGGCTATTATGAGTGCTCTTACACAATTATATTGGTGCAATAATGTGTTGCAGCACTAATTGGCACCAAAGGGACACATTAATATTTTTACAGGGCTAGTAGATTTACGATGTAGCCAGTCCTGTGGCAAGTAGATATTTTGTTAAATTTGCCTCCCCTGTCCAACACAGTAGTCTGTTGACAACTTAACAATCCTTGACTGTGTAAATACACGACCAAGGGAGAACCCTGATAGGGTCAGTTCTGTGATGCCTGTTCATTAACATACAATCATGAGATATGAGATGTTCATACCTGCGCTGAAATTATTTGTACCTTTATTTACGCATGATATAGTTATGTATTTGTTTAGAGACTGCAATTAAAATAGCTTTTGTCCAAGGCGTCAACAAAAAAATCACAGGTATAACAACAATCAATCCGAAAGTACAATGTTTTGTAACAAAAATAGAGTTTAAGATATAGAGGCACATCAAGCAACACATTCCATGATTAAAGCAAAGAAATGCATAGAGCTTGCAAAGAGGAGGACGGGTACCCAGAAGATAGAGAAGCTGACAGAAGTTCACCCCTTGTTTGGACTCATAAGCAAAGAGATAATAAGAAGGAACATAAGGATCATTACATTTTAAAAAGAATTCACAGTGCAACCTAAACATAGTTAGTAAAGCAATGTACATGTTGCGGGTAAATTCAAGAAGAAGACTTAGAGGGTAAATCAAAGATAACCGGATTTCAGCCTAAAATCGGAACAGATGAAATAATTTAGAAAGGCAAGCATAATTGTTGGAAAATGGGCCACTGGTAAGGGTAGGTATGTACCTACACTTACCAATAGGCCACTAACCTCCACTTAGGTCCAGTTAGGTCTCAGTAAATTAAACCCAGCTCAACCCTTGGTAGCTTGGCAACGAGCTACAAGGCTTACCTCAGGAGGCAAAGCGTAAAGCATTCAAATATCACAAAACAGTAATTAAATAAATCATAGGAAACGGTTTAAAAATCCGAAATCAATTTATGAAAATAGATTATATTTTTATCTTTAAAATGACACAAAAGTTAATAAAATTGGATAAGGGGAACTGGAGATATGAATTTTTAAAGAATTATTGCTTTGTAGTGCATTGAAACAAAAAGCTCCAAACTGGTCATCTGGTCTCACCTCGACCGAGGAAAAGTCAAAGTTTAAGGCCGACTGCGATGGAGCCCCACTGGGCTACAGCCCGCGGTCAAAAGTTTACCTTAGGACTTAGTCATTTTTCTGAAGATTTGCTTCAGCGGGACGAACCTGCAAGTCCAATCCGACCTCCTGGAACTCTTCTTCGGATACGGGAGCCCTCGGTGGAGATTTTTACCTTCGGACCTAGTAGTTTTTTCGAGGTGATAATCCTTTGACCAAGGCAAACCTGGATCTTGATCCGACGTCCTTGGAGCCCTCCTCGGATACGCTGGCTGGGAGGTCCAGGTCAACTTCCTACGTTTGGACATTGGGCCAGATGTATCAAAGGGTTTTACCCATTCTGTGTCTATGGGAAAATGTTTTCATACATATGGCCCTTAGTTTCTTTTTTGGAGATTTTCTTCACCGGGACGCACCTGCACATCAGGCCAGTGTCGTGGTTGAGGCAAGCCGGTTCGAGTTGCCGCGGCGGGTCGGTTCCTCTATGGAGCTTTTTTCAAAAAGTTCTCCAAACTTCTGGATCTTCTTCCAGATGTTTTTGTAAGGTTCTTTTGGGGTCCACAGCTCACCCCAAGGATCCAGAAGCTCTGAGATGCTCCTTGGGGTTGTGGACTACAACTCCCAGAATGCACCTGGTGCAAACTCCTTTTTGGCCACTGGACAGGTGGAGAAGTGTGGCTCAATGGTTAGAGCGGCAGACCCTGAAGCAGAGATCTGGCTCAAGACCAGGGTTCAAGTCCCGCTTCGGCAGGTCTTGGGCTCAATTCCCCTTGACCAGATAATTCTCACCTTGGTGCCTAATCTAATTCATGGGTCCCACTCTGCAACTCTGGGCAATAGCTTGCTTAATCACCACAACGGCCCCAACAGCGCTTGGATGCCTGGCTTCACCCTGGGGGTGCTCAGGAGTGGGCGCCTCACAGGGAAAAAGCCAGGAGGGGTTCCATAGCGGTATGAGTACAGCGCCTTGAGACCCTAACGGGTGAGTAGTGCGCTATACAAGTGCTAATTTACATTTGCATTTACATTTTACAGTGGTCAGCTGGTCGGTTTCTTCAGGAGTTGGTGCAGGGGACTCTGGTTAGCAATGTAGCAAACAGGGAGTCCCTCTTTGAACCTGTTGAAGCCAGACAAAATCCTTCTTGTGGTGAAGCCCAAGTGTGCAGCTGGTGCAGTCCTTCAGAGTGCATGATCCAGGTGCAGGCCAGGGGTCCAGCAGGGCAGTCCTTCTTCTTCTGTAGTTCTTCCCGGAAGGGATCTGGTAGGGAACTGAGGTGTGGGTGCATGTCTGCCAGTTTTATCCTTGCTCCTGGGTGACAAACAGGGGGGTCCTGGTTCTCCAATCAGGGGCAGGGTCCTTCCCCCTGTGATAACCACTTCCTGGGAAGTGTGGCAAAAATCAATCCCAGGGAGCAACATTCCTCAAAAATCAATCATGGCTGAAAGTTATTTTTGGAGGTTAAATCTGGCAGAGCCCACCCACTGGTGTGGCTAAAAATCCTAAACACACCCCTTTCCTGCCTTCTCCTAATCTAATCAAGGGGGCACCTAATTGTCTGGGTTTGCAGGATGTGAGGGTGTTGCTGGGTAGCTCCAAATGCCTTTCTCTGCCTTTGAAGACCAGTTTGGGAACCCTCCCCATTCCTGCTTCACCATCTGCTGTGAGGAAGCCTCCTCCCCAAGGCACATCTCTTTGTGTGGAGCCAGGCTCTTCACACCTCATCATGGCAGCCTGGCCAGGCTGCCAGAGGCTGGCCAATCAGAGCACAGCAGCAAAAACACTGCAGGGCTGAAGTTGGCAACTTTTCAGGTTACGTTTAAAACTCTTTTCCTGAACAAGTTATATTAAATCCCACAACTGGAAGTTGTGGGATTTAATATAACAATTAATTTGATACCAAACTTCTGGTATCTGTTACTTAAGGGGACTTTTAAAATTAAAATAAAGTCTCCCCATTCTAGCCTATGGAGGCCATTCACTACAATGAGGGAAAACAAATGTGGCTGTTTTTACCTCACCAGGGCTTATAAAACTATTTTTATAAGGTCCATGCTTATAGTTACATGGCACCTAGCCCTAGGGGCACATAGGGCACATCTTAGGGGTGACTTATATGTAAAAAATAAGGAAGTTTAAGATTTAGGAACTACTTTTAATTCCAAAGTCGAATTTGCATATAAAATACCTATGCTGGGGTCCCTAAACCTACATGCCCTACCATATACTAGGGACTTATAGGTAGGTTGACTCAGCCAATGATAATTAGCCTAATTTGCATACTGATTTTACACAGAGCACAGACCCTGGGACTGGTTAGCAGTACCCAGGGCACCATCAGCGTCAGGAAAGCACCAGCAAAAAGTGGAAGATGGGGACAAAAAGTTAGGGACCTCTGCATTCAGCCCTGTTCTCTCACAATGATGATAAGAACAATATTTTGAACGTGAAAGAACTTGAACTGCCATCAGACTGTTGAAACCAGAAGTGGTAAACCATGGAAATTATTTGAAAAGTCAAAAATTGTAAGTGGCCTGTGTGCACTGCATCAGACATCTGCTTGCAGTAGGATATGGTGGAATTGAGTAGTAATCCTGGCTACCAGGCAAAGATAAAGAAATAGGATGAAGAGGGAACAGGTAACAGGACAAGGACTTGCATTGTATTAGAAGCCAGACACAGAAGACTTTCCATTTTTTAGGTATTTAGAAAATCCCCATACATCCAGGATTTACCAGAAGAGATACAGGCAGAAATATAAGCTGTAATCAAAGGGACAATAAAGTGTATGGGTCTGATTCACAAAAAATGATGTAGAAGTGACATACTCTTGTAATACTCCAGGCTTAGTTATACATTTCAGGAGTAAGCCAGACATGTTCTTGGCCTAATCTTGGAATTCAATTGGGCCCTGTGTAACTTTGGGATTTTTATGCCAGGATCCAAACCCAGATCAACTCCTGATGAAATACAAAGGATAGAAGAGCATTGACTGTTAATATAAAGACAACTATTCCCAGATATTTCCAGCTCCCTATCAAAACAGCAGAAAAATGAAGAAATGTGAAAATGGAAGAAAGGTGCAGTGGTGCTGTGGCATGATAATTGGGGTCAGAAAGAAATAAAGTAGAATATTCTGGTTACCCACCATGGTCAAACCTAGACTCAGTAAAGGTAAAATATCTTTAGTATGGCACCAACTGATAATTGTGAAAAAACACATTGGTTTCCTCTATTTTATAGAGGAAAAAAATTAATTAGATTGGCCTAAAACTAGGGGAAACATGAGAGCTAGTGTCGGGGTGTTCAGCCGTGAAAACGCAAGTGCTGATTTAAAAGCACCAGTGAGGAATCTCGTTATTAAAAATGTGTTATAGAGCAAAGCAATATATTAGAGGAAAAAGTGGGTAGACTATGAAACTAGTGAAAAAACCCATAAACAGTTGAGATAGCTCAAAAGGCTAAGCAGATGAGTTAGGTCAACCGATGACACATGCACATTCAGTTTTAGATACCTGGATAAAAGAAACACATGAGGTAAGATGACTGGAAACAAAGGGAAGCTGTAATAGCTTTAAAGGTTTGAGAAAGAAAGCAGTTCAAATCAGATCCTTTTAAATTGTGAACTAAAGAAAACCCAGACAAGAGGAAGCAAATATTTTCTATACAGGAGCCAATACATGATTGAGAGAGTTAAAGAGCTGGGTTATTGAGGTCAGAGGACACTAGAGAGATTAAATGTGTCTCTTTTGCGTATTTTAGCTAAAGAGCATTTAAGGAAGGGGGTGAGAGAGATTGGTTGATAATCAATCTTTATATCACAAGCATTGTGCATTGTTGTTCAAGGCACGGACTTTCTGTAGGCTGTGGATATTTTGCAGACTTTTACAAGTATGGAGAGGAAATCATATGTATCCTCTGGGAATCATCTGTGTTAAAATACACACAGGGTGGTACTCTTTATTTCAGTGCTAAAGAATGGTACCCTTCCTTAATGGAACCTGACTGTGGTTTTGAGTAACTCAGCCAGTATCATCAGACGTTTCTACACACAACGCACGCGCTCATAAGCAATACAAAAAATAAAACGTTTTCTATAATGCCTTCACCGTTAATCTTCTAGGTGCTATGTTGAATCGACACAGGCATTCGTATAGGAAAATTAATGTATATATTTGCTGGGATAAACAAAATCTGATGTTACCCAGCTTCTATACTTTCAGGTTATAATTTAGTTCCTCCATTGCAAGTTCATGTATTTGAAAAGGGAAAATAAGAAGCGAGTCGCCTTCCAACAGAAACAGGCGTTCCGTTTGCCTTCTGGTGTCAGATGTGAAATGGGTAGGAGTTTCGCTTTGTACTTGCTGTATGTAGCTACTCCTGGCTTATCAGTGCAGTGAGTAATAGTCAGTATAAATTAATAGTGCAATGCTGTCAGCTTTTTCTCTACATCGCTGGAGAAATTATTTTAGCTCTGTTACTCCCAGAAAGTGATTATGGTCCTCATGATGACATCGGCGGTCTTTTCCGAAGACCGCTGTGGTGATGGCCGCCAACAGACTGCCGCGGAGGTGGGAATCTGCCAGCCAGATAATAACACACAAACACAAAACCGACAGAAACCAGCCACAACAACAATTCTGCCAGACGAAACGGAGGCGAAAAACTGTCAGACCCATCCCCCCGCTACGCCAGCAACACACCACCCTCCAAATAATGGACCATGAATCACCACAGCGGACGCTCAATGGAGGTCACCAATTGGCGGTGCAGACAGTCATGTAGAATTGGGCACCCAACACCAACAGAAGCCAACATTGGCCAGATGAATAAACCCACACATGACACATATGCGCACACCGTACACACCCACAAACAGCACTATAAAACACCACACCACACCAATCACAATCCTTTGAAAACACAAAAAACGAACCACAATTTGCCAGATAAAAAGACAATACAAGAACTGCACACAAAAACCACAGCCACCTATTCACCTTTCATGCATCAAACACCACACACCATACCCCAACAGCCATGACACTCTGCACAACACACATTACACCCACCATACAATAGGCATGCCCCCACAGAAGAATCCCCGTTTCACAGATGAGGAGCTGTGGGTGATGGTGGAGGAAATTGTCAGGGAAGAGTCACAGCCGTTCGGTGCACAGGCCCAGCAGATAACCATTGTCAGGAAGATGGAGCTATGGTGGAGGATCGTGGATAGGGTGAACTCCGTGGGAACATAGCCATGCACAAGGGACGACATTCGTAAGAGGTAGAATGACCTACGGGGGAAGGTGAGTTCCATTGCATCCAGGCACCAAGTTGCCATCATGGGGACCGGCGGTGGATCCCTACCTCCTCCCCCATGGTTGACAGCATGGGAGGAGCAAATCTTGGCAATCCTGCATCGTTAGGGCCTCACTGGAGTCACTGGAGGGCTGTACACTGGTAAGTTACCATTACTACCCTACCTCCACTGATACCTGCATGGCATGTCACCCCCTCACCCAGAATCCCTACATCCCACTCCCTCCCATACAGTGCATCACCCCCATAACCACCCTCAATTGTGTACCCCTGCATGCCCTACCCACTGCAAGCACACCCCTCCCAGCTCTGCTTGCACACACAACAGGAATGCATGGGTAGCAGGTAGCACTGCCAATCCCACAATCCATCACCATACACTAACTAAAGTTGGGAGGACAGCACCCAACCCATACGGAAAGCCAGGAATGCGGAATATGTGACAGACAATGACTGAAACAAATCACCTACATGTCCATAGGTGCCCCAGCCAGTGTCAGCAGCGAGCATGTGCAACAGCAACCCAGTCCTCCACCAGAAGATGCCCTCAGTGACGACAGCACCTCTGGATGTCTCGATCTGGACAAACTCCCTGGCTCATCTGGGACCACTGGTCAGTCAGCTTCCACATCCCACACCCAGTCCACCACAGGGCCCCTCCACCTGACTCCAACACCACAGCAGCCACCTAACGTCCACAAACCTCTGTCTCCAGGACACGTCGATCAATATTGTGCCCATCTGTACAGGAACCAGAGTCAACATCACACAGGCAAGACGATGAAGGTCCTGTTGTGAGTGGGAGTGGGCACACCATTCAGGGGACAGAGGCACAGGGGGCCAGGACCAGTGGGAGGTCAGTTGTGCACCAGGGGGAGGCCAGACCCAGGAAACCGACTGCCCAGGAGGCATTCACACATGTCCTGGGGGCATACCAACAATCCTGGACAGGATGGGGCATGTGATTACCACCTTGTAGGAGAACCAGCGGCTGCAGGGGGTAGACCCCCAGGAGGTCATGCAGCAGTTGCAGGGCCTAAATGCCAAGATGGCCTTCATTGCAGGGGTACTGGGTGACATGGCCAACATGATGCATGAGAACAGAGCACACCAGTGGGCCCCATCTACTAGCCAGACTACTCACAAGCCAACAACATCTGCTGCAGCTAGTCAACAGGAGGACCTGTCACACCACTCACAGGCCACCAGCACCCCTCCCCCTGGTAGAAGGTGAACCACTCCACAAATGTTTCCTGCTACCCAGACAGACACCAGAGACTGTTGCCAAGACCAAGACCGAAATGAGCCCCTCCAGAATGTCTCCCTTGTGTCCCACTGAGTCATCTTGTACATTTTGGACTGCCATTGCTCCTTTTCCTATGGCCCCATGGATGATGGACCTGTGCTACAAACCAACTGGGCCACTACACTGACATTTCTGTCCACCATCAATCCACTCTATTGCACTATCCCATCGTTTTTGTCACTTGAACAAACACCCTTGAACACAACTGAATTATTTGTGCTATATCATACAACAATATGCAATGTATTGGACCGCATTATCCTGTGCAAATGTCCTGTAATGTGTGAATCCATCCAACAAATGTGTTTAAGCAGTCTGTGGTCATCACATCAGTACACAGTTGTGACCACACCAACATCTGCAAAAAGAGAAAGCATAAGTGACAGTCAATTGAAAAGTAAAGGTAGTGCTTGGCACAACACAGCTGGTACACAGCACTTAACTGTAATGGAGATATGTACAGTGTTAGAAATGGGGTCTTTGGTTGGAAGTCAAGTTACCCCCTGTCCAAGCAAAGACCCTCACTCTAGTCAGGGTAAAAGAGAATCATCCTCAGCTAACCCCCGCTCACCCCCTTGGTAGCTTGGCACGAGCAGTAGGCTTAACTTCAGAGGGCTAGGTGTAAAGTATTTGTACCAACACACACAGCACTAAAAAATGACACAACACATGTTTAGAAAAATAGAAAATATTTATCTAAACAAAACAAGACCGAAACAACAAAAATCCACAATACACAAGTCAAGCTATCAATTAAAAACCAAAGAGAGTCTTTATGTAATTTTAAACACAAAGCTAACGCTGTTAGTGTGGAAATGTACCTGGGGTGCGTCAAAAATAACCCTGTACGGGTGAGTGTGAGTCAAAAACGGCTTGTGATGCATCGATTCCACTCACGAGCGAGACCGTGCGTTGTTTCTCCTTTCATCGAGTCGGCGTGCATCGTTTCTTCTCTCTGCAGGAGAGCGATGCTTCGATTTGAACCACACTCTCGGGTCCAGGCAGGCCTTGCATCGTTCTTAAACGCCCAGCAATGTTTGCGTTGAAAATCCTGCCTCACGATGATCTGAAAACCACTAAGCACAGGTTGGGATCTCACGAGTCTCCGTCATCGATGCTGCGCACCATTTATCCAGCCGTGTGCATCGATCTTTCAGCCACACTGCATGCGAGCGCCGATTTTCAGCCATGAAGCCGGCGGCTCATTGATTTTTCAGCAGCGGATCGGAGTTGCATAGATCTTTTCCCCGCAATGTCGATGTGTGGATTTCTCACTCTTGGGCTGCCAGCTTCTCCTTTCAGGGTCCCAGGAACTGGATGGGCACCACAGGGCAGAGTAGGAGTCTCTCCAGAGACTCCAGGTGCTGACAGAGAGAAGTCTTTGCTGTCCCTGAGACTTCAAACAACAGGAGGCAAGCTCTACATCAAGCCCTTGGAGAGTACTTCTCAAGATGGAAGGCACACAAAGTCCAGTCTTTGCCCTCTTACTCTGATAGAAGCAGCAACTGCAGGGTAGCTCCACAAAACACAGTTACAGGCAGGGTAGCTCTTCTTCCTCAGCTCTTCAGCTCTTCTCCAGGCAGAGGTTCCTCTTGTTTCCAAAAGGGTTCCTTAAAGTCTTTGGCTTTGGGTGCCCTTCTTATACCCACTTTCTCCTTTGAAGTAGGCCTACTTCAAATTAAAGTCTCTTTTGAATGTGAAATCCTGCCTTGCCCAGGCCAGGCCCCAGACACTCACCAGGGGGTTGGGGACTGCATTGTGTGAGGGCAGGCATAGCCCTTTCAGGTGTGAGTGACCACTCCTCACCTCCCTCCTAGCACAGATGGCTCATCAGACTGTGCAGGCTACACCCCAGCTCCCTTTGTGTCACTGTCTAGTGTGAGGTGCAACCAGCACAACTGTCAAACTGACCCAGACAGGGAATCCACAAACAGGCAGAGTCACAGAAATGGTATAAGCAAGAAAATGCTCACTTTCTAAAAGTGGCATTTTCAAACACACAATCTCAAAATCAACTTTACTAAAATATGTATTTTTAAATTGTGAGCTCAGAGACCCTAAACTCCACTTGGCCATCCGCTCTCAAAGAGAATCTACAGTTTAATCAGATTTAAAGGTAGCCCCCATGTTAACCTATGAGAGAGACAGACCTTGCAACAGTGAAAAATGAATTTAGCAGTATTTTACTTTCAGGACGTATAAAACACATTACTATATGTCCTACCTTAACCATACACCGCACCCTGCCCTGGGGGTTACCTAGGGGTGTCTTACATGCAGCAAAAGGGAATGTTTGGCAAGTCGAATTTACAGTTTAAAACTGCACACACAGACACTGCAGTGGCAGGCCTGAGCCTTGTTTACAGTGCTGCAGGCCCACTAGTAGCATTTGATTCACAGGCCCTGGCACCTCTAGTGCATTTTACTAGGGACTTACTAGTAAACCAAATATGCAAATCATGGATGAACCAATTACATACACATTTTGTATGGGAGCACTTGCAATTTAGCACTGGTTAGCAGTGGTAAAATGCCCACAGTAACAAAAATAGCCATAACAGAGTCCAGCACACATCAACAACCTGGGGAACAGAGGCAAAAAGTTAAGGGAGACCACACCAAGGATGAAAGTCTAACACATGGGAATTACTCTTTCTGTCTTTTTCTTCTTTAGTATTATCGTATTTACTGAATGCAGGGTCAATCCAGAACTGGGTCGCTTGGTTCAACAGAAAATTCTGCATAATGCAGATTGAACCTACCTCTCTCACTCTGTCTAATAGAGGGACATTTAGTAATTAGGGCATGGTATTCTTATGAAGCATTTATGAAGGCACAATATTCAAGTGTCTAGTTATTCTGGCACATTAGTTTGAATATGTTTTCCTGTTGTATTCTGTGACATATTGTTTCTGCCAGTTTATATTCTGGCTCAGTCCTGTAGAGCATGTTTATTTTGGCATAGTGTTCATAGGTTTCTTTACCTTTGTATATTATTATGATGTCATTTTTGTTCTTAGAGACTGTTTCTGATGTTTTTCGATACAATACTTTGAAGCCCCCACATCCCCATTTCGGTAGAAGAAAAGACTTTCTGTCCAGCATCTATGAATTCTAAATGGCATATCTGCCAGAAAAGAGATGCATATGCATTTTTCGTTTGCAATATTTGCATTCCTTTAGGCTCACAATATAACTGTCCCACTGGGGCACTTAAATCACGGTTTCTATGATGCTGCTGATAATCTTGAAGTATTTAAAAAAATGTGCGCTCTTTCAAAACCCATGAATATTTTACTAGCTCAACTTGAAATGGAAACCCTGGGACTAGAATACTGAATGTCACTTTTAGTTATGTGTCTAGCACCGAGTGGATTTTCTTTGTTCCCAATTTGGCTTTAGAATGCACTTTATGCATGGATGTACTTTTTGTTGTATTATACTTAATTTTATTTTATGGGATTTCCATATGTGCTAGAACACATATCAAAGAACTTGAGGAGCAAAACACAAGCAGAGAGGGACAAGAGCAAGACAAGTCAGTCTACATTAAGACTCTGAGGCACAACCCACATAGTATGCACATTTGATCATGCCTTTGTTTACAAGCCTGAGCACAGTAAGGTCAAACGTACTGACTTTGCCAATGCACCTTCTCAATCTGTTTGCATGCGGCGAAATGTGGTGAAATTAATCCCATTCAATAAGGTTAAAGATTTGTGTGTCGCGTTTCTTTATGAACCCTAGGTCCATCCAGTTAGACTCATTATTGTCTAGGAAGTTGCAAAGTTCTGATAGGTTGTTGTTTGAAAAGAAGGGTTTTAGGAGGGATGATTAGGAATCTTCTTTTTCCTAGTGGAGGTTGAAATCTCCCAGAAAGTTCAAATCACAAGAAGAGGTAAATTGATCAGAGCTACAATCAAAGAAACTATCAATACAACTCTTTCTGTGTCTGGTGGATACACCACAATTTTTTTTCTGTTCTGTCAAGGTGGAGGCTGTTGCATTCTAGTGCTAAGTCGTTGGTATGGTGGATGAGCAGAACCAAGGTTCTGTGAGTGCATCAGCATCGATGCTATAGTCTTAAAAAAGGACAGCCATCAGAGTTGTATTGGAGACCACAGACCTAGATTCCATTTGCAGGAAGGTTTCTTGGTGTCAAGGAGGGATGACAGGAGGCGATTGCTCACAGATTGCCAGGGGCTGATTGGTTCTTGACTGTGTATTGCATGCCTGATTCTGGAGGTTGTTGTCAAGAATTGGGTTATTAATTTGGAATTGGGTACGCATACTAACATAATAACACATAACATGATTACATCGAAACACACAACAATGTGAAACACTGGCATATTTTAGGTTCCTGCAAATAAGCAGCAGACAATTCCCAGGGAAATACATGTTAAGTTCAAGCTGTAACAATCACCAATATAATAAGTAAACAAAACAATAAAATTCCCCATCCAACTTGGAGACATCAAGAACAATTAGTAAGCAAAATGACACAACAATGGGAAAATGGATTAAGGAGAGTAGCGATGTGAACTTTTCAGTTTTAAATAAAAAAGTGTCAAGAAATGGCATAGTGCCAATTAGAGACACCCTTTACAGTAGGCACATAACTTTGTGAATTTCAGGTGTAACGGTCAAAGTTTTTACCTTGGTATTTCTGGAAATCCTTCAGCAGTCCAAGGCATGATGATGGAATCTTGAAGTAGGATATCTCGTTTTCGAGCTTCCTCTGAAGCCTTTAGTTTTAGCATCAACAGTTTTGAAAGAAGAAAATGGGGTTTCTTAATCAACAAAATTGCTTTGCTACTGGGAACAATTATTTGCCACAGCTTGTCTTAATTCCAATGTTTAAACATTCCATAGGCCTAATCATGGCAGAATTCAAGCTAAAACTCAGTGCTCTTTTTCAGCATATCTTTTTTGTACTTTACTGCAAACCTTACCAGAGTTTCTCATTCAAAGTGGCACAAGTGAGGCTCAATTCTCCGGAGCTCAGTGTGCTATCTCAGAGCCCCTTCCTGATCTGGAAATGGCTTCCCCTCCTGCCATAAACAGAAACGAATCCAGGAGGCAACTCTCTGAACTGCATCTGTCACTGGGTCCATATTTGGGAGCTTTATTAGATGAGGAAGGCTGTCACAAAAGTCCTGTGTGTTATCAAATGCTCCTGTCTGCCTTAGGTAACTCATCCAGGTCAAGGTGTCAATGTTGGCACTACACCAGTCTTGCTTGCTTAGAAAGTGGGTGTATTATACTATAGAAGGCTAACACCCAAGGCTAAATTGCAGTACCAGCTACAGGCACAGGAGGAAAAGGAAGCTAATAGAAGAGGTTTAATTTTATGTGACTCTGATGTAGCAGAAAATCCACGTTTCAAAAGTTGCTTGACAATAGCAGTTATCAAAAATCTATTATTTTACTTACAATGTACTTACAATTAATCCTTTTCAGGGTAAAACACAGTTTTTGACTGCACAATGACAAATAGCTTTTGGTGACAGTTCTGTGTGAAGGCATACTTTTCCTTAATATTTAGCATGTCCCACTTTTATGTATTTAGCATTCATCCTTGTGGGTGTACAGGCCAATCCAGGAATAGTTTACCTAACGTATAAATCTAGGTTTTTATAAACTTTGCATGTCATCTGTTACTGCCGTGGTTATGCAACTCCAAAAGGCTTCTCTAAAGCAAACACATTGTTGCTATACATGTGGTTGTTATAAATATACACTGCAGCTCACATGTCATTTAATTTCCACACCACTAATACATTTCCAATGCAATCTTACATTAGCCTTGCTACTAAGGTAAATAATGCAATTCCTAAAAAGGTAGTCATGCTCGCACACAGCTGTTTTTTGCGTGTGTGCATTGAGGTCTGCTAGCAGAGACTCAACCAGATTTCTGCGGTATTCGAGGTTCTCCACAGTTTTTGAACTGTGGTTCCCCTCCTGCCCTCCCAGAGCCCATCAGTAGCAGCTCCCCAACTTCCTGCATTTCACCAAACCTCCAGCTCCAGCGTTTTTAGCAGATTTGGTGCTTGACCGTTTTCCCTGTGAAGCTGCCTGAAGTTGCCTGGACCCATGGCCTCCTTGCTTGCCTTTTTGGTGTTGTCATGTGACAGTAGTAGGGCTGCTAGATATTGTGCTGTCCATGCCATGAAAGTCATGGAAGCCTCCTATCTGGTGCTCCTATGCTGGTCATCAGGGTTCGTAAGTAACAATTTCTCCTGATTTTCTTTGTGTTCACACTTGTTTGCTATTCTTGTTTGCTACCGTCTAACAAGCTTAGACTGACGCTCATATTATACTTCACTGGCTTGTTTTTGTATGTTGCTGGCACATCTGCTCCACACTCTCCCTCCTTTCCTTTACCTGTTGTATTATCATTATGCAGTGGTACTTAGTGTTGTTGCTTCTGTTGCTCTTCATATCTTTCTGCTACTGCAATTGTCAAAAAACCTAATCCTAAAGCGGAGTAATTAGTAGGTGCTGCTATACCCCTTGATGCTCTGCCTGTAGGCCCTTTCTGTAGCTCGCCTACAGGCCCCATCATACAGGGACTCAACCCGAGATTAAGAACTAAACCCGAGATTTGCTCTTCTTTACTCTGTCTTCACTCCATGAGAAACTCCCTGTTGCGGACAGTTGTGCATCTGTAATTCCATGCATCCTGTTTTAGTGAATCTCTACGCTGATGGGAGGAGGTTGTGCTTTGGGAGCGATGACGTCTGAGCACGTGACTGAAGGAAAGGAAGAATGCCCTAGGCTTCCCAAAGTTCATGCTCTCAAATTAAACAAGCATTTACAATGCAACGGGTCTCGTGTTTGCTCATGTTAGAGCTGATCGCGTTTTAAACTCCATAACCCGACTTTTCACCTATCGGGCAAAAGTGCATTTATGTACATAACCCGAAAAAGTGAAATTAACTATGTAAAGCGCTCGACTTCTGCCAAGCTAGATCGCGCTCGTAAATGAGAGAAAAAGAAGTCCACGAGCCTGATGGAAAACAGCGAGCCTCGCATGTTTTCTGTACTTGGTCTCTGCGCTCGAGGAGGGCTAGCCACCGGTAAAGGCATGACGTATGCATGCCTTCGACTAATGAAAGCAAGCGGATTTTATTAGGCCAGCACACGAACCAATAAAAAACACTTACGTGAAGTTGACAGGGCTCCGAGCCCTTTTCTAAATACAAAAGCGTCTCGCTGTGATACGCATGCGCGAGCGCATGCAACGCAGGCTCGACCCTAAAAAGTAAAAATGTGCCTGTCACAGCGCCTCACTTTGTAAATATTTGTCCTTCCTGGAAACCCAAAGCGGCACACAGTAAAGTTATGAGTAAGGTGGACCAAACGTCCTTGCTGAGTAGGGTGAAAGAGGCACAGAATAAAGTAAAAGACAGGTATGATCAACTAAACCTCAAATATTTCGACCTGGAAATGTGATACATCTCAAATGTCAAACCTTTGTGAAGAAATGGGATACCAGTTATGGTGAACCTGTCACAGTGAAGAAAGTGTGTACAAATGCTGTAACAGTGGAGGGTGGTCATTGGTGGAAAGTAGGAAAAATTGTAAAGGTCCAAGGTGATGTCTCGAATGAGTTGGATGATAAGAAAAATGTATTATCTAGTCATGTGGAAAAAGAAAACAACACAACAGTTTTTGGAAATTTGGATCAACATGTTCTACAGAGATCCACCTGTGAAAGGCGTGTACCATGGAAGCTCAAGGAGGGTTACAGATAAAAGTGTGTGTGCATATATATATAATATATGTATATATACAAATATATATAAATATATATATATATATATACACACACACACTTTAAGAGTTGAATGTATATTCAAAGAAACATGATGTAATAATGATATTTCATTTGTTCCAATGTATTTCACATTTGTAGGACACACTAATGTTCTTTTTTAAGATTTGCTGGAGTTAAGTTATTGCTCCGCCTGTTATTTTGGTTATTATTTGGGGTGGGTACTGTAGTATGTTTGTTTTGGGAAAAAAAGAGATAATATGTTATGTTCATCCGAGTACGTATATGAATAGCTTATTGCCATTTTAACTAAAACTGTGTATGTTACTGCTCTAATTCAAAGTTACTTACTTACCTGTGTGGGGTAGAGTACCTTCCATTTTATGTATTTACTTCAAATCTTGAATCTTGTGGTTCTAAAATAAATTAAGAAATACATTTTTTCTATATAAAAACTATTGGCTTGGAGTTAAGTTCTTTGAGTGTGTGTTCCGCATTTATTGCCTGTGTGTGTACAACAAATACTTAACACTGCCCTCTGATAAGCCTAATGCTCGACCACACTACCACAAAATAGAGCATTAGAATTATCTAATTGTGCCACTATCTTACCTCTAAGGGGAACCCTTGGACTCTGTGCACACTACCTCTTACTTTGAGATAGTATATACAGAGCCAACTTCCTACACCTGCTTTTTAAACAGATGGACATTTGTTTTAGGTGTGGCAACACCACTCATGTTAGGGGTAACAAACTTCATCTAGCAAAAAAAATTATCTGGAGAAAATGTGGTAAAGTGGGCAATTTTGCCAAAGTGTGTCAGAGTAGAATGTGGAGTGGTGATAATAGTTAGTCTGTCAGTACCAAACTGAACAGCAAAGTAATAGTCAATGTGCTTGGGACCTAGTATGATGAATAACACAATGTACAGAACATTCAAGATGATCTCAGAGACATGGTGATGGTGGTTGCTGATGACGTGGTGACAGGAGATGCCTCTACATATGTAGATGTCTATGTTTAAATTGGAGTTGGTGACAAAAAGATGAATCTATATGTTGATTCTTGGGCCAGAATAACTATGATTACGCAGGAAATATTTGAAGAAACTTGATGAAATAGATAGTAAGAACCACCTGGCGGGGCACCAGTGTCTTATGAGGGACGCAAAAATGAACTTGCAGGATTTTTTTAAGACATTTTAGAATTCACAGGAAGAAAAATCCTGGGAAAGGTGTATGTCACTATAAATGGGTCATCAGTATTGGATTGGTTCCATCAAGGACTGTTTAAAATTGCCCTCAGACTGGGGACCAAAGAACAAATATCAGATGTTGAATCCACTGATTTGGTGGAAGCAATCTTACAACAATATCCTTCTGTATTCAGAGACCAATTAGGCATGATCACAGGTTTCACTCATCAAATACAAGTCAAAGATGGATCAATTCCGGTGAAACATAAGCTACAAAGTGTACCATTTAGTGTAAAGGAGAAACTTGAACAAGAATTGAATGAACTATGTAAAAAGAGGATAATCAAGCCTATAGGGTGATCACTATGGTTGTCACCATTAGTTGTAGCTAGAAAGAAGAATGGTGATTTGCATGTTTGTGTGGATTTACACAGTTTAAATAAGCATATTTGGGTTGGTTATCATCCCTTGCCTAAAATACCCACGTTACTAACCATGATTAATGGATCTAAGTGGTTCTCAAAGTTGGATCTAGCCTCAGCCTACCACTAGGTTGTCTTAGTTCCCTCATCCAGACCTTTTACATCGTTCGTGACGTCTATTGGTACCTATCAATATTGCAGGATACCTTTTGGGTTAGCGTCTGCTGCAGCAGTCTTCCAAATAATCATGTGTCAGATGCTCAAAGAATCAAAGGGGTGGCAGCTTTTCAGGATGACGTGTTGATATATGGGGCCACCAAGGAGGAACACAATTATATCTTGGTACAATTGTTGAATGTGATCCAAGAGAAAGGAGTTGTATTATTGGTGAGAAATGTCAATTCTTGAAGGAAAAAGTTGAAAATTTGGCCCATGTGATATCCGAACATGGGATTGAACCAAGACCAGGTCGTGTTGAAGCAATTGTTCAAGTGTCACCACCTGTTGATAAGAATGGTCTCAAATCATCCATTGGTCTCTGTGAGTTCTACTCAAGAGTCATATAAGATTATGCAACAAATGTCAATCCTTCAACCCACTTGTTGAAAAGAAGTGTTCCGTTTGTGTGGGCCTTAACTTGCCAGGAAGTTTTTGAGTGGATAAAATCACAATTGGCAGGTACAAATATTTTTAAACCCTTTGGCCCCAAAGAAATATGCACAATGACAGTTGATGATAGTGGTTTTTGGTTAGGTGCTGTGCTCACTTAAACTAAAAATGACGTGGAAGACACATTGGGCTATGCAAGTAGGCTATTAAGCTGGATTTAATTGTTCTGTCATTGAGAAATAACTTTTGGCATGCTGGTGAGCAAATAGGCAGTTCCATCCTTAGATTTGGGGTAATAATTTTGTGTTGTGCACTGATCACAGTCCTTTAGTCTCTATATTATAAAAAGACAAGATCAAAAATCTTACTCCTTGTATTGGCAGATTGTCCGCCAAACTACTGAAATATGTTTTTGAGTTGTCATAGTTACCTGGTGATAAGAATGGCAAAGCAGATTATCTTTCCTGGTTTCCCATCGGAGAAAGTGACTGGGATATTGTTGAAGAGGAAGAAGAAGAAAGTTGTTTCATTGCAGCTATTAAGTTGGAATACATGTGTTCTATGAATGAGGAAGAGAGAAGAACAAAATTGAGCAAGAATGATTCATTGTTGCAAGTGATGAAGTTTGTTAAAAATGAGAAAAATGTTCTGTATCAATTTCAAACTTTTGTTAAAGTTTCTTCTGAACTGTTGGTAGAAGATGGGCTACTCATGCTTGGAGAGAGATGTGTGCCTCCTGTGAGATTAAGGAGAAGGATAATGTGTGGGGCACATGAGGGTCATTTGGGTATGACCTTAACCAAGCATAGAGTACCTGAGAATGTTTGGGGGCTTGCTTTGGACAAAGTAATTGATGAATATGTGGGTGATTGCATAGTCTGGTGTAATGCAGGACTTTAAAATCAAAAACCCTTCCATGTAGCCAACTGAATTTCCAACTAGAGAGTAGGAAAAATGTGGACTTGACCTAGTGGGTCCATTCACTTTGTTAACATCTACATACAGATTTGCTGTTGTTCTGGTTGACTAGTATACAAAGTGGCCAGAGGTCCAGTTCATGAGTGATCCTACATCCAAAAATGTCATAGACTTTTTGAAAGATGGTTTCTTAAGAGAAGGTTTGCCGTCTCACATTGTAGGTGACAATGAATTGCAGATTACCAGTGAGAAATTTCAGAATTGTTTGCATCGGGGGGCAATAAAGCACTTGGGAAGCTCACTATATCACCCACAAACTAATAGGCTTGTAGAACGCATGAACAGGACCCTGGTTAACTGCATCTGATGGGCTATAGTGAGCAAATGCATTGCTCAAAATGCTGTGCGCTCAATGCTTTGGTTCTATCGTACCACACCACATCCTTCTACGAAAGTGTCCCCATTTGAACAATTGAGTGGTAGAAAGCTTTCATTCAAAATTTGTCCAGACTGGATGTCAAGATGGGTTAAACATAATGTAATGGAAGAAGTGGATGAGGTTGTCAGACGTAATGTACATGAGGCACCACGTAAGCAAAACAGTTATTTTATGCTAGAAAGGTGGTTTCTTCTTTTATAAAAGTTGGTGACCAAGTACAGATCAAGGTGCCTGTTCACAGAAGGAAAGGAACTTTGAAATATATGGAACCCATGTTTGTTGACAAGGTGTGTGATAATGCTATTAGGGTCAATAACAAGAACTGCTGGACTGCAGGAAAAGTATTTAAGGTTATCAACACTCAGGTGACTATGAGGTTTGCTGCCACAGAAACTGATTTGAATGTTGATCAAAGTGTGGGACTCTTGGATAAAAATAGCACTAACATCAAAAACTCAAGAAATGAAAACAAAGTGGTGCAGCATCCTTTATGTGCTCGTAGTAGCATTCACATAAATTACCCATTAGATATAGTTGAAATATTTGGTGTCTACATGGATGTGTGTTATATTGGTCTCTGTTCATAATCTTTCCTGACAACATATTGTCTATGTATATTTGGGTACTGGTGGATACTATTACACCTTTAGTAAGGTGAGGTGTTAAGAAGTTATCATATGCATAGGTCTTTCTTTCATTTTTGTTATTCTTAGTTTTATTTTCCAGTTACTTTTGTATTTAAGTATAGGGTTATGTTACGTAAGCATAATGTTCTGGTTTTATTGTTTTTGTTGTTAGGAGCTCAAACATGCTATTCTGTATTACAAAAGAAGAGAGAAGGATAACGTAGTAGCCAATGCTAGGTCTCTGCACTGGCTATTATGATGTAATTGTATTCTGTTTTGAATGTTGAGGAAATGTCAAACAGTGGTACGGCAGTTGAATGCAGGCTGTAAAGATCCTAAGTTGTGCAATATTTTCTGTCCATTAAAGTGCATTATTTAACCACTGTGTAAGACATGGTTACTACAGTTTTTTTGTGTGATTGTGTGAGTGTAAGTGAGTGACAAAGTATAAGTAAGCCAGAGTAAGTGAGAGTGTGAATCAGCGAGCCATAGTAAGAGTTAGTGCATGAGACAGTGAAAATGAATGAGTGAAAGTGAGTGCAAAGGAGTGAGCAAGAGTGAATGGGATTTGTGAGAATGAGTGTAAATAAGTGAAAGTAAGTGAGAACGTGTTGTTATGCTTGCATGTCTGCTGTTGGACCTTGCAAGTGTGTTGGCTCATAGAGGCACCAATGTAAAATACTGGCACTGGCGTACTGGAAGTAATAATTGCATGTAGGATACCCATGGCAAAATGCTGGCACTGGAGGTAAATCATGGTATGGCGCACCCATGAAAAATGCTGGCAGTGGAACACCGGAGAAAATTCTTGGCATAGGTGGCACCAGTGGGAGAATGCTGAAGCTGGCACAGTAAAGGAAATTCTCGGCATAAGGACGGACAGCCATGGCATGTCAGGGGGCATCTATTACAAAATGCTGTCCTCAATGTACTAGACATCATTTTTGACATAAGAATCATCCATAGTACATGGGTGGCAGTAATGGCAAAACTCTGGCACATGGTATGTAATATTTAGGCAAATGCAGCACCCTTGACAAAATGATGTCCCTAGTAATGGAGGCACTTTTTGACATATGGGTGCCACTACTGGACTGGGGCCATGTCATGGAGACTGTCATAATTCAACAGTTTGGCACACCTTGAAGGGACCTGAATATTTAATAGGTGCCTTTTTAGAGTATGTGGCTTTTTAGCACATTTATATGAAACTTATGCTGTAAAAAGCACCCTTAAAGTCCATTTCTTTTACTATTTTCTCAAGGGAAAGAATCTCACCCACCTCACAGAAACCGCTATGAAATATCAGAATCATTTATGTCACTCACTTACTACAATCCAGGTAAATGTCCATTGACAAGTCATGGGTCAAAAGTCATAAGATGTCACTTCCTGTGATGTTATTAAGATCAAAGCATGTATGATGTCACTTTCAATTTGGTGAATTGAGGTCTGTGAAGACCTTCAAGACCACAAAAAGCTAAACTTATGGGCGAGATTCCCAATTACTAAATCACTGAATGAGAATGTGCAAATTTTTTCAGCTGAAAACTCTACTCTCAACTCTGGAAAATTCCACCAACCTTATGAAATTATCACTGGACCAAGTGATAAAGTATATATTCCTGTAGAAGTAGACATTGGGAATGTTGGAGAAACTCCTCAAGGTCGAAACTTTGGGAGTATTCATACACAAATATATTACTGAAAAGCTTGCAGCAAGTTTGGAAATAGAGTGGGAAAGTGCCCCGAAAACCCCCATATTTTTAGGCGGCAGCAGGGGCGGCTGGTGTTCAAGGGCTAGGGGTCTGCGCCCCTAGCCTTTTCTGGCCTCTCTAGTGAAGCATATATTTAATTTCATGATGAAAGTAAAACATTTTCTGCACAACATTTTCCGAGTGAAAGTTGTGCACTTTGAAAAGCCACACTGCGCTTGCGTCAGTATGTGGCTGAAAGCTGCACAGTAGGGCTGACAGGGCTTGCCCACGCAAAGCCCTTACTTTTTCCCAGAACGCAGTGACGTCCCTGGCTTATCTCCTCCTCCACCAGAAGCCCTGATAGTAAACAGCCTGGAGCGTTTTTTGTTCAGCCCGGGTTTCTGAAACCTTCATGTCACTCAGATATTTTTATCCACCCTTTTCTATTTACTCAAATAGTGGGGTGTGATCAGAAGGGTCTACGTACCAGAGGTCACATTTTATTAAAAGAATGTGGCATTGCGCAAATAAAATCCCCTTTTCCTGCATTACAAGCAGTCTGCAGCAGAGAAATGGAATAAATACAATAAATAACTCCATCCAGGGCTCTATGGGAGACAGGAGTGTGACCTGAAGACCTTAAGTCATAAATATGCCAAAGATAACCCTGCACACAAGTAAGTTGGAGCTCTATCTTTTTTACAGACAATAAAAAAAAATGTGTTCTTTCAGCTCTTCTCTCCCTTCACTGCCTCTGTAGGTGATGTCTCTCAAAGGCAGTAATGGTTCCAGTAATTTATCATGGCTAGTTATGCTCATTTTATTTCTTCTGCAGACTAATGATGTGATATGTCATATTAAACATGTAATCTGCAGTTTAAATAAACGTGCACCTTTTATCACTGAAACTGCTGGATACTGGATGGGTGTCTGTTTATAAGAGTTGTGTGAATGGCAGTGGATGACAATGTGGATGAGTAAATGGGTAGGTGATCGAAGGCAGTCGGTGAGTAGGTGAATGGAAATACGTGGGTAGTGAGGCTCACTCACAAGGTGCAATTCCGTCTTGTATTTGTGCCCCACCACTGCTTTTAGTCACAAGCGACCACTGGGCGGCAGGGGACGTCTTTTAAGGAAAGATTATTCCCACGTGTAATACATTAAAGTGTGTAAGTGTAATTTCCAGCATACCTACTCCTGTAGTTTACTGTCACTACGTACTACCTGTAGCAATTTTTGTTGGCAAGGAATGAGTAAAGCCAGTAAGCCTACCTTGCACGTATTTTTGAGTCCTACCGTCAGAGTCTATGTAAATACAGAAAAAATAATAAATCTATGTAAGTAGCCGTAAAAAAATTGTGATGAGATTTCATGAATCTACCCACTGTTCATGCAAAGCAGTGTTTTATAGCAATAGCATTACGAACTAAAATAGTGCTGTCTGCGTTGTTTTTGTTAATTAATAGGTGCAGTCTATTTTACCATAACAATATAATGTGTCCTAATTTTATGACATTAATTGTAAGAATATTTGTGGCACCAAAGACTTTTTAAATACTCCTTGCAATCATCATGTGTAGCTCCGCCATGCACTAAATGGACTATTTGTGTGGTGCACATGTCGCAGAAAGGGAAAGACGCAGCCACTTAGGCTGAAACTTGCCTACAACTCCTGTTGACCGTAAAGGCCAGCCCTGAAAAGGGCCTGTAGTATTTCTCGCCGAAGTACTAATTAACACTCATTCGAACAGAAACTAGCCTTGAGAAACCACAGAAGCACAATGTACAATTTGCATATGTGGGCCCATTGCTTAATTTGTAAATAAAAAAGTGCCGGTGCCCAAAGCCCTCCTCTTAAACACGCGGCAATTAAATGTGCAAACACAGAATACTGAGGCGGCGTAATCCTGAAGCAATTTTGGGCCTCTTTAATCCATACAAAGCCACTCCCTGCCTCTTCAGCTCACTCTTGCGGCTTTCTCCTTTCTCCCTTTGTGACGCTTTTTCGTTTTTCCCATCCTCCATCTTTCCCATATGTGTCTTTTGCCTGGAGCAAATGCTTGAGGCAGAAGAATTAGCCCCGGCCCTCAAAAATAAGTGCCAGTGCTCAGCACCGGAAACAACAAGCACAAATTAAGCACTGTGTGGGGCGAACCAAAATCTAATACATTGAAAAGAGGTCAAAACCATGAAAGACTTGACTCGCGTTTTTTGGTGCTTGAAAAAAGCACTCCTGTAAAATTATTGTTTTCTCCTCTTAATCGTGAACTCGTCAATTCTTTTCCAGATTTAACCTTTGATGAGTGTCGAACTAAAGGGGTCACCTTGGTGAAGACAAACAATGGACACTACAGCTTTGACTATGCCACAGCAGCAGCTGTCTGCGAAAAACTGGGATTCATTCTGGCAAATAAAAGTCATATAGAGGAAGCGCACGCCCATGGTTTTGAAACTTGCAGGTACACACCTCTAACTTTAATTTGCAGTCTATGGTTTTGGAATGCAATTTACATCATAATGTTGCATTGTTTTCTGCAGTTTTGGATGGGTGACTGACGGCTTTGGTGTAATTTCTCGAATTCATGCAAACGAGAAATGCGGACAGAGCAAGATTGGAGCTCTGAAGTGGGCAGCCGACCTTTCAAGGCCGTTTAACGCTTATTGTTTTAATGCATCAGGTAAGCAAATATGAAGACTTGTTCTCAAGGGCTTTTCCCTACAGTTAATTTACATATTTTCCTTATAGGCACATACACGATTTGCTGGCTCAGAAAAATAAATACGGGTGAGTGAAATTCGAAATTCTCACTTAGTGGCTACACACTAGTGGCTCCCTAGCACAGGAAGTCCTGTCACTCACAGGCAGGACTTGTCAACAGCTGCTAAGTTGCGTCTGTCTGGTTCTAACACTCAGCACTAGGAATGGTTCCTGCTACTGCGCCTAGCTGCTAAAGCGACCTCCCTTTTTTTGTCTTGCACAAAAATCTGAGAACTGTGGACAGGGACAACATTCCAGATGTCTCAGGAACACTTATATGAGGATCCTGGATTATTTCTAGGACCCACCTCAAACCCAGATACACAAAGCCGCAATGGAGAATTAGGAACAAGGGTGCTACAGGAAAGTAACAAAGGGCATGTGAAAAGGGGCTTGTCAAGGGGGAAAGACAGGAGGGGGGTCAGGATGAGCAAAATACTGAGTCTCTGTGGCCCTGAAATATGGCCTGTACCATACTGGCAGGAGCCAGTTCAGGAGATAAATGATGATAGTATGGCAACAACAGTGTCTCAGCTATGCCAGAGGTTGGGTGTAGATCCTTAAGAGGCCCATTTCAAATGGCCTGGAATTTGGTAGGTGTTCCAGCTTCTGAAAGACCCGCAGAGCAATTATCCAGTGGTTTAGGGAGTGTGGTGCAGGGAAAAACTTATTCGCTGCTCCCTTATAGAGTATGCCTTTCGTGTGCGGCCACTTATTTGCCGTTGTGCGCATGATAGCATGACCCTCCCCCTCAAGTCACCTTAGCCACTATGATGTGCCTTTGGAGGTCGCTCTGCTTCCTCACTGGATACCCTGTTTCTTTTGTGCCAGCAATGTGGGAGTCCCAACAGCTCGCACTTCCTGCTTATACTGCTTCCAGGTTTCAGGATGCTCAGTTTGCAACCAGACTTTCTGCATGTGGGGGTGAGGTGGCTTGCCTTGCTGATTTAACCACTTTACTGTCAGCTGCCTCGGTCTGTAGCGTGTTTCCTTGCTTGTGCTCTGTTCGGGGGAGCATTTCAGACTCCTCATCCACCCTCTACAGAGAACCCCGCTTTCTTGAAGTGGCTGCCCCTCCTTGGCCTCAGTGTCGGCTATGGAGTCAGTCGGCCTGACGCCTCACCTAGTTGTCACCCAATGCTTTAGCCCTGCAGCAACACTTAAGCTCCCAAAAACATCCATAGAGTGCTCCTTTAGGTAAAACGAGATCTGCCTTTGCCAGTCTCTTCCTCTCTGGCTATCAATGCCGACCTATGCCAAGGGCCTGGTTTTATAGTTTTAGTCAAGATTTACTATAGTTCTGGCAACTGCTCCATACCGATGAACCCTATGTCATTGTGGGTTGAATATTTGCATTGATTGTGTGCACCTTGCTCCACTTAGGCATTTATTTAGTCTTCAGATGCAGGTTCAATGGAGCCAGTTTGGTTGATGCTTTTTGGTGAGTTTTCTTAATTTCGTTTTCCAGCTGAGTTTGGAGAGGAGTGTCAACCCTAGGTACGAGCTGCTGTTTTCCCACTTTAAATCCTCTTCATTGAGGTGGATCCATTAATACTTTTTGATCCTCTTTCTGGTGAATAATTTTGCTGTGGTATTACTTGTGCTGAGGTTTATCTACCATTTGCTATACTATCTAGAGATTCTTCTGAGTGATGTCCTTAGTGACTTCCTTTTCATCGAAATACCAGGAGATGATGCTGACATTATCAGCGGCACACAGTCTGTCTTTTTTTTATGTCAGTGGCAATGTAGTTTGTAAATAGTTTGAAAAGAAACAGTGCAAGAATTGATCCCCAAGAAACTTCAGCACGAATAGGACATATTGTTGAACACTCCTCTTGTACAGTAAAATGAAAAGGCATGTTCCCTCGGATAGCTAATCAGCAGGTTTTACCAGGTAAGTTGGAAACTTGAGTTTAATGAGCGCGTAGATCAGTCCTGTGTGCCATACTTAGTCAATTGCTTGGCTACACACAGAAAGAATACTCCATTTGATCGTTTGATGTTAAATCCATAGCTCATAATGTCCACCTCTTTGAGAAGTTGATGATTTATCTTTGGAGTGTCAGTTTTTGCTAGATGCAAAGACGCTGAGATGGGCAAGAATTACCTTTTTTGAAGAGCTTTGAAAGGCCAGAAAACAGATGTATGAGACAACAGTTTGCAGGAATTTTAATCATTCTAAGACTTAAGTAAATACAATGACTCTTGCTTCTTTCCAGGTTAAGGGAAGTACTGGTGCTGGATAAATACGTCTAGTTGAAAATCTCAACAAGATGTTTTTGCGATCATCTTCCTTCCCTGATTAATTTTTCCATCCTTTCCTGGTACCTTGGAGTTTTTCAGTTCCTTTACAAAAATAAGCATTTCATTCTTTGAGCATCCCTTGATGTTTGCAGCTTCTTTTTTCAGTGGGTGCTCCCAGTGATAGCACATGATTTCTCGATCTGCTTCTGTTGTCAATTTGGATTCTGCTAGTTTGTCAGCAAGGACTTCTGCCTTGTCTCTGTTGCTGCATACCAGGTGTCTTGCCTTGTATTAGTGGGGTTGGTTTCTTTTCTCCAGCTAAACAATGGGTCATTCTCCAGACGAGTTGCCACAGTCTTTCAGGTTAGCTATAACACCTTCCTTTTTTCACCTCTGTTCCGGCTTATTTGTGTCTTCAGCAGTTTTGTGAGCATGTTGTACTTTTTCAGCAGGTCAGGGGTGCGATATGTCTGCCACTGTCTTCATGCTTATTTAGTCATCTAGTAAAGGCTTGATGCCTTTAGGGTGGTCATAGATGAAAAACTGTTGGGGTTTCTGTTGATAAACCTAGTGGTCAATGTTTTAAATGGAGTGGGAAGGACCAAGAAACAGTGTTTTACCCAGGTTTCTTTTGTATGGACAATATTCTGTGTTCTGAATTTCTTGATAGTTTCCTATTTCCTCTTCAACAGTTTTTAATACAGGGTTGTTGTCGGACCTCAGAGCTGTTAACGTTTCCAACTCCATAAACTGTGAAAAGTTCTCCCTGACAACGATATTCCAGACATCTGGTTTATGTCTTGCTGCGCCAGGATAGAGTGTTGGACGAATTAGCTTAGCAACTACAAAGTCGTTCCTTCTTGGCTGTGTGAGAAGAGCATGTCCTTTGCTGTTTGCATTCTGGGAATTCCTGCACTGGTGCTTGGCATTAATGTGCCTCCAATTATGGTTGGGATGCTGGAGTCCAGAAAAGGCATAGCAAGGTTGCTTGGGCATAGCTTTGTTGGGGGACAGTCAAATAAGTGTGCCTGCAGATATCTGGACCTGTATAACAGTAGCTTCAATGTTCCCCATTGGTGGTAGTGCAATCTCGCAATGATTTATCATTATGGCGAATCAGCCAATTGGCTAAAGTTGCCACCTCAAGAGAGCCTTTTGACATTCATGCCCTTGGCCGCCACCCCCAGCTCCGGGGCAGCTCCCTCTGTTTGATGCATACTCAGTCCTTCCCTGACCCTGCTTCTGGGGTAGTGAGGCAGTATCTGCGTTTTCCTGCTCAATAATAGCCTGAGGAGGCCCTCTGCCAGGTTTTGGCTCTGGCTACCTGAGTATATATGATTTGCTCAAACCTCACTTGATTATTTAAAATTAAATGTAGGTGCACCATGACTTACATTCATAAGTGTTCAAATGATCGTTGTTTTGTTAAGGTATATGAAGTGAATTACATATCTGTAATCATTAACAACATCCTGCCCTAATAGATACATCGTTTTGGAATGTTATGATGGCATTGAATTTCCTACCGAGTTATGTCCTTATTGAAGCAATAGGCGTGTTTAGAGGATGGCCAAGATGTGATCGTCACAGCTTTACAACTATTTAGCCTCCTCCTAAACCCCAGCTCTAAGTCCCAAATGTGGTTTATTACGAGAGATTAGCCCGGTATGCATTTTATTATTATAAAAACATAAATGCCTCCAAAATCTTTGTGAAAACAGTCCTTGGGTTTCATAGGGAAAGTATGCCGCTACTTTATAAACTGACCTGGTGCTAATGACTACCAGTTTTTCTTGAAAAGTTTTAGTGAAACAATTTCGCAATGTTCCTTTTTTGAAGTGAAGTTGCACATTTACACTCACGTTTTTAACATCTGTCGCCCTCAAAAGCATATGTTTCGCATGTCAATTGACTGTGAGCTGGACTCTGTTTTTGCTGTTTTTGGTACTCAAGGCACTTTACCACGGCTGTCCAGTGCTAAACTGCAGGTGCTCCTGTGTAAATTATATCAGTAGTTGGCTTATTCCTGATTGGCATTTTTGATTTACTAGATCAAATGCTACTAGTGGGCCTGCAGCACAGATTGTGCCACTTACATGAGTAGCCTAAACATCTGTGTGTGCAGTTTTTAAGCTGCCAATTCGACCTGGCAAGTGTACCCACTTACCAGGCTTCTACATGCAAGGCACCCCTTAGGTAGGCCCTAGGTGGCCCCAAGGGTAGGGTGCAGTGTATGTTAAAGGTGGGGCATGTACTGGTGTGTTGTACATGCCCTAACAGTGAAATACTGCTAAACTCAGCTTTCACTATTGCAAGGCCTATCTCCCTCATAGGTTAACATGGGGCTGTCCTTAAATGATATTTAAGCGCAAATTCCCTTTGGGGGCAGATAGAAATATGGAGTTTGGTCTCTCTGAACATCTTTTGGTAAAGTTGGTTTTTAAATTGTCAGTTTGAAAATGCCACTTTTAGAAAGTGGGCATTTTCTTGTTTAAACCATTCTGTGAGTCTGCCTGTTGTGGATTCCCTGTCTGGGTCTGACTGACAGTTGGGCTTGTGTGGATTCCCTGTAGACAATGAGGCAAAGGAAGCTGGGGAGTAGCCTGCATATTCTGATGGGCCATCTGAGCTAGAGTGAAGGGAGGAGTGGGCACTTACACCTGAATGGGCTGTGCCTGCCCTCACACAATGCAGTCTCCAACCCCCTGGTGTGAGCCTGGAGCCTGGCCTGGGCAAGGCAGGATACTGTGAACAACAGAGACTTTCCTTTGAAGTTTGACAACTTTAAAGGCAGAAAGGGGTGTAAGTATTGGACCTAAGCCCCCTCAAAATTCGATTTCTTCAAGGATTCAAGAAGAACCTCTGCCAAGGAGAAGAGCTGAGGAGAAGTGCTGCCCATGCCTGTGATTGTGCTTTGTTGGGCTATCCTGCAGTTGCTGCTTCTGCCTTTAAAAGGGGACAAAGAATGGACTTTGTTGTGCACTCCTGCTTGACAAGAATCTCCAAGGGCTTGAGTTGAGCTTGCCTCCTGTTGTTGACGTCTCAGGGCCATCAAAGACTTCCTCTGCAGCACCTGGACTCTCTGCTGAGACTCCTGCCCTGCCAAGTGGTGGCCCAATTGAGTTCCTGGGCCCTTGAAAGGTGAAGCTGGTCGAAAAGGACTGAAATCCATGCAAACACCTTTGTGCAGGGAAATGTTTGCCGCACCATCTGCAATGCGGCTGATAAACGATGCGTCGGCGGCCTTGCGGCTGAAATCGACGCTCTGCCTTCATCGCGGCTGGAAGATCGACGCATAGAGGCTGGAGAAAAGACGTGCAACATCCGCTAGCAGCTGCTGATACCAACGCAAATCCCACGCAGCGTGGTTTTCTGACACCGTGCGACTGGATTTCAATTTAGCATCGCTGGGTGTGAAAAATCGATGCAAAGCCTGCCCGGAGTCGAGGTTGCCATCTGGAAATCGATGCATTGCTCTTTTGTGAAAGAGAAAAAGAACACATCACTGACCCGACCGGAGAAGGAATGGCCTCGCTTGGCTTGGCCTCGCTTGCAAGTAAGGAATAGACGCATTGCTGACTTTTCCGACGCACGCTCTCACGTGCAGCTTTATTTTTGACTCAAACCAGGTACTTTTGTGTAAAAACACCATTCTCACTGTTTTGTAAGGATTAAGGCCCTCATTACAACATTGGCGGTAAATGGAACTTACCACTGTGCAGAAGACTGCCAACACACTGCTGCGTCCGTGGAATTCCGCTACAGCTATTACGACCCACAGGCCAGAATCCACCAAAATCCAGACACCCACACAAGCCCGCCACACCAAAGGTCGGTGATAAACTGGCGATAACAAAACCTCCACCGTCACGCCAACAGGAATACGCCCACACTATCAGGACCCACGAATCCACGTGGTGGTCTTTCAACTGCGGTATTCCATTGGCGGTACACACCGCCGCGCTCAAAATACACACACATTTACAAAACACAACCACATTGGACAATTCAAAATACACACACCTGATACACATACACACACCACTCCCACACACCCAATACAATATAAAACACATACCCATATCACCCACAAACCCTTACAACCAGAATTGCGTCAGAAGGCCAGAGAGAGAGACACCACCATCAACAAACTAGCATCCACAGGCACTCAACACCATCACTCACACAACATCCACGCACCTCACACACAAACACATCCCCTCACACATCACAACACACAGCACCTCACACATCATCCACACCACCCCATGGCACCGCAAAGACACCCCAGGTTTTCTGAGGAGGAGCTCAGGGTCATGGTGGAGGAAATCATCCGGGTAGAGCCACAGCTATTCGGATCACAGGTGCAGCACACCTCCATAGCTACGAAGATGGAACTATGGCGCAGAATCGTGGACAGGGTCAACGCAGTGGGACAGCATCCAAGAATACGGGATGACATCAGGAAGAGGTGGAACGACCAACGGGGGAAGGTGTGTTCCGTGGTCTCAAGACACCAGATTGAAGTTCAGAGGACTGGCGGCAGACCCCCACCTCCTCCCCCACAACTAACAACATGGGAGGAGCAGGTCTTGGCTATACTGCATCCTGAGGGCCTTGCAGGAGTAGCTGGAGGAATGGACTCTGGTAAGTCAAATCTTAACTACCATATCCCTCACCCTACCTGCATGCTATCACATACCCCCACCCTCACCCCCATCACTCCAACATCTCACATATGTCCCACTATCACAAACCACGTATCCCAACACCAAGCCCTGCATGCAACACCAAAGCATGGACACCCATCACCAATGCATGTCCACTACAGATACCCACACAGACCCCAAAACAATTATCACACAAGGTCCTACACAAGAATGTAAGCACTGGGGTACAGGGTCACCCACCCATTGCACGCCATGGTACACACAGATGAAATAATCATGCCTTTACACCCCTGCAGGACCCCTACCCAACGTCACCGGACAGGAGGTTCCAGACATGTCCACCCCCCACAGAAGAGGCCCACAGTGATGACAGCAGCTCTGTCCAACTTGATCTAGATGACCAGCCTGGCCCATCTGGGACCTTGGCACAGTCGGTTCCCCTGACACAGTCACAAGCCACCACAGAGCCTCCACCCTCAGGAAACACCAGCACAGCACCCAGCCAGCGGGCCCATACCTCTGTCCCCAGGACACGTCAAGCAGCAGTGTGTCCACCACTACAGGGAACTCAGGCAAACCCACAAACCCAAGAACAGCAGGGACCTGGGGGCAGTGGGCACACAGTTCAGGGGACAGAGGCACAGGAAAACCGGGGAACTGGGAGGTCTGTTGTGCGACAGGGGGAGGACAGGCCCAGGGAACCCACTCTCTTCAAGGCCCTCTCCAACATCATGGGAGCGTACCATAATTCCCAGGAGACGATGGCAACGGTACTGGCCAAGTTTCAGAAGACCCAGCGGCTGCAGGAGGATCAGTATTTGGGGTTCAGGGAGGAACTCAAGTCCATCAACACCACCCTGGTCACCATTGTAGGGGTGCTGAAGGACCTTGTGAATACCAGGAGGGACACTGTGGGACAACAAGGGGCCCCTGACACTAGCCTGGGCGATGAACTGCTTGCCACCTCCGCCGGCGCTAGTGGACAGGAGGCATCGCCACAGGACCACAACACCAACACCCCACCCCCTGCAGATGGAGAACTACCCCGCAAACGGCCCCTGAGATCCAGGCACAAGACAGAGAACACTGCCAAGACCTCCGCCAAGAAAAGAGACCACCCTGAATGTCATCCTTCTGTCCCACTTTGTCACCCTATCCATCCTTAAACTGCCCTAGCTCCACTTCCTATGCCCCTTTGGACAATGCACCTGTGAGACAAATAACTGGACTCTGCCATGGACATTCCTCCACCATCACCCCTGACCATTTTTCAACCCCCTCCACTATTTTGCACTTAAATAAACACCCTTGAATCACAAAACAATCTGGAGTCAGTCTGTGCTTTCACAGATGTGTATTTGCAATAACTGAGGAAAATAGCAATGTCCATTGTATTGTCAACATACCTATGTCACACAGTTCTAGTCCATGTGGTAACATAGCAGAGATCACACAGTGGGACCCACATCTGTGAAATGGAACGGCAAAGTGACAGGTCAGGGTCCATACACTGGGTGAAAGTGACAGACATATGATAGGTCCAACAATTTTATCAGATATAGGAGGCAGTGACGTCTTCTTACCTGTGTCTCACTGGAAGTATTGCTGGATCACATTGTTTCTGTTGTCGATATCCTCTTCTTCTGCCTCCTCTTCTTCACTGTCCACAGGCTCCACAGCTGCCACAAGACCTCGTTCTGGACCATCCTCCTGCAGAAAAGGCACCTGTCATCGCAAAGCCAAGTTGTGCAGAATACAGCAGGCCACGATGATCTGGCACACCTTCTTTGGTGAGTAGTACAGAGAACCACCTGTCATATGGAGGCACCAAAACCTGGCCTTCAGGAGGCCGAAGGTACCTTTCTATCACTCTCCTAGTTCGCCCATGTGCCTCGTTGTAGTGTTCCTCTGCCCTTGTCCTGGGATTTCTCACTGGGGTCAATAGCCATGACAGGTTTGGGTAACCAGAGTCACCTGCAAATGTCGAGGGGCAACTGTTAGACACACACTAACCCTTAGGGACAACCCCACACCCAGACAACTATTCACAGGGTATAGAGTCCTTGTCCTCAGCTATTAGCCACACACGGTGCCTCTGGACTTGCCCCATCACATAAGGGATGCTGCTATCCCTCAGAATGTAATCGTCATGCACTGAGCCAGGAAACTTGGCGTTCACATGGGAGATGTACTGGTCGGCCAAACACACCATCTGCACATTCATAGAATGGTAGCTCTTCTGGTTTCTGTACACCTGTTCACTCCTGCGGTGGGGACCAAGGCCACATGTGTCCCATCAATGACACCTATGATGTTGGGGATATGTCCCAGGGCATAGAAGTCACCTTTCACTGTAGGCAAATCCTCCACCTGAAGGAACACAATATAGCTGCACATGTGTTTCAGCAGGGCAGACAACACTCTGGACAACACGTTTGAGAACATATGCTGGGACATCCCTGATGCTATGGCCACTGTTGTTTCAAAAGACCCACTTGCCAGGAAATGGAGTACAGACAGGACCTGCACTAGAGGGGGTATTCCTGTGGGATGGCGGATAGCTGACATCAGGTCTGGCTCCAACTGGGCACACAGATCCCGGATTGTGGCATGATCAAGTCTGTAGGTGACTATTACATGTCTCTCTTCCATTGTCGACAGGTCCACCAGCGATCTGTACACTGGAGGATGCCACCATCTCCTCACCTTCCCCAGCGGACGTGCCCTATGGAGAAGAACAGCGAGCACAGAATCAGCCTATGCTGAGGTAGTAAAAAAAACATTTTATTGCACACATTTGTCAATCCGTTATGTGCCTGTCTTTGTGTGTATGCAAGGCCTAGATATGTGTGAGGCATTTAAAAGTAATGCCATGTGGCCCCCTGAAATGGAGGCTGCCTGACCTGTAATGTGGGACAAGGGCATATGAGGTAACTGCGCTGGCGTTGTACACTGTCGCGGTAGGCGGTCGAAGACCGCGGCGCAATCCTGCATTGATTAACATTGGGCCCTATGGGTCCCAGGAGCCAATGACAATGTACGCCGGCAGTGACAGTACGCACTGCCGCGGACGTGACCGCCATTTTCTGTCTGTTCACTCACCTGATACCGGATCTTCGACAGGAGAGGACCTACACTGCAAGTGCTGCTGTGACCTCAGTCTGGAAGCGATGATGGCTCATGTCTCTGGGGAAAGGGCCCCTGCCTTCACATCAGAGGAGTTGGATAAACTAGTGGATGGGGTCCTCCCCCAGTACACACTACTCTACGGTCCTCCAGACAAACAGGTGAGTACACTGTGAGCATGTTGTATGGGCAATGCCTGTTTGGAGTGGTGTGGATGGAAGATACGGGGGGGATGAGATCTGCATGATTGGATGGTGAGTGTATGTGCATCAGGGCAAGGGTGGGAACGTGGGACAATGACTGTGACGGTCCGGACGGTTAAAGTTTTTCCTTTTCCCCTGTACTATCCCTGTAGGTCAGTGCCCACCAGAAGAAGGATATTTGGCATGCCATCGCCAAGGACGTCCGGACCCTAGGAGTCCACCACAGACGGAACACCCACTGCCGTAAAGGAGGGGAGGACATTCGCCGCTGGAGCAAGAAGACGGCGGAGGCCCAGCTGGGGATAGCCTCCCAACGTAGGAGGGGTGCCCGTCGCACCATGACCCCCCTGGTGTTCCGGATCCTGGCGGTGGCGTATCCGGAGTTGGATGGGCGCTTGAGGGCATCACAGCAGCTACAAGGGGGTGAGTACCGTCACATCCATCTGACTCTGCGCACATTGGAGGTGTCTGGGTGGGGGAGGTGGGCAGTGGGTTCCCCTAGGCTAGGTGAGCTTTGTAGGCAAGGACCCTTTGTGAGGCAGGCTAAGTGGCACCCCAGCCCCACCAGTGGTAAGAACCATCTACACCTAGTCAGGCTCCTGTGACTTCCATGTGTGTAGCAATCGGGCATAGGCCATGTACCCAATGTCCCTATGATTAATTAAGGAACTCTAAGTGCATGGCGTAGTGCAGAGGGCTGCTGTGTCTGTAGTGTCTGCCAACTGTAGCGGTATTGCATGCACTGAACATGTCTTTCTTCTTTCTTCCCCCCCCTTTTGGTGGTCTCCCTGTTCTTGTGTGTATTAGCATCATCAGGCGGAGGAGCTGCGCCACCGGAGCAGCAGGGAGCTGCATCCCACATGGCCCTGGAGGGCGAGACAATGGAGTCGGAAGTCACCAGTGGGACGGAGGGCGAGGGGAGCTCCACGGCGGGGACAGGAGCAGAGACCAGTGACACCGATTCCTCCTCTGATGGGAGTTCCCTTACGGTGGCAGGCCCCTTTGTGCCCACCACATCTATAGGTACAGCCGCCACCACCCCTACCAGCACCGCCCTCCCAGCAGCCCCTTAGCGTGTGTCCCGTGGCCGCTCACCCAGGAGGGTAGGCATCTCCTTCGTCCCAGGCATCTCAGGCCCTGCCCCAGTCAGCCCTGCTGCTCTCAGTGAGGAAGCCATTGACCTCCTGAGATCCCTCACTGCTGGGCAGTCTACCATTTTGAATGCCATCCAGGGTGTAGAGAGGCAGTTGCAACAGACAAATGTATACCTGGAGGGCATTCATTCTGGCCAGGCAGCCCAACAGCGAGCATTTCAGGTTCTTGCCTCAGCACTGATGGCAGCCATTGTCCCTGTGTCCAGCCTCCCCCCTCCAACTTCCTCCACCCAGACCCAATCCCCAGTACCTCAGCCTATCCCAAGCACACCATCAGACCAGCATGCACACAACTCAACACACAAGGGTGGCTCTGGCAAACATAAGCACCACACATCCCACAGGCACTTACACAAGCATCATATCCATGCACACATACCAACGTCCACTGCCTCCACTTTGTCCCCCTCCTCCACGTCTCCCTCCTCCCTCCCTGTCACGTCTCCACTCACACTTGCATGCACTACATCTTCAGCCACTACCTCCATCACCAGCACGCCCATCACCACACACCGCTCACGTGCACTCACCACCCCCACTACCATTCACACATCCCCTGTGTCCTCTCCCAGTGTGCCTGTGAGCCCTCCTCCCAAAGTAAACAAACGCAGTCACACACCCACCCAACAGCCATCCACCTCACGACAGCCTCCAGCCCATGCACCTTCACCCAAAGTCAGCAAATGAACACCTCCTACAACCACTACCTCTTCTTCCACTCCCAAACCCCCTCCATCTACCCGTCCCAGTGTGTCTAAAAAGCTTTTCCTATCAAATCTTGACCTCTTCCCTACACCTTCCCCACCCCGTCCGTCCCCTAGGGCCCGCCTTTCCAGGTCCCAACCCAGCACCTCAGCCACCACATCACCGGGCACAGTGGTGCCAGCAATAGCCGGATTTTGGAGTGCGCCAAGCAACAGGGCTGCCAGTGTCCCAAGGAGCGAGGCCAAGGACATCCCCCCACCTCCAAAACAGAAAAAGTTGCTCACATCCCGGAGGGAGAAGGCCAAAACACCTGCCACCAAGGGCTCAGGCAAGACAACTGTTGGAAGTGGCAAGACAGCTGCGCCACCATCCAAGGCAGGGAAG